>NC_056738.1:276400158-277060158 GCF_019279795.1 Protopterus annectens | reverse complement strand
CAAATTGTTGAAAAACTTGCCAATTACATGAGCAGTTAAAGATTCACTCACTCACTATTAGGCATACCTGATGTTCACTATTAAATCACAAACCTTCAAAAAACACACAAAGCAGATCTGCCATATCAGTCATAAAAGTAAAACAAATACTCTTTTCCAGTTGGTACGCAGCCTACAAACTGAACATCCCCTCCTACATGAAAGCGCAAACAAATTGTTAGGTCAGGGGCTATGCCAGTCCCACAGCAAAGGTTTCTCAGCTTGAATGATAGGTGTTTTGAATATACCCTTTTACTTACATATACTAACTCTAGGATGGCACAACTGCAGCTCCAGTGCCGTACCCTACAAACTGCACTGTAGTCGGCCACAGCACATTTGATCTGTTGTAAGATCAATCAACCACAGAGATGAATAACAATCAGCTGAATGAATATTTGACAAATAGAACTGTACCCACACACACACACACACACACACACTCATATATATATATATATATATATATATATATATATATATATATATAGATATGCAGCTATGTCACATAATCGAATGCTCACTTCGAAACTCTCTTCATCGAGATGAAAAGAGTGAACTTTTACATCAGCTGATATTTACACAGGGAGTAAAAGCAATTGTCCAGCATTCAACTTTTACACACCCCGCAGTATGTCAAACCCACCCAGGTGAGGGGCTGCACCCCCTAAACCCCCGTAACTATATATAGCAACTCCAGCATCACACTACAATGGGGAAAAGAGCAAATTTTCTGATTATAGCCAACTGCTTCCATTCCCTGTGTAAAACTTCAATTTTTCATGTTCACTTTATTGAAAATTCACTCTTTTCATCCAGGCGAACAGTGGTTCATGAAAGTGATCATTCGATTAACTGAAGTAGACCCATATATAGAGGGAGAGAGGCAGAGATAACAGTTCTACCCATTAAATCCTGCACACTTTGTAGGTTCATATGTCCATAGGTAATCACCAAGCAATCATTCAATGGACAATTACAAGCCTATCCAATAAAACATATTTAAAAGATGTCTCCAGCCTTGTGGTGGGCAGCACATTAGAGACTGGTGTAAAATTTGAAGTAGTTCATCCAGTTACCTAGATTTACCTTGAGGGTGACAAGGGTGCTACTCTGACGTATAGAGGAGGTTATTCCTGAGTTGGATGAATCTAACACACAAATGTGTCTTATTTATCTTTTGATGAAGATTTTGATACGTTATCCTGGTATCTGAGGTACCCTTTCTTCAATGAAGGAATAGGAGGACAAAGGTCAGATCTTTCATGGCTTGAAAGGCTAGACACAGACACTATGTATGACTCTATAATAGACCAATTACATTGAAAGGGCTACAGATATGTCTGGATAATTGTGGGTCTTGAGGCCACCGATATCTTTTGTTAAGAATCTCTGAATTCTCTCTATTTAAGTAATAGGTTTGGACAATTATGTGCAAAAGGGGCATTATTTTCAATAATGGATCTGATAAGACATCAATAAAGAGGAACATCTTTGGATGTATAGGAGATGCTTTTGGAGATTAGTTGATCCAGACAGCAGGAAATCTGAGCTAATACAGAGATATGATGGTCAATCAATAAAGAATTGTCAACAAGACTGTGTAGATCTCATATGCCAGTGTCTAACTGTAGAAGTGTGTCACCTGTATGCAATGATGTAAAATATCTTCTGTACTAAAATGTGCTAGTCTATATTTTTTCATGTTTAGATTGAGACCATTGCCCTTGCACCAGTTGTTAGCATAGTCTCTCCCATGCTGGAGAAATTGTGAGTTAGTAGATGAATGAATAACAACACCCAATCTACAATCATCTGCTAACTTAAATAACCATAGACTAGGACTGTGAGTTTAAAGGTCTAATTAATACATGCCAAATTAATAAATGCCAAAAAGAAGAGGGCCCACTACTGAACCCTATGATATACCATTAGTAAGACCTTTGCTTTTGGAAATGTAACCTCAACCCTAATCTCATGGGCACTATGAGGAAACCTGTTACTTATCCATGGAACAGCATATGGATTTTTTTATTCAGATATACAAGCAGGTAATATTACATGCATGGGTCAAGCCTTGGCCAGGGATGGAAGCTTTGAGTGACCTTTTCAAGGATGATGATGATGATAAAATTAATATACCCATTTGTTAACCAGGTAAACACACTAGACACAATGTCCCTTTTCAGGGGCTACCCAGGAAGAATGTCTGGTTAGCTGACTTGCTCAAGGTCACATAGCAGGAAAATGAGGGCTGAGGGAATCAAACCCTGTACCATAGGAACTGCAGTTCACAGTCTTAAACTTCTGCATCAGTTGCTCCAGACATTAAGAATGCAGGACCTTTCTTTAACACAGCTGAATTTCCATGGGTAGTTACAGGTCATGGTCCAGAAAACCATTAAGGAACTTTGTCCAGTTTTCCAATTGACCTAGAGCACTGTCTGGTTATGTGTCCATCTCAGAGTTACACAATAGGCAAATTGGGACTGAAAGCATCAAATCCTGGACTAGAAGAAAAAGCTCATTAACAGCTCATAGCCTTAATCCTCTGTGCTAACTGCCAGACTAGGGCTAAGAGACTGTCACTATTCATTTTGATGAAGTCTGGGATAGTACATTCCATATCTTTGCACACCCAGCTAAGGAGGCTAATTGGCCTCTAATTACTGTGGTCCATTGTTCAGGCATCCTTGTGTAGTAGCATTAGAGTGATTGTGTTCCAGTCTTCAGGGATGTAACAATTGTAGAGGCTTAGATTAAAGAGATGTGAGAGTTTAGTAGACCATATTTGATAGATATAATCTGGAAATTAAGTATTTTTAGCGTTTAAAAGGGTTGAGAGGACTTCTTCCATAGTAATTATTTTTCTTGTTTGACACTGTGGAACAACGGAGAGTTACAACTGTTGGCAGAGCAACACCTGCCTAAATCTGTCAGCTAGGATATTAATAATTTCCTATGAGTCAGAATGGGCTCTATTATCGTGGACTATCTCGGAACACTGCTGGGAATAGTTTTTAATTTCTTGACAGAGTTGAAGAATTATTTCCTGTTATCTTTCCTTTCCTTTTTTTTTTTTTTTTTCTTATTGAGCTATACTAGCCCCCTTTTTAGTGGTGAACAAAAGAGAAAACTCCATCACACTGGATTTACAATACAACAGTAAGAAAAGAGCAAGAAGTGTCAAACAGAGACAAAATAATGAAATGACAATATACAAGCATATAGATTATTTACAGCACTAATAAATATAAAACCTATACACAGGAATAAAATACGCAAGGTATAAATAATAGATAACTAAAAGTAGATCAGAACATATATGAGATGTCTTCTTTTTACTTATCCTGTTAAAACTTGGTATTGATAAAATGTTTGTGAAAAAATATATCTGATTCATTGTCATGGCATCATTTGCATTTGATGAGCTAGATTCATTGAAATGTGAATTGATTTTATAGGGCAAATTTTAAATTATTTGGTTTAATGGCTGTTGAAGTCCATATACAGAAGTGAACTTCCTAATGGTACCCTTAAGATGTTTGCTAGTTTGCTTTTGTGTGTTCTTAAGGGGAGTAGAATAGGATCTCTTACACACTTTAAGTAATTTGTCTCAAAGGATCATAGGAGATTACTAAGCTATCATACCAGAGGTCATTTTAAGCCTAGCCGTTTCAACCCAATATAATATCATAGACGTACTAGCCAGTACCCAAGATTGCATTTAGTGATGACTGCCTATGTCCAGGAGGGTTGTGGGTACTATCCCCAGTAAGAATTTACAGTTTGCCATCCACAAATCCAATTTCCTCTTGAACAGTGTCATAGAGGTGCTCTGTTTCACATGAATTGGTAGCTTATTCCAAAGATGTGGCAGTCGCTAGAAGATAAATCTCTCCCTCCACCATGTCCTATTTAAGTTTCAGGCCATATTTAAGTCCTTGTAACTGGTAACCCTAGACCCATTTGATTTACAGATGTACAGTAAGTTCATTAGGTTTGGGTCTTGGTTGCTTTGTAGGCCAGGCATAAGTCTCCCGTAAAAAATCTATATGATACGGAGTATAGTAATAGGGATTTTGGTCAGTCTGTGTAAGGCACATGCTGGAGGCCCTTGATCTTCTTTGCCAGAAACCTTTGAGTTCTCTCTAACTGCTGCAGATACTTAGTATGGTACATAACAAATGGGGCATTATACTCAATTATGGACCAGATAAGTACAGAGTATAGGAGGGTTATAACTTCTTTTGCTCTCAAGGTGATGCCTTTACTTATCAAATGAGCTATGTGGAAAGCTTTCCTTACAATGGTAGACATGTGGTGGTCGGAGTTAAGGTCATGGTCAACCTGTGATCCCTGGTCCCTTACCACTTCATGGGTACTTAGGGTATTGTTATTGATTTGATAGTGTGAAGGGTCATTATTTGTGCTGAAGGGAATGATGATGCATTTCTTTGAATTCAGTTTGAGACCTTAACTAACACACCAGTCGTTGGTCTGTGTGAGACCATCCTGGAGTATACTGACATCATTTGGCCGTTCAATGATTGCACCTAGTTTGCAGTCGTCTGCAAACTTGGTCAGCCACAACCCTTTAGTTTTGACCTAAACTTCTGAGAAGTATATACCAAACAGTATGGAGTCCAGCACTGATTCCTGTGGCACGCCGTTGGTAACAGGTCTGTTATATAAATTACATAGGTACGCCAGCATAGGGGGTCATTTTAAAATGTTTCTTTATACCTGGAGTAGTTAGGACCTTTTTATCAATACAACTATTGAAGTGTGAGAAGAAGTCAGAGGCATAGGTGGCAGCTTTAGTAGTGGTGTTCATCAGAACATTATAGCAGAATTTAGTTAAGTCATCAAATAATTGAAAAAGGTGTACTTTAAATAGGCTATGAAGAAGAAAATATTTACACTGGAGGTGACACCAGTTTTATATCAAAATGCGTCATCATTTTATTTCATTAGGGAAAATTATACAGAATGGTGGTGCATAAGAAGGGGCATATTTGTTTAGGCAAAATCAAGGGTATATGAAACTCTAGTAAGATGGGTAACTATTTGTGCAATGGAGTTTGAATTTGCACCCATTTGGGTGTAGCTCAATGAAATTATTGATAGCTGGTTTTAGAGCACACCTACAAAAGCATGTCATTAATAGGGATTATGACACTAGGATTGTTATCGTCATCACAAGAGGAAATACATGGTATTCTCTAACAAGCTAGGAAATATTAGTTTATCTTGCTTAGGGTGATTTGGACATTTAAGAGTTCAACTTTGTGGTTTAGTATGGCAAATAATGATACATCCCTGACAATTACCAGTATGTCAAACCCAGGAATAGAGAGTGTGCTTTCACTGCCTTGAAGCTATTTCTCTGTAATGACACTTATGAACATGCTCAAGTTACAAGAGGCCTCATGTTTGTGCATGTTTTCTTAAATCTCAGCACTAAAAAGAGTTACTTTAATATCTTCTGAATGAATTGTTAGACATTTTGTTTCATATTGGATCCTCCTAGAATCACATCAGTTACTGAGCTAGTTACTAAAGGCGCAATTATCTTATCTTTGAATCTCTGCATTCTTCTCAGTGCTGGAAAAATAATGCTCAAAATAAGTGTCTTTCTTGCCTCAGACACATGTATAGTAAGAACAGTCATATCTTTCTGCATGTTCGACTGGGTGGAAAGCCGATGGTGTAAGGTCATTGAGCCACAGAGAGACCACTACTAGGTCAAAATTATATTTGTGAGCATGGAGGGATCTAAGAGTTCTTATTACATCTCATATTCTGGCTCGGTCAACCAAATTTACTTTTAGAGAGGGTGGTATTCGTATGCTTGAAGATAAAATCATCAATTATTAAAACATTATCGAGGGTGGATGTCTTCACAGTGGGTCTTAAAGGCTTGAGTTTGCATCTTTGTGATTTTTTGTGATATATGTACTGGCTATAGGTAAGTGGAATGAACAGAGAGTTGTTGTATGTACTAATGCCTGAGGTTTCTTAGTTCTTCATCTGGGAGACTCGGACAGTTTCCTTAACAACTTCACTATAAAGAAGTGGAGCTGTGTGTTGTAGGTCTGTTTGTTGTGCTTACTGTTTGTGCTTTGAGAGAAGGGATATCCCCCCCACCCAACTTCAATAAATTTACACCTCTCACATATTGAATTGTTATGATGTAGCAATAAAGGCCGTTTCTGTATGAATAAGACAATTGCTATAGTGCCTCAAAATCTCAGATCCTATTAGGCTGACTTCAGAAAGGGCACAAAATGACTGAGATTCCAAAATGGCCAGTTTAGTGAAAATTATATGAGAAAGCAGGATAGCTTAATAACCTACATTTGGAATAAGACCAACAAGTATAATGAAATGGTCTAAAAATGCTAATAAAATGCATTGTGGATAAAAGATACCAAACTATGGGATTTTTACCCTGGATATAATAACCAATAGACTCTAGGAACACTAAGTAATAATGCTAACATTTAAAAGTGCAAAAGAATATATAAAAGTGATAACAGTATTCTGTAACAAGTGGCAAATTTAAGTCAGACAGTCTTACGCATTGGTTTGGAGTAGCCAGCAGAACATTTAAATCAGATAGGCTTACCCAATAGTTTTAAATGTAATAAGTGAGAGAAATACCTAACAGTGGAACAGTCAGTGCAAACAGCAGTGCAGTAACACTGATCAAAACATCTAATCAGCACATTAAAAATATGCAGCTGTATTCAAAATTACTCTTTGCTGTAAGGTGCAGTAATTCTTGTAAATAATTATTTGTATCTGTTGTCAACTTTTCAATGTGCTCAAATCCAAGCAAGGTTATCATGTATGGCTGTTTAATTTGGGAAGTGGACACAATTAAATGCTCTTAAAGAGTGGCAAGAACTTTTAAGTGCATATTCAGTGATTTGTGAAATGAGATTCAACAAAATGAATTGCAGCCCTATAGCATTTTTTCTTGGGGCACTGCCTGGAACAAGTCACCTACTTTCACTATTTAATGGCTGATGTAAATTTTGCATGGAATCAGGTTGTCTCAATGTCTGGCACAACGATTTACCAATGATATAAGTGTACAGTGGGAACTTACATTTGCTCAAGTAACACACTGATGGTATCAGCACTGGATTCTGGCAAAGACATTATCAGGATTATCATCACATTACCAATCTGACCATGCTTTTCTGTATTGCTGTTGATAGATGCAGCCAGTCTGCTGATGCACAGGGATGGGGATGTTCATAAATATATATTTAATGAAGGGGGAACAGGTGTGTGCAGAGGAAATATCTACTGGTAAAAAGTAATGAGAGGTGTACTGCCTATACATTGGAAGTTGTGGCTGTGGACAATAGCACAAATAAACGTTTATGTCTCAATGGGTACTCATTTTACTGACCTTAGATATCTTGAAGATGCTGTCTTGGCAGGGACATTTTTTTTGTCTTTGGGCTGACATTATTCCCCTATATCAATGCTTCATGTATTTCATTGGTAGTGTCTACTCCATCTGCAGAATCAATACCGGGTGTTGCTGGGTAATATGCAGGTGGCCATGCAGCATTCAGAGGAACACACGCCAACCTTTTATTTGATTTTGTGTTCTAGGTAGGTTATGTTGCATGAGTTAATGCACAAGCAATGAGCAATTGGCAATATGAGAGGGACATGTTTCAGCCTGCAAGATTTCCTACCAGTCTATCACAGATGACCCTTGTTAGAAATGTATTCCATAAAGTACTTGATCTACCTGACTTTGGCAAGTGTAGAGGAGGCCACTTCTTTGAATGTGTCCCTTACCTCATTAGGAGGCAGAAAGGCTAATGCAGGTAAAATCTATAGCTGTAGCGACACTCCATGGCCTGTGCCACAATCAATGACAAGATGGTGTCTGTTTCTGCTGCCATAGGATTTTCCCTAGACTGAGGAGGCAGCCATGTGTTGAAACTTTGAAGCTGTGTATTTTAGCAGATCTTATGATGCTGTCAAAATCCATTACCATATACTTTGGCTTAAGTTGTAGACTTTTGTTTAAGGCCACCTCCTTCAGCAAACACCACTTGTGATTGCAGCTGCTCAGTACCTTTGTATATGTGGAGTACCATCTTATAATTCATTGCTGTGCCACACCTACCATGCAGGGTATATGAATGACTGGCCACTGTTGCTATGATGGGAAGGGTGACATGTCTGAGGGCACAGATCTCGTAGCTATCAGGGGTAGTATATTTATTTATTATTTTTTTCACCAGTTAAGTGAACTGATCAACCAACTCTTTCCAGTCATGACCCAAGCTCAAAGAGCAGAAAATGTAGCAACCTGACTAAATATGCATTTTTTTTCTGTTATAATTTTCCTTTATCTTCCTCTAGCCTGGATTAACCTACTTCTCACTCATCCTTTCTATGTACTAGTTAATCTTAACCTCCCCCAATAAATCCTCTTGTCTTGTCTTTCCTTTCCTTTATACATCCAATAGCCTCTCATTTATTTCTTCTTCTTAGAACAGAAACTACACTTTCAAAACTCTTACCTTTTTTAATAAACAACAACTTGAAAAAATACATGGAAATATGCTCATGTTGTTCTTTTCTTCTTTTGCAAATCTATGGAATTCTTCCAGGTGTGTACCATTAGACAGAATATCTAAAACACCAAGCCTGTTGTTTATGCCTTGTTTCATTATGCATTTTAAATTTTATTGTATTTCTTGTAACTCACTGTGACAAACCGAAATGCTGCCAGCCCAGCTAGTTGGCCCAGAGGAACCTGTCAGAAGCTCAAAAACAGAAAAAGGTGTGGTATGACAGAAATGGTCGAAATAGACAGTATGCTGTAGGACAGCAGGTAATGGCTCTCATTCCTGTCAGACACAACAAGCTGCAGGCAGTTTGGGAGGGATCCTACAAGGTGGTAAGGAAGGTCAGTGATGTTAACTACATGGTGGAACTGCTAGGCAGAAGGCAGGGGCACAAATTGTACCATATTAACATGATAAAACCTTACCATGATAGGGAGGTCCTTGTACTAAGTATTGGCAATAGGAGGCAGGAGGAATCTGAGGGGGATCTATGGCTACAGGAAGCCAGCCAGTCAAATCCCAAATTAGTATGGTAGAGCCTAGGGTTGCAGGCATATGATGGGACAGTGCAGCATGATACTGGGTGAGAAATGCAAAAGCAGCTGGAATCTCAAGACAGGGAACAGGGTAGATAGGCTCAAACATCTCAAGCAACATTTCTCAAGGGTCACTTGAAAACCTAGCTTGCGTTCTCGTTGGGGGTAGAAGTGTGACAAACTGAAATGCTGCCAGCCCAGCTAGCTGGAATATTGTAAATAATTATATGTCATTTGACAATATTAATATGGTTTATATAGAAGTGTGACACTGCCAGCTGAGCTATCTGGAATTTTGTAAATAATCATATGTCATTTGTGAATAGTAATATGATTTGTATGCTTGTCCTACAAATGTAAGAAAACTGTATGTTTATGTGCTGAGCTTCAAGAATGTAACCACAGTGTACCCTACTGGAAAAGAACAGAATTAACTTGCAAAACTCTAAGAAAATAAGTCAACAAGTAAAGAGTTTTACTATTGTGTTTACTACAGCTAGAAGACAGAATGTCTGCAGCCAGAAATTCTTTCTGTTGTCTGGAAACAGAAATAATTACAGGTTTCAAAGGCAAAAGTGTGTAACAGTTTTATGACTTCCAGTTTCAGGCAAGCATCTAAGAGATAAGTATCAACTTCTAAGAAATAAGTATGCTTGAGACTGATGTGCTAACTTTTAGGTTTCTGTTGGCCTGGAAACTAAAGGCAGAGGTGACAAAAATGATGTAACCTGAGATAACCCAGCAGAAATTTTTGATAGTAACTTAAGAACTATCTCAGAGAGTGAGTCAGTGCATTTTGTATTTGTCTCTAGACCTGTAAACATCCATTCAGCACTTGTATTTGCCTTGCTCTGTAAGTAAGACTTAGATCATAGTATTTCTGTTAGAGATAGATATGAATATAGTTAAGATCAGTCTAGATGTTTTCTGTATATATGTGAAACTGTCCTGCAATGTTGTTTTAAAGTATTTACTGTGATTCTGAACTCTATTGTCACTGTGTTGAATTACTGAGTATTGTTTTGTGTTTTTTATTTATTACTAAATATATTTAAATGAACGGCCATGGTGGTGCAGCAGTTAGTGTTGTCGTCTCACAGCAAGAGGTTCTCCAGTTCGATCCTTGGCTGGGGTGCCTTCTGTGCGGAGTCTGCATGTCCTCCCTGTGGTCGGGTGGGTTTCCTCTGGGTGCTCCAGTTTCCTCCCACATCCCAAAGACATGCTGTAGGTGGATTGGACACGCTAAATTGGCCCTAGGTGTGAGTGTGTGCCTTCTGTGGAAGGTTGGACACCGAGCTGGCAACTCGACACCGTAAAACTCCACTGCCAATCATGAGCGGACAAGTGATCCACTGTGGCGACTCCTAACTGAGAAAAAGCTGAAAGAAGAAGAAGAAGATTAAACATTTTAATTGTGGGTGGTTTGTTTAGAGACATTTAAGCTTCTAGAGTACTTGCTTGTATTTGGTAACACTGTACAGGCCACTCTTGAATAGCCTTAGTCAGGTCACACTTACCTGTTGGATAATATTAACATTGCACAGTAGAATTGGTCACTCTTTGGGAAGGGCCTTATAGTAGCTGATAAAGAGCTAGTTGGTGGCAGTGATTACTACCTTATAGACTGGGCAGAAGGGGCATAGCTAGTGAACCTGTGCCAGCCTTCCTCAGGAGTGTCTGTGTGTTTGTATATAAAGCAAATCTCAAAGTAAGTGTGTGTGTGTGTGTGTGTGTGTGTGTGTGTGTGTGTGTGTGTGTGTGTGTGTGTGTGTGTGTGTGTGTGTGTGTCAGCTACTTGGGCAGGGACACGAAGCACTGGTTGGACAGAGAGGGTACTAGAGATTTTGGCTTGACCACTCGGCTGAGATCTTAGCCCTACAGCTGTGGCACTGGGGAGACATACTGGAGATCTGGATTGAGAGGGCATAACCAGCCCCAGACTGACTGTGATCTCTGTGTGCCCTTAAGGGAAATTGTACTTTAATGTGTGTGTACTTGTCATCCTCCCAATGTGCACGTCCTTCACTGGTGTTAGTGGTGAGGACTGAGGCTCCTTGATTACATGGCCAGTACAGGGGTGTTGCATATTAATTGTTTGGCAGTGGTGGGATATCCACATCAAATATTAATCAGTTGATAGTTGTGAAATAGCCACATCACATATTAATTGGCTTATAATGGTGTGGATATTGAATTCATGTAGCTTGTGTAGAGTGATAATTGAAGGTGTTTTGTACTCTAAATCAGCCATGAAGTGAACATTCAGAGTTCATATCAAATTGTTTTATTTCTTTTGTTAGCTTAGTTCATCACGGAGAGCAGGCAAGCATGTCAGGTGAGGAGTATGGCAAACTGACAAGGAGCCAGTTGGCTGAGATATGCCAGGCTAAAGGGCTGGTGCATGCCAACCTGACTAAAGCAGACATGATTGCAACTTTAGTCACAGCTGCTTCAGAGAATAGCAACCAGGAGGGCAATCAGACTGGCCATGGAGATGTACAACACTCAGAAAATGGATAGTCCAACCTTTCCACAGAGGACTTAAAATCCATCTGGAGTTAGAGACTTGAGTTGGAGGCCAAACATTTGGAAATAGAAGCAGCAGAGAGACTGAGATATCGGCAGGCTGAGAAGAACAAGAAACTGCTACGCTTGGATGCTGAGGAGAAGGAGAGGCAGAGGCAACATGAAAAGGAGATGCTGACTAGTCGCCAGAGTCATGGAGGTAATGGGGAAGGGAGTAACCAAACCTCAGAAGCAACAAAAGTTAGTAAATTTCTTCTACAATTTACAGAGGTGAACAATTTTGATAGTTTCATTCATATGTTTAAGAGGTTATGTAAACAATATGATGTTGACCAAGGGCTCTGGGTACAGTTCCTGACCCCCTTACTCCATGGTAAAGATGTAACTGTTGTCCAAACTGTCTGATAATGATTGTTTACATTATAATATTGTAAAGAACTGTTTGCTAGAAAATTTTTAAGTTAACACCTGAAGCTTATAGGAAAAAGTTTTGTGAGCATAGACACAAGGCAGATGAAAGTGTGTGCGAATATGTTGCTGAACTAAGCACTTACTTTCCTAAGTGGGTGATCGGATGTCAGGTCACCACATTTGAAGGGCTGGCAGACATTTTGGTGAGGGTACAAGCCCTTAACACTTTGCCTGAGGACATGAGGATCTGGATAGCTGATAGACAATGCCGTACTGAAGATGAGTTGGGGAAGAAGGGAGACCTATACCTAGCAAGCAGGGCATCCCTGCACAGGAAATGGACACCCAGTGCTGGTCATGGGTCTAGGGGAACCCATGGTGGGCAGCCTAGACTGCTCCAACAGAATCTGCCAGTAGCAGGAGAAGCCACTAGTCCAAGTACATGTCCAGGACCTAGGGTTAAATGTTTTAAATGCAACCAGTGGGGCCATATAGCATATAGATGTCCACAGAGGCAGGATGAGGAACAAAAGGTGGGAGAGCCAGTAAGTAGGAATGACAAAATTCCAACAGCAGTTTGTCTTGAGACAACAGGGGTACAAAACTATCACCCTGATAAGGAATGATTTTGGTAATGTAGTACCATGTGTTCATGCAGTTACACACAATCAGGCTTGGAGACAAGCATGTGGGTCCAGTAGCCTGCGGGAGACCCAGACAGACTGCATACTTGCAGCCAGGACTGGTGAAGGGGTTACTTCAGGGAGGGAGCTACCCTGTAGCAGTGAGACTGAAGGTGAGCCACAGCTGCTTGTGGGCACTAATGTTCCCTTGGACAAAGTGACTGCAAGGGCAGAGGTGAGTAGTAGTGCCCAGACTGACAGCGAGGCACCACTGTCAGAGGATACCAGACTTTTTGTGGAAGGGGACCTGGGAAGAGTTGCAAAGAGAGAGTTGAGAAAGGCTCAGCTCTCAGACCCTACATTACAAGGCCTGAGAGAGGTAGCTAGTGAGGCACCTGATTCTCAAGGGAAGGGGGAATCTGTATACTGGGACAGAGGGTTACTGTGTAGAGAGTGGACCCCTGAGGGAGCGCTAGAGGGTGAGAGAATACAACATTTGGTAGTGCCCAATGCCTACCGCCTGGTACTTCTAACCATAGCCCATGATATTCCCTTTGCAGGTCATATGGGCATAAAACATGCAAAGAGATGTATTATGCAGAACTTCTAATGACCTGGGAGTTCCAGAGATGTAACAGGGTTTTGCAGAACCTATGAGCAGTGCCAAAAGGCAAGCAAGGCAGGAGACAAGGTGAAAACTCCTTTGATGCCTTTGCCAGTGATTGAGGAGCCATTTCAGAAAGCAGCTATGGATATTGTGGAGCCTCTGAGTTCCCCAAATTCCACAGGGGAAAAGTGTGTCCTAGTGGTAGTAGATTATGCTACCAGATACCCTGAGGCAGTGGCCCTGTCCTCCATTGAGGCAGAAAAGGTGGCAAATGCTTTGTTAGAGATTTTCAGCAGGGTAGGTTTCCCAAAAGAAATACTGACTGACAGAGGTGCCAATTTCATGTCAGACCAGCTGGCTTGTTTGTGGAATTACTGTGGGGTGAAGCACCTAAACACCAATCCTTACCATCCCCAGACTAATGGTCTTGTTGAGAGGTTAAACTCTACATTCAAGACCATGCTATGGGATTTGTGGATCAGTTTAAGAGGGAATGGGACAAATATTTTCATCATCTGTTGTACCAAGAATCCACACGTTTTTCCACCCTTTGAGTTGTAGTATGGGCATGGGGTGAGGGGACCTCTAGATGTAATTCAAGATGAATGGGAAAGTGAGTGTGAATCCCACAAGGAGTCTGTTGTGGCTTATGTCCTAAACCTCAGGACAAGGCTCAGGGAAATCACAGGCTTGGCCTAGGGGAGCCATCAGAAGTTCAAAAGCAGAAAAAGGTGTGGTATGACAGAAATGCTCGAGATAGACAGTATGCTGTAGGACAGCAGGTAATGGCTCTCATTCCTGTCAGACACAACAAGCTGCAGGCAGCTTGGGAGGGATCCTACAAGGTGGTAAGTAAGGTCAGTGATATTAACTACATGGTGGAACTGCTAGGAAGGAGGCAGGGGCACAAATTGTACCATGTTAACATGATGAAACCTTACCATGATAGGCAGGCCCTTGTGCTAAGTATTGGCAATAGGAGGCAGGAGGAATCTGAAGGGGAACTATGGCTACAGGGAGCCAGCCAGCCAAATCCCAAATTAGTATGGTGGAGCATAGGGTTGCAGGCATATGATGGGACAGTGCAGCATGGTACTGGGTCAGCAATGCAAAGGCAGCTGGAATCTCAAGACAGGGAATGGAGTAAGGTATTCCCAGATAGGCTCAAACATCTCAAGAAATGTTTCTCAAGGGTCACTTAAAAACCTAGCTTACGTTCTCGTTGGGTAGAAGTGTGACAAACTGAAATGCTGCCAACCCAGCTAGCTGGAATTCTGTAAATACTTATATGTCACTTGAAAATATTAATATGGTTTATATAGAAGTGTAACACTGCCAGCCCATACCATTATACTGGAAATGACTTGTGGAGGTCCTCATCCCACCCCCACCTGAAATAAAAAAGACCACAGTAAAGAACTTCTCAAAAGCCGACTTCACACTTCTAAAGACTAGTGTGGTCTCCTTTAAGGCCCCCGAGCCGGCGGAAAACAGTACTCAAGCCGCTGAATCACTTACAAATGCCTTCTACCAGCACCTGCAGGACTGCATGGATAAGGCAATCCCAAGCAAAACAAAGACTCTTTGTACCAAAGGCAAGCGTCCAGTCTGGTGGACCCCAGCCATAAACAAACTCTACAACAAAAGGAGGAAGCTACTACAAGATAGAGCAAAATCCTTAAAAGGTAAGACACTCTTGATCACTATAAGTAAAAAACTAAGAGCTCTCATAAAATCATCCAAAGCAAATTTCGAGAGAAAAATAGCTAAAGACTCAAAAGACAATCATAAGGCCTTCTTTAGCTATGTTAGAAACCTGGGAGGAAACTCCCAGATATGCTCAGAGCTAGTTCAAAATGATGTGAAGATTACTGATCCTACAGACATTGCCAACATACTGGCTGACAGGTTCAGTAACTTCTCCCCCCCCTCCCCCCCAAAAGGAGAGATATCTATACCAAATGATTGCAGCCCCCCAAACATCTCCAGCGCCCAAGTGAGAACTGCTCTCTCCAAAGCAAAAACACAGCATCCATGGGACCTGATGGTGTCCCCGGCTGTGTGCTCCATGAACTCAATGAGGAATTAAACCCACAGCTAGGACAGCTGTTTAATCAAAGTCTTACCTCTGGATACGTACCCAGGGAGTGGCGCACTGCAACTGTGGTACCACTTCACAAAGGCGGTGCCTCCACCGACCCTGGAAATTACCGGCCTATTAGCTTGACAAGCCTTATCTGCAAAGCCATGGAGAGGATCATAATGAACCTCATAAATAAAGACATATGGAATTTGCAGACTTTGGATCCAACCCAGTTTGGCTTTGTCAAAGGCAGATCATGCCTTTTAAACTTGGTTGACTTTTTCGAAACAGTCACCAAAGCCATTGATGAGGGAAAGGCAGTCCATACAGCCTACCTCGATCTGGCTAAGGCCTTCGATACAATACCCCACTCGGGTATCATTGAAAAACTCATCAGCTTAAATGTCAACCCATACATCACAAGATGGGTTGCAAACTGGCTGAGTGACAGAACCCACAGGGTCAGAGTTGCTGGCGCCATGTCAGACTCAAAGCCTGTCACAAGTGGTGTCCCACAGGGCTCAGTCCTGGGCCCACTCTTGTTTGGCATCTACTTTTCCGAAGTACAAGCAAACACAGGAGGGTTATGGCTGACAAAGTTTGCAGATGACTGCAAACTGGGCGCCATAGTAGAAAACACATCTGATACAGATATCCTTCAGAAGGGTCTCACAGAAACGGATAACTGGTGCCAGAGCCACGGCCTAAAGTTAAATGCCAAAAATGCATAGTCATACCCTTCGGGAAAAACAAGGTTACCCCTAGCTACCAAATAGGTGGCAATCCACTGAGCACAGAAGAAGTTATCAGGGACCTGGGGACCCAGGTTGATAGTAGTCTGTCATTCGACACCCATGTAGCTAAAGTAGTTAGGAAGACCTTCTACATTGCCCACCTTATCATGAAGGGATTCTCATCTAGATCAAGGGAGGTCATAGTCTCCCTTTACTCATCACTCATCAGACCAATGATTGAGTACAATGCCCCATTCGGAATGTATCTGACCCGACACTTGCAGCAGCTGGAGAGGTCACAAACGTTCCTCACCAAAAGGATAAAGGGTCTCAAAAATCTGTCCTATGCTGCCCGACTGAAAGAACTCCAGCTCTATTCAGTCGCACATTGCTCAGAGGTGACCTTTGCCTAACATACAAGGCCATGTCAAACCCAGATTTGATGAATATGCTTCACCTCAAAAAATCTAGATCCATCAGAGCCACAAGGGCGGGAGACTTAAACCTTGACACGGCTATTAATAGGACGTGCTGGAGGGATAGATTCATCACCCAAAGACTCCCTATGCTGTGGAACAAAATCCCGGTACATGTGAGGCAGAGCACCTCGCTGGCCTTGTTCAAGAGAAATCTTGACCAATGGATGGGAGATCACAGATATACCCCAGGGATTACCTCAGTGTCACTGCTCGACAGAGGCACAGCAAAATAATGGGTATAGTTCCCCATACTAAAGGGGTGGCGTAAGCCACAAAACGATGGGCTAGGCTTGTAAATGCCCTCGGGCAGATAGCCTAGTATGAACCTATGAACCTATGAACCTATTGTTTTCCCTACATTCCTTTAAACTGGTCATGACTGAGCTCTGTGGCTGAGAGGTAAGCAACAAAGTCTAAGTGTTGGGCAAGGGAGCATCAGCAATGTTCTGTATACAGTGTAATGCTAAGTTGACCATAGTTTGTCTCTTTAGGTGTCCATAACTTGGAGCTGCTCCAGTGGCGTAGAAGAATAAAGCTCTGACTAAAACCTAGGTGACCCAGGTTTTATTAGTATCTCAGGAGACTGACAGAGAGGCAGGGAGATATGGTCATACCCATCCTGGTGGTGAGGTTCGTGCATGGGTTTTAATAGGTGATTATCTCTGGTGGAGTTCAGAGAGGGCATTGGGGCTGGCTGAGCTGTCTTGGAGGTGGGGTGATATGCCATGGATCCCCACTTTGCACATCCCTTTACGGCTGTACCATGTTGCCACAAAGGGAGAGGGATATAGTGTAGGCCAAGAAGTCCCCTCAGATGGTAGTATAGATGTGTCATCCTTCCTTGTCTGTGATCTGTTGCCGGCCCCAGCAGATTATCAGAATACGTTCTGGGGGGCATTGAAGAACTGGTAGACCTAGCGTGGATGGAGAATGAGGTCTGGATTCTGTAACAATGAAGGAAGTGAGGGAGGAAGAAATAGCAATCAAAAAAGTGTTTGTGGCTTCTTTTGGGCTTATCTACACTTTAGAGAGACATTCTCATTGTGTTGTTTTAGTGTGATGTTGTATTTTCACTATTCATCAAAACCACAGTTACTTGTATGGACTGAGCAAGACAGTGGATGCTTTTTCCAATGTTTCCTATAGTAGTGGGGGGTGGAGATGATATATATAAGTCTGGGAGTGGGAGAGTGAAATCCAGTACATGTACAGTGCAGGAGCTTTGCTATCTTGCAGAAAAGATGTTTATGTTTTTTTTTTTTAAGTTAAACTTCTTTACAATGTAAGATCAGTGAAATGTCACTTGATTGTGGATTCTTCGATAAAAGATAGGGGAAGCCACTTCCTTAGTATGCAGTCACATTCCTTGTCATCAGGGTTGCATATACACCCCCCTTGCCTATATGTCAGAGAGTTAAATTACTAAAATACATTTTTCCTGTTTTTATAATTGGGTTACACTGAATCTAGAGCTAATACTTTGGTATCTGTAAACCAGACTGGTAAACTGCTCATCAAGGACCCTTTTCAACCATAATGTAGCCAGGCCTCAAGGCCAGGGGTAAATGCAATACTAAATGCATATATATGTATATATGTATATGTGTGTGTGCGTGTTGATATATATATATATATATATATATATATATATATATATATATATATATATATAGATATAGACAATTTAGTGTTGCCACTCAGAACTCAGATACCATGTTTTAAGGAGGTCATCATGCTCTTTTGAATGGTGTTATTTTACTTATTTTACTTACTTTAATGCAGAAGACTATGGGTTCTATTCCCATACCAGGTAGCTGGATTGCTGACATTGCAGTGCAGCATAAAGTTTGGGTGCAGCACTCTCAGTGTGTTCTGCTTTGCATGAGATTTTAAACTGAGGGTCCATCTGCCTGAGCTGTTGGTAGCTCAGGGGGATGTAAAAGATCCCATGGCACCTATCAAAAAGAGTAGGTATCCTTTATTTATATATAAAAATAATTCTTATTTACAAAATATTTGCATATTTATAAACATTTACAAATGTACACATATACAGATATGCAAAGCTGTTCACACAACCATATTACATATTCATCCCTGTTTGACCCCTCCCTCCTTTTTCCATAACTACCATCTTATTTTAATTAACATTGTTGATAAAATGCATTTACCATTAAACACACTTTCATTTATTCTTTCATTCCATATAATCCATATAACATAAAATACGTTTCTATCTATTCTTTTAACATATTATTTACTTATATTCTTAAAATATCCATATTTAATCATTTAGTCATTCCCATGCATATTTTATCCACTTCTTTTATATTTTCAAAAAAAATCTTTACAAAATTTTCCCCATAACTTTTTTACTCTTTTACATTTCAAAAACTATGTTCCATAGTTTATTCTTCTTGACAATGTAAACATACTATCACTTTTTTTCTTATATAGCATATTTCCTTTTACTGGCAATTTATCTATTACCAGCCTCCACAAAAATCTTGACATTCTACTTTATGACTACACCATTTGTTTTTATTGTTATAGCTTTAATTTTTTCATCTTTTAGATTTTACCATGGTTTTGCATAGTAATGTTTTATCATTACATTCTTATACCATACTTTTATAGTTTTTTTATATAATGCATTTTTATTTTCCACCAGAATATTTTTGGTAATATTTTATTTCCTCATTTATACACTCTTTTTTACCATACATTACATTATTTATCATATTTATACAATTTTACTACTAATCCCTCATCTTTTCATTTATCCACTTTAACACTTTGTACAAATTTAATGAAGCAGAATATACCACTGGGTTAATTAACCTTAAACTTCCTTCTTCTTTATTTACATGCAAAACTCCTCTTTTTACTGGGTTTAATCTAGAATTCTATATAAATGGAAACAATCTTCAATAATTCCTTTTCAAATACTGCTTGCAACATAAATACACGTGTTAAGTAGGCTATTTTCCATCAGTACTGAATTTATCAATTAAGTCTTTTTTCTACAGGATAATTTATGTTATCCAAAAAAGAAAGGCTTGTTTTACTTCTTCTATTTTTTTTCCCATTGAATTCTACTTACATCTTTAGTCTCATTTTATACCTAACTCATACATTTAATTCACTGTAAAATATATACCTTTACTACATCACCTAAACCTTTATCATTCTCCTTATTTAAAATGATCCCTATCATCTCTAGACACTCATTTGTGCAAATTATTAGTTTTTTATCCTTTTTTTCACTTACTATAATTTCATCTGCATATGTTAACAGAACTGGAATTCATAAACCTTCAAGTGTTATATACCCAGCCTCCTTCATTCTTTAATTTATTTTACATGCTGTCACATTCATAACTAATGGAAAGAGTGTACATACAGTTCACTGGACCCATGTCTTACACCACTCTTCATATGTCCCTCTTAACTTAACTAGCCATTTACAAGTATTTTTACTTTATTATTATTATACACTGACACACATAATTTCCTAACGTTCTCACTTATATTATATTCTTTCACTATTGCTTTTAAGATTTCATGTCCAATTGTGTCAAATACCTTAGTAAGGTCTCCTATCATGATTTTTGCTTCTTCTTTTCTGTTCATAATGTCATTCATAATTTCTCTAGTCATCATTAATAACTGTTGAAAACCCTTCCTATTTGTACTATATATGCTATCTTCTGCAATATTTTCCATTTTAGTTTCAAATTTCTTTGTATTATTATCATAAAGATCTTATAATCATTATTATTCAGTACTATCAGTCTCCATTTTTAAAGGTCTTTTATCTTCCTTCTTTCATATGAATTTAAGAATTCCACTACATAATTATTTATTCATAAAACCTTCTTTTACTCATTCATTCAAAATCTTTAAAAAATATTTGTCAATCATTTTAATTTTTATACATTTCATACTCTATCCCATCTGTGTCATGCAGCCAAATCTATACTAGTTGTCCTAATACTTTACCTAGCTCATTTAAAGAAATCTCCTTTTCTAGCTCTTTATTTTATCTGTTTACTTTTTTACTTTCCATGTTTTTTTTCACTACCTTTTTTTTATTTAAACATTTCTTGTACATATTGTACTACACTATTCATAATCTTTTTCTGAATTCTTCCTATTTCTCCTTTTACGATTTTTTATTTCTGTCATTATGCTACCATCCACCTTTATTAATCTGCTCAAATAACTCAATATTATCTTTTTCCTTGTAAAAACAATCTTGATTTATATAACAATTCTTGTATTTTTCCTTGATTTCTTTTATATAATTCTTTTTCTTTGTCAAAGTACTTTTTATCATTATGTAAATCTTTCAGTGCATCATTATATGTTCTTTTATAGTTTTCTCTTCATTGTTGCCACTTCATATTGCCACTGTAGAAATTTTTTCATATTTTCCTTGAATATCATCCAGAATTCTGACCAATTTTTATAAAATGTTCTCAAAGTAATATGATCCTTCCATAACTGTATTACTAATCTCTATTCATCTTCATTCCTTTCTTTCTAATTTATCCTTTTTATTCCTTTGCCTATTTTTATATATTCCCTGTTTTCCTTTATCTCTAGCCATATTGCAAAATGATCAGAAACTCATGTTTCAACTGCCTCCCCTTCTCCTATAACTAAACCTTCTGATGCTATAAAATAATCTATTTCAGTTCTATACATTCCCCTTTTTGAAACTCCATGAATTTTTGACTCACAGTTTTAACTTATTACATATAAC
The DNA here is from genome assembly GCF_019279795.1 of Protopterus annectens. Taxonomy (NCBI): domain Eukaryota; kingdom Metazoa; phylum Chordata; order Ceratodontiformes; family Protopteridae; genus Protopterus; species Protopterus annectens. Next base: position 277,038,743 of record NC_056738.1, on the reverse strand, counting down.
TTATAACATTTTTCTTATATCATTTCCTTTCTTTTTACTCTTGCCTCTTAAATCACAATTAACATATTGTGTTATTATAATATTTACATTTATCACTACATATTCTAAAATCTGATGAAATACAACTTTCTCTTTCTTTACAATTAGTACAAGCATATCATGTTTAAATTTTGTATACTTGTTCTTTCCATTTTAATTCTACAATGGTTAATCTTCCCATTTTTTCTAAAGTTGCATCTAATATCTTTATTGCATTTCTACAGGATATGGCTATACCAAAACATCTCTCATTTCCCAAATTCCAGATTATTTTCCTTTCCATAGTTTCTCTGTAATATTTCCTCATTTGTTAAATCCTTTGTGTCTTTTAATATAATTGCATCTATATCACATGTATTACACCACTCCAAAATCCATATTCTTCTTACTATATTCTTAATACTATTCACATTTACAGAAAGCACTCTAAAATTTTTATTTTCCCTTTTCATGAGATTCATTGTTTCATAAGTTCATAGATAATTACTAGGCTGGTTTTCTTAATAGGCCATGTTAAGCCTAGCAAATTTCCTTCCCAAAGGTGAGAATCAAACACTGTATCTTGTGTCTGTGAGTCAAATAACTTAACCATTATACCAAGCCCCAATCATTAGCTGTATATATTCTTTATAATCCATTTCCTTTCTGTTTTTTTTTCTTTTGTACGTATCCCTTTACATTTTCTTTTGATATATTTTACCCTTTTACCAATATAATTCTTTTCTTTATTTTATTACATCCCAATTTATGTCTTCTTCATCACTTATTTCAGAACCTGCTTTATGTCCTCTTTATTATTTTTTCATCTATTTTTTCTATTTCCACTATTTCTAAAATGTATTCCCTTTGTTCATTTTCTTCTCTTTTTTTTCCTTTTATTTTCATTTTTGCAATCCATCCACAAATGTCTATTTTTTTATATCTATAACATTTCTATTCACATTTTTTTCATCATGTACCACTCGCCACAAATATAACATTTTCTTTAGTCACAGTTACTTATTAAATGTCCTTTCTTTCCACAAAAAGGGTTGTTCCCAGTGTTTTACAATGCTACTATTCCTTTCCACATTTGTCATGGTTGGTATATGTATATTTTTTCTCTATTATTTTTAACACAATATTCCAATCTCAGCAACCAGTCCATAAACCTCTTTTGTCATAAACATTTTCAATATCCACTACTTCCAAACATCATCATCATCATCTTTCGGCTTTTCCCGTTAGGGGTCGCCACAGCGGATCATCTCTTTCCATTTCTTCCTATCCTCTGCATCTTGCTCTGTCACACCAACCGCCTGTATGTCCTCTCTCACCACGTCCATAAACCTTATCTTAGGCCTTCCTCTTTTCCTCTTAATTGGCAGCTCCATCCTTAGCATCTTTTTCCCAATATACCCATTATCCCTCCTCAGCACATGTCCAAACCAACACAATCTCGTCTCTCTTGCTTTGTCTCCAAACTGTCCAGCATGAGCTGACCCTGTAATATACTGATTCCTAATCCTATCCATCCTAGTCACACCAAGTGCAAATCTTAACATCTTTAACTCTGCCACATCCAGCTCTGACTCTTGCCTTTTTGTCAATGCCACTGTCTCCAACCCATATAGCATAGCTGGTCTCACTACCCTCTTGTAGACCTTCCCTTTCACTCTTACTAGTACCTGTCTGTCACAAATCACTCCTGACACTCTTCTCCACCCATTCCACCCTGCCTGTACTCTCTTCTTCACCTCTCTTCCACATTCACCATTACTCTGAACTGTTGATCCCAAGTACTTAAACTTGTCCACCTTTACCAACTCTACTCCCTGCATCCTCACCAGTCCTCTACCCTCCCTCTCATTTACACACATATATTCTGTCTTAGCCCTGCTGACCTTCATTCCCCTGCTCTCTAGAGCATATCTCCACCTCTCCAGAGTCTCCTCAACCTGATTTCTACTCTCACTACAGATCACAATGTCATCTGCAAACATCATAGTCCACAGGGCCTCCTGTCTGATCTCATCTGTCAACCTGTCCATCACCACTGCAAATAAGAAAGGACTCAGAGCTGATCCTTGATGTAATCCCACCTCCACCTTAAACGAATCTGTCACTCCCACTACAGTCCTCACCACTGTCACACTACCCTCGTACATATCCTGTACCACTCTTACATACTTCTCTGCCACTCCCGACTTCCTCATACAATACCACAACTCTTCTCTAGGCACCCTGCCATATGCTTTCTCCAAGTCTACAAAGATACAATGCAACTCCTTCTGACCTTCTCTGTATTTCTCCAATAACACTCTCGGAGCAAACATTGCATCTGTAGTGCTCTTTCTTGGCATGAAACCATACTGCTGATCACTAATCATCACCTCCCTTCTTAACCTAGCTTCTACTACTCTTTCCCATAACTTCAAGCTGTGACTGATCAATTTTATCCCTCTGTAGTTACTGCAACTCTGCACATCACCCTTATTCTTAAAGATAGGTACCAAAACACTTTTTCTCCACTCCTCAGGCATCCTCTGACTTTCCAAAATTTTCATTAAACAATCTAGTTAAAAATTCCACTGCCATTTCTCCTAAGCACCTCCATGCTTCCATTGGTATGTCATCTGGGCCAACAGCCTTTCCATTCTTCATCCTCTTCATAGCTGTCCTTACTTCCTCCTTGCTAATCTGTTTCACTTCCTGATTCACTATCCCCACATCATCCAACCTTCTCTCTCCCATTCTCTTCATTCATCAGCCTCTCAAAGTACTCTTTCCATCTACTCAACACACTCTCCTCTCTTGTGAGTACCTTTCCCTCACTATCCTTTATCACCCTTACTTGCTGCACATCTTTCCCAGCTCTGTCCCTCTGTCTAGCCAAACAGTACAGGTCCTTTTCTCCCTCTTTAGTGTTCAATCTCTCATACAACTCTCCATACGCCTTATCCTTAGCTTTCGCCACCTCTATCTTTGCCATGCGCCTCATCTCCTTATCCTCATGTCTACTTTCTTCATCTCTTTGACAATCCCACTTCTTCTTCGCCAGCCTCTTCCTCCGTATACTCTCTTGTACTTCCTCATTCCACCACCAGGTCTCCTTGTCCTCCTTCCTCTGTCCAGATGTCACACCAAGCACCTTTCTAGCAGTCTCCCTTATTAGTTCTGCTGTAGTTACCCAGCTATTCGGTAACTCTCCACTTCTTTATATAAAACTTTCAAATGTCCTTTCAAAGTGTCTCTTTCTACCTCTGTTCAAAATTGTACATTAATTTTTTTTTGTTTCCCTGTTAAATGCTTTTATCACATAAAGATTCCATGGGCTACAAAAAAAAGCGTCCCTGATAAAGTGGTGCCCTAGGCGGCTGCCTAGTTGACCTATACCTAAGTCTGGCAATGGAATTTGAAAGGATGCAGACTGAATATATTATATGTCAATGAATTAGAAATAAAGGAACCAGACAATATTCCACAAGCCTGGAATCAAGTGGTTGGTGGTTCACGTGTGTTTGCTCACTCAGTTACGTGATTTGTTTTTGTCAGTGATGCATCCAAAATCCAGCAGTTTAGATATGTACCAGATGTTCTTCATTGATTCATTGTGGTATAGCTATATACATATATATATATATATATATATATATATATACACACACACACACACACACACACACACACACACACACACACAGTATATCTATCTATATATGTGCAGCTTCTAGACTTTGTAAACAATAGGTCATAATATTCAGGATGAGGCATACTATAGGAACATGTGTTCATACTTGGGTAATACATTATGAATGAACATTCGCTTTTACTTGCCAGTGATGTCAGACCTTTTCTATCCATAAATCACAAATCAGCCATGCAGATTTTGACCTAAAGAGAGAAATCTGTTCTGATGAAAGTAAAAAATTCAACATATCTGGAAATGCAAAACAAAGAAGGTCAAGGTACAATTACAGTTTTCATGTAACACATTAATTCTTCCCTTTAAACACTGAAATGAAAGTGTTTCTTGTCAGCTTAGGTTTAATAATATCAATAGCTTAGGGGGTGAGGCAAAATGCCTTCTTTTAGAACAAAAACTATTTCCCAGATTAATTTATCTAGAGTTTTATTGACAGCTAGACGTTACTTCCATGCAAAATTGCAATTTGTACGTCTCCATACCTTCTCTGCCAGCAAGCATGCACATTTATATCAAAACTGTAATGTATGCATGTGTGTGTATATACGCACACACACACACACACACACACACACACACACACACACACACACACACACACACACACACACACACAAATTTGTCAGGCTGTGACTGTCAAGCAATTACAATAGTTAATTTCATTTCAACAGAAGATAATAAACCATGATAACATAACTACCCACAGAGCTCCAAAAGTATTTATATTCCATCTAATCACCCGATGCACGGTTAATCTTTGCAGAGAGCTGTGTGGCAGGTGCTGCAAAATGCACAATCATACTATTTTATCATTTGGCTAGTGTTCTGCAGGGAGGTCTCAAAGCTGCTGAAAGGCAATGGTCCTTTTCATTTTTTAATTACATTTTATTTATTAGAGGCATTTTGACAGCAAGATGCACAGATATCAAATTCATTCTACACTACTTTCTTTCTCTTGCCTCTTTTTGCCTTCATTTTTCTGTTTTACATAGTAAATATATTCCTTGATAAATTAAAATGGGCATGAATTTGTGAGATGCTGATGAGATTCTGGGAAAAAAATTACTTCTAAAAAGAATGTACAGCATCATTAATGTAGAATGCTAGATGTAATCAACAAATTATTTTCTTATTTCAACAGAGACTTTCTCTCTGCCATCCTATAAGAAACCCTACTTCAGGAATATTTGAGTTGTTTATTTAGCAAAACAGTTTTACATCTGTCTCCTGGCTTGTTTGACCTGTCATTCATAGGGGTGTCAAGGCTATTTTAGTCTCATGACCATGTATGCCTTGCCAATACCTACCCTCATGCTTTACTTCATTTCTCATGGAAAGAGAGGTCAGTCAGTCCCTGATAAATTTGAGATCACCCACTCAGTCATCCAAGTTTAATTTGAAGGAAATAATAGAATCACATCATTTAAACTGCAGAGGAAGTTTATTCCAGAGAAGGTGAAGCATTAGTTGATGAATCTGTCTCTCCATCATGTTATGTGTAATGGCTGATGAAGGTTTAAGTCTCTAGTTATAGTGTTAGTGGAGCTGTTTCCGCTATGACTCTAATGATTCAGTAAGGAAGACACTGATCACCCCTCAGAAATCTAAAGAAACAGAGTACAGGGGACACATCTTTCAGTTTGTCCGGATTCATAAGGTTTTTAAGACCAGAGATCAGTTTTCTTAGGATTCTCTGAGGCCTTTTTTTTGAGATGTAATGTTAGATACTTTTCAAAGTGAGTGTCACACTTTAATAATTGGTCTGAGTCAATGCAATATTGGGGGGAAGAACGCATTTGGATCTAAGCAAAATAACTTTTGCTACTTGTTTTAAATAAAAGAAGTAAAAAAGGTTTTCTACAGGAATTGGCATATAATGATCACAGGAAACCGTGCTGTTAATCCAAATGCCAAGGTCACTGACTACCTTTTCATTTTGCAAGGGTGTGTTAGCTATACTGTACATTATGGGTAACTTCTGTTTTCCAAAGTAAGCAATAGTACATTTTTCAGAGTTCAGTTTTAAACCTAGTTTTCTATACACTGGTTAGTAAATAAGGTAATCTCTTCCTTAAAGGTATAGATATCTGAAGAGATTTTAGCAGTCGCACCCAGTTTTGTGCATATTTAGTTAACCAGAGGTCCTGGTTCACATTTTTCAGATTAGAGAAGTAGATGCCAAACAGAAGAGGACCAAGCACAGACCCCTTGTTGGCTCCACTGGTTATCTTAGCACTATTGGAAGAGGCATCTGCCACAGAAGTTATGTGGGTTTTGTCTTTCAGTGAGTTGTCAATCCATCTTACTACATAAGGATCTATGTTCAATGAATATAGTTTCCTTACTTTTACAAGTCTGGTAGGAGGTATGGTATTAAATGCTTTGGCCAGATCAAAATAATCTTACCACCTCTAAGAATTTAACACGGTTTCATATGCATAATCTTCTTTTGCCAGAGACAACTTGCTTGGGGTAAAGCTTGATCAGATTTGTAATATTATAACTAATGAGACTGGTTATGATATGCTTCATAGGTATACAGATTGGACTTATAATGCTGACTGGTCAATAATTCACGGGGTTAGAAGAAGGGCCACCATTGTAGAGGGACATCATCACAACACTGAGCCAAGATCCGGACACATAACCTGTGGCTAGGCATAGGTTAAACAATTTAAAGAGAGGTTTGGTAAAAGCCTATTTGATGTTGTTTAGTATGTACCAGGTATGTTATCAGTACCCATGTTTAGTTTTATAAAACACCTTAAGAACATTTTGTTTAGTAATGAGAGAGCAAGAGGAGTTAGGATGACTGGTGCCTGAACAGGAGTTTCATGGGTGAAGTTTGCAGAGGATTTTTTGAAAGTGTATTTGCAATTTAATTTGGGTTGGAGTTGAAGGTCCTATTATGGAGAAGTTCACAGTAATTTGTAGTTATACTTTGCTTCAAAAGAAAGTTTTTGATTTACTTGTCCTTGTAGTACTTTTCATTTTTACTAACTTTTCATACATTACTATACAGTGTAATGATTTTTTTTCTATTGTTATAAAGTTTGTGTATGTCACTTGACCATGGGGGGGATACATTTCCAGTTGTAACTCCTTATATCAGGTGGCTACTTTGTCAGTATAACTGGTAATGATGTCACAAGTACATTTAGAAATGTCATGATACAATTCTATATAGTTCACTCTTTTGAAGTAATTAAATACAGAGGTGTTTGTTTCATTGAAGATGGTTGTTTTGAGAATAAATGTTATGAATTTATGGTCCAGCTTAACTGGAAAAGGACAGACTAGTAAAGTGGAACAGGTAAAGGCAATATTAGTGAAAACCACATCCAAAATTTTTTGGCCTCTCGTGGGTTCACTGGATATTTGCTCCAAGGAATTCCTGTTTATCAGATCTAGACATCTCTGGGCATACCCTATGATAGATGTATTTGTGCTCCAGTCTATGGATGGATAGTTAAAGTCACACAGAATTATGGTATTACTGCTTATAGTAATGTCTGCTAAAACTTCCCAAAATCTAAATTCAACATGTGGGGAGATAGATAAATTGGTAACTTCTCTTGTCCATGGTAAACAGAAATTCTGGGACACATATTTTGTAGACTTCTGGGTATCATTCTAGATGAAATGTGGTACAGACAAATTTGGAAACACCACTGCAGTTTCCACTAGGCCTGAAGGCATGGTATGTGCAAATCTAAGGTATGGAGGGAGTGCTTTCTTTACATTTAAACCATGTCTCTGCAGCTATATTTACATGGATATGTTTCAAATGCAGGAGCACATCAAGACTGGGTGATTTGTTATTGAAACTCCTCACACTGAGAAGAACCTCCTTAATGTAGTTCAATTTAAAGAGTGAAGAATTTTCTAAGTGTAGATGTCCATTAGCTCTACCTAAATTATGGGGGCAACAAGCGCTTTTTCTAGTGTGCAGAAACTCTTGGAATACAGATGCAACCATCCATTGCAAAACAAATAGGATGATCTGTAATCTCATCCCAGTCTGATGCATACTGGAATACCCAGGAATGATACCCATCTAATAACTGGAATACCCGGTAATAATATCAGCTAATAAGCCAGATTTTAAAGCCAATTGTCTATTTTTTATTCCCAGGCATCATTCTTGGTAAAAGAAAGATTCCACTCAGTAACAGAGTCTTACCAGCATTTGTCACTTGACTAGAGAGTTATGGCATGTCTCTTTGCATGTCCTTCAGGGTTTTTACCCCAAGTCATTCACTCCCACATGGACCACCACTACGTTCTAGTAAAACATGTCTCTGAAAAGGGCTTTTGTAAATTCTGTGATCCTGGCACCAATTAATCAGCTGACATTACCCATATTCTTGCCCAGCCTGCTGAGTGGAGAATTGGTATGCCTGCCAACTGAGTCACCAAGTACTAATGCAGTCTCATCAGAAGATAATTTAACATTATTTGACAGGGAGCAATGAGACCATTAGTGGCTTTCTGTTGTTGTTGTAGGTGTGCATGGAGTAGGCAAATTGAGGGACTTCTGTTGAGGCCTGCTCTTACAAGTTCTACAATGCTATAGCAAGGGCCTTTCTTATTGCAGTAGTATATGCCATTTACTGCATTTGGCTAGACAGAGGAACCTAGCTAGTAAAGATGTGCAGCAGGTAAGGGTGATAAAGGATAATGAGGGAAACATACTCACAAGTGAGGAGAGTGTGTTGAGCAGATGTAAAGAGTACTTTGAGGGGTTGATGAATGAAGAGAATGAGAGGGAGAGAAGGTTGGATGATGTGCAGACAGTGAATCATGAAGTGCAGTGGATTAGCAAGGAGGAAGTAAGGATAGCTATGAAGAGGATGAAGAACGGAAAGGCTGTTGGATTAGATGACATACCTGTGGAAGCATGGAGGTGTTTAGGTGAAATGGCAGTGGAGTTTTTAACTAGATTATTTAATGAAATCTTGGAAAGTGAGAGGATGCCTGAGGAATGGATAAAAAGTGTTTCGGTACCGATTTTTAAGAATAAGGGTGATGTGCAGAGCTGTAGTCACTACAGTGGGATTAAATTGATCAGTCACAGCATGAAGTTATGGGAAAGAGTAGTGGAAGCTAGGTTAAGAAGGGAGGTGATGATTAGTGATCAGCAGTATGGTTTCATGCCAGGAAAGAGTACTACAGATGCAATGTTTACTCTGACAGTGTTGATGGAGAAGTAAAGAGAAGGTCAGAAGGAATTGCATTGTGTCTTTGTGGACTTAGAGAAAGCATATGACAGGGTGCCTAGAGAGGAGTTATGGTATTGTATGAGGAAGTCAGGAGTGCAGGGAAGTATGTAAGAGTGGTACAGGATATGTACGAGAGTAGTGTGACAGTGGTGAGGTCTCCGGTGGGAGTGACGGATGTGTTTAAGGTGGAGGTGGGATTATATCAAGGATCAGCTCTGAGCCCTTTTTTATTTGCAATAATGATGGACAAGTTGATAGATGAGATCAGACAGGAGTCCCGTGGACTATGATGTTTGCAGATGACATTGTGATCTGTAGTGAGAGTAGGGAACAGGTGGAGGAGAACCTGGAGAAGTGGAGATATGCTCTAGAGAGAAGAGGAATGAAGGTCAGCAGGACTAAGACAGAATATATGTGTGTGAATGAGAGGGAGGATAGAGGAATGGAGAGGATGCAGGGAGTAGAGGTGGCAAAGGTGGATGAGTTTAAATACTTGGGATCAACAGCTCAGAGTAATGGTGAGTGTGGAAGAGAGGTGAAGAAGAGAGTACAGGCAGGATGGAGTGGGTGGAGAAGAGTGTCAGGAATGATTTGTGACAGACGAGTACCAGTAAGAGTGAAAGGGAAGGTCTACAAGAGGGTAGTGAGACCACCTATGTTATATGGGTTGGAGACAGTGGCATTGACAAAAAGGCAGGAGTTAGAGCTGGATGTAGCAGAGTTAAAGATGTTACGATTTGCACTGGGTGTGATGAGGGTGGACAGGATTAGGAATAAGTATATTAGAGGGTCTGCCCAGGTTGGAAGGTTTGAAGACAAAGCCAGAGAGGCAAGATTATGTTGGTTTGGACATGTGCTGAGGAGGGATGCAGAGTATGTTGGGAAAAAGATGCTAAGGATGAAGCTGAGGAAGCTAACAGGAAAAGAGGAAGGCCTAAAATAAGGTTTATGGATGTGGTGAGAGAGGACATGCATGTGGTTGGTGTGACAGAGCAAGATGCAGAGGGCAGGAAGAAATGGAAACAGATTATCTGCTGTGGTGACCCCTAATGGGAGCAGCCGAAAGAAGAAGAAGATATGCCATTTACTGCTTTAAGTCTGAATACATGGCAGTGTTGAAAAGTAGGTGTGCCTGTGTGAATGTCATTGTATTTCAATTTTTGTGTGAGGGTTGCCTTCATATTATTTATTTAAACCTCTCTGAGGCAGTGCTTTCTGTGTTAAGTAGGGATTCATTAACAGTAAACATGGGGCAGTTACTACAGTGCCTTAAGATGCCACCTGCTAGGTGGATGTCAACAGAAGGGAACAAATTTACTGGTCCTCAATTTTGTCCAGTGCTTTAAGTGTCAATAATGTGCTAAATGTTACCTGGATAAGTGGTATCAGAGTTAACAGTAATGTTTCCAGTGCAAATGATATCAGCTAGCTGAAATGAGCACAAGCAATGAGTAAGGTGCACCATTCATTAGACCTGCCATAAATCAACTACTTAAAACGGCTTTACTGAGTATTTTTTAAACAATTTTTTATTAACTTTTAACAATACAAAATTCACATTCAGAAGTACATTAAAGAAATTGTGTATGAAGAAAAAAGAAAAAGAAGAAAATAATTATACAAATAAGTATAACAACAACTAAAGTATTTACATTGGTGTCTACTAAACAATCATTCACTAAAAAGAAAAAAATAACACTATTAAGAATACCCTTAGGTATAACATATATTACCTTCTAGTAAAATTTTAAAATTCAACCACAGATTATAAGGATTAGATGTTCTGGTAGCTTTTGATTTAATAGTCAACATTTGTAATTGACATAGTTCAACAAGAACATTCTTCAATTCTGTAAATGAAGAAGATTCAGATTTCCAATTTTTGTTTATGATTTTTCTAGCTACTGTCAGGATAGACCATAAGAAAGGATATTTAATTATTCTAACACATTCAGGAATCGGAGTGTTAAATAATATCAGAGATTTAGATGAGAAATTTATCAGAAAACAGAATTTGAAGGAAATTTATTAATATTATTCTAATATTGTTTACTGAGTATTTTAATACTCTAATGGACCACTACAATTTGAGGTGACAAACAAGTGTTTGTGTTGCAGGCCATGTGAGAAACTATTGGTTTATCAAGCTTTTCTAACAGACTTTTCAGTCAACTGCTGTATCTCAGATATGACAAATGGCTAGCAGTACAGCTTAACTGTGAACTTAATGAGATATATGCACATTCTAATCTTTAGAACTGAGGCTGAGTCTATTAATTTCAACTTGCATTCTGTATGACTCAAAGCAAGTTTTTATGCTACCCTTTATGCCAGCACACCCCAGTAATGCATTATATTATTTTCTGTCCCTGATTACTAAATGCAATTAACTAACTGAACAACTAAATGAAATGTAACAAGGACAATCCAACCATGCCCAACTGACTAGAAAACATTTCTTGTTACTACCACATTAGTCATTGCAAAGTGACCAAGTGAACAGTATGTCTAGTGCTAAATTATGCAGCCGCACTGTTCCACTTATTTTATTTACATCACTTTTTGAGGAATAAAGAATTTTTCATTTGTGTCTCTATTCTGAAGACTCTTAACAGGAAATATCAAATTTTAATCTAATTATTCAATACTTATTTGCACTTATTTCTGTAGTCCATATAAGAGAAATATCTCATATTAGAACAGCTAAAGCTAGAGGACAAAGGCACTAATTAATACAAGTTGATGTAATTCCACAAAAGTCACATGGGCAGTACAATTTCTGAGTTACACAGACATATAAACATTTGTAGGCATCACATATCAGTGCGTAACATTTCTTAGACAATAGCAAACTGTAGATCAATACCCTAACTGGAGAATGAGCATTCTCCAGCAGGGTATTAATGTACAAGTAATGCCCGCTGAGAAGAAGGAGTCCGCCGCTTCACAGCTGCTTATCAAGCCGCCGTGGAGCTCAGACTGAAGAAACGGGATGGCCGCCATTATTTTATGCTCACTAAGCAGCGGTTTTGCTGTTTAGGGATTGTAAAATATTAAAAAGAAGAGAAAAAGGTAAGTGTGTGTCTGCGTGTGTGTGTGTGTGTGTGTGTATGAATGTATGCGTGCATGTCAGTGAGAGTGAGTGAGCAGTTATTTTACACTCGCTAAGCAGAGCTTTTGCAGTTTAGTGAGTGTAAAATAGAAAAAAAAAGAAAATGCAGCCTGTGTGAGTGTATGCATGCATGTAAGTAAGAGAGAGAGAGCGATCGTGTGTGTGTTTCTGCCTGCATGTGTCTGTGAATGGGTACATTACAGGAGAGAGACTATGTGTATGTGAGAGAGAGAGAGGGAGAGAAAGATGGAGAGAGTGAGAGAGAAAGCGAGAGTGATGTGTGATGTGAATGAGTGCATGTATGTAAGCAGAGGAAACTGTGCGAGACAGATCAAGAGAGAGTGAGAGTGAATGTCTGTATGAAAGCAGTTGGAGACTGAGAGATTGAGAAAGAGGGTGAGACAGATCTTGTGTGAGTGAATGTGTGTATGAATGAAAGCAGAGAAGTCTGTTTGTGTGTGTATATGTATGTGTGTGAAAACAGAAGAGACTGTGTATGTCTGAATGGGAGAGAAAATGGGCTGTATGTAAAATTGTTGCTTCACTTACTTTTTTTTTTAAGGACTATATTATTTTTTTTTTTTATAAATATTTGATGTAAAATGCTTCCTCCAACACCAATAACATATAGTACAGCAAGTCTGAAACAGTAGGTGGAGGAACTATTTTACATTAAAAATATATATATAAAAAAATATTGTCCTTAAAAAATAAATAAACAAGTAAAACACAACAATTTTACAGTGAGCCCATAGTCTAAGCAAAATAATGCCCTCCAGGGTGTGTGTTAATGTGTAATTAATGCCCTTCCAGGGGTGTAGAGGCCCACCCCCCTGGATGGGCATTAATTACACATTAACACACACCCTGTAGTGCATTATTGCTTGCTTAAACAATACAAGTCAGAGTAATAGATGCAGCTGACTGAATAACAGCATCGCCCAGAATTATACCACAGTATAAGGACAAAATGATTGACTTCAACAATTGGCTAAGCTTCTGGTGTCATTCTAAGGAGATCCAGTATCTGTCTGCTTTGGATGAGATGGTCGACAGACCACGATGCTTTGCCACAGATGGCATGCACCTGTCGTGGGATTCCGGATACTGACTAAGACTCTTGCTGCCCTTATAGTGCCTTTTTTAGGCAAGGATCAAATAACAAATTCACCACCATAACAGGAACAGGCAAGCAAAAACTAAGGGTAATGCTACTCAATGCTAGAAATCTAAATCTCAAAATGCACTCACTCAAGGCACTCCTTAAAACGGAGAACATCGATATCTGTGCAGTGACTGAGACCTGGTTCAAGGCTCCAGAGAGCACCCCTGCACTACCAGGCTATAACTCATACCACACTTTTCAGCCATGTAACCTGGACCGAAACACCAAAAGCGAAGGTGTGTCCATATTCATTAAGAATATCCACACCTCCAGGCTATTTGCTCAGCATAATGCATCCAAAGTTATCCAAGTGCAACTAACTCTGGGCAAAACTGCAATCCAAATTGTAGCTTGCTACAGATCCCCCACCATGCCCCAGGATTCCCACTCCTCTTTTCTTGATGTACTGGAAAATATTAGGGTTCAACCAAACACCCTAATAATGGGCGACTTCAACTACCCCACTATTAACTGGGAAAACTACTCGTGTACCAACTCCTTAGCTCAACGCTTTCTGGAATTCATAAACTCCAATGCCCTGGATCAACTTATCCACATCCCCACCAGGGGCAACAATATCCTAGACCTAGTCATTACCAACATGAGGGACTGGTTTTCCAAATCTGAAGTCAACTCCTCATCGGTCCGATCCCACCCCTACCCCCCATTAAAGAAACCACAGTAAAAAATTTCCCCAAAGCCAACTTCATGCTTCTTAAGACAGAAGTGGTGAACTTCATGACACCCCATGCAGATGGACAATACAGTTACAACTGCTGAATCCTACACAAATGCACTCTATAAGCACTTACATAAGTGCATGGATCGTGCTATCCCAAACAGAACCAAGACGCTATCCTCCAAAAAAAGGAAGCCAATCTGGTGGTCCCCTGCCATAAACAAACTGTACAACAGAAGGAATAAATTGTTGCAAAAGAGATTAAAATCCCATGAGTGGAGGATCTCCCTGGTCAGCCTCAGTAAGAAGGTGAGATCCCTTATAAGATCCTCCAAAGCTAGCTACGAAAACAAAATCGCCACTAATTCTAAGGACAACCACAAAGCATTCTATAGCTATGTCAAGAATCTTAATGGCAACACCCAGATCTGCTCTGAGTTACAGCACAACGGCACGAAAATTACAGAACCAACTGATATTGCCAACATCCTGGCAGATAGGTTCAGTGTTAACTCCTACCCACTAACGGGCCTATATCTATACACGAAGAATGCAGAGTCCCTGTAATCACAACTATGCAGGTAAAAGCTGCACTCTCTAAAGCCAAAAACACAGCATCCATGGAACCGGACAACATCCCAGGCTGTATTTTACACAAACTTCAGAATGAACTGGCTCCCCACTTAAGCACCATGTTCAGTAATAGCCTTGCATCAGGCATTGTGCCCACTGAATGGCACACAGCAACAGTTATCCCACTCCACAAAGGGGGAGCCACCACTGATCCCGGGAACTATCGACCTAATAGCCTGAAGAGCCTGGTCTGCAAGGCCATTGGTAACAAAGACATTGGTAACCTCCAAACTCTGGATCCCACCCAGTTTGGGTTTGTGAAAGGCGGATCATGCCTCCTGAACCTGATCGACTTCTTTGAGGCAGTCAACAAAGCCATAGATGAGGGTAAGGTGGTTCACACAGCCTATCTTGACCTCGCCAAGGCGTTCGACACTATCACCCATTCTGGAATTATAGCTAAACTCACTACACTAGGTATAAATCCCTATGTCACAAGATGGGTTGTCAACTGGCTCACTGACAGAACCCACACTGTAAAAGTTGCAGACTCCAAATCTGACCTTAAAGCAGTGACAAGTGGAGTACCACAGGGTTCTGTCCTGGGACCTCTCCTGTTTGGTATCTACTTCTGTGAAGTACAGGCTAACACAGAAGGCCTTTGGCTAATGAAGTTCACAGATGACTGCAAACTAGGAACCATAGTCAAGTACCCAAATGATGTGGACATCCTACAGAAGGGCCTTGCTGAGACAGATGCCTGGTGTCAGAGCCATGGCCTCAAGCTCAATGACAAAAAGTGCAGTGTCATCCCCTTTGGTAAAAAACTCTGTTCCCATGAACTACCACATAGGCACCAATCTACTTAACACTGAATGTGTGATAAGAGACCTCGGGACCCAGGTGGACAGTAGTCTCTCCTTTGATAGTCACATCACCACAGTAGTCAGGAACTCCTCCTACGTGGCACACCTCATCATAAAAGTGTTCTCATCCAGGAAAAACAGGTCATTGTTCCCCTCTACTCAACACTCATTAGACACATTATAGAGTACAATGCCCCTTTTGGAATGTACCTCACAAGACATCTGCAGCAGCTGGAAAGGCCACAGAAGTACCTCACAAAGAGGATTACTGGCCTCAAATGCCCTACACTGACCACCTCAAAAAACTCCAGCTTTACTCAGTAGCATATCACCTACTCCGAGGTGATCTCTGCCTAACATATAAAGCTATGTCAAACTCAGAGCTGTTGGGCATGCTACATCTAAAGAAATTCCAATCCCTCCGAGCTAGGCACTCTAGGGACTTAAACCTTGTCACCACAATAAACAGGACATGCTGGAGGGATAGATTCCTGTCCCAGAGACTTCCTATACTCTGGAACAGGCTACCCATCTATGTCAAGCAAAGTTCTTCATTAGCACTCTTCAAGAAAAATCTTGATGAGTGGATGGGAAATAGGAAATACACCCCAAGGATCACTTCTTTGTTGCTGCTCGACAGTGGCACAGGAAAATAACTTTCTTGGGTGGCATAAGCCAAGGAACCTTGTTGGCTAAGCTTACATAGGCCCTCGGGCCGATAACCTAGTACCTACCTATGAACCTATGAATATGTTTACCAGGAGAAGCCACGCTGAATAAAATCCTGGGCAGACTCAGGAAAGAGAGAGAGAGAGACATTATATATTTCAGTTTTCACGGGAATGCCCAGGTGACCCTAAAGGATAAGTTGGAGGATAATTCTGCTGTCAGTGGAGTCAGATCTCTCTGCTCTATTTGCTATCATTGCAGCCCTTACATTAATTAAATTCAGGCACTAGAATGTTTCTTTTTATTTTGATATAAATAATGTTATTTTTGTATTGGAAAAGAAAACTGCCCCATATGTCTCAAGCTTCTGTAACCAAACAAATCCAAACAAAAACACAAGAAAAAGTGGAGTCACTAAATCCTTTGCATGAATCTTTAATACCACAGGTTAAGTGCTTTCAGTATTAAACTTCAGCCTTCTTCAGAACAAACAACTCAATGAATATAACCCTCTTATATAGAATGGTTAGAAATCGTAACCAATCGCATCTCAATTCCAATTAAAAAATTACAAAAAACATTTACCTAAAACCATTCACTTAAAACATTCATATAAACAATTCAAGTAAAAAAAGGGGGGGGGTAACCACATAACATGTTGCTTGAATAAAATGTTAACATAAAACATTTAAAATGTGCATTCTATTTGCATTTGTTGTAATATACCTTTCTGCTTTGTAATTAACTCCATTGTTCAAACCTGGTGCCCTACATGCATCCAACAACATCTGCCATTTAAATTCCCTATAATCAAGTTTCCCATCTTTGTCTCCATTAAAATCCTGGGGAACATGATCAATAACCCCAAAGCAAAATTTAACTCCATTCTTGTCACCTGCACATGTAAGGGTGTGTTTGTAAAGGGCATTATCCATGTTATTCTTTCTGATGGCATAATAATGATCATATATTCTATTTTTTTAGTTTTTAATTGCCTGTTGGTCCTCCCACTATAGAAAGAAGAACAAACCGAACATTTAGCCATGTATACCATGTAGGTGGATTTACAACTGAAGTTGCCAGGAACCTTCCATTCTCTTCTTTGGTTGCAAACTTCAAAATATGCCCCTTTTAATTGAGACAGAGGGGTTGTATTCATTGAGTTGTTTGTTCTGAAGATTGTTTGGATTATTTTTGTATTAATTTGATGCCTGACAGCAACGGGTTCTCTAGTTTGGTTTTCAGCTGCAGTGCCTTCTGTGTGGAGTCTACATGCCTTTATTATAATAAAAGCTGTGCTCTGGTTTCCTCCCACATTTCTAACATATAACATATGTCAAATGTCTGTGCAACAATTATCTGTAGCAAAAGTAGCTTGCATGTCTGTTTTACAATTTTAAAGTATGTGATGACTGACAGCCTAGTCCTGTTATATTCACAAAAGTAAACTGTCACAAGTTGCTAGGCAACAAAACTGCTTATGCGCTATCTCAGTGGAAAGGAGGAAGGAACTAAAGAACAATGATTATTGCAGAACAGCATGAGCATGCTTCCAGTACTGGCTGTTTCTCTGTGTCTCAGTGTGCCTTTAAAACTAAGCAATTTCCTGCACATACAGTGGTCACTTCCCAATTTTTACAAAATATGCATGAACTGAATTACATTTATTCTGTTGAATGGTTAGATCCTACTGAATCACTGTATTTGCAGACATCAGACTGAAGTTACTAAAGGCTTGAGAGAGGACATGAATACATATAGATCTGCAGTATAACAATATACCCAAGGGATGACTGTTTGTGAAAATAAATGCAAGCTCATCTCAACTATAAATGAATTTTCAAAGTTCTAACAAGCAAGGCTGGTACTTGCTGCTGCAGTAATTTTACCTTACGAAAGCTTGAGGCCATAGTAATAGTCTGCAGAACAGAAGCACGTAGTTCTACAAATTAAGAGGACAGGAAACATACGTATACCAGGTCGTTTACTGTCTAGGTAAAAAGTAACTAACAGTTTGCAAAAATAAACAATGATGTTAAATAAGCACAGAAACTGCTAGCCTGAACTGCAGAGATAGTACCCAAAGTACTGAAAAAATGCCAGACATTAAGGGCCAGATTCAATAAAGCCTACACTAAGCGTACACCAAGTGTACACAATATCTATTCAAGAACATCCTTACCACTTTTTTTGTGCTTTCTACTCACTCAGAAAGATTACGCTAAATTAAGTGTACATGTAGTCTACACTTTGTGGTAATCTTTATGAATCCCTGTCAGTATTGAAAGCTGCAAGAAAATCAGTAGGAAAACTAAAATTAGGAGGAAGAAGGTGTGAGTTATGCCTGTGTTGTCTGTTCACTCAGAACTGTGTACACTTAGTATAAATGTTAAGAGTTTGACAGGACATAATTAAGATACCATGAATAATATAAAGACTTGAGCAAATGAACTAACTATGATGCCTGTGATACAAAGATGTTATCAGTGTTTATCAGTGGGGAATTCAGAAGGAGACATTGGGGTGCTGCATATGTAGGTGGCTTCTACATGCAGAATGTTTTGATTATGGATGAAAAAGCTTATCTAGGTGAAGCATTTATTTTGCAGTAGCTTGGTGCTATATTATCTTGTTCTGTGCAAACACTTGGTGGTTTAATTATACAACTATCCAGCAGCACAATAAGTCACTGATCAATGTCATAAATTTTAATCATTTATTGATATATTCAGTTAAAATTGTTCAATAAAATAAATAGCAATTTCTCTATCCATTTAGATAACCAATTATTTACTTATCTGGTTAAGAAACCAATTATCCAGTTATTCATTTAATCAAATTAGCTATTGATTATCTCTTAAATAATTGGTCAATAAAACCAATAATTTATCTAATCAGTTAACCGATAATAGTAATATTAACTGGAATATATGTATGAGTTTTCAAGTGTTTTTTCCAATCCTGTAATTTGCTTTGTTGTACACTGGCATGGAAGTGTAACATACTGGGATTTTTCAAGTCAGCTAATTCAAAACAGAGAATATGAAGCTGTAAATCAGTTCCTCCAGTTAAAGTATACTTCCTTAGAATATTATATAGCAATAACCCATTGCTGGACATGCATAATGCTGGATTTACCCACGGTTGGTGTGGTCTGGTCACGAGGGCGAAGTTGCAAAAATGGAAAGGTTGTTAGTCCAGATGACATACCTGTGGAGGTCTTTAGGAGAGATGGCAATGGAGTTTTTAACCAGATTGTTTAACGGAATCCTGGAAAGTGAGAGGATGCCTGAGGAGAGAAGAAGAAGTGTATTGGTATCAATTTTTAAAAATAAGGGTGATGTGCAGAGCTGTAGTAACTACAGAGGGATAAATTTCATCAGCCAAAGCATGAAGGTATGGGAAAGAGTAGTGGAAGCTAGGTTAAGAAGGAAGGTGATGATTAGTAAGCAGCAGTATGGTTTCATGCCAGGAAAGAGCACTACAGATGCAATGTTTGCTATGAGGGTGTTGATGGAGAAGTATAAAGAAGATCAAAAGGAGTTGCATTGTGTCTTTGCAGACTTAGAGAAAGCATATAACAGGGCTCCTAGAGAGGAGTTGTGGTATTGTATGATGAAGTCGGGAGTGGCAGAGAAGTATGTAAGAGTGGTATATGATATATACGAGGGCAGTGTGATAGTGGTGAGGTCTGCAGTAGGAGTGCTGGATGCGTTGAAAGTGGAGGTGGGATAACATCAAGGATCAGCTCTGAGCCCTTTCTTATTTGCAATGGTGATAGACAAGTTGACAGGCAAGATTAAACAGAAGTCTCCGTGGACTATGATGTTTGTGGATGACATTGTGATTTGTAGTGAGAGTAGGGACAAGGTAGAAGAGACCCTGGACATGCTCTATTGAGGAGGGAAATTAAATTCAGCAGGACTAAAACAGAATATATGTGTGTGAATAAGGGGGAGGACAGAGGAATGGTGAGGATGCAGGAAGTAGAGTTGGCAAAGGTGGATGAGTTTAAATACTTGGGATCACCAGTTCAGAGTAATGGTGAGTGTGGAAAAGATACATGTTTTAGGGTGTGGAAAAGAGGTGAAGAAGAGTGCAGGCAGGGTGGGGTGGGTGGAAAAGAGTGTCAGCAGTGATTTATGACAGATGGGTACCAGTAAGAGTGAAAGGGAAGATCTATTAGATGGTAATGAGACCATCTATGTTATACATGTTGGAGATGGTGGCACTGATGAAAAGACAGGAGTCAGAGCTGGAGGGAGCAGAGTTAAAAATGTTAAGACTTGCATTGGGTGTGATGAGGATCGACAGGATTAGAAATGAGTATATTGGAGGGTCGGCTCAGGTTGGATGGTTTGGAGACAAAGCCAGAGAGGCGAGATTGCATTGGTTTAGACGTGCTGAGGAGAGATGCTGGGTATATTGGGAAAAGAATGCTAAGAATGGAGCTGCCAGGTAATAGGAAAAGAGGAAGGCCTAAGATAAAATTTATGGATGTGGTAAGAGAGGACCTGCAGGTGGTTGGTGTGACAGAGCAAAATGCAGAAGACAGGAAGAAGTGGAAACAGATGATCCACTGTGGTGACCCCTAATGGGAGCAGCCAAAAGATAAAGAAGTAGAAGAAGATATAGGGATGTACTTGACATTGAAGTACACAAATCTAGAACAGCTAAATATCAATCCTGAAAAATCAAAAGCCAAAACACCAAAAAGCAAAACACACTTTGCTCCCATACCCAATGCTAATTATATGTTTCTACTCCAAGACTCCCCTAGAGAGTGGAATGGGCAAATTCCCCAATCCCCACTGATTACAATAGCACATGGAAATAATGTTGGCAGAAGCTATCAACTGAGTTTCAATCACTTCTGCCGGCATAGAAAACATTAATTATGAATGTTTGATTGTATGGATTTTTGTTTATATACGTGTGTGTGTGTGTGTGTGTGTGTGTGTGTGTGTGTGTGTGTGTGTGTGTCCGTGGGGGGGGGGGATACACTTGTAGTAGACTCTCTGAAATGCACAGCTTATTGACAAGTATTTATAGTGTCAGAACTAGTCAAAAGCGCTCATTGTCAAGTGCAGGAGTCTGTGAGAGGAGCAGCACTGAACATTGCTTTTTTGTGAAGGTATTGGCATATAGTTGCAGTGATTGGGAGTGTATAGTAATGCTGAAATGTCTGAATATTCCAAACATTCCAACAGTAGAGGTAAGAGAGAGAAAGAGAAAGAGAGTGAAGGAGAGGGTGTGTGTGTTTGTGTTTGTATGTGTGCGCACGTGTTTGTGTGTGTGTGTGTGTGTGTGTGTGTGTGTGTGTGTGTGTGTGTGTGTGTGTGAGCATGTGTGAGCATGTGTGTGTGTGTGTGTGTGTGTGTGTGTGTGTGTGTGTGTGTGTGTGTGTGTGTGTGTGTGTGTGTGTGTGTGTGTGTATATGTGTTTTGTTTAGTAGTGCTGTTTAGTAAGGTAATGTATAGGGGTGCAGTTAGGAGCAGGGACATTTTAGTGCTAGGATTAGCACTCATAAGTAAGTTGATGCAGGGAGCACCAAGTCTGTCTGAGTTAATGTCATAACTGCTGCTGCTGTTAAGCTTGATGCAGCATCAAATTATGACACAACATACACTTAAGCGAGCAAAGGTAATCATATCATCAGGAAATATATAAAACCTCTGTTAGTCCTAAGGTGGAAGGTGTACTTAGTACTATTAGATATTGCCTTATATATGATAAAGAAAGCTCTGAACAGTAAGACTAGGTATCATTTTTTGCATTAATAGTTACCATGGCATACATATTTGGATAAGCAAATCCAAATTCATAACTGGGGCTAGGAAATCCTTAGAAAGTTGGAGGCTAGGTGATTGAAGAAGATGTGTACAATTTTAGGTTTAGAAATGCAGATTAGTGCATTTTTTCAGCTTTGAAAATGATGCCAAAACTGCAATTTATATAAAATTACATAATAAATAATTTCTGTGCATTATGCAATTTTTGCAAGGAGTTACATAAACAAGTAAATATAAATTGTGCTTTCACAGTGAGTGCCGAGGATCAAAATACTCAAACTTCAATCACAAGAAAATGGCTAAAAAAAAACACCCTGGCAAGCTCCAACACCCCCCAAATGTATATATATATATATATATATATATATATATATACCAACTCCAGTGTTGTGCCAATCCAAAAATGGGAGAAATTCACCCAAAAGGGTATCACTGCTGACAGAACTCACCAACGAAGATTTCCTATGGAGAAACTGATCTTCAGTGGATTGAACCTCAGGCAGCTGAAACTCGAGAATTCTTTGTCAACCAAAAGGTTGCACATAAAATGCATTAGATCATAGATGTTGTTTTGTGCCATAGTAAACAAAACCCCTTACCACTTAATATTTAAAACAAAATATGTATTTGCTATATGAGCTATTGACCAAAGAAAGTTAAAAAGATGCGAGTGGACTGAAGATGGTATTTGCATTCAGCGAAAGTAAGACAAAAAGCAAATGGTTCTAGTCTTCATTAAAAATAGCATAATGAAATGAAATGGATTAAACAATTGAAAATATTGATGGTAGGACTGAAATTCTTTCTAATGACTTGTTACAAATTTCAAACAAATAGAAACTGCCCACAAATTCATTCTGAAGCAATTATTAATAGGAAATAGAGGTATAAAAAGTGTTTAATATGAAGTCATAAAATAGTTTAGGAATTAAACTAAATAAATGACACAAGGAAATGAACAGGTCGAAAGAAATATATGTAAAAATGAGAAAAAAAACAGCAATGGAAGTAAAACATTCTGAATAAAAAATAAGAGTTAATAAAAGTTCTAGTGAGGAAAAAAATGTGGAAATTTATATATGGCATGTAATGTAAAAAGAAAAGAAGGGAGATAAAACAGCGAAAGAAAAAGTTAGGCAAGTAAGAAGCAACAGAAATATGAAAGTTGCAAATATATTAGAGATTAAATAATGAAATTAGAAAAAGGAAGGAACCAGATAAGACAGACATATTATTCAAGGAACACTATGGTAGTTATTTATTTATTTATTTATTTATTGCAGTTGGTTTACCAGGATAGTCCACTGGGCCTTAAAGAACCCGTTTTCAATGGAGTCCCGGGGAGAAAAGCTCCAAAAAATAAATGTACATTAACATTTGACAGTAACAATCTAGGTACAGAAAGTTATTAATACAATGTAGGCAGAATAAAAGTAAAAAAAAAACATGCTAGCAAAAGAACAAATGCAAAACATAAATACAGATTAGCGAACAAACATAGTAGCTAAATGAAGTAGGTTATGATATTAAAGGACATTAAGTAGAGTTGGTTATGTGGGGTGGGTGCAAGAGCATTCCCACTGTGATGCTAGGTGTAAGAAAAGAGACTTCTTGAAGGTAGAGTGGTTAGAGGTAGTGCGGATGTTTGGTGGTAGGGAGTTCCAGAGGCGAGCGAGGCTGAAGGAAAGAAGGTTTTTACCTGGGGGATGAGTAGGTTTATGCACTTCTAGTAGATTTTGATTATTAGACCTTAGAACTCTGTTAGGTAGGTGCATTTTAAAGGCAGAGGAAAGGGAGGGACAGTTGGAGGGGTTTAGAATAAGCTTATGGGCTAGAGTTAGTTGAGCGTAAGTTAGTTGATTGGGAAGTTCTAGCCATTTTAGTTTATGGAGGGAGAGACAGTGGTGAGTGGAAGACTTATGGCTGGTGGCGAATTTTGCAATTTTGTTATAGCAGGAGGTAAGCTGTTTTTTTAACAAGGACTGAAGATTAGTTAGTAGTGGGGCACCATAGAGAAGGGAGGGGATAAGGAAGGAAATAGAGAGAGTGATTTTAGTGGTGGATGTGAGGTAGGCATTCTGTCTATACAGCATGCCAAGTTTTTTATGTGTTTTTTGATGTTTTTTTGTAGGTGGGAGTTAAATTTAAGTTGGTTGTCGATGTGGACCCCAAGTAGTTTGGTCTCTGACACTATTTAGAGAGGTGAGTTGTTTTGACTAGTAATTAAGAATGAGTTCATGTTGGGAGGAGTGACTTTGGTGGGAGTAAATAACATTAGTTTGGTCTTGGTAGCATTGAGAGCTAGATGATTGCTTAGCATCCATTGCTCTGTGGAAGAGAAGGCATCTTGAGTAAGTTTTTGTAGTGTAGTGATAGAAGAGGCAGAGCAGATGATAGTAGAATCATCTGCATATTGGATGATGCTAGAGAAAGGGATTGGTTTGTGGAAGTCGTTAATAAAGATATTGAAGAGCAGAGGACCCAGTATGGAGCCTTGTGGAACTCCGGTAGGGGTACTAAGGAAAGAGGAAGTGGCTTTTTTCCATTTTACAGCTTGATTTCTGTAAGATAGATAGCTAGAGAACCAGTTCAAAGAGGAGGAGGATAGGTAGAGTTTGGAGAGTTTAGTTAAGAGCAGGCTGTGTGAGATAGTATCGAAGGCTTTGGAAAGATCAAGGAGTAAGGTGGAAACAATTTGTCCAGAGTCGCGGACTTTATTTACGATTTCAGGGAAGGAGAGAAGGGCAGTCATGGTGCTATGATTAGGTCTGAAACCATGCTGTGTGGAAGTTATAAGATTGTTGTCTAGGAGGTGAGGAAGGAGTTGAAGTTGCACACATTTTTCAAGGATTTTTGAAATGGGGGACAGGATGGCTATGGGACAGAAATTAGTAATGTTATTATTGTTACCACCTTTGTGTAATGGTATAATAAAGGCTTGTTTCCAAATTTGGGGAACTGTGCCTTCTTGTAGGGAGCGGTTAATTAAGATGCTAATGGGGTAGGCAAGATTTTCAGCAGCTATACTAAGAAAGTAAGAAGGGATATTGTCAGGAGCATTGGTACATGGTTTCAATTTCTGAAGGAGTTTCTTAATAGTAGATGTAGGTATGGGATTTAAAGAGAAGAGAGTGCAGTCAGGGGGTGCGGAATTATGGGGTGGTGTTGATGAGGAAAGAATTTGTGTAGAAGAGGGGGTAGTGGAATTAGTGGGTGGGGAGTAGGGTATAGATGTAGAGACTATGGGGGTGGGTGAGGGGGTATTGGATGATAGGGAGGAGATGGAGAATAAGGAGGTCAATTTGGAAATAGAGTCAATAAAGAAAGAATTAAATTGGGTGGCTAAATCAAGTTCTGGAGAATTTGGGTCTGGGGTAGGAGTATCTGGTTTGCTGGGGTGGAGGAGAGTGGAGATCCCTTTCCAGAATTTTTGAGGGTTGTTTTTGTTATGGTTTTGGAGTGTAGAGAAATAGCTTTGTCGATCGAAAGTGATGAGTTTTTTTACTTTATTTCGGAGCATTTTGTATTCGTTAAGGAGTGGAGTTGCCTTATGTTTTTGGTAGCGTGCCCAGACTTTGTCTCTCTGTCTCATGGTGGAAAGAGTAGTTTTGGAGAGCCATGGGGCTGATTTAGTTTTTATTCTCTTTGTCCATAAGGGAGCTTGGGAGTCAAGTAATTTTAAGAATGTTGAGTTGAAGTATGAGACTGCATTGTCTAGAGGTAATGTTTTTAGACAATTCCAATTAACTGCTTGTAGTGAGTTTGAAAAGGTTATTGGGTTGAAGTTTTTTTGGTCATGGATAGTAATAAAGTTATGGGTTCGTTGAAGGATAGTGGGAAGCCGGTGGGTAAAGGTGGGTAAGTGGTCACCAAGTGGGTCGGGAAGAGTGCCACTGTTGGTGAAATAGTGAGGATGGGAGACTAGAATCCAATCCAATATACTCCCATTGGAGGGGTTTTTGGCTGGGTGAGTTACCAAAGTGAGAAACTGTAGAGGTTGATGTTAGTGGTGTTTGTAGGAGCCTGGATAAGGGCCCAGTTAATGTTTACGTCTCCAAGGATTATGGTTTCATTACTAATGTTACTGGATAGCCAGGAAAGGATAAGTTCGAGTGTAGAGATATTATCCCCTGGGGGGGGGGGGAATTAAAATCTTAAAAGCCATTGCATAAAACTAATATATAGTCTGTCAAAAACAGAATGAAACCAAGTCAATGCAGAGAAACATGCCAATAAAGTCCACTTTCTTAAATTGCTTTTGGATAAAATGGATATATGGGTGGAAGGCAATCTAGATCTTAAAACAATTCAAATATTTTATTTTTGAAAATTTAATCATTGTAGTGTTAAGAAAAATACAGATGACAATAGTTTTGTAATCAATGAAGAGATTAAAACTGATATTCCTCAATGGCTGATTTAGCTAAATTCAGTGAATTTGCTAATCTATGTAGATAGAAATTTTGACTAACATTTCTGGGATGAAAAATTCCTTAATAAAGAAGAAAGTATTAAATAATATGGAAAAGGACATAAGCAAAATATTCAATAAGCATAATCAATGATGATGGTAGAAGAATTAAGGGAGACTTTATGAACCAGTAAAAGAATGAACTGACAAGTACAAGAAAGATTATAAAAAAGAATGTAATCAAAATGTATTTATTTATTTATTTATTTATTTATTAACATTTGTTGACCGGGAAAGTACACTGGATCAGAAGTCCATTTTCAGTGAAGCTCTGGGGAGAAAATCTCTGACAGTTGTACAGATTTTACAAAGATACTATTTACAATAATAGAGGAGAAAACATTTTTGTACAGTCTTAGTAAGATAAAATTAGCAAGGTAAAGTATTTAAACAATCAGATTTAGTCTCGCTCTTTTTTTTTACATAGATACATATAAATTACATCCAACAACTAATGTCAATGCATTCTGTTCTACATTCTAGTAGAAGCGAGGAGTAAAAGTTGAGCCACTATAGTAGAGAATCAAGACAGTGAGGGGGATTCAGGTTAGATTATACAGAATAAGTTTAAAAAATAGATTATCTGATAATATCAAGTTATGCAGCAGGGTCCTAAGATTAGATCTATGGCAGTCTTTGGGTTTGGACACAGGAGCATGTTTGGTTTTCAAGAAAGTGACTTTTTAGGGTATGTTTGAAGGTTTTTTATAGACGCTAGTAGTCTAATAGAAGTGGGTAGGTCATTCCATAGTTTGGCTATGGAGTAGATAAGCTTTAACCAGCTCTCTTGTTGGGTTTGGACACATGTAAGAGTAGTTTATTAGATGACTGAAGATTTCTGGAGGAGATATAGGTTTGTATGATATTTGAGAGGATAGAGCAGTTCCCTGGATTATATATATATTACTTTATGAGCAAAAGTGAGTTGTGTGTATTGAAGATAATAGGGGAACTCGAACCAAAAGAAAGAAATGACAGTCTTGTAATTCAAATGTTCACTATTCCATTAATAAATAACAATAATTTATTAAGATTTGGTCACCGAAATTACTTGAAACAATAATGGTGTACATTAAGAACTACTAGATCATTAGAATAGAAAAAAATGAATGTACAATGTAAGAAGATGTATGGTATTTAAACTGTTTAAGAGAACTATTAAAAAAAGTTTAAATATTTTGATAACATAAGGATAAATGTAATACCCTGGAAAGATAGGTCAAGTCTAGGCCAATATGACCAGTGACATTTAAAATGTTTGAAATATAAATACAATGTGTTAGATACACTTACATGGAATGTTACTGGCTTACTTAATAAATTAGATGATAAAGACTTTCTAGAATGTGCAAAAATTACTATTATACCATGACCCCCCCCCCCATTAATATTCCAAAACGTGCACACTGATTGGTCAGCGTGCACGTTGTAAATCGACTTATACTAATGGAAAAAGGTCCGGTCGCCCGGACATTTTCCATTAGTATAAGTCTTTTTTAAAACACTGTCTCGCTATGTTAAAGGAGTTTAACATAGCAAGACAGGTTTAAAAAAAGCAACGGAGATCTCCGTTGGTTTTTTTAAAGCTGTCTTGCTATGTTAAACTCTTTAACATAGCGAGACAGTGGTAAAAAGCAACGGAGATCTTGCTTTCTCCGTTGCTTTTTTTTTTAAACCTGTCTCGCTATGTTAAATGAGTTTAACATAGCGTGACAGCTTTACAATAAGCAACAGAGATCTCCGTTGCTTATTTTAAAGCTGTCTCGCTATGTTAAACCCATTTAACATAGCGCGACAGTTTGTAAAAAGCAACCGAGATCTTGATTTCTCCATTGCTTTTTTCAAAACTGTTTCGCTATGTTAAATGGGTTTAACATAGCGAGACAGCTTTAAAATAAGCAATGGAGATTCTCCGTTGCTTTTTTTAAAGCTGTCTCACTATGTTAAACCCATTTAACATAGCAAAACAGTTAAAAGCAATGGAGATCTTGCTTTCTCCATTGCTTTTGCCCACAGCTCTGATGTACTGCATAGGCATATGCATGCGCAGTACATCAGAACTGCCGCAGAATACCAGACAGCTGCGGAAGGGCAGCAAGGAGGCATTATACAATGCCATTATTTAAGAAAAGTAATTTTTTTTTTCTTAAATAATGTCATTGTATAATAGCAATAATCCACTTCTGGGTGTGGGTAATGCTGGATTTACCCACGGTTGGCTTTGTTTGGCCACTCGGGCTTCGCCCTCGTGACCAAACCACGCCAACCGTGGGTAAATCCAACATTACCCACACCCAGGCATGGGTTATTGCTATAATATTTGAAATAAGTAAGATATCCTGGATGTAAATTTTGGATACAATAGCTCACTAGGATTTTAAACACTTTGATCGCAAGGTAGGAAAGATAGTAAATGCAGAATACACAAATAGTTCTTAACATGTTAGTAGAAACTGGTATGAAATTGCACGTTAATAAAAGTAGAACTATATATACTTTTCAAATTAACTTGGAAAAGAGAACAATATAATTTGAAGAACACTAGTATTCCTCAAAAGAGAATAAGACTGAGAGAACAGTAAAGATAAAATCACTATAAATAATAATTTGAGAAGGAAAATATATATCATTATTTGGAAATATTTCAGTGCAATAACTAGGTTATAGAGAAATGTACAAGCTATATAAAGAAAAAGAAAATAACCTTTTGAGATTTTAGAACTATAAAAATGGACTTCAACTGCTAAAAACTGCAGAGTAGCATCAATTAAGAATACTAAATGGTGACAATTTTCTGGTAATGAAATTTTTACTTATGCTACAAAATAAATACAAAATCTCAGTAACAGATTCTTGTAGTTAATGAAAAATGAATTAAGAAGACTGAAAAATACATTTACAGAAGAACAGAGGATGGTCAATTTCCTTTGATTACAAAATCTAAACAGAATACAAAACATAATCATAATATACTGGAGAATATTTTATACAAAAAATGCGAACAGAAATTAGCAATAAGGAAATTACATCCAGGGGACATAATGAGTAAGGAAAAAGTGATATTCTATCTAGCATGACAATTATGAACAATATAAAATTTACTTTGAAAAATATTTTTGTATTCAACTGGATTATTGTTGTTTTATTACTGTTATAATTATTGTTATTCTATGAACTCATTAGTTTCAGCTGAATTATTTTTGCTTTATGTTTTCATTTAAATTCATATGCATTCTGGTACATTCTATTGTTCTATTGTCTATTTAGTAATGTTCTACTTGAACTTTTGAACCTTGAAGGAGTATGCTGAGGCGCTAGTTCATTTTTGTTTTTTATACACTGTTCCTGGTTCCCAATAAAGCTGATTTTTGTGCCAAATTATGTTTTTCTAAATTTTCAAGTGACTGAAGAACCCTTGTAACATCACAGGTCCTGGTTCCAGACAGAAAAATGTCACCAATTACTAGGACATTTCTGTTTGTACTTGTAGCTTTAGTAGTATTAGATTGTTTGAAGTCTGCAGCATGGTGACTCTTTATTATGTGTGTGAGGATGGTGGCTTTGGGTCGGACTTTCTGACAACTTACCATATGTAAGTGTTGCCCTCAGACAACATTTTTGGTGGGAGGGGGCCTCCATGTTGTGCAGATATTTGCACCTCTCCAGATTGTAACTTGGATGCCAAGTAATATTTCATTATCTGTGAACATTTGTCAATTTCTATACTGCCTAATAACATTAAGTATGATGAGGTTGGCAGTAGAAAGGATACAAGTCATCCATTTCATCCAGATGGGTCTAGATCATATAAGGGGAAGTGTAACAATAAATGGTGAGAAGATTAACCAAGTGCAAGAGGTCAAAAGCTACAAGATTTTAGGTACATGACTAACGTCACTTGGCACGATGCCAGGGCACTACTTTGGGCTAGGCTTGTAAAGGCTACAGGGCCATTAGCCTAGTACACACCTATGAACCTATGAGGTCACATTAACGAATATGTTAGCAAAGGCAGTAGTGAATAATATGCTGTTAGAAAAATATACAATAGTAATATGCATGCTTAGTGCATTCGAAGTTTAAAAGGGTTAATACATTTATTCTGTTCACACTGCATGAATCTGCACAGCTATTAGAAATTTAACAAGAGACATTTCATTTCTGCTAATGTCATGAAAATAACAAGAGACATTTCATTTCTGCTAATGTCATGAAACTTAACAGAGATATTTCATTTCTGCTTATACCATGAGAAAATATGCAGCTGCTAGAAGCTTTGATAAAGAAAACAATAGATGCTTGAAAGTATAAACCATAGTCAGCATTACTTGTACTAAAGCTAGAAATGTACCTTGAATCTAG
This sequence comes from Protopterus annectens, assembly GCF_019279795.1. NCBI lineage: Eukaryota > Metazoa > Chordata > Ceratodontiformes > Protopteridae > Protopterus > Protopterus annectens. The sequence continues at coordinate 277,008,108 of NC_056738.1, read as the reverse complement.
ACAAAATGTAACACGTATTAGAACTGTACAATTGAAGAATTGAAAAGTTAAGGTGGGCTAAAATAAGCCCAAGGCCAGGTTGTTTTTCTCAAAATGTTTTTGCAAGACAGCAAATAATCCAACCATGTCAGCAATAAGTCTGGTAACAATTTCTGTGAAACATACAGAAAGTTGTGTCCAACTACAACAGCAATAGAATAGTAACATTTTCTGTGTGACATGAAAAGAACTGTATAAGAATAACATAATGATCATTGAAGAGCCAGACAAATCCTGTACCTACATGCTTTGTCTCCTTGCTGCAAGTAATAAAGGGTGCCTTGCTTGAACCTAACGTGCATTGGTCTTTGAAGGTTTTCCTTTTACAGATTGGTCCTTCGAGCTGTATCCCTCTCTTCACCTCGGATCAGACGGCCAGGTGGTTGAAACCATACGGGGAAGAAACCAAATCGGTTCTTATATGGAAAGTCCTCCGACTGAATTGTCATTCAAAAGAGGCCAGCCACTTTCTGATCTGTGACTGAAGGATGGGTCTCTGCGATTCGGTGATCAATCACATAGGCTCAGGTAAGGTGAATCTATTTTTTTCTGTTTTAAATCAGGGACTAGATGTGTATTGTTTTTGTCAGATTGTATTTTTGTAAGTCAGGGACAAAAAAGATTACTGTCTTGTCATAGATCAGGAGAAACAGAATAAGTAGGCAGTCATTCTGAAGAGACTATAACAAAATCCATGGTACCACGTTAAAAATTAAGAGAAGTTATGTAACGATCAAAGGGTAAAACAAAATGGGTAATAATTGCACAAAAAGACCCCAAAACCTGCCGTTAACAGAAGACGCAAAATATATGCAGTCGCAGCACGCCGACAATATTAGATATTATTCAAAATGGGTTAATAAATACAAATTCGATGGAAAATTAGAAAAATCATTGCTTATCAAACTTATCAAACAGCTCAAAAATGATTCCAAGGGTCGGGTAAAAAAGCAACGTCGATTAGGAATTCCTCAGGCACACAGGTGGCTGGAGGAAGTAACCGTAGGGAACAAAAAAACAACAATTCAAAAGCAATGTTTTTAGATAGGGAGGATAATAGTTTAGTAATAGCATTAGCACCTCCGCCTCCCTTACCAGAATATGAAGCAAGTGAACAGATTAGTCCACCCCCACTATATCCTGCGGTCACTTAAGATAGAGATATTGTGAAATTAAAACTGACTAAAATTAGAGATCCCATCGGAACCAGGTCCCGAACAAAGGCAGGTAATTCAGAAGAAGGTATTGAGTTATGCCAAATAGTTAAGAATTCACAATCTATAGGTGAAGAAGAAGAAATATGCCCCCTTATAGAAGTACCCAAACCTCAGGCAGGTCAAGACAATCAGGACCCAACTATCTTAGTGTATAGACCATGGACTCCGGAAGATATCCGGAAAGCTACTGAGGGAATTCCCCATCCAAAGGTTAATTTCAGAAAATTCTCAGAAGATTTACAAGGAATGAGGTTGAGTTATAACCTAAATGGAGAAGAAATAGAAAAAGTAGTTAGACAAATTGTAGGGCCAGATTGGTACATGATTAGTGGGAACTGGAATCCTCGTGATGCTGCACAAAGACCCCTCCCACATGGCAGCGCAGAATTAGACTCCAGAGTAAAAGGTGTTACAGACCGCATCTCTGAAAAATGGAAACCTAGGACAGACTGGACTTGCATTAATCAATGCATCCAACAAGAAGGTGAAACAATTGATTGGTATTATGCCAGATTGTTAAAATGTTTTAATAACCACTATGGAAGGCAGGCTCCTGAAGATCAAACACAAGATTCCCCATATGAACAGCAGTTAAAGAATGCATTTTTAAAAGGCAGTAGTACGCCTCTAAGCGGTTTTATTACAAAACACATGGTAGACCATCGTACAAGCAGGTTACAATCATTACTTGAATATGCTAGGCATGCCGAAAGGCATTTTAATAGCAAAAAGAAAAAGAAAGCTCAAGTATTTTCTGTAGAAGATGGAGCAGAAGTTTATGTAATACAGTCTGGGAAAAAGGGCAAGAAAAACGTGCAGGGAAACAAACAATCTGATCAGCGATCAGAGGACTTTAAAGGGTGGAAAAAAGGGGCGAATGTTTTAAATGCGGTAAAAAGGGACATTTGGCAAGGGATTGCAAGAAAAACAAAAAGGCAACAACGGAAGACAAGGAGGGCGAGGACTGACTATATGGTAGTCAAGAATCACTAGAAGGGGCTAGCAAAGAAAGGACAAATGAGAATGTGATAGAGGGAGTAGAGGAAGTGCAGGAAGTTAGTGACAATGAAGAAAATTAAATATTAGACCTAACTTTATTGAGCTTGGAGCTCTATTTAGCAGACACGAAACCAGAAGTTACACTCTTGGTAGAAGGGAGGGAGGTCAAATTTTTGTGTGACTCAGGGGCATCACAAACCCTGATACACCCCTCCAAACTGCCAGAAAACACAGAGTCACCTGATTACATACTGGTCAAAGCAGCTAATGGACAGCTGCATCGGGAGCCTCTCTCCCGTAGCATTGCAATAACTGATCCAGTTTCAGGATTGACACAAAGAACTAAAATTGTAGTTTCTGCAAAATGCCCAGTAAACCTCTTGGGCAGAGACCTCATGCAGCTATTTTGTATAGCAGTAGTCCCAATCATGCAGGGTATGGAAGCACTCGACAAATTAACACCTTTGTAGTGCAATCGGAGGGTGAAATGTTTTATTGGTACAGCCAAGACTTGGTTACAACTGGTCCAGGGACTGTGACCAAAGAGTTAATGAATCTAGCCATCAGCAAGTTCCCCTCCCTTGATATTGATAAGCAACGCCGGTTTCACTGTACCCTGTATTATTGCAACATACCAGGACCTGATAAGGAATATGAGCAAGAGTTATTTGAAAATCATGCAAACTGATTGATATTGCGTAACCTGCACTGGGACACAAAAGGGAACAGTGTAGCCAGCTGTTCATTACCCCAGGAGTACTTTGCACTTTATAAATCTAATCGATTACCACATGTTAGCTTAACCAAAAACAGAAATATAAAATGGGCAGACCTAGGAGAAAAAGTCACGAGATGGGAAAAACAGACAGAACTAGAACTGTCAGAACAAGGAATACAAGTACAAAAGTTAAATTGGATAACTCAGACCAACCCAGCTGTGCACTTGCAGTCTAGCGAGGACAGCTGATTGACACTCCTATTAAAGGAGGAAGAGAATGCCTTACGAGACATACCAGAGACTCTCTGGTCAACAGGGAAATCAAATGTAGGACTTATTTGTACAGATGGACCAATTACTATCACACCAAAGTCAGCATTCAGACCACAAAAAAGACAGTATCCTTTAAGAAAAGATGCAGAGGCAGGGATAAAGCTTATTATAGCAGCCTTACTTAAAGGAGGGATACTAGTAGAATCTCCCGATTCACCATGTAACACACCCTTATTTCCAGTTAAAAAGGCCAATGGAGAATGGCCTATGGTCCAGGATTTACAAGCCGTAAATGATGCAGTAATACCAAGGGCACCCATGGTGCCAGACCCACACACCCTGTTGAATGATTTAAAACCTCAACAAAAATATTTTTCTGTGGTAGACATCAGCAACACGTTCTTTTCGATACCGATACACCCTGATAGCCAGTACTGGTTTGCATTTACATTTCAGGGGAAAAGGTATACATATACACGACTACCAGAGGGATATTGTGAAAGTCCAGTGATATTCTCACAAGAAATGGCAAGCAACTTGGCGGGATTCACCCCACCAAGAGGCAATCAGATTTTACTTTATGTTGATGACATCTTGCTGGCGGCCCCCACCCAGCAGGATTGTAGAGAAGGTACCATTGCACTTCGATGATTTTTAGCCGCTGAGGGGCATAAGGTAAATAAAAATAAACTGCAGCTTTGGAAAAAACAGGTCAAATACCTAGGATATGTAATATCCAAGGAAGGCAGAACGTTAGATGAGGACAGAAAAATAGCAATTTTGCAAGCACCAAAACCCACTACCAAGAAGGAAATGATGTCCTTCCTGGGTACAACTAATTTTTGCCGGAGTTGGATTCCAAACTATGCCTTGGAATCTGCACCGCTGACTGACCTTATATATAAAAAGCCTATGGCAGCACAGGATTTGTTACAATGGACACCAGAGGCAGAATCTGCCTTCTGTAAACTAAAGCAGTTAATAGCATCCTCATTAGTTCTGGGATTGCCAAACTGCCATAAACATTTTTTCCAAACTGTAAATTGCAAGCAGGGTTACATGACATCAGTGTTAACACAACAGCATGGGGATAAGCAATGCCCCATTGCTTACTACTCATCACAACTAGACCCAGTGGCACGGTCCTTACCCCACTGTGTACAAGCAGTAGTTGCGGCTGCAATGGCAGTACAGGCTTCAGCCTCAGTAGTCTTGTTCCACCCTCTCACTTTGAGAGTAACTCATGCAGTCGTGATTATTTTACTACAAGAAAAGGTGGCATATCTTTACCCTGCTAGGCATCTTTCCTGTATGACTATATTATTAAGCCAACCTCATATGACGATTGAACGATGCACGACTTTAAATCCTTCTACTCTGCTCCCGACCCCTGCAGACGGCACACCGCACTGCTGCCTGCAGGTAATTGAGCAAAAGACACTACCTAGAAAAGATCTCATGGATGTCCCCTTGGATGATGCCGAGGTGACATACTACGTGGATGGCTCATGCAAAAGGGGTCCTGCAGGACAGAACCTAGTAGGATATGCAGTAGTCTCTGATACTGGGATTATAGAAGCAAAACCTTTACCACACAATTTATCTGCACAGGCAGCGAAATTGATTGCCCTGACACAGGCATTTACCTTAGCAAAGGGTAAATGTGTAAACATTTTTACTGATAGCCAGTACGCTTTTTCTACTGTACATGTTTTTGCGCAACAGTGGAAAAACCAGGGAATGATAACATCTACTGGCAAACCTATAAATCATGCACAGTTTATTTTAGATCTTTTAGAATCTATTCAGTTACCTCAGAAAGTAGCCATTTGTAAATGCACAGCTCACACCAAGCAACAAGATAGAATTTCAAAAGGTAATGCGAGAGGTGATACAGCTGCAAAACAAGCAGCCACAGAAGTATTTCTTTTAAATGAGAAATTACAACCCTCTGAAACTTTAGATCTAGATATGTTAAAAACAATGCAGACACTCACTACGCAAGCTGAAAAACAGCGATGGATAAAACGAGGAGCAATCCTCGAAAAGGGGCTGTACATCTCTAGAGAGGAAAAACCGATACTACCCTCTAATTTGTTTTGCTATGCAGCATTGTTGAGCCATGGGCAGTGCCATGTCTCAACAGGGGGGATGGTACAGCTGGTGAACCAGGTGTTCATAACGTACAGATTTACAAACTACTCTAAAAAATTTTGTTTGATGTGTCAGATTTGTAACAAACATCATGCACAGGGGGCGATAAAGCCCAAACAAGGGAGTTTCCCCACACCACCATATCTGTTTCACACTATCTGTATGGATTTCATAGAATTGAACACATGTGAAAATAAGAAGTATTGTCTTGTCATTGTATATATGTTTTCCAGATGGGTGGAAGCCTTTCCAACCAAAAATCCAGATGCAGCTACGGTGGCAAAAGTACTTGTCAAGGAAATCATTCCTAGGTTTGGTATTCCGGAAAGAATCTACAGTGACAATGTTACACACTTTGTAAATCAAACCATACAGCAGTTGAGTAAGCATTTTGGTATTTCTTTAAAAAATCATTGTGCATACCATCTGCAATCTGCAGGGCTAGTTGAAAGGCATAATGGTATACTAAAAAACAAATTGCGAAAGTTAATAGCTGAGACAGGAAAAACTTGGTTGTATTGTTTACCCCTGGCACTGTTGAGCATGAGAACTGTCCCTACAGCAAAAGGATTGACTCCTTTTGAAAAACTATTTGGAAGGGCTTATTGTACACCCCAGTGGAAAGTTCTCATGTCATCAGACCAGGAAGCTGATTTTACACTAGCTGAATATATGAAAAAGTTGTTGAGTTCTAAACATCTGTTGCAGTCAAATTCTGTTTCAGATAGAAAACAAACCGAAACATCAGAAGTGGCAGTGACATCAGTAGACTGGGTGTGAATCAAAATTATCAAGCGAAAAAATTGGGCTTCGCCAAGGTGGGAAGGTCCCTACCAGGTGCTTCTTTCAACACCCACTGCAGTCAAGATATCAGAACGAGCTTCGTGGATACACCTGATGCAGTGCAAGCTGGTTAAGAACTTTGAGTTGGACAAAAATCTTACCTCTCCCATCGCGGCCCTCAGCACAAAGTCTGGCTACAAAGGGGGTTCAGATCAATAGGACTGATCCGTCTCAACCCCAGTGAAGAAACCATCGGTGCTGAAGGTCCTATTAGGGCAGAGAGTAAGAGCATGTGTCCAAAGTAAAAATGATGGAATCCAGTAAGATCCAAATACACCTACTTGGAAGAGCCGGAGAAAACAGAAATGCAGAACAACCATTTCCACAAAAGTATTGCATAACCATCCTGTTGACTGTAATCTTTTTGTTGTGGCCATTCCTTTTCTCAGCCACACAAATTGAACTGAACAAGCATGCAGAGTGGCACCCAAACTTTAACACTTCCTAGGCAATCAAATATGTGTATGCCGAAATCTTCAATGTTTTGAATTGCTGGATTTGCACAGCTTTACCAACAGCATATGTGGGTTACTGTTAACTTCGGTTCCCCTAGGAGCCAACAAGACCTGGGAAAACCTAATTCATGATACATCAGATGTCACATCACAAGATAAAGTAGCATTGCACTTGTCTGTTCGACAGAAGGAGACTGTGTGTTTTTATAAGAATGCTACAGTCAAGGTGGGTTGGAGCAATTGCAATGTGACTGTTCCCTATAGATGCTACACTAAACCTGATAACATTGGATCCTATTGCAACACGACCTATGATTCATTTGTTGAACTGATGCATAGGACAATTGGTGAAGTAAAACATAATGCTGACCTCTATAAGCAACTGTTCATAATTGACAAAAAATGTTTCATGCAGAGTTAGGGTATAGTAAAGTTACTATTAAAGTAGAAGATTGTTACTTTATATGTGGTAAAAAAGCATATAAATGGCTACCTGAGAATTGGTCTGGCAGTTGTTTTTTTGGGGTACCTGGTTCCGGCCATACGACACACAGCAGTTTTACCTCAAGGGAAAATTCGGAATGTTCGAGAAATCAAGAAGCCTGTCAATCCAGTGGGGCAAATCAATGCACGCCGGAAAAACCATCATGCTGTGGGCAATGGACTGTCACACATGGACTTGAGTGATACTGTTATATCATGGGCAGGTGTACTGCCAGCATATGGAGCAACAAAATCAATCTGGGAACTGAGAAAATTGTCTAAGCTTCTCAAAATAATGAGCAATGCAACCTTTTCTGCCCTAGAATTGGTGACTGATGAACTGACTGCCATGAGAACAGTGGTGCTTCAAAATCGCATGGCTCTTGACTTCACCCTAGTGGTGAGAGGAGGTACGAGCACTTTAATCCAGGAGGAGTAGCGGCGAGAGGAGGTATGTGCGGTTTAATCCAGGAGGAGTGCTGTTCATATATTCTTGACCACAAACACGATATAGACAACCATCTTGAGGTGATTCAGCAGGTGTCAGCCATGACCAAACCAGGACCAAATCCATTGTCGGACTTTTTCCAGAAATTGTTTGGGGGTTGGGGCAGCATCCTGATGAACATTCTGATTGCCATGTGTGTAGCAATAATCCTACTGGTGGTATGTGTGTGCTGCTGCATCCCCTGCATAAAAAGACTGATTAAAAATTTTATAGACATTTCAGTTTCAGAACCCTTATACCAAGATGCTGAACTTGAAGAATTGCTAAAAAACTGAAAATGCTTTCATGAGCTTAAACTAAATGACTCTCTTAACTGCAAATCCTGAGCAGGAAGAGGTTAGGGAAAGAAAAAAAAACTGTTTATGTTTATCTTGAAAGTAGAATAAAAGTATTAAAAGGGGGGAAATGTTAGAAAAAATCTATAATAGTAATATGCATGCTTAGTGCATTCAAGGTTTAAAAGGGTTAATACATATATTCTGTTCACATTGCATGAATCTGCACAGCTATTAGAAACTTAACAAGAGACATTTCATTTCTGCTAATGTCATGAAACTTAATAAAGAGATATTTTATTTCTGCTTATACCATGAGAAAATATGCAGCTGCTAGAAGCTTTGATAAAGAAAACAATAGATGCTTGAAAGTATAAACCATAGTCAGCATTACTTGTACTAAAGCTAGAAATGTACCTTGAATCTAGACAAAATGTAACACATGTATTAGAACTGTACAATTGAAGAATTGAAAAGTTAAGGTGGGCTAAAATAAGCCCAAGGCCAGGTTGTTTTTCTCAAAATGTTTTTGCAAGACAGCAAATAATCCAACCATGTCAGCAATAAGTCTGGTAACAATTTCTGTGAAACATACAGAAAGTTGTGTCCAACTACAACAGCAATAGAATAGTAACATTTTCTGTGTGACATGAAAAGAACTGTATAAGAATAACATAATGATCATTGAAGAGCCAGACAAATCCTGTACCTACATGCTTTGTCTCCTTGCTGCAAGTAATAAAGGATGCCTTGCTTGAACCTAACGTGCATTGGTCTTTAAAGCTTTTTCCTTTTACATATGCCTACAAGAAGTCTACATGAGTAGGATAAGAACCTGCATGAAATAATTTGCAATAACTAACAGCAATGGCAGTAGTAAATAAAAAGCCTACAAGCAGTTTATGCAGCAAGCAGGAGTAAATAGATAGCAATAAGTGTGGCAGAGTACCAAAGCAGGTACAGCAGGAGTAACAACAACAGAGTGCAACTATGTGCACCTAGAAGCTGCCTTGTGCAATCATGTTCAATTAGTATGAACACTGTAAATTTAAAGGCTCATTTGAACACTCAAAAGCCAAAAGCAAAAGCAGTTTGATAAGTTACTTGGAAGGGTATTAGGAAAAACATTCACTGACTACTATACAGTATCAGCTGCCATGGTCATGTACAATGTACAATGTTATACAACTCTGTACAAAAAAGGCAAAGTCAAGCAATGTTCAGGCAAACAACAGCCAATAGAAACTCACAAAACCTGCAAACCTACATAAATAACAGCTCAAAAACTAGCAAACTTACCAATTTATCAGAACAGAAAAATTGCTAAAAACACTCAAAAATTAAAAAAAAAATACTGGAAGGCAATATAAGTCTCAGTATTAGCTAACACTTGGTAAATTAGGCTCTTCCATTGTGTTGGAGGGATAATATCTGTCATCACTTCCAGTGAATAATTTTCAGCTAGGCAAAGTTGAGTAATGTTATGCAAATGTGTTCAGACAGTGGCAATATTGCACAATGCTTAAGGATTTAAAATGAAGCTCATTATAGTAACAGCCAATAGAAATTCACAATTCTAGCTCTCTTTCAGCAAATAATAGCTGAAGGTATTGCATATTACATTCTTTCCAAAGTAAAAATTGCTAAACAGTTCTAAACCATTGATTCTGGGAACTGTCGCCCTATTAGCCTGACGATCCTGGTCTGCAAGGCCATGGAACTTATCATCTCTGGACCCCACCCAGTTCGGGTTTGTGAAAGGCAGATCATGTCTTCTGAACCTGATCGACTTCTTTGAGACAGTCACCAAAGCCGTAGAAGAGGGTAAGGTGGTTCACACAGCCTATCTTGACCTCGCCAAGGCTTTTGGCACCATCCCCCATTTTGGAATTATAGCTAAACTCACTAAACTAGGTATAAATCCATACATCACAAGATGGGTTGCCAACTGGCTTACTGACAGAACCCACACTGTAAAAGTTGCAGACTCCAAATCTGACTTCAAACCAGTGACAAGTGGAGTACCACAGGGTTCAGTCCTGGGACCACTCTTGTATCTACTTATCTTAAGTACAGGCTAACACAGAAGGCCTCTGGCTAATGAAGTTTGCAGATGACTGAAAACTAGGAGCCATAGTCGAGTCCCCAAATGATGTGGACATCCTACAGAAGGGCCTCACTGAAACAGATGCCTGGTGTCAGAGGCATGGCCTCAAGCTCAATGCCAAAAAGTCAATTTTCATCCCCTTTGGTAAAAACTCTGTACCCATGAACTACCACATAAATGGCAGTCTACTTAACGCCAAATGTGCGATAAAAGACACTGGGACCCAGGTGGACAGTAGTTTCTCCTTTGATAATCACATCACCACAGTAGACAGGAAATCCTTCTATGTGGCAGACCTCATCACAAAAGAGTTCTCATCCAGGAAAAAAGAGGTCATTGTTCCCCTCTACTCAGCACTCATTAAACCCATTATAGAGTACAATGCCCCTTTTTAGAATGTACCTCACAAGACATCTGCAGCAGCTGGAAAGGCCACAGAAGTACTTCACAAAGAGGATTACTGGCCTCAAACAGATGCCCAATACTGACCGTCTCAAAAAACTCCAGCTTTACTCTGTAGCATATTGCCTACTCCGAGGAGCTCTCTGCCTAACTATAAAGCTATGTTAAACCCAGAGCTGTTGGACATGCTACACCTAAAGAAATCCCAATCCTTCTGAGCTACACGCTCTAGGGATGTAAACCTTGTCACCACAATAAACAGGATATGCTGGAGGATAGATTCCTGTCCCAGAGACCTCCTATACTCTGGAACAAGCTACCCATCTATGCCAAAGTTCCTCATTAGCACTCTTTAAGAAAAATCTTGATGAGTGGATGGGAAATAGAAAATACACCCCGGGGATCACTTCTGTGGCTCCGCTCAACAGGGGCACAGGACATTAACTTTCTTGAGTGGCATAAGCCAGGGAACCTTGTTGGCTAGGCTTACTTAGGCTCTTGGGCCAATAGCCTAGTACCTATCTATGAACCTATAAATACTTAATTATTTTTTCTTCTAATCAGTCTGTATGACTGTTATTTAACTAATATTTTCACAAGCATTTAAAACATTAAGTTGCATATCTGAATCATTTTTTTTCAAAACATACTGTCCTGAAATTAAACTGTCCCTGCAATTTACTGTAAAGAAGGTTTGATATACTCGGCATTTCACAATAATGTTAATAGCCAAACTTTATCAGCTGAAGTTACAATATATACTGTGCTATTTACACAGTCAAAAGCTATGGATATTAGTTTTGAAGGAAATGCACTTGAAGGCATAAGAAGATGCTGCAGTCAGACTTTCAAAATGGCTGCACACTGAGTAACAGCTTGTTTATAGCTCTCCAAGTGTGAAAACAGAAACTCAGCAGAGAAGGCCAATAGACTCATGTTTATGGGTAAATTTCAGTAACTGTATAGTAAGTGCACTACCTGGATGTCAAGAATAAAGAATAACAGAAGACCTAGAAAAATTCCGCTACAAAAAGTGAGGAAGAAATACTGACTGGGGAAAGTTGTGCAGCTATTCAGCAAAAAAACAATGCAACCTTCAGACATGACTTCCAATAACCTACAGGAAGATATAAGACAACTGCATACATACCTGGTTAAAATAAACAAAACATTGATGTAGTATATCAACACAAACAACAAAAGGCTGGAAAAAAATGGAAGAATCTTTAAACAGATATTCAGGTGAGATGATAAAGCTCCAAAACTCAGAGGTCAAAATGAAGTAAAGGTTGGCTTAATATGAGACTGCTCAGGGAGAGATGTTTGAAAAAGTAATAGAATTAGAGGACAGAGCATGTAGGGAAAACATGAGACTTTCAGCAATACCAGAGCAGCTGAATGGAACAGACTGCACTAATTTTATGAAAGCACAAACAAGCAACTGGACTGGTATTCCACAGCAGGAGTTGTTAGTTGAAAGGGCACATCATGTGTATGCTCCAAACCTAGCTGTAAGAATGCAACCTAGACCTTTAAAGTAAAGATGCAAACCTGCCAGCAGAAGGAGCTGATTCTGACAAAACTGTGGCAGAAGGGCAAAATACTAAAAGTGGGATACAGCAGTGTTTGTGGAGAATAATTACTCGTGCACCAGGCAAAAGAGAACTAAATTCATTCCACTATTCAGAGAATGTTAAGATGCAGGTGTGAGATTCAAACTGCTGTAGCCAGCTGTCTTTAAGGTATTCTTCCTTGGAGGGACAAAATAATTTTTTGATGAAGTGCATGCTAAGGAGGAAATCCAAAAGTTTGTCCAACAAAAAGTGAGCTGTGAAACAGAAGAAGATTCTGCTTCTTGTTACTCTTGTAATAAAGACCACAGAGAGACTGTACCTACAAAATCTTTTCCAGTATTTCAAAGGAAAATGTTGGCGAGAAGGAAGGGAGCATGAGAATTGATGAGAAGAATCAAGAGTACATTGGAAATTAAGCAGAGACAGGATTTCAGCAATGGAAAACAACAGCAATAATACTAGTAACTTAATGTGGGATTAGAATGCAATAATTATATTTGTGAAATATAACAGAACAAGGAATTCTGGAAATATTGTACTTTTTCAAAAAGTCTTAGATTTGTGGGGGGACTCTAAAGTATATGCTCTACTTTATGTCATTAATTTTCAGAAAAATGCTTTGGGGAGTGCAACAGAGGGGAGAAAGCTAACTATAAATAAAGAAAACTATTTTCTTAATAGTACTGTATTTGTAGTAAATGGTTTTCTTTGCATGCTATTTTTGATTATAATTGTGATTGTAAACAGGTGTTGTTTTGTGTCTTTTTCTCATCTCTTCTCTTTTTCTTCTTGTACAGTTTTGGGAAATATAGGCAATGCAATGACCAAAAAAGGAGCCTGGTTAAAAAAGGCATGACAGAGTTAAAATTAATGTGCTTTTTTATTCTTGCATGGGGAATATGTGGCTTAAGGACCTTAGACTGATTAGTTTTAAGACAGAGCAAGTAAATTAAAAAGAATCTTGACTATTATGAGGCTTTTTTTTAGCAAATGCATGTATACTAAGTAGCAATTCTGCAGCTTGTCTTCATGTCTCCGTGGAGACAATCCGATAAAGAGAAACTGAAGTCAAGTCTGGTGGAAGGGGATTGGCTGATTGAAGTAAGAACAGAGAAATTGGCTGGGACATAATGTTCTCTGAAAACAATCAGGGTTTTTCCAGCTGTGAGAGCTTTAAAGATAATGCAAAACCAATTAGACTTGAAGTAAAATGTTCTCATTTTTTAAATGCAATGGGGGGGGGTTGTTTTTTGTTTTTCTCCCGTCTTCTCTCTTTTTCTTTGTTCAGTTTTAAGAAATGTAGGCACTGCAATGAAAAAAAAAAGAAAAGGTAGAGAGGGAGAGAGAGGAAGGGCCTGGTTGCTAGAGTATGACAAAAGAAAAACTAGTGTGCTTTTTCCCATGCTTGCATAGGAAAATGACTGGGTTAAGACCCTGGGTATTCTCCAGTAACAAGTTTATTACAAAGCATGTAAACAAAAAACAATTTTGAATTTTATAAGGCTTTTTTCTGGTAAACAATGTACCTAAGCAGTTTTGTGTTTGGTTTGCATGTCACTAGAAGACAATTTTATAAAGAGAAATGGGTTGGAGAAAGTGTATTCTGAAAAAATTCAAGTGTTTTCTCAGCTGGGAAAGCTTTAAAGATAGACAAAATCAAATAGCACTTACTAATAGCACAGGCTGTACCATGCATCTTAGCATGACTAACCTTTCTTTTTGGTTAACTCTAACCTGTCTCTGTGGCTATCAACTTAAGGAACTTTTGTTCATATTAGAAAGCAAAAATTTCGGGTCTATATCAGAACATCAAAGTTTTAAAACTTTGAATGTTCTAATATTGACCTGTTTTAATCGAATGCTAAAAATAGCGAAGCTGCAGAACACCGAATTCTTTCCTAGGGAAAGAATTTGGTTAGCCGGTTCTGTGGCTTTGCTATTTTCAGAGCTGTGGTGGAGATTTACGGGTTGGGTTCAGGTAAGTGTGCGATTGTGTGGTTGTTAGGATTAGGGCACGGGTTAGGTGAGTTAGGGTTAGGGCACGGGTTAGGTGAGTGTGCGATAGTGACGGACCTTAGGGTTAGGGTTTGGGTTAAGGTAAGTGGATAGATAGTAGTGTATGTATAGTTTTAATGTAGGGTTAGTTGTAGGATTATAAGTGTATGTGTGTGTGTATTGATGTTTTTTAGGTGTGCTTGTGTTGTGTGTGCGTGTTTCGGAATAGCAAATTTTTTCCCAAGGAAAAAAATTTGCTGTGCTGAATGTTCAATATTATGTGGTTTAGATATTTTAGGTTCGATGAAATAGCATTCGCTATTTTCATCTTTCGATAACGTGATATAAACGCAAAACCTCAATATTTGAAGATGCACATAGTTTTGCGTGTTATTATTAAGTTAATTGGTTTTAGGTGTGTTTAGGGTGTTTGTTTTGTCTATTTGAGGGCTTTCAAAAAAAACAAAAAAGTTATGTAAGATGTGGCATAGGCACAAATGGATATGACAGGAAACAACTGTATAAAAGACCAACCTGCCGAACATTACATGCATGTATTTATTTATCATTTATTTTACATTTGTTTACTGGGAAAGTCTGAGTGGGCATGGATCCTATTTTCCGTGGAGGCCCAGGGAGAAAAGCTCCACAAAGATTAGTACAACAAATACAGTAAATACAATACACATGTTAATAAAGTACAGTACAGAGTCATAAAGTTAATAAGGTACAGTTTCAAGCCAAGAAAGGAGCAAGAAGTAAATATACTATAAGAAGAACAGTGTGTTACAATAAACAATACAGTTGAAAGGACATTTTGTTCAGTCATTTGGTTACATTTATCAGTGGCTAGTACAGTAAACACACATTGATTACGAGTATAGAAAGGAGTTGTTGCATGCTTTCATAGAAGGTTAAAGTATGATATGATCTAATTAAGTGAAGCTACCCTGTAACATAAAAGTTGAAACTAGACATTTAACAAAAAAGCAGTTATACATAAAAGGTGGTAATAATAACGATATAAAAGAATGATGCTTTCTGTAATGTCGTTCAGTCTGAATAGTGTTGCAGATAAATATAAAAAGAAAGAGTAGTTAACTATATTAAAAAATGTAGAGTGCAAATAGCTATGCTGTAGGGGACACACCTGGAAAGAAATGAACATGTGAATTTGATAAAGAAAGGTTTTCAGGGTGGTTATTCAGTGGAATATCTTGGGCAAAAGAAAAGAGGAGTACTTATCTTAATTGCAAGAGGACCTCCAGTAGTGATAGAAGATGGAAAAAAAAGATAATAATGGAAGATACATAGTAGTAAGGGGTTACTGGCTAGGGAGGAGAATTACACTGGCATGTATTTACAGTACATTCCACCTAAAACTGCTGTAATAGAGCTTAAGAAAATTCTGGGAGAAATAGTCAGCTTTCAGCAAGGAATATTACTTATAGTTGGAGACTGGAATTTGGTTTGCAACAGTGAAGATGTGTCTGAGGGGCCTAGAAGGGAAAATATTACAAAGGAGGGTAGAGTTTTGAAGAAAGTTATGAAAATGTTTGGCATGGAAGATGTGAATTCAGTACTAGGAGTTTGGTGTGAATTTACATATTATTCACTGAGATACAAACACTGTGCTAGGCTAGATAGATTTTATATCTCACAGGAATATGTTCATTTAATTAAAGGTCTTGAAATGCACCCAATAACTATTTCAGATCATGAACCAATAATAACTAAAATAAAAACACAAGGTAATGAAATATAAATGAGTCACTGGCACTTTCATGCCTACCGGTTGAAAAGAGAGGAATTTAAGGAATGGGTTTGGAATTAATTCAGAAGCTACTAGAGAAGATAGAATTTTCTTCTGAAAATATAGCTAGGGAGTGGGATAAAATGAAAGTGGAGTTTAAAACTAGGGTAGAAATAAAGGAAAGGGAGATATGATTAAGAAGTAACAAAAATTATTTAGATGGACTGACAAATGTTAAAGTATTGCAAAATAGGGAGAATCTCTCAGAACAAGAAAAGGAGCAACTGCAGAATGCTAAACAGAAAATAAAGTATTACCTCGATAGTATGCACATGTTTAGAAAGATTGCTGTTAAGCAACTGCTTTTTGAAAATAATTCTAGAGCACAAAAACTTTTAGCACAATGACTCAGGCAACAGAAAGTGGAAAGAGCTGTCACCAAGCTTAGGGAGCCTATAACAAGGAAAATAACAAGGGATCCTGTAGAAGTATTAGAAATATTTAGGACATTTTATGAAAGTTTGTATAAAGCAGAAAAATATGGAAATCAAGAACGGTACAAATGAAAATATTTATGGAAGAATGAAATATGCCAAGGTTAGAGGTAGATTCAGGCTCAATTACTAACAGTTACAATAGGAGGAGATGACATAAACATGGCTATGTATAACCAATCTACAGGAAAGTCCCCAGGAATAGATGGTATCCCTATGGAAGTTTGGAAGTTAGGAGGGAAGGTTTTGTTTAACAGTATTTTAAGAGGAGGAGAAGTACCAGCATCCTGGAAGAAGGTGGTGGTAACGTAATACCTAAAGAGGGTAAAGATCCATTGGATCCAGCTTCATACATGCCATTTTAATATTAAGCCATGATTATAAAGTGTTTATGTCTATAATAGCTCAAAGAATAGCAAAAGTGATACCAAAATTGATAGATAAGGATCAGTGTGATTTTGTGGAGGGGAGGCAAACATTTGATAATATTAACAGAACACTGATGATGCAGAGGGAAGCAGAATGTAAGAAAATACCACTTTTATTGGTGGGTCTTGATGCAGGGAAAGCATTTGACAGAGTAGACTGGGACTTCATGAGCAGGGCAAAGGAAGCATTTGCTTTCCCTGATACAATTATAAGGTTGATTAGGAGTATATATGAGGGATCAGAGGAGAAAATTAAGTGGGTGGGGTCCTTTCTGATAACTTCTGCTTGAGTAGCGGAATCAGGCAGGGTTGTCCACTTTCCCCTTTGTTGTTTGCATTATATTTAGAACCATTGGCAAAGAAAATAAGGGATTCAGAAATTCAAGGATATAATTGATATGTTAGTCAGGAAAAGCTGACTCTATTTGCAGATTATATTATTTTATACATGATAAAACCAGAAAAGGACATTGCAGTGTTGTGGAACATTTTAAGACAGTTTCAAATCTTCTTGGGATACAAAATTAATGAAGCTAAATCAAAGCCACAGTGGTAAATTATGTACCCACAACAAATTGGTCTAGCAATATCCATATTTGTGGGGACATGATAAAATGACGTATTTAGGAGTATGGATTAGAAATGACTATGTTGTGGCATCTAAGGATATGTGGGAAGAGACTAAACATAAGATAATACAAACATTGAGAAACTGGAAGCTTTGTTATATGGATATGGATACTAATATATAAGCAATTAAAATGTTTTTTAGTCACTCTAGTCTTATACACAGGTCAGGC
The DNA here is from genome assembly GCF_019279795.1 of Protopterus annectens. Taxonomy (NCBI): domain Eukaryota; kingdom Metazoa; phylum Chordata; order Ceratodontiformes; family Protopteridae; genus Protopterus; species Protopterus annectens. The sequence continues at coordinate 276,990,591 of NC_056738.1, read as the reverse complement.
ATATTTTTTTCAACCAGAGGAGAAGGTGTGGATAACAATTAAATTTTATCTGGGAAGGGAAGACAGTAAGGGTCAAGTGGGATGAGCTGATGGTTCCAACAGAACAAGGCAGACTAGGATTACCCAATCTGAGGGGGCATTTCAGAGCAACACAGTTAAGGCTCTTATACATAGCACAAGCAGAAAACTATAATTCAAAGTGGAAAGAGATGGTGATGAAACAGGAGGGAAGCTCAAGAAATAAGGCGAGATTGGGATTTTGGATGCAGACTCTTAAAGAAAACAACAAAAATCATGCAGAGTATTATATTCATAAAATAGCAGGGAGTATTTTAAGAACTAAGCCAGCATGATAATGGAGAAAAGAGATTCTGCCGATAGGGATGGCTGTTGTTAGGGATACAGGTAATAGGCAGGAGGGAGTTGGAATTTATTGGAGAAAACTGCCAAAAGAACAAAGGTATTTGGAGCAAATAACTGGAAAGGGAAAGATAATAGAATGGGAAGAGGCCAAGAATTTATTTGGACTGCAGGTTAGAGATTGCCTTCCCTATCAAGGATTGATATCAGAGTGTAGGCAAAGAGAAAGAAATAGGGGGTCCTAAATGAAAGACCAGCACTTGTAGAGTTTTTAATAGAATCTAGAACAGAACCTGCCATTAAAAAAGGAATAATTAGTAAAGCATATACAATACTGCACGATAATTATAAGAATCAATCAGAGGAGCTTAGAAAGGATTGGGAAGAGAGATTGGATAAGCAATTTACAAAGAGACAATGGGGGATATATGTATATCTCCCAAATATGCAACAAAGTCTAGAAGATTTAGGATCTTAGCCTTGAAGTGTTTAAATAGATATTTTTATACTCCAAGAATTTTTCCTCAGGTGGATAGCAAATGTTGGAGATGTGATGGGCAAGAAAGAGGTGGCTGGAAACATATCCTTTGGGAGTGTAATGAGCTGGCAGGCTTTAAGGATTTCCCTGCAGACTGATCTGTCAGAGATGCTTGATGAGCAGATTGGATTGATTGGGGAGATGATTTTTTTAAGCTATGATGCGGAATTGCCTAGACATAGTAAAGCCTTGCTGAGTCTAATTGTGGTGGCTGCCAATAAAGCAATTACTAGAAAATGGAAATCAAAGTCTAGCTCAACTTCACTATAAGTAGTAAATATAGTAACAAAATAAAACAACTGAAATTGGGATCTTTAGAAAAGGGAAGGTGCAAACTACATAGGAAAAAATGGGAATTGTAGGAACAATATATCCAGAGAAGGAATGAGGTATAAGAGGCAGGATTTGAATGAGCCATATAATGCTTAACTGACAATGACTGGATAGATTATAAGGGATGTATAATGTTTGCAACTACAGTTGTTTCAATGGTGTCTGTGATATATAATGTTTGCAACTAAAGTGGTGTCATTTTGTTTGTTTTTCATTTATATAAATATAAGATTGCCTGTGTCATATGTGATAATTTAATAAAGATGTTTATTAAAAAAGAAGATGCTACTGTCATAAAAGGATATTGGTCCAATAGTTTTCTTCATCACATTTAGAGGATTATAAGAAGTTGTGAATAAATGCACTTTTTATCTGAAAGATAGATTCATTGATGTATCACATATCTACAATGTGTTATAGCAGGACTGATCAATTATAGCAAGGAATTTACAAATGATAGTTATGTCTTACACTGAAGCTAAACTGTATTTATAATGGTTAAAGACATATTCAACAAAATCGGGCACTAAACCATGAATAGTTTTACTAAACAGTATAATTAATGTCACATATAGGCAGGAATGTGGAAAAAAGTGATCAAGAAAGGAGAATATATGGCTTACCATCATAATCCTTGTGGAACATAATTGTCCGAATTTATTCAATTACTGTCTTAAATTTTCATTTGTCAACTGCCCCATATTTTCTTATTTTATTTTCCAAACATTTTAAGCGCTGTTCATGCAGACTGCAGTAAATCTTTAGTACAGCATTCTGTATTGACAAATAAGTATACTTATAAACTAATTAAATAAGGTTATGAGGGAAACCACATATAACTAATAACCATAAGAAAATGGTCTGCCAAGGAAAATACTCAGTCCACAGTACTGAATAAAGTTCATTTGTTAAGCAGTAAATCAGATATACATATCAAGCAACTCCCTGGAATACAGGGAATTGTTTTGGCAATTGTTCCTACAAGCTAATCAGGATCCAGGGTTGAATGAAATGGTTTCCATATTACCAGTATTAAAGCTGAGGTCAGCTAAGCTTTAACAAAAGTTGTATAATATCATTTATTGGAAATTTATTGTATCTTTTATGTGGGGTAGATGAAAGAATAGTTGTGTAGCTATATGCATCTTATTAATTTTATTTTATAATGAAGGGGTCGATCAAGTTATTTTCATGTAGCATGGTAACATTTGGTTTAAGAGTGTACTGAAAATTATTTTTTATTAGTAAACCAATGGGTTGTAATTGTTTATAATTTATTTTATTATTCAATTGTTTGTTTCTTTATAAATAAATAGTATATATATATATATATATATATATATATATATATATATATATATATATATATATATATATATATATTATGCACAGATATCAGTATTTTAATATGGAATTGAGTTCTGATGAAGTCCTTCATGTATTAGGACAAAAGCGCCTAACTTTGTTTTAACTCTACAACCTTGTTTTTAATTTTGTGGAATAAACACCTATTGAAAATCTTCATTGTGTTGTAGGATTCATATCTACAAATTACAGCTGTCCAAGATTGCCGAGTGTTTATATAGCAGCTAAACGCACCTTTGGTATACATATTTAACCAGTTGCTTGATACATATATCTGGTTTACTGCTTAACAAATTAACTTTATTAAATACAAATACTTGTTTTACATTACTTGCACTGTCCTCCTTACCCTCCAGCTCTGCAAAACATGAAACCTCAGACTTTGCTGCTTTAAGAAGGCAATAATGATGCCTACCAAATCATCATACAACAGTAATTCTGACAGATCTGTATTGTTTGTATCAATAAGTATGAGACATGTCTCAATTTCCATGCTTTCTCTGCCTTGTACTGGTATGTTTGAAGATTATATTATTTCTTAACAGAGTGGGTTATATTTAGCAGAAAAGTTGAAGCCTTCCAAAGTTGCTACTTTGCAAAGACTGTTTTTGCCAAATGGTTGCAACAGCAATAAGAAATATTTATCAGCTATATTTCCCTACTTGAGGGTATCTGAATATTAAAATCATGTTGGCTAAAATGGTGACAGACACGGGTATTTATTGTTTATCTAACTGAATGCAAAGTAAACTTACCTAAATCTAGTAAGATCATTATATACTAATACAATACATTTGATTCAAATCCTAGTCACAGACATATTTGCTCTTCTTAGTAAATAAATCTCATATTGCTTTCTCTTTGTATGAGGGAACAGGAGACTCATCATTTCATCAACATCTTCATTATTGAAACCACTTGTCCTACTGACAGTCACAGCAGTAGCAAGCTGAGAAAGATAGTTCAAAGCTCCCTGTCCTCAAAAACAACTTCCTTCTTATTGTGTGGGGTGACCAGGTGTCCCTACCCAAGCTAAGCCATACACATACTCCAAAATATTCTGAGTGTACTACAGGGTAACATACCAATGAGCTGTGTCTGGTACACCACCCGTAGATGTTGTACAGGAGGAATTCTCAAATGTTGCCCAAACAACCTCAACTGTGTCCTATCACCTATTAGGAGGTCTGTACTCTAACATCCTCCCAGATTTTGGAGCTCTTCAGTTTGCTATGGAATGTAAGTCCAGCTACCCTGCAGAAGAATCTTATTTTCACTTCTTGTATCTGCAGTCTCATCCTTTTCATCAAACCCTAAAGATCATAGCCATGGGTGAGGAAGGGAGCATAAACATAAACAATAAATTGAGAGCTTCCTTCTATAACTTAGGCCTTGTTTAAACACCACACTTGCTATAGTGTCTGCAGTACACCTGCTGCTGCACATGTCTACTGATCAGTTTCCTGTTCTCCACTCTCATGAATACAACCCCAAGATGTTTAAAACTTCTCCATCTAAGGTAACCCCAACATGAGGAAAGCTATCCAGTCTTTTCTAGGGCATAACTATGATCTCAGATCTGGAGGCATTCCTTTTCAATCTATCCAACTTATACTCAGCAGAGAACGTCTGTAGTGTACACTGGAGATCACAGTGAAGTGAGGCTAAGTACACTGTGATCTCCAGTGTGCAAACAAAAAAAGATGTAGCCAGCATGATCACACACTGGACATCATCTAGATCTTGGCTTTGCACTGACATCCTGCCAATGGAAATCTCAAAGTGAGAGATAAGATACCTTGTAGAAATTTATACCTGCATACAGGTGCATCTTTCACTCTATCAGACCAGAGGCTGCATGACAAAGTCAAGTGTTTGGTACCTCAAACAGTTGTAGCACTTCAACAAACATTCCAGGTACATAATTATATCATTCTCCAGGTGTGCAGAACACAATCAGGCAGGATTTGCAAACTCCCATGACCTCTTACATATCAGTGTAAGAACAAAGAGTTGATGTACTATTAAATATGTAGGAAGAATTTTACATTCCTTCTCCTTAATCAGAGGCTTATTCCAAGCATCTAGGCATATACTTACCAGCGGGGTTGAGAAATGTGATCCACCGATGACTGAAACATACCCACCTTAACATTTTTTTAATGGGGACTAGAACCTCAGTTTGCCATCCAGAGACATTGTCTCACTCCTCCAGTCAAAATTGAGGAGTTGGATTACCCATGGCAGAACAGCAGTGTTCAGTTCCTTCAGTATTTCTAGATATATGAACAGCAGTGCATTAAGTAAATCTCTTTTTAAAGGACAACAATGGGATTCTATTATTAAATGCTCAATGTCTCTGTCCTTTTTCTCCCTACTTACAATATCTGCCATGAATAAACAACAATACAGCATTTAAAATATTTTAAACTGACTGTTTCTCTCCACTAAAACAGTACCTTACTGTACTGTGGTGGCTTCACTTTCAAAAAACTTTTATCCCACCCTGGAAAAGCTTGCAGCAGTCTCCAATTCATTGATGTCATCAAGGCCAATGAATACAGGTAGTTCTCTGGCTAATTCCCTCCCCAAACTGACATCACCATGACTGTCCTAAAAACCCACCCATGCTGTGATGTCACAGCTCCCTGGTCCTTCCCCTACTTATATAGAAAGTAAAGGCTAGAAAAAGGAAACAGTATGAGTCAAGTCTCCTGCTGTGAGCTGTCAGTCACAGCAGATAACTCAAATTACCCTTAGCACTTTGACAGCTAGGGAAGTTAGGTGTGAAGGGGGATGGGAGCTGAGTCGAAGTAGTACAATTCAGGCTTCACAAAGGACAACAATTTAGTCATTTTAAATAGATGCAGCAGTAAAAAGCACTTTGAAAGTCTGTTCTGTGACATTTGCACTGTTTGTGTTTTAAGTAGTCATTAAATGGCATGAAATGTTATGTAAAACTAACTGACTAAAAGACAGCAGTGTATGCTTGTGAAATCAATGCAGTGACAGGAGCTTTATGAAGAAAGAGGCCTGCGTGATGTCATTTTTTTATAGACAAGCACTGCATTGTGGGATACCTAGAGGCAAAGTAAACAATCAGGATCATTTCAAGATGCTGAACCCCATGTGTCCAGACTCAGAAATTACATATAAAAATAATTAAAAACCTGCAAATTGTGAACAGCACAGGGGATTTTCTGATGGGCTAGTTTTTTGTGTTTTAGGTAAACCAAATGATGTGGGTGACAACAATTCAGGTTTTCATAACAGGTTGTTGGAAATGGAATCTAGATTTATTATAAATTATAATAATCTTTTTCCAAATGGGATGAATTTAGAAATATAAAGTTATAAAATTATAAAATTATAAAATTATAAATTTTGTATAACAATAGTATTTTATATTTATTTTATTTATGAAATCATTCTACTTATGAAATGGTTTATTTGGGATATGCACAATAACGCATGTTGTTTAAAAAAGTTTTAGGGAAAGTAGTTGTGGCTTTAAGAAGTAAAATATTTAATTGTTTTATTGAAACAAATTATTCATGCAAATGTTTCGGGATGATTTATAAGTGACTGTATTGTGTATCAGATTTATTCCATGAGAAGGCGAAGGCTGAGGTACCAGAATTGATTAAACAAATTCAATCAACACAGTCTGGCTGTTACTTTGTTCAGCAACGTTGGTGTGTTGGTATATGCTTCATTTTTTCGATTGTTTAATTAGAAACCTGCAAATAGTCCCAGAGTGGTGTTAACATGTAGGAAACACCAAACCATGATGACATAAACATGTTTTTTTGAGTCTGTGGGTGTGGTTCTCCTTTAAAATGTTCATCCAGAAATGTGTCACTTTTATTTGTAAATTAAATATATTCGAAAATTAAGTTTCATCTACATGGATCATTTTCTTTGTATCAGTATTTACATAGCACTTCACTCTATAAATATTTTACTTAAATTAATGCACTCTTGATAGCAAAAGGTTTCATGTAAGCTTTCGTATTAATTTAGCTATTCGTATTATGTCCCCATCATTTCCCATATAACAGCTGACTACAATTTAAATAGTAACTTTTGATGGCATGCTATAATGCTTTTTATAATCAAGTATCTAGTTACAATGTAAATCAGTATAATCAAATTGCAGTTATTTTAATAAGTTATACTATACCATACTAAATTTTTCTTTGTCCCCTTTCCTTGTAGCAATGGAAAACCAAGCTCTCCAAACAACAGTTGTTGTAGGGTTCCCAATGAAATATCTGTGTCTACATTTTCAAAGCCTCATATTCTTGCTTATTAGGCTGTATATCTTGGTAATGTATGCATATGAACTCCAATTATCTGATCTATATTTATACACTTGTCCACTTTAACTGAAATGTGTGCAGAATTGCTTATCACTAGGCAGTCTCAATAGCCTAAGGCATTATACAGCTAAGGTCACTTTTTATACTTATTTAGTTTTAACATAAAGAAATGCAGTAGCAACATTTTGTTACTTTAAAAAATAAATAAATCACTGATAGCACTGTTGTTCAAAGCAGCTGCAGCACCTTATGCCAGAGGAGCTGTATATCTGGCCAGTAAATGTGTGGGCTTTCTGCTTCATCCTACCCACTGTTTACCTAATTCATTGGTATGGCAAGCAGCACACATGTTTTAAATGGTAATTGGATGTGGTAACAATGGTGGACAGAATGGCAGAGGTTGTAACTGTTGTTAGTATGAGGCACTATTTTTCCAGAAGGCAATGAAATATGGACAGTGGATGGCTGTGCAGGACTGCTGATGGTGTGCTTTATTGTAGCTGACTAGCAACATGTGTTTGCATAAAACAGAGTTGAAATATATTACTTTAGCCCCTGTTTTTTATTGTAATCAGACATCTGACATGCACACATATTTCAAAATACATAAAATTGTTGAGTAAAGCTATTTGGAATCCTCTACTGTGGCTACTGTTTGTGTGAAAAAAAGTTGAAATACATTATTGTGGTCATTAGTTCTTTCCCAATCAGATCTGACATATACACAGTCAAGAAAGTGGTTCTATCTAATGTCTGGGGGTGTCTGAAAATAAAATTAAATGACTCTTTCAATATTTAGACAGTCATTAATCTGGCTTTGTGGGAACTGTGCACATTTATGCAACGTAAGATGCAATACTTTACTGTGGCTACTGCATCCTTATATGAAACATCCTTCAATACATTGTGACTATTAGTATCAATATTATTATTTGGCACATGTATATAGTCAACAATAGAGGTATAATTGCTGTTACAAGAGCTGCCTGTGGATGAAAATGACTAACCTTGCTGCCATACCAAGTTACACAATCATTGGGTTCATAGGGAAATACTAGGCTAGCTGTCCTTGTTGACTATTTTAAACCTAGCCAATTTCCTTTTAATGAGAATCAAACCCTGTACCTTTTGTCTGTGAGGTAAACACCTTAACCATTATGCCAACCCAAACCCCCTTAATCTGGCTTTGCAGGACTAGTGTGGATTTGTGTAAAGCATGCTGGAGTACTGTACTGTGGCCATTTTTCAGTACAGTTAGATGTCTGATTTGTAACAGTAAATAATGTTGGTGTAATTAATGGGTATGCAGGCTGTCTGTGGATAAAAGTTACTTTTGCAGCTGTTGCCTGATCACTGTTACATGGTCTCTGATCTGGTAAGGCACAGTGTTTGTACTTGCTGAAATTTGTGTAAACAAATCAGTGCTATGGCTTATAATTTTATGTGTGTGTGTGTGTCTATGTGTGCGTGCATGTGTGTGTGTGCACGTGTGTGTGTGTGTGCGCGTGTGCAAGTGTGTGCGTGTGTGTGTGTGAACATTTTTATCTGTGGTAAACATAATATTGGCAGGCATATACACAGTCTTCTCGATAGCAGAGTAAAATAAAATAACAGTTTACTCAAGGATCATTATCACTCAAAAATAAGGCATAAAATGCACCATGGAACATCTGTACCCTCAGAGTTAAAGGTGGCATGGTAGCCCCCATATCTCTGGTTGTATAAGTGGATACTGATAATAGCTTAGTAGAGCCTTGGTCCTGGGTCCTCCTAGTCTAAAAACTGACCCTTCTTAAAGGTTTGCATAGAAGGGCACTATAGGTTGTGTAGGACTGATGACAGTGTGGTCGCCATTCAAACAACATTACAGATTTTAACAGAAGGTCACTATAGTCAGTCAAGGAACAGTTTACTGTCCAGGTGCAACAAGTTTTGGGATGCATTATTGGGATCTTTATTTTCCATTTTCTTCGCACTCGAACCTAAAAAATGTATAGGGTGATGATGTTTTTGAGGTAGGGCTAAGAAGACAAGGTGTGTATACACATCTGAGAGCAGAAAGTTGAATATGCCACAGCATTCTATTTGAACTTTTATTTTACCCCAGCTTGATATCAAAGTGGCACATAGAAGGTTGTTGCCTTTTATGGCTAAGAGTGAGTAGACATGCTGTATATATGTAAGATAACATCAGCTTGAAATATGTGACCATTTATTCTTTCCCTTTCATCCCAATCTTTAATGTACAAGGGTGACTATCTGCTTTTTGCTTGGGGAGCATAGCCATTGTTACCACATATGATTTATATATTATTACACGTATTTCTCTTCTCAGTTAATCGGGATCTACTATTTTGTCAGCTTTGAATGTTAAACTTTGGATACAACTTATTTATTTTTAGAAAGAAAAAATACTAATACTGAAATTCTTTCCTTATTCATAATTTTTAAAAGGCTTTAACTGCATCAAATGATCGGAAAAAGAAGTTCTAAAATGTACCTCAGAGGATCTGTAACCTATGGCTTCTGGATGTTTAGCAAAGCCCAGCTTAACATGATTATTTCCTTCACAGTTACTATAGTGCAGTCTTGTGGGTTATATTGAGAGGCTGCTGAAAAAAACTGAAGAGTAAGGCAAATTGTGTTAAAGCAGGACAAAAGGTAATCTGAATGATGTGAGTAGGGATAGAATGGATGGAAACTTGGAGAGGCACTTGGGGAAGGAATTTTGGACAACATGGGAAGATATGATGAAGTACTTTTCCTTTGGCTTCATTTTACCTGTGGCCAGCCAGAACTGTCAGAATGTCCCAAATTTTTAAAAAGTATTTTAGATTAATTCACATAACAATGGGTTAAATTTGATTCTTACATAATATAAATTAATTGCTCATTACTTCTTCATTTAGCAATGAAAAGTCATGAAGCTGTTCAGTAACCATAAATATAGTCTGTCTGTTTATGCCTGTACAAAACCTTCTTTACTTTGCTTGACAAATATCCTCATTGTTCAATTCATTTTAAGTGTACATGTTTAATCAGGGAGTTTTCCAAATATTACCATGATCATTAAGTGTTTGTGCATGACTACAACTATGTTCTGCAAAGTGTGGGTTAGATACCTTGCCATGTGACCTTAACTGAGAGCAAAACATAAAGAAAAGAGCAAAGTGCTATATCTAGGAAGATGTTGTCAAGAGGAATGTATAGCTAGTGAACCAGAACCAGCTAGTGAACTAGAGCATTGGCTACAGTGAAATAAAATGTTGGATGTTCCACTGGAAACTGTGTAGAAGGTGGGTGCCCAATTTGATGAATACCCATTTCAGAATGGAGGCAACAGGAGGAATGGATAGACTGAAAGAAAACACTAGCAGAGCTATTACAACAAAAGCAATTGAAATGGCCATTGAAGTCTGTGAGTACTGACATTTACAATTTAAGTTCAGTAACCATAGCAGAAGGTGTTTTCCTTGTTGAGAAAAGGGTTGAAGTGTGTACTATCAAAAATAATGGACATTGCTTCTGTTCTCATGACGTTAAATTTTGTTGTGTTGTAGGCCTAATTTAACTTGGTAGTTTTCAAGTTATAGTTCTGTTTCAAATAATGTTTTACAGTTCAAGTATTCTAGTGCTTTCAATCCACCTTCGATTTCTAATTTGTCAGCTTTTGAACATGCTTATAAATTGGAGAGTAGAGCTATGTTTAACAAAAAACAGAAAGGTAGTTTTTCAGTTTAACAGTTGCTGAGATAAAAGCTTTACTAGATCAGAAAGGGAGAACAGCTTACCATATTATGAAATCTGATAAGGGGGGTATTATTATTAATATGTGGCCAAAATGGAATAGTTATTAAGTTCCGATATCACATATACACAGGTTGATTATTCAATGTCATTAAGGTGTACAAAGTAATTGCTATATTATTTGACTTGGTATCAATTGGCAATATTATACCTGATTTATGCACATTTAAAATTCTTGAACATCTTATGTTGTCAATATTGTTTGACACTCACAAATGTCCTTTTTGGACCCTCCATTTAAGTAGATTATTTTGGCAGCAGGTCAGAAGTCCAAATCACTGACTTTTTTTTTCCAAAAAGTCTATTAAAGATTTAGTCAGTAAGTCTTCTGCATACACCAAGGATTTGTGGCATTTTCTGAATAATATGAATGATTTACTTTTTTTAAATAATGTTTTGTGAGAGCTGATGTCAGTTTATACTCTGTGGTATGCACTGACATAAATATGGATATGTTTATGGATTTTTCTCATTAAATCTAACAGTGTTTTAACATTGACTGTAAAACTGCATTGTAGTCTGTTGGAAACAAGTTTAAACAATATTTTTTTGTTTTGTTTTTAACAGGAAATATTATTGATAGAATGGAGACATGGATGTGGGTGCCATTATGGAGTCAAGCTGCACCAACATAGTTATGAGTAAATTGAAAGCCATTACACACATGATTCTGAGTTTTAAAGATATATTTATTTTATTGTTGTTATACAGATGAAATGTTTTTTTTTAAATGTGGCTTGGAGATGATGATAATTTATATGATTCTTTTTTAGTTATTTGAATACCACAACATCTTTCCTCAGATTTGTTTATGTATGGAACATAGAAATAATTACTTTTTAGATGATACAATTAGTAAAAATGTAGTAAGTCTTATAGTTCAAAAATATTTAAGAAAGAGATATTTACCAAAACTTTTTTGCATTAATGCAACAGGCACCTGCTATTCATATTCATAAAAAGGAATATTGTTAAAGGTCAGATCATTAGACCTTCAAGACTGGTGACATCGGATACTGATTTTATGACAGAAGCTAATTTTTATTAACCTTATTTAGGAATCATGGTTATTCGCAATCTTGTTAGATGAGATATTTTCTGTGGTCAGTAACTAATTATTTCATGCTGCATTATTATATTGATAACTTTATAGTTAGGAAAATATTAAAAATAATTGGAAGATTCTAAAGAGTAATATGATGTTTGTAAATATGATTGGTGATTCACCATTGTTTGCATATTGGAACTGTTAGAATTTGAAGAAATTGCTGCACAATGATGCTGTAGGTAATTTGGTGGTTCAACCCTCTCTGTGAGTCAAAGGGACATATCCCTCTGGCTTCTATGATTATTGCAGCCACATCAACAATGGTGTCATTGTTAAAGTTAAGGTGTATGACCAAGAAATCTACTACAGGGGCAGATTTTTCTGTATTTCAGTAGAGGTAGTTTATTTTACCTCATTTCAGTCATGCCAAGCATTTTATGTTGGCAAAATTATTACACACCTTAATAAGTGTATTATTGAGCACTTAAATAATATAGAACAGTCAAAATCAGAGACTACATTGTTTTGACATTCTTTAGAATGACTGGATTTTAGGAAATGTTCTTTGAGTGAGATTAACAGTGTATGTACATCTATTTCTGGGAGTGATGTGAATAATCTATTGGAAGTAAAACAGACTATATGGCATTTCAGATTAAATGCAGCAAGATCATCAGATATAAATTATTTTAATAGTATGTATGGTGATTTTAAAACGTTGCCTTTAACGTTGGTGTAGTGACTGATTTATTTAAATAGATGATATCATGCTATTTAAATTAGAGTGTGAGTAATTTATTTCAGTTCATTTGAAGTCAAAGTAAATGTTATTGATGAATATATCCCCTATTGTTGACAACAACCAGCTATCAACACAACATTATGCTCATGTCTTGGTAATCTGTGTCCCTCTTCTCCTCACTGTAATATTGAAAGTGAATATTTTTCAAAGGAGTAGTCCCCATTTCCGTCACATGTCTTTTATAATAGTAAAGATTCATATTTAGGATAGTCCTTCCAACTCCAGCCCGTCAACAAGTCTGTTCCCAGAAGCAGTATAATATTAAGTAACCCTTTATTTTTACCACTGGACCTTGTTGCATTCCTGGAAATTTTTTTCCTACTTAATCATTTTTCTTGTTGTCATATTCCTTGCACTGATATGGTTAGATAAACTCCCTTCCCCAATGTCAGCAGCTGTCAAAAGATGAAAATATAGAGTCCCTCTTCTGTAGCTATAAATAGTTAAATTGTCTAGCATTGGTCACCATAACACCACTTTCAGATGTTGACTACAACCAGATATTTTTTAGAAAAGAACTGTGCAGTGGGCGGGAATACAACAATTTATTGTATGCTATTATGATGCAAACCTGGTCACAGTGTTATGCTTCTGGAATTTAAAAAAAAATTGGAAATGAAGATAGCATAGCACAGACAAAGTAATTAGTGTTCTGCTACAATGTGCTTAGTCATACTTTTGAGTACATTAAGTCATAACTGTCTCATACATCATTTCCTTGTGCTACACTCAGTGAGACTGGAGCTTTATGAAGTAGAAACTTCTAGCTTACTGCTTTTGCTTATGCAATAAAGCATGCAACAGTATCCATTTAATGTGACAAAAAATTATATTTTATGAATCCTTGCCACTGCTTACTTTTTTCAGTGTATAAGAATGCCCAGATAATCACAAAAGAAATATCATCTTTTTTGTTTTTAAATGGTAAAATGCATTTAAATGTCCAGAAGCTATATTGTGATGGAGGACCAGTTCTGGTCAATAAAATATAGAGTTGTTTAGTTTTTCAGGTCCACATGCATGTTAGTATAGCGTGGTTGAGGACCAGCCATGAAATGTATGTGATGATTTATAGATAATAAAAAATCTATTTCAACAAAATAGATGTCTTTTCTTCAAATGCCCATTTTATAGCTTATTTTATATTACTTTAAATATTGTAATAGTATGTTTAAGTTTTAGAACTTACAGAAAAATTTTATTTTTGGAGTGATAATTCAACAGTTATATTTTAACATAGAATTGAAGATATCATGTGTAAAGAACAAATAATTTGTTTTTACGCCAAACAATTATGTAGATCTTTTGTGAACAAAATACTATGCATATACACTTCTTGTGAACTTCATCAGATAAAAATACATCCACAAAAGTGAATTTAAATACTAAAAGCTTCATGTTCATTTGATCCAAACTGACCAATGCCACGTAAGTCTATTATGTCATTTCCTCAGGGTGGGTGCTAAGGAAATGTAGTAATTTAAGCCTGGTGCTGTATCACTATTCAGTAACACTATTCTGCAATAGTTGCAAGTGTGTTTTCATTGATTCACTATCCTGCTCTCTCAAATCATTTGTCAGTTCTTCTAAAACAAACAAAAAAAATAAATCTTTTTGAAATTTTCACTAATGGAATGCTTGAAAAGGGCATTTTTCATTTCATTAGTTTTTATACTATAGCATGTTCCTGTATCCTATTAAATAATTTCTGCTAGGTTTTGCCCAGATAAATACTTGGACATAAGTTACTTGTTGCTAAATAAACAACTTTGCAACACTTACAATTGAATTTATCAGGACACTGCAATACTCTATGAAAATCTTTAATCATGACATTAGGTCCTGCCTGAATTTACAGATAAGATCGACAAAAGCAACATATAACCATGGCCCTGTTAGTCCATTTTACCAATGGTTTATATTCCAATTGCAGGCCAGTATTGTTCCTGGACAGAAGATGTTGCAATAGCAAAGAATAGGGCATCAGAGGCACTGTACCAACTTCTGGAAAGTGACTCAGTAAAGGGCAGAAAGAAACTATATCAGGTTGCAAGGCAAAGAAAGACACCCTTCATAAGGGATGCCAGCAACAACCTGCTCACCAGCCCAGAGGACATCAAAGGCAGATGTAAGGAATACTTCCAGCAACTTCTAAATGAAGTAAACCCCACAGAAGCTGTACTGCCCCAGAAACAGCCTATGATGAGAGAAGAAGAGGAGCCCACCCTAGAAGAAGTAAGAACAGCACTAAGGAATATGAAGTCAGGGAAAGCAGCAGGCTCAAATGAGGTGATAGCAGATATGATAAAGATGCTTGGTGAGATAGGGGAGAAATGGCTCCTGAGAGTACTAATAGCAGTGTGGAGAGAAATGCTTATCCTAGATGAGTGGAGAATAAGCATACTCATGCCAGTGTACAAGAACAAAGGGGACATCCACAACTGTGAGCAGTACAGAGGCATCAAACTCCTATCACATTGCATAAAAGTTCTGGAGAGGATGGTTGATAAACAGATAAGCAGAGTAATACAATGTAAGATAGGAAATGATCCCAAGAAAGCTGATCTTGGCAGTACTGCAGTGATTTGAAGTCCCAGAAACATTGGTAGAATTAGTGCAGGCTATGTACAAGGACCCAATGACTCAAGTACAAACAGTGTTCGGACTCGCACAGGAGTTCCCAGTGGGTGTAGATGTACATCAGGGTTCAGCTCTGAGGCCACTGCTGTTCATACTGGTGATGGACTACATAAGCAAACAGATTGGAGGGGATGGATCAACAAAGCTGCTGTATGCAGACAATGTGGCAGTACAGGCAGACTCTGAGCTAGAACTTCAGCAAAGGATATGAGAATGGAATGCAAATCTGAAGGCACATGGGATGAAACTAAGCACAGATAAGATGGCAGTAATGGAAGCAAATTGGGGAAATCAGAAGAAGCTGAGAATAGAGATAGAAGGGAAGATAGTGGAACAGGTAAGCAGCTTCAAGTATCTGGGAGTAGTAGTTGAGAAGGGTAGTCTGAATGAAGAGGTCAAAGCTAGAATTAGAGGGGCTGCAGCCAACTGGCATAGAGTATCATTTATTCATTTATTTATTTATTTTATTTTAGATTTTTTCATCGGGAGAGTCCAACTGGATTACAAGTCCATTTTCAGTGGAGGCCCAGGGAGAAAAGCTCCAATAGAACAATTTTTTACAAAACATAGTTTTAAGGCAGACTTTTGACATACAATTTCCATAGAAGAGACTTTGACATACATATTAACTAACAGATAGGATATATTCATTCTCTACAATATAATATAAAATTTTAGAAGATATTCCTAAGTTTAGGATTCCTGTGATAGATTTACTATCTGAGTAAAGGCAGAGAGATGTAGAATAAGGCTCCAGGAGAGCAGATGATGCTCGCTATAGTTGAGAAGGATAACAAATTGATTTACTATATGTCTTTGCCTGGTTTTAGTTGAGGATAACAAATTGATTTGCAATATGTCTTCTCCTGGTTTTAGTTGCTTATGAAAAGCACAACATTGCTGGGGTAGTTTTCCCTAACTCCTGGAGAGATGGGATGAGCAGTAGATTAACAGTTCTAAGTGGGTACAGTACTATGACTGGTTGGCTTAGCAGAGTTACTTAAGTTAGGTGAAGTGTTCTAATGAGACATTAGCCAGGGGGGATACAGGAGCACAGGATACAGAAGAATGCCAAAGAAGCTGAAATGTAAGGTGTACAAGACAGTGGTGTGACCAGTACTACTGTATGGTACAGAAACCTGGGTAGTAAAGGCAGAACAGTTGAAGAAGCCAGAGGTGATGGAAATGAAGTGCCTGAGAAAGGTGATAGGATGCACACTGTAGGACAGACGAAGAAATGAGGATGTAAAAGCAGAAGCCAAAGTAGTTCCAGTTGCATAAAATATCAAATTGAACAGATTACGGTGGTTTGGGCACATGTGTGGAAAAGCAGAACACAATCTGGTGAGGAAGATTTGGGACAGACAGGAAGATGGTAAGAGGAAGCGAGGACATCCAACAAAGGTGGATAGATTGTGTGAAAGAAGATCTGCAACAATCAATCATGAGGGTTGAAGAAGGCAGGAGTGTGGCACTGAATCGAGAGAATTGGTGATAGTTAACATGATACCCCGACCCCATTTAGAAAAATGGGAAAAAGGGGACTGATGATGATGATGATGACTTAAAGGTGAAATTAAGATATATTTCTTTCTTGACTAACTCATTTTTTTCCAAACACCTTTTTTAAATTATCACTTGTGACACAGGCAAATTTACATTTATATAAAAGTAATCATGCTATAATTAACATAAAACATTTTTTTACTTCACATATATTGCTATATATCATATAACCTAAGCAACATTATATAAATTGTTCAATTCCTGCCTTTTTTTTAAACAAAAACATCTTTATAAAACTATCGCTTACTACATAGGCAATCGTACTGTTAGATATATATTTAGACATATATACTTATGTTTAATAGAATATATATATATATATATATATATATATATATATATATATATATATATATATATATATATATATATATATGCATGTAGTAAAATAATAGTGCATATATACCTCTGCTAGTTGGACGCATACACAGTTCTGTTTTCTAATTAGATGCATATACACTTCTGTTTGCTATGATTTATATATATATATATATATATATATATATATCTATATATCTATAGGAAACTATAGTCAGCTAGATGCATACACATTTCTGTTTGCTAGCATACATATATTAAAGGGTTAAACTGTTATTAGCTAAGAATCAAATAAAATGGCATTCATCTGTAATGTAACATGAATGTTCAGGGTCTGATACAGCTTGAAGAAGAATGCTGATAAAAGAGGCATTGAGTTGTGTGTAATAGTGGCCAGGATTCAGTAAAGCTTACACGGAGGTAATCTCTGTGTAAGAATCGTGGCATGGCTCGAACGTGGAGTTTGGAGCCTGTGTGATCCAGTAAACAAGGCTGGGGGCATGCATGAGCTTCCCAGCACTATTCCAACACAGACACCATGGAATAATGCAAATACCCTCATTTGCTGGTGAACACCATGCAAATGAGGTGAATTAGTGATCCAGCAAGCAGACAGGCATCTGTGATTGAGCCGTGTCCACAGCAGAAATGTATTCTGTTACTAACAGTCTACATTTCTCAAAAATCAAAATGGGGGCATAACAGCTCAAAGTAAAGCCTGTGTTATGTTTATTAGGCATACTAATGGCCAAGACTATGGCTACTGGCATGCAAAAGTATTTTAAAACTGCAAAAATCTATTTTTTTGGCCCATTTCAGCCATTTAAGCAGAGCACAGTGGCATGTAAACTCGGTCATGCAGAACATAAAAAAAAAGAAAACTATAAAAAGACAATTAAATGTGAAATGCAGATTCTTAACAATAACAGGTAACAGTGGTTGCTAAGGACATCGGCTCCGGTGTAGTGGTGTAACTTGGGACTAAGGCAGTGGGGTATGTAAATTAGCTAAATTTATTGAATAGCAAAATGGGAGACTGTGTCCATGGGTACCTAACCATGTAGCAGCTATAATGTGGTGGGGTAAGCAGAAGAAGCAGCTAACAAGAGAAGGGTGTGTGTCATGCTTAGTGTAAGCACATTGGAGCTCCACAGCTCCTATTTGCACTCAGCTAAGCTCAGCTAAGCAAGAGGGTGTGTCTGAGGCTACTTAGCTGTGCTTAACTAGTTCAAGAAATGATAAGCATGTTCATGTCCAGAGGAGGGCCTTTTCTGCTCAGCAATGTTTAGACTAGCTACAGCACTTTACACAGCATGTTGCGGGGCTTAAACACAGTGGACATAGAGAAAAAAAAAGGAAATAGCAGAATAAAGGAAATGAACTACAAATCACTTATACAGACTCTGCCACTCACAGTGGCCCATTCTAATCCCTCAATAATATAGCTGCCAGGTGTAATGTATCATAGTCAGAGAAGCACATGATCAGCATCTGCAGCACACCAGTATAAAGTATGCAAACACCTTTCATTCTGGTTTTTCCCCACAAACTCTGCACCATTGGTGTACACACTTTGGAATTTTAACTGAAAAAATGATAGGTGCTGCTGCTTTGCTACATCTGTATGTGCTACAGATTGAGGGCAGTGATGAGGATAATGCTGACAAATGGCACATACCAAGGAGGAGAAGAGTGTTGAGACCCAGGGTAACCTTCCATGGGGCTACATGATCTGGAGATACTAGAGCGCTACAGGGTGACAGAGACATACTTCAGCAACTCACAGAGCTCTACCAGCCTCACCTCAGACCCAGGGCCAACAGAGGGGAACCCATCCCAGTTGAAACCAAGATATGTGTAGCCTTAAGAATACTAGCTGCAGGTACTTTCCAAAGACCTACTGGGGACATCATGGGGGTCTCACGGGCATCTGAATCTAGGGTACTCCACCAGTTCCTGGATGCCATGTGACCACATGCCAATGAGC
Organism: Protopterus annectens; assembly: GCF_019279795.1. Taxonomy (NCBI): domain Eukaryota; kingdom Metazoa; phylum Chordata; order Ceratodontiformes; family Protopteridae; genus Protopterus; species Protopterus annectens. The sequence continues at coordinate 276,971,505 of NC_056738.1, read as the reverse complement.
ACATTTATTTCCCCAGCACCCATGAGGAGAGGACCAGCAATATGCATCTCCCCCACCATGTAGCAAACTACCCAGAGGTACTGGGTGCCATAGACTGCACTCACATCCACATCAAAGCATCACCCAGTGAAGACAGTAGAGTGTATGTCAACCACAAGGGCCATCACTTCATCAACTGCCAGGTCATGTGCAATGCCCAGGGCATTATCATGAATGTGTGTGCTGGCAGGGCTGGCAGCTATCACAACTCCCACATCTGGCATGCCTCACAGTTGTACCAGGCATTTTCCAGGGGGGGACATCCTGTATGGCCATCTCATGGGGGATTCCGGTTACACACTGGAACCATGGATGATGACACCCATCAGAAATGCACACACACCCACTGAAGAATGCTATAATGAGACACACACACAAACTAGGAACATTATAGAGCATGTGTTTGGAAGGCTCAAGTCACGGTTGCGCTGCCTTGACATATCTGGTGGAGCCTTGCAGTACTCTCCAGCCACATGTGCGCACATGTTCATAGTATGTGCCATGCTACACAATATGATTCTGTGAAAACAGCTATGGCAAGAACAGCACAAGGAAGGGGCACACAGCCCCTCACCATTGCCAAGGCCTCCACAGCCACAGGGGGACACGAAGGAGGACCCCCCTGAGCCTGCCCCTGTAGGCAGACATAGGTGTGCCCAGTATGCCCTGGCCTTGGCAAAGAAGAAATGCATAGCACGTACACTGACAACCTAGGGACCCAGGGACTGACACCTTTGTCCGACTCGCACACAAAGTAAAATGGATGCCACACACATCACACTACCTGTACCTTACCATGTATAGGCCATGTACTGTGTGCATCTGACAGAGTCAGCCCTCAAGCACCATCCTCACAACTTCCGCAGACACAAGGTAAGTCACACTTCTTAACAATAGATGAATGTAGTAGTACATTTTGGTAGCATATCACAGGTGTTGCTGGATGTATGCAAGGGAATGGGTTGGCCTACTGGGATAGCAGCAGACAACTGTGTGGGACAACAAGAAACATCAGCCCAATACTGGCTTCTGCAGAGTATGCAGTAGTTCCCTAGCTGACAAAACTCACAGCAGTGTATATGTGGGACAAATAAACTGGGGGGGGGGGGGTCACAGGTCACATGCATGGATGTCAATGCTGGGGTCCCATACTCATTTCTCAGCTTCTCCCAGCAATTCAGCCATAGAAATTCATTAAGAAATGCTTGGCAAAGGCCCAGAAATAGGGACAATGATGAAATAGTCCTCTGACAGACTTACACAGTGATATCACAGCACATCTTGCAGTTGCATGAAGTCACTGAAGGGTAGGAAGTTTGAAACCCAAATGTCTGCCATTACATCCTAACCTTCGGTCTTTAGTGATATGCCAGTATTCTCCAAGGAAGGCACAACACTATGCTAAATGGAGTCAAAATGTAAAGCCAATATCTGCAGAGTCTGTGCAAATGTGTACAGGTGACAAGTATGTCCCCATAGAAATGCAGTAACATGCATGTTTGTAGGGTAATAGCAGCAGAGCACACATTCCCAGAGCTGTCCCAATCAACTTGATAACCTGTTGCATGTCCACAATATGCAGGGGTTGATGATTTATGTATATGCGTGGTTAATACTGTCAGGAAGTGGTCAGCACGTACACTTGGCTGTAGTTGCTTAGTGGCCTAGGTACATTACTGTGGTTACAGGGTCCATGTTCCAAGACTTTCTGTGCCAACTATTTTGCATATCAGCTATACCTACAGTAGGACCTGTACACACTGTCCAGAAGTCAATATCCATTAGTGCAGGAAAGATGAACAAGTCAGGGACAGGGAGCCACTCATATACAGTACACAGCTCAGATTAACCTACACAGTGCCTAGCATACCTGTCAACTGTACAGAATTTTGCAGAATGTCCCAGAGTTTTGTATCATGAGTTTGCTGTTTGTCATGAAATTGTGGTTTTCTGGCAAATCATTTGCAATCATGAAAGACTAAAATCAGAAAATAATGAACAGATGTTAGTTTCAGACTTCATACCCTTACGCATGCTAATGCAAAACCTGTTATTGTAACAGCAGTCTATGTTTGTAAGAGCAATAGTTGACACCTGTCCCTATTTCTGGCCCTTTGTCACCCAATTATTTACAGTTTTCCTCAGATTTCTGGCTCTAACAGGTTGAGAGGTACAGTGCCTAGTAGGACAGCAGGTACCTGAAAGTTACTGTACTGCCAGGTTATAAATGGCTCCCACCTTATTGTGTCAGCACTGACAACAAGTCACTGGCCACCATCCATACCCCCGGAATGACAGGCTAAAATAGAAGGACCCTGTGGCAGATATGCCATGTATATCTGTTCTGCCTGTCCTAACATTGCATTTGCCTGCCAAACTATTTGCAAAACAAGAAAGGTTCATGTCAAAACATCAATGGCAGACAGTGGAGAAGCAGACATCATACCCATAAGAAAATGCAAGCAAATACCAAACTGGTCTCCCAACTGTCTGTGTTTGGCATAGCATTATTAACACCCTGTCCCCATGTGTTGGCCTGTGTCTGACTGTCATACATGGGCCTGTCCAGATGTCAGTCTGTCATAGGTTGATAGCTAGGGCCAACATGTAGCCCCATAATAACATAGAAACACAAACCGTCTGAGGACCACAGCAGATGTAGTGGTGCAACGATGGACAACCTGCTAAATAGTTACACTCAGAGGTGTGAAGCCTATAACCCATAAATTGTCCAGTAACATAGGTACCCTGCAGGGTATGGAGTCAGTAAACCACCCACAACTGCACAACACACAAACCCACATAAGCGGAGGTCATCAACAAAGCAAAAACGCAAATAAAGGACACCTCAGAGGCAAAAACACATGGGAACTCCACAAACCTACACACCACAGAACATGCAGAGTCAACCACTAAGGCCTTACCATAAACCCAACATATTACTCATAGGAACTCCATCGTGACACACACAGATGTGTTTCTCACCAGGCTGGATAAGGAGAAAGTCATGATTACTTGTCTGTCAGGTGCCAGAATCCACCATATCACACATGCACTCAGGTCACTCCACAACAGGTACTGTTATCACTGTGGCCTAGTCCATGGTGGTGTGAATGGCATCAGATGTACCTCCCTGGAATACAGGAAGACAGGCATGATTCAGCTTGCTGAATATGTGTCCCATGCAGGTATGCCCCTAGCCTTAAGCAGCATTTGACTGTCAACTGAAATTATGGCCCAATACAAGCAGAAAATGATTGTCAGTAACAACTGGCTTACTTACTGGGGTCATCCCAGGGGGATCCACTGCTTGGCAGCCTGGGAACATATGACCAACAGACCACGCTGTTTTGCTAGAGAAGGCCTGCATCTGTCTCACTTGGCCTTCAGGACACTGGGAAAGGTCTTTGCCTCCCCCATAGTGGCTTTTTAGGGAAAGTCATAGAGTTAATAACATATAACACTCAACAAAATGCAAAGTAACAGCCATGCTGCTAAATGCTAGGAGTCTAAACAGGAACATGTACTCATTGCAAGCATTTGTAACCCTGGCAGATGGTGACATCTGTGCACTCAGAGAAACCTGTGCCACACTGGATCACTCATCCTATCACACAGCCAGACCCCAAAATGCGCACAGCAAAGCCAAAGGAGGTGGAGTATAAAGATATATTAGACAGACACACTCTTCCATGCTGGTCAAACAGTCTGATACACACAAGAGGCACTCAAGTGCAGTCAACCGATGACATGACCCCTATGCAAATTATATGTAGCTATAGGCAAACATTTCAGACTCAGGATACCCACCCCACATATCTGGCCCTCTACAAATCTATCAAGATTCAACCTGTTACCCTGATCCTGGCTGACTTATATTACCCAACCACTGATTGAAAAATCAGCCATGCCAGAACAGAAATGGACAGAGAATCCCCCATCTAATCAGTGCTAAATCTTTAGCACAGCTACTTGATACCCCCACAAGATGTGATACATATGTCGGAGTTGATGTAACCAACATGATTAATGACTGTGGCACCACTATGGTATCATCCTCCCTGGCAATATCCGGCAGAAAAGCTGTCATGTTCGATATCACCAGCTCCCCTGACCACCCTCTAGCCATGGTAAAAAAAAAAAATGTCTCCTAAGCTGAGCACAACCACCAGAGGGATGGTATAAACAGCGGAACATCCCCCTACCACACTGGAGGAACAGGCACCAATGTTCAAATGTACACAAAAGTACTATACCAGCATATATATATATATATATATATATATATATATATATATATACATATACATATACATATACAGATGCATGGAATCAGGAATACCTGACAGAACAACATCATCATCTGCAAGGGAGAGTAAACCTGTCTGCAAACATCTGCAATAAAGGAACTATATAACAAAAGGATGACACTGCTGTCCAGGACCGAGAAGGAGCAGGTGCACAATTGGAAGTAATCACCCCTAGCCTGAACAAACAAATAAGAGCACCACTGAAATCCTCTAAAGTCATCTCCAAGTCCAAATTGCCCACATCTAAGACAGGCAATCATAAGGCCTTCCTCACAATTGTCTACATTCCCAAAGGAAGCTCCCAGATCTGTGCAGAACTGGTGGTCAAGGACACCACATACACAAATGCTGTACTTATAGCACATCTGCTGGCTGACAGATTCAGTAGAAATGTCTCTCTTCTGTCTCAACCATCAGGAAAGCAGGACATCTGCAGTACCTGACCACCCAACCCTTATCACTAGGGAACATGCCATCACTGCCCTCTCAAAGCCAAGAAGACAGCCTCCATGGAACCTGAATACATCCCAGCTTGCAACCTACATGAACCCAGGCATTAACTGGCAGCATCATTATGCACCTCTACACAACCAAAGCCTGAGTACTGCCTTTGTCACAGCTGAGTGGTGGACAGCCACTGTCATCCCTGTACACAAAGGTGGAGTGTTCAACAATCTGGGAAATTAAAGACCCATCAGCCTTACTAGCCTGATCTGCAAGGCCATGCAATGGATCATCATGGACCTCATTAACAAGGACATTGGCAAACACCGAATACTTGACCCCACACAGTCTGCCTTTCTCAGGGGGGGGGGGGTATGTCGGTGAACTCTGGATGACCTCTCCGAGACAGCCAACAAAGGCATGGATGAGGGAAAAATGGTGCACTCTGGCCACCTTGACTTGGCCAAAGCCTTACACACTATTCCCCACTCAGCCATAGTACATGAACTCTGTCAACCAGGTAGCAATCCATATGTTACCAGATGGGTAGCAAACTGGCTCATTGATAAAACCCACATGATCATAATAGGGGTAGCCAACCCAAGCAGTGCACCCATAATGAGTGGCATACCACAGGGGTCAGTCTGAGGGCCTCTGGTATACGGGATATACTTCCCTGAGGTGCAGGTCAAAAACACTGGCCTATGGCTGACCAACTTGGCAGATGATTGCAAGCTGGGAGCAGTTATCAATATCCAAAGTGATGTGGACATCCTACAACAGGGTCTCACCAAAATAAATGACTGCTGCCAGAAACATGGCCTCAAGCTGAATGCCTGCAGATGCATCATCCCCGTCTGGGAGACTGACGTCCCTACATATTATCACATTAACAACAATGTCCTACATATACAATCAGTACTGAGGCATTTGGCCACCCAGGTTGATAGCAACCTGAAGTCTGTGCACCATGTTGCTTCCATTGTACAGAAAGCTTCATAGAGGGGCCAACTCAAAAGTAAGGGTTTCTCATCCTGGGACACGGAGGCCATAAGATCCATGTATTCCAAGCTTATAAAGCCAATTATTTTGTACAACACCCCCTTTGGCATGTGCCTCACAAAGCACATGCAGCATCTGGAGACACCACAGAGGTTCCAAACTGGGAGATTCCAGGACACTAAACACCTACCCTACACAGATAGGCTAACAGCACTGTCCCTCTACGCAGTCCCATACAGACTCCTAAGAGGTGACCTCTGTCTGGCATGCAAAGCAAGCCAGACCCTGCTGTGCTGGGACTGTTGCACATCTGGAAGGCAAGGCCCACTCGAACAATGTGTAGGTGCACCATCAACCTAGACTGTGATATCAATAGGGCTTGTTGGTGTGACAGATACATGTCCCACACACTCCCCCATCTGTGGACTACACTCCCTGTCCACATCAAGCTGAGTGCCACAATACCCCTTGTGAAGTGCACCCAGTATAAATGCATGGGAAGCAGAAAATACAGTCCTGTGATTCCACCTGTGTCCCTGCTGGACAGGGGCTCTGGGTGCTGACATGTCTTAACATGGGTTGCACTCTTGTCTGTGAGGGTTATAAGGGTTTCAGGCCCAATAGCCTAGTAACCTCATATCAACCTATCAACCTATAAACAAATGTCTGTCAGTGGTTCACCACAGTACTCTGTACTGCTCTGCCACTGACATAGCTGGAAATCCCAGTGCTATGTAAAATATACCACACATATAATGGACATCTCTGCTTAGTAGAATGCACTCTGTACTCACACCAGAATATGGCTTTTCAGTTAAGAAGAATACCACACAACCAGGAGATCTCCATCCAATATATCACTGAGGTGCTGGACTGTTTACACAGCTTCATCAGCCAATCAGCTGTAGCCACACCTCTCAACCAGCCGGATTGGGCAAGAATGTCCATAGTATGGCTTAACATTTTGGTCTGTGCATCATACATCTTGTATATCCCAAGTAACTCACTGTGATGATCTGAGGATATCTGTCAGTAAGTAATGACACAATACATTTCAGTGCCAGATGACATATATGTCAGAAGATGTCTGCCAAAATAAACCTTGTTACTCTAGCAACTTTCTACATTAGTAAGAGCAATATTTACAGTATCCCCCTATTTTTGGGACATTGTCCCCCCATTTTGGCAGGCTATCTCCAGATTTCTTGCACTAACAGCTTGATAGCTATGGCTGTAGCACACAAAACACCAGACTGGAGTACAACTATCTCTGGAATGGAGTCCCATACTTACTATAGAAGGGCATACTCATACTCTTAGAGAATTACAGCTCATGTCTAAACCCACATCGGACTATATAACTGCATAGTGCATAGATGTCTTTGCATACAGACAGCTATGTACACCTTAACTGTCTCTACCCACACCCGTCAGACAGGATTACCCTCAGCTAGCTGTAGGTGGCCCATATGTGATATTTCTGCATCTGTTGCATGTGATACACAGACATATATATGGGCAACATATAGCAATACTCCAAGCATACACACACACAGACATGGGAAAGAGAGAGACAGACAGTGATAGAGAGAGAGAGAGAGACACTGGGAGACACAAGCACAGTGTGAGCCATAGACAGGGATACCTGAAAGGCATAGAGTGAAATCCTGCTGTGGACAGTTGCATACCAGTTGTAACCAGTCACATGTGCCAGCATGAAGGTGAGCCACACTGTGTAATAGTACTGAGGTAGGGGGTTGTAATATCACATCACCCAGCTTTGTGCACGTGTGTGTTTGTAGGTTAAAGTATAATGAGACCTGTGCCCCTCAGTACATATCCAAAGGCCCTAATGTACAAGATCTGCCGATGTCATTCACCTTAGAAGTACCTCTGGACATGTGTTAGCCCTATAAGCTCTGTGGCACATGCAATAACTGTGTAACACTATAGTACATATGACTAGATAGGTAGGGGTTCTAATCTCAGTCCTGGCAAATAGTGTGTGTGTGTGTGTGTGTGTGTGTGTGTGTGTGTGTGCGTGTGCACATGTTAGTAGGTTAAAGATGTTTAGGCCATTTCCAACTAGTAAGCTGCCCACTGCCCTACTTTACAAGGGCTGCTGATGTCATTCACTTTAGAAGTACCTCTGGACAGCCCTCAACCCTATAAGCTGTGTGGCAAGTGCAATAACTGCATAACACTGTAGTACAAATAACTAGATGGGTAGGAGTAATAATCTCAGTTCTGGCTAATATGTGTGTGTGCATATAAGTGTGTTTGTAAGTGTGTATGTTTGTAGGTTAAAGTATTTTGAGGTCTTTCCCAACAAGTACACTCCCCATTGCCCTACTTTACAAGGGATGCTCATGTCATTCACTTTACAGGTACCTTTGGACAGTCATTAGCTCTATAAGCTCTGTGGCTGATGCAATGACTGTGTAACACAGTAGTGTAAATAACTTGATAGGTAGATGTTCTAATCTCAGTTATGGCACGTGTGTGTGTGTGTGTGTGTGTGTGTGTGTGTGTGTGTGTGTGTGTGTGTGTGTGTGAATATAAGCATGTGTATAAGTGTTTGTAAGTGTGTATGTTAGTAGGTTAAAGTATTTTGAGGCCTTTCCCACCCAGTACACTTCCCATTGCCTTACTTTACAAGGGCTGCTGATGTCATTCACCTTAATAGTACCTTTGGACAGTGCTCAGCCCTATAAGCTCTGTGGTACATGCAATAACTGCATAACACTGTAGCACAAATAACTAGATAGGTAGGAGTTCTAAACTCAATACTGTGTGTGTGTGTGTGTGTGTGTGTGTGTGTGTGTGTGTGTGTGTGTGTGTGTGTGTGTGTGTGTGTGTGTGTGTGTGTGTGTGTGTGTGTGTGTGTGTGTGTGTAAGAACCATATCCTGTGTTTGGGTGAGAACTATATCCTCTAGGGTGGGTTATACCATTTTGAGGTGTGTTCCACCCAGCACAATTCTCATTGCCCTACTTTTCAAGGGCCACTGATGTCATTCACCTTAGAAGTACTTTTTCACAGCCATCAGCCCTATAAGCTCTGTGGTGCATGCTATAATTACATAACAGTATAATACAAATAACTAGATAGGCAGGGGTTCTAATCTCAGTTCTAGCAAATGTGTGTATAAGTGTCTGTAGAAGTGTGTGTATGTGTGTGGGTTAAAGTATTTTGAGGCCTTTCCCACCCAGTACACTTCCCATTGCCCTACTTTATAGGCCCACTGATGTCATTCACCTTAGAAGTACCTGTATACACTCTTCAGCCCTATATGCTCTGTGGGCATGTGTAATACTATAATGCAAACAATTAGATTGGTAGGGGTTCTAATTTCAATACTGGCAACTATGGTACTGTGTGTGTTTGTGTGTGAAGCATATCCCCTGTGGCTGTTGTGTGTGTTGTTGATTATACCATTTTAAGGCCTGTTGACCCCATCCACATGACATTACTTTAAAGAGCCAGTGAATGGCAACTGCCTTACATGCACTATGTTAAACTATACAGCCCATACCAGTCATCTCTACAGATGTATATGGACTATCCAGATGTGTGCAACCTATATGTTGTCTGTGTCCCCTAACAATGGTCATTTATGAGAACTCATTGCCAAATATGTCACAGTTACTGTAGTGACAGACATGTCAGCTTCAGACTTTGTACCTGTCTGAAACATCATGCTGATACAAAGTCTGTTACTCTATCACTTGTCCAGGTTTGTAAGAGCAATATATGAGACAGTCACTATTTTGGGTGGTTTATCACACCATCTATGAAGGCATTCCCAAGATTACTTGTTGTAAGAGGTAGTAAGTTATGTCCCAGGCATATAATCTCTGTGGTGCGTGTAATGTGTCTGTAGCACTATAGTACATACAAGTGAATATGTAGGGTTACTAATCTGTCTATTGGCAACTGTGTATATGTTTATGTATGCATATCCCCTGTGGCTGTCTTTACTGTGTGTATGCGATGGTTATACCATTTTGTGTGCCTCTTCCACCCTAAGTCCCCCATTGCCAACCTAGTTTCAGCCCCTACAAATGTCATCCACCTTACAAGCACAGTTACACAGTTTCTAACATAAAGCCACTGTGGTTCATGCAGTAGTCATATCACTGTGTATTGTACATAGATAGGTAGATAATCTAATATGAGAGGTGTCAACTCTGCATGCATGTGTGTCTCAATGCCTGTCCCCATGCAGCAGTGTGTGTGTTGCAGATGTTGCTACCATGTTAAGGGCCCCTGAAACCACTATCAGCATTTCTAACATCCTTACAATTGTCACTCACTTGAATAGTAGTGGCAGACACTGCAACACTACATTACCACTGTGGTGTTTGTGTTTTGTCTAGCACTATCGTTTGTAAAACATAGCAGGTAGAGGTTGTGGCCAGCTCTTCAACAGCCACCCCATGTACAAGACTATGACTCACATATCAGATAGCGGACACACATGCTAGTGATTGTCAGGTTAGGCTAACACAGGTGGACCTGTGTCAGGAATACACTCTCCAAACCTATCAAACACAGTACCATGTTATACCCTCTTCAACTGCATCAAGGTTGAGTGGATGGGAAAGAAATGGCAGGGGCAACAGGTGCTGATAGCTGAATCTGCTGGGGTTAATGTAATGGCTAGAATTGTGACGGACCTAGTGTGGCAGTACTCAAGTAACCTCCTCTGTATGTATGAGCCTGTGGTATTACAGAACACCCAGGTGACATGTATGAAGGCTAGCTGGCAGTATCAAGGGGTATGTATGCAAGGTTACACTGTCTGCCCCCATTGCCACACTGTTGCATGCATAAACACCTGTTGGACATGTACATATACAGCTTTACATTGGCTATTAAAAGGTCACTGTGTTTCCACTCTGCCAGACTCATTACTGGTAATATCAGCAGGCCCACAGCCTGCAGACACACAGACACCTGGAACATAAACAGAATACAGTATGTGAGACTACAGTCAGTCAGCAGTACTAACCGCAATAATGCATCATAGCTAAAAAGGTGCATGCTCTTTGGTGTGTACCCATAACAATTGCCAGCAGATAGCAAATTACACAGCATTACATTACTACATTGTACTATATTCACCCTGTGCATCAGACCCATATTGTGTGTGGCACAGGTATCATCATATGCACAGGGTGTGGTGTGGGTATGCAAGAGGTCTAGACTGGTCCATATGGTTGACATCATGTGTGTGTGTGTTTGGAGGGGTGTTTTCTAACTGGGCAGTGCAGAGGTGTTGTGTTTGTGTGGTGGTGACCTGCCTGTGACAGAGATGTGTGAGTGTTTGTATGCAAACAGTCAAGCCAAGTGTTTGCCCTACACAGGGGTATGTTGGACAGCCGTGGACCATACATGGCAGGATATACAGTTCACCATCTCCAGCCATGGACACGGGAACTGGTTTTGCCAGGACTCTCACTGGCACCACCAGGCCCAAGGCCAGATGCAGTACTAGTCCCCGATGGTGACTGCTGTCGACTGGATCTGAGTCCCAGACAGGACCAGCCATGCTCATGGCCTGCTCTGCTATGGTGTGGACAGCACCCTCCCTTCAGCAGTGCTGGTGGTACTGCCACTATGGGAGTGTAAATGTGCACATCTCCATGGACTCTTAGCCGATCTTGTTGCTGACCTACGTCCACGTGGCCAATGTCCTACTCCCACTACATGTTCCAGCACAGACATTGCATGGTCAAGGATTGACAATGTCTCACCCCACCATCTACCCACAACATCAGGATAATAATGTGTGGCATCACCAAAGCCGTGGAGGTCATCACACATGTCAGGAAGTGTTGCATTCATGACCCTGAGCATCTGTCTGGTGTTGCATTCAGACCATGCCTGTGCCTCCATGACAGACCAAAACATGCGTCTGGTGACACCTGCTGTGACACTTGCAACAGGGGCTTGACGGGCAGCAGTCCTCCTTTGAGCACTCCTCTCCATGCACTTGTGTGGGACCTCACCTGATCTCTGGCTATGGCTAGTGTCTATACTCACAATTGCCATAGTCACCACAATAGCCTGATCTAATATTGTTAATCCTCATTCCTTCCTTACACATGGGAATCAATTCTGACCTCGGAACCAAGCCGGCCATCTTCCAAACTAGCATCAGCTTCAAACCCTCAAGCTAATCTCTTACCCATAATCCCCCTCTCCCTGTTTCCTCAGATTTTGTTTGCCGCATTGCCATTTGGTCATGTCAAGCTGCTTCTCTTGAGCTAAGTATAGTTATTTGTTGTCAAATAATCATTTATATTACCCTTTCTGTCAGAAAACTTTCTTTTTCATTGTCCCTTACCCTATCGCATCTAGCGACCATATTTTCTTGAGTTTTCTTCTCTTTTCTCCAATTCTTTACCGCAAGGTATTTCTCCCCTTACCATCGTTGGTAATCTTCCCTTTTTTCATACCTTCGGGTATTCTTTTGTACCATTGCTGGTACCCTTTTCTACTATCTACATTTTCTATCATGGCAGATAAGAAATGTAGTCCGAGGGTTAAATGGTTTTCTGATTGTGGACAAAAATTACCTACATCTGATGCACGCTTATTGTGCGTTTATTGTTTGGGGGCGTCCCACTTATCTGTTGACCCGCCTGTACTATTTGTGAAAATTTTCTAATAAAACTTTGTTAGAAAGGAAAAACAAGTTGTTGCTGAAGGGACTACTTAAATCTCCCTTTTCAGAGGCTATTTCTGGGTCAGAGGCCTCAACCCTTCCTAGAGCCCATAAGAAAATTTTGGATGTTCCTACCAAGGCTAAATATTTGCCTTCATCCCCGGCTGGGGACTCCCACCAACCAAGACCTAAAAAGGCTAAAGTTTTGACTCTGGTGCTCACTCAGTCAGCCCCAGTGCCTTCGGTGCCTAGACCTTCGGTACTGAGGCCTTCGGCTCCATTAGTGATTTTGGCTCCATCTTCTCCTGCAGCCTTCACTATATTGGCACCGAGGGGCTCCTCGGTTCAGACTATTACTACTGTATTGGCACCGAATGAATGAAAAAGACACTGGAACCACCACGAAATAAAACAACGACTGATTTAATTAATAAAAGAAACGAGCGCTTTCACGCACATCAAACGTGCGCTTCATCAGGTTACAAACAATACAACTACTCTCCATCTTTATATACTCTATAGATCACATAATAATAAAACAATTAGTCAAAACAATCAGCCATTAGCATATTATATTGGCTAAATAGGAAGTCATGACCAAATAAGGAAATGTTAAAACGCTGACATCTAAGTGTCAGTTACTATAGAATACCACAATACAATATGCTAGATACAAATCTCCAAGACTTAGAGGCTTAGTGAGGGTGTGCTATCATGTCTCCATCTCATAGTGTAGAAAGAAGATGTGTCCTATTCATACTGACAAAAATTAAAAGCTTAAATGTAATCAGTCATTCTGTCACCATGTTAAATCTTCAGAAAAACAATATAAAGGTAGTATACATTTACAATGGTCACATAATAAGATGTATGTATATGTGTGTGTGCCCATCCTAAAAAGACTGAAGAAAGAAAAAGCGGGGAGGAATAAAATATAAAGAAAAGAAAATAAAAGAAAATGAAAAGAAAGAGGGGGGGGGGAGGGGAAGAGAAGGAAGGAAGGAAAAAACAAGAAGGGAAATGGAAAGGTAAAAAGGAGGGAGCGAGGGGGAAGGAAAGTATGAGGAGGAAAAAACAGATAATGAAATAAGGATGAAAGAAAAAAAGAAGAAAAACAAGAAAGGAACAATAATAGCAAAGACAAAAAGTAAAAATCCTGAATCAAGTGGGTAGACAAATGGTGCCCATCTGTTACAGAAGTGCTGGTCTGATACTGACTGCTGTGTTGAGTCCTGGTTCTATGTGGGCTCTGAGAGACAAAATCCATTTTAGTTCATTGAGCTCAAGGGATCCTATGGAATCACCTTCTCTTCTATTAGGGTGTTGTATCTGTAGAACTCTAAACTTAAAACTATGTTTCTGATAAGTCTGGCAGTGCTTGGCTAAGGGATTACTAACATTAGCCTTCCTAATGTCGTAGACATGATTGTACACTCTATCTTTGAGTCTGCGTGTGGTCATACCCACATAGTAAGCCTCACAGCTGTCACAACTTGCCAAATAGATTACATTTGTAGTCTCACATGTAGCGTAAAAGCTGGGCTGGAAAATCAAACCCAAGTCCATACGTTCAAACTTCTGTTCAGTAACAATAAATTTACAGATACAACACTTCCTACATGGGTAGGTTCCTTGTTTAATATTAGTTCTAATATCCAGTGTGTTTATCTGGATATTGTCCTTACACAATAGCCTTTTTAGGTTATAGCAATTGTTATATCTAAAGTTAGGTTTACTACCAACTATCTTCAACAAATCATTGTCCATAGTAAGTAGTTTCCAATTTCCTTGAATAATGTCCCTGATGTATTGGACATCATTTGTGTATTTGATGTCAAAATATACTCTATTATTAATCCTAGGCCTGTTCACATGGGTCACATGCCTCTTTGTTCTGTTATTATGTGATGACCCGCTATCCTGCTGGGAGAGGTCATATTTATATCCTGATATCAATGGGGAGGGATAACCCCTGTCTAAAAAACATTCAGCCTGAAAATCCAACAACTCCTCTTGCTTGTCATCGATATTACACAGTTTCCTAATTCTTGACATTTGGTTATAAACTACATTAGGAAACACATATCTGGGGTGCATACTCCCAAAATGGAGTATGCTGTTCCTCCAGCATGGTTTCCTGTATAAGGACGTAGTAATCTCATTATGATGATTCTTATAAATGGTGACATCCAGGTAGTTAGCTTGCATAAAGGAGTATTCATGGGTAAATTCCAAAAAAGTTGTAGTCAAGTTCAGATGGTCAACAAACTGATCTAGGGATTCAACCCCCCCATTCCAGAAAAGAAGTATGTCGTCGACATAACGTCTATAAAAAATGACATTAGATGTAAAATTACAGTCATTAAAGACGTGGGTCTTCTCCCATGCATAGACAGCAAGATTAGCATAGGCATTGGCACAGGGGGTGCCCATGGCCACCCCCCATGTTTGCCTATATATCTTATTATGAAATAGGAAGACATTATTAGTCAAGATCAGGTCTAAGAGAGAGCATACAGTTAGCTGATCTGTATGATCTAGGTCACTTAATTCAATCAAACAATCCCTGACAGCATTTATTCCAAAGTCATTGGGAATGCTTGTGAAAAGGTTCTTAATGTCTAGGGTGACCATCAAAGTATCAGGTCTTAATTTATCAAGTAGAATAACATTATCTAAGTCATTTAATAGCTCAAAGGAATTTTTCAAGATAGTCGGAATAAGGCCTACCAAAGGACCTAGCTTCAATTGAACATAATGCGAGGCATTCTCCGTGACCCATAATCTCCCCGATACAATAGGTCGTAAAGGTGGAGGAGTCAGACCTTTATGCATCTTGGGAAGCCCTTTTATAAGAGGAATTAAAGGAGATTCAATCACTAAATAGTCATATAAATCTTTGTCAATGCATCTTGTCATCAGGAGATCATAGATAGTATCATGCACATTTCTCACTATAGAGCTCACATCTGTCTTATTTAGCTCAGAGTAAGCTGCATCATCTTTTAGCATATTATTCATCAAATCAGTATAAAAAACTGTGTCCATAGCGACTATCCCTCCCCCCTTGTCGGCCGGTCTAAAAACCAAGTTAGGATTATTAACCAGGTTGTCTAACGCCCTTTTTTCATCTATGTTTAAATTCACAAATAATCTCTTATGTATCCCACCTTTGTAAAACAGGTATAGATCATGCTCACAGGCTTTCTGGAAACAATCAATGTTACCAGAAATATGAGGTACAAATGTGCTCCTTCTTTTTAATACCCTGGCGTTATAGGATGTACCTACATCTTCAGTGTCATTAAATAAACATTTAAGGGCTAGCTTTCTGGTGAACTTCCTTAACATAATCATGGTATCAGACAGACAGCTCCCTCGGGAGGGTATAAAGGAAAGTCCTCTATTTAACACAGCACATTCAATGTCCGAGAAAGTTTTAGAAGATAAATTAAAAAACAAGTTATTCAGTTCTTTTTCCTTCTCGATTCGCGGTTGTCGCCCGATAGCTTGCGTTTTCCCCTCCCTCTGCTTGTGGAGCGCTCCAGCGCCCGGTGTTTGTAAGGTAAGGGAAAATTTAAATTTGGCGCCACTGTTGATCCTGGGGTAAGATTCATATTCTGTCCACCGTTCTTAGGTCTCGCCCCTGTATTCACTGATGCTCTTAAGGCTTCCTGATTACATGGAATAGTAAGGGCAGGAGTAGCAGTCTCATCTGTTATGCTGTTAGGAACGGGAGTGTTATTATGCAATGGAATATCAGGCAGATTGTCAGGAGCAACGGTCGTGCTGGAAACAGTAAGCGGGCCAACAGTCATCTGTTCATTATTGTCTTCAGTCGCTAAGCTGTCATTAGTCCTCGGCCACATAAAAATGTGACCAAGCTGAAAATCCTTACGATCTCTTTTGAGTTTTCTTAGCTTCGTTTGCTCTAACTTATTGCTATAGAGAGACAATTGTCTGAGCATGCTATTCAGTCTCTGCAAACAATAGTCACTTTTAAAACACTGAGTAATCATTTTATGCTCACCTTCTACCTTATTGATCAACTCTTCTTCCACTGGTTTAAAGTAGTCGATAAGTAGATGAATATAGTTGTTACCAAGTTCCATATTTAATATCTGCCACCTTCGTAATAGATCCGGATGTGCATCTCCGTAGCTCGGCATGCAGAGGACACGCATGCCTCGCGGAACCACCTTAAAGTGAAGGCATGCCTCAAGGTGTTTCCTCTGCCAAATTAGCCGATAGAGCTTGTACAGATTGTTCTCCAACGATCTTAGCTGGTCATAAAACACTTGTAGGTTCTCCGTTTCCGAGGTTAAGGAAGAGACAGTAGTACCTTGTTCAATAAGGTTAAGAAGAGAGTTCTCTCGTTGGTAAAAGATATCATTCCAGTTATCTATATTGCCTGTGAGACCAGGATTATAGTCCAATTCTATGTTGGGCAATTCCATCGTGTGATGTTCGACTAAGAGCAAAAAAGCCAGGAAAGCAACAATAAGCACCAAGCTCAGCACGACCATCCAAAGGAATCCAGTGGAACAACGAGAACAATGAATGAAAAAGACACTGGAACCACCACGAAATAAAACAACGACTGATTTAATTAATAAAAGAAACGAGCGCTTTCACGCACATCAAACGTGCGCTTCATCAGGTTACAAACAATACAACTACTCTCCATCTTTATATACTCTATAGATCACATAATAATAAAACAATTAGTCAAAACAATCAGCCATTAGCATATTATATTGGCTAAATAGGAAGTCATGACCAAATAAGGAAATGTTAAAACGCTGACATCTAAGTGTCAGTTACTATAGAATACCACAATACAATATGCTAGATACAAATCTCCAAGACTTAGAGGCTTAGTGAGGGTGTGCTATCATGTCTCCATCTCATAGTGTAGAAAGAAGATGTGTCCTATTCATACTGACAAAAATTAAAAGCTTAAATGTAATCAGTCATTCTGTCACCATGTTAAATCTTCAGAAAAACAATATAAAGGTAGTATACATTTACAATGGTCACATAATAAGATGTATGTATATGTGTGTGTGCCCATCCTAAAAAGACTGAAGAAAGAAAAAGCGGGGAGGAATAAAAATATAAAGAAAAAGAAAATAAAAGAAAATGAAAAGAAAGAGGGAGGAAGAGAAGGAAGGAAGGAAAAAACAAGAAGGGAAATGGAAAGGTAAAAAGGAGGGAGCGAGGGGGAAGGAAAGTATGAGGAGGAAAAAACAGATAATGAAATAAGGATGAAAGAAAAAAAGAAGAAAAACAAGAAAGGAACAATAATAGCAAAGACAAAAAGTAAAAATCCTGAATCAAGTGGGTAGACAAATGGTGCCCATCTGTTACAGAAGTGCTGGTCTGATACTGACTGCTGTGTTGAGTCCTGGTTCTATGTGGGCTCTGAGAGACAAAATCCATTTTAGTTCATTGAGCTCAAGGGATCCTATGGAATCACCTTCTCTTCTATTAGGGTGTTGTATCTGTAGAACTCTAAACTTAAAACTATGTTTCTGATAAGTCTGGCAGATGGATGTTTGGATGTTCCTACCAAGGCTAAATATTTGCCTTCATCCCCGGCTGGGGACTCCCACCAACCAAGACCTAAAAAGGCTAAAGTTTTGACTCTGGTGCTCACTCAGTCAGCCCCAGTGCCTTCGGTGCCTAGACCTTCGGTACTGAGGCCTTCGGCTCCATTAGTGATTTTGGCTCCATCTTCTCCTGCAGCCTTCACTATATTGGCACCGAGGGGCTCCTCGGTTCAGACTATTACTACTGTATTGGCACCGACCGCTCAGTCGGCGCAGACCTTGACCACATCGGCTCCAACATCTTACTCAGAATCGATGCCTTTATTGTTGACTCTAGTTTTGTTGGTTCCAGCTTCGGTACCGACAATCACTTTGGCACTGATCCCTGTGTCGGTGCAGACCATGACCTCGGCTCTGATGACTTCTTCGGTGCAGACACCCGTAGTTCAGTCTCTCTCGGCACGGTTGTTCTCAGTGCAGACTGGTGAGATGGGCACCGAGTTTGCCTCTTCTGTGGACAGGCTTGTTTCTCCCTCAGTCTCCGTGAGGTCCACTAGAAGCCTTTCCGAACATGATGTGTTGCGTCTTCTGGATCAGGTGCTCTTGGCCAGAGGTATCCCACCCCCCAGGAAATATCCTTCCTTGGGAGGTGATAACCCATCTCCAAAGACCCCTTCTTGTTCTCCTCCTTCATTGCCTTTGAAGTTCATGGATATAGCACAGTCTTCCCCTTCTGAGGTTCCCTTTATGGATCTCACTAAGGAACCGCAGTTGCCTTCGTGGCAGGAAAGTTTTGCTATGACCCAGGATGTCAGTTGTGACACGCATAATTTGCTGCTCCACAGCCATCTGGGGACTCCGGGTCGGCAGGCTGAGGCACTTAGGGGAGGGGTGACCCCTGTCCTGGACATTCACTCCTCTTCATGTGGACCAGCCTTCCAACTGATGGAGAAGGCTTTCACTGCTGCTGGTGATACTGGACTGTCTATCCCTCCGCCCTTCTCTGGTACACTGGTTTCACAAGTCGCATCGAGTGGACACCAGGTGCAAGGGCCTCAGGACATATTCCCACAGGAAACCCCTTTTCCACTGTCTTCCCCAGCTTCTCCCACTGAGGAAGTCCACCAGAAAAGTTTGTGCAAGAGGAAGCACATGGACTCCACAGAGGAGTCCCTCACTGAAGACACAGATTTTGATGAGGGGGAAGGATCCCCTCAGTCATGCTCTGAGGTATGCTTTGGTGATATCCTCAAAATCCTGAAACAGAGAGGTGACTGGCAGTTCTCTAATCTGACCTCTGAGGAATCTGTGTTCCTGCAGGCCTTTTGGGCCCGGCCCCCTACCTCCTGGGTTACTCCACCTGCCGATGAACTTGTCCGGCTTATCGTGCAGCGTGCTTGGAAGGCTCCTGACACAGTCTAAGCTGTTACCCAGAGGCCAGATAAGATTTTGTCCCCTCCTGCTATAGATCCCCATTGGTCAAAAGGTCTTCCTGTGGATGCTTTGGTGGTGGTGGCCACAACAAAAAAGGATCTGGCAAAAGAAGAAAGCCAGACTGTCCATCCACCTAACAGAGAGTCCCGGGCCCTCGAAAGGATAGGGAAGCGCACCTTTGCATCAGCGACCTTTACTATCAGGTCCCTGAATTATTTGGCACACTTTATCAGGCTTCAAAGGGATCTGATTTCTGAGCTCTCTGAAACCTTGGCTGGTGCCATGTCTGATGAGGTCTGTGACAAAGTGGCCTCTCAGCTGGATCCCATTGAGTCAGTATCTAACTCCTCTATGTGACTGATATCTCATGCATCAGAAGGAGCAGCTAGAACAGTGGGTTCAGCTGCGGTCTTGAGTTGACACGCCTGGATGCACTTGTGCAATTTCGTGGAACCCTTTAAGGCTTCCTTTCTTAATGCTCCCATTGAGGCCTCTTCGTTGTTTGGACTCAAAGTTAAAAGCACACTGGCCAGATGTGAACAGGATGGTAAGACCCTTTCTGCCGTAGGTGTCCGTTATTCTTCCCCTCAATGTGCTTTCTCCGGTAACCAAAAGAGTGGGAAGATATGGTTCAAGAAATTGCAGGGTCCTTTCCGTGACACACAGGTCAAGTTCTCCCCTAGAGGCAGAGGGGGAAACTCACAGGGAAGATGCTCCTTTCAGGGCAGAGGGGGTCCGCATTACCAGGGTTTCAGGGACTCTTTCCCTGGCCAACCCTACCAGCTCTCCTGAAGAGCATCCCAACTCCTTTCTTCTGGAGGTGGTTGGGGGTTGTTTCTCCTTGTACCCTTCTGCTTGGCTAACCATCACCACTGATTCTTGGGTACAAAGGATTATGACCAGAGGTTATCATATCCCCTTCGATATTTCTCCTGTCCCTGCAAAAAACCTTCCCGACATTCCACCCAGTCAAAGGGAAGAAGCAGCACTAGAGATAGAAAAGCTGCTAAGAAAGAGAGCTATCCAAAGAGTCCCTCCAGACCGGATAGGATTCGGATTCTACTCAAGACTATTTGTGGTGCCAAAGAAAACCAGGGACTGGAGACCAATTTTGGACCTCAGTGTATTGAACAAGTTTGTGAGAGTACAAAAATTCCAGATGGTCATAATACAGTCTATCCACCCACTTTTGGAAAAAGATGATTGGATGTGCTCAATAGATCTTCAAGATGCGTACTACAACATAAAAGTGGACAGGCCATCAAGAAGATTTCTGCACTTCCATGCAGGAGTCGGTCACTACCAGTTCAGAGTACTGCCCTTCGGACTCTCTACAGCCCCCAGAGTGTTCACAAAGTGAATGGCAGTCGTAACAGCTCACTTGAGATTTCAAGGATTCCAGGTGTTTCCATACCTAGATGACTGGCTCATTTCCACCCCCACCAGACATCTACTGGAGGAAGCCCTGGCATACTCTCACCTCGCTGCACAAAGGCTAGGCATAACCATAAATTGGCAAAAATCCAATCTCACCACATCTCAGTCGACAGAATTCATACGGGTTATCTTGGACACAAAGAATTGCAGAGCTGCCATTCCAGAGCACAGAATTTTAAGGATAAAGCAACAACTGATTCCAATACTTTCAAGGGAGAAATCCACGGCTCACTCAATTCTACAGCTGTTTGGTTCCATGGCAGCCTCCATCACCATTGTCCCCCTGGTTAGGTTTCACATGAGGCTTCTACAATGGCTACTGCTCACCCAATGGTATCCCTTTCAGCATCCTCTTTCAGCCATGATTTGAGTAATCCACGGGTGCAAACAGGGTTTAAATTGGTGGATGACACACAATCTGTCACAATGGTCTCACCCCTTCTCCCCCCAGCAACCCAAAGCCACAGTGACCACGGACTCCTCCCTGATGGGGTGGGGGGCTATGTCAGGAACAGACAGTCCAAGGCACTTGGTCCGAACTGGAGGCCCATCTGCATATAAATGTTCTAGAGCTGAGGGCGGTGCTTCTGGCATTGCAAGCATTCCATCCCCTGCTGCCATCTGGGATGATGCGATTCAATCAGACAACACAGCAGTGGTCTGGTACATCAACAAGCAAGGTGGAACCAAATCTTACCCCCTTTGTCGAGAGGCCATGAGGATATGGCAATGGGCAATGGCTACCAACCGTTTTCTTCTAGCAATGCACATTCCTGGGAGTTCCAACGTGATAGCAGGCAGACTCAGCAGGTGCATTCTTCAACCTCATAAATGGTCCCTGAATCCCTTGATAGCGGCAGAGATCTTCCACCGCTGGGGCCATCCTTGCTGCAACCTCTTTGCATCCCCAACCAACTACAAATTCAGCAACTACTTCACCCTAATTCGCCCTCCGGGACAGTCACCCAGGGACGTTCTAGTCCATGATTGGCCCTCGGGTCTTCTTTACGCATTCCCACCCTTTCCCCTCATTCCCCAGTTTCTGAAGAAAGCCCATTGGTTGAAGAGCAAGGTGATCCTCATAGCACCACATTGGCCTCGACAGATTTGGTTCTCCTTCCTTTGGCCTCACCTACTAGATCAACCATGGATTCTCCATCCAACTCCGGAGATGATCTCACATCCACAGAACCTGATTAATCCCAACTTGAACAGCCTGAAGCTCACAGCTTGGCTACTCCAATTACCTTGATTGCCAGGCAGAATGATCTTTCTTTACCAGTACATGACATTCTCATTGCATCTCATAAATCTTCCACTAGAATTTCTTATCTGAGCAAGTGGAAAAGATTTACCTGTTGGCTGAAAGATAAATAAGTAGATCCCTTCTCAGCACCAGTGTCGATAATACTAAACTATCTGGCCGACCTTTTCCAATTGGGTCTATCGGCCTCTACCATTAGAGTTCATTTGGTTGCAGTTTCTAATTTCCATGAGGGTGTCCAAGATTCCTCTCTTATGTCCCACAAATTGTGCAAGACCTTCATAAAAGGTGTGAATCATCTGAAGCCACCTTTTAGAGAACCTATTCAACCATGGGATTTATCATTAGTTCTACAAGCTCTGACAATGCCACCCTTTGAACCAGCTTTTTGCGACCTCAAGCATTTGTCATGGAAAACCTTATTTTTGGTCGCCATTACTTCTGCCAGACGTATTTCTGAGCTTCAAGCTTTATGTATCAAGAGTCCATACTTGATTTTTCATAGAGATAGAGTGTCTCTGAGAACTAAACCATCATTCCTGCCAGAAATTATCTCTGAAATGTCCATTAATCAAACCATTGAATTGCCAGTTTTCTTTCTCAATCATTCAAACAGAGGAGAGCATTACCTACATACTCTAGATATCAACAGGCAAATCCATTTTTATTTGAACAGGACTAGGTCTTTTTGTAAATCTGACCAGTTATTTTTGGCCTAGATTAGGATCTGCTGTTGCTAAGGTCACATCAGCTAGATGGTTGAAGGACTGTGTGACCTTCATTTATACACAACGTAATATCTCGATGCCTACTACCATGGAAGCTCATTCAACAAGGTCGGTGGCATCTTCTGCTGCCTTCCATGCCAGAGCTTCTTTACATGACATCTGTGCAGCTGCAACTTGGGCTACCCCTCATACATTCATCAATCATTACAGATTGGATTTGGCCTCCAGGGGAAGAGCATCTTTTGGTTCCATGGTGCTCAGGAATGTCCTTCCATGACAGCCTCCCAGGAATAGAGGTAGCTGGGGACTCTGTCCCATGTGTAGGGAATGAACAAGGATTAACAATATCAGATAAAGAAGTTATGTCTCACCATAATGTTCCATCTGTATTGTTGATCCTCGTTCAGTCATTACGACCCTCCCTCCTTCCCCCTCCTGTGGCTTCTAGTGGATCTCACCATCCGGTTCACTTAGGTTATTTGACCAGAGGTAGCCTCTACCTTCTTTTGACTTGCAAACTCAATCTGAGGTAACAGGGAGAGGGGGGTTATGGGTAAGAGTTTAGCTTGAGAGTTTGAAGCTGACACGAGCTTGGAAAATGGCCGGCTCGGTTCCGAGGTCAGAACCGATACCCATGCGTAATGACTGAACGAAGATCAACAATACAGATGGAACGTTATGGTAAGACATAACTTTTTTTTCCATGCCACCACCCTCCAACTGTCTGGGAATGTGTGGGCATACTGACTGTGTGTGGGGATATTGTGGGTGAAAGTGGGATACCAACCGATGACACAGATTCACTCCCGACAACCCCACCTGTGCCTCACTATGACCACCATCATCATCAGAGTCCGCAGAGACCCTGACATCAGGTTGTGAGTGGGAGGGACACAGACCCCCCATGTTCACCTGTGAGGGGAAGACAACATATGTAAATTAATACCTGCACTATAAGGTTTGCTGATACACACACACACACACACACACACATGCGCACACATGCATGCCCACACACAGACACATACAGCTGGGGTGGCACAAATGCATTATACATTATCTGAATGAAGACATGCATGACAAACAATGAGACCACAACATGCACACTCTGGACAGGCCCTCAACAACATGCAGTGCAGCTATGTACACTTAATGTTGCTACTAATATACACCTTTGAGATACATGAGGAGTGGTAGTAGGTGATGGACTTTCACCTAACACACACTGCACTCATGTACACATTACTGATGTATACCTGTACAGCACAGTGGCAACACCTACAGAAGTGTTACAGCTACTGCAAATAGGCTCCTGTGATGGCCACTGTGATGCACTGCAGTTAAGCCCACTACAAGTGACCATGCACATATTGCAATATGGCTAAGAGTAACAGTTGTGTGCATGGAAAAATGCATGCCCTTAAGATGCCTAGAGTACTGGCTTCAGGCTGCTGTTCCCCATCCAGACCAGAGGGACCTATGTAGTTCTGGGGGAGCAGTATTGTCAGCAGACTCAAATGTGGTATTGGTACAGGAAAAATAATGCTTTTCTGCACATGTACAATACAAGCTCTGATACCACACAATTTGCTGTCATTCACTATATATGTGAACTTGTGTGGATTACAAAACCCCACCAACAAATGCAGTTTGCCCTGACATATGGGTCTATATACTCTACGGATGCCAGAATGAATGATACAGTATTGAATTGATGTCCACTGGGGCCTTACCTGGATGCTCCTCACCTGTTGTCTGGGTGCCACCCACCTCCACAACATGGGTGTGTATGGTTTCCTGGGGTGTGGTGGCTACCCCAAGGTTAGTGAGGAACTCCTCATTTGGTGTCAGTGGGACCTGCGTAGCAGGACCCCCACCCATGGTTGTATGGTCCCTGGCCACAGCAGCAGCCTTTTGCTGGGCATGGTGTACAAGGTCAGTTGCCCTATGCCTAACCTGTTCATAGGTTCACCCATGCTGACCTACATTGGTTACACTGTTGACTACTTCAGTCCACAGGGTGGTCTGCTCTTGGAACTGCTGTCTGCTCCAACTGAAGAGGACTGTGTGATGCAGTTGTAACACATCAATTATTGGTGCAATCTCAGCATTGGAGTAGAATGGTTACCATGATGTGACATTCCACCTGAAAGACATGAAGAGGAAAACACATCACAGGACCTCATACACTGTGCAACATTATTTACAGATCCTGCACATCCACGTTTGCTAGCACTATCCACAGCTAACAACCACATCATACCCCTGCCATCTATCAGCATAGTATGTGTGTAGGTAGTTTCACCATACTGGCATTACAGCATGCATTGCATTCCTGATCCTGATGTGTCATGTTCCCCCCAATGAGAACCATTAATGTGCATAATCCTCCATTCATTATTCAAATCAGACAGCACATGCAGCAGTTGGGGACATCACAGAAGTTCCCTACCAGGGCATACAAAGCCATCAGACATCTACCATACACCTATGGGCTATGAGGCCAAGTCTCTACTCTATATCATACATACCCCTCAAGAGTTACCTCATTCTGGCTTGCCAGACAATCACACACTCCACATTGCTGGGACTGCTGCATGAGTGCAGGTCATGCTCCATTCTGTTACACGCACACGCACACACACATACACACACACACACTCACACACACACACACACACACACACACACACACACACACACAAAACCTCCACCTGGTGAGTGACCTGGACTTGTTGACAGCTTGGGTGTGTGTCACACACAATCACCCTGCGTAGTAATGGGCACCCTGTCCACACCATGCAGAGTAGCTACCTACACCTTTGCAGGCATAACATGGTCAACTGGATGGTTAGCGGCACATAACCCTTGGGCTACCATCTGTGTCCCTGTTGAATGGGGGCATCAGCTGCTACCTTGCATACACATGGGCTAACATGTGGACTAGGGATATGGCCGCTCAGGGCCCACAGCCGAGTAACCTGATATGGTACGTGGAATACCATAAGTGGCCTGTCTGGTGTGACAGACTGTGTTGTGATCTGGACATTCCAGGAACATCTGAGCTACACAATAACTGAGATCAGTGCATATGTGTTGTAGGGTGACCACCTCATAGGTGTCTGATATCCTCAGCACTCAGATGTTTGTGGAATGAGTACATGTGCCTGAAAGATGTTAGCCCCACCCGGCCAGAAAATTTGTATTTCCGCACACCAGTTGAACAATACATGATGTTTGTCTACATAGTTTGGGGAATGTGTCTGTGGTATGCCAAACCCCTGGGGGCACAGTGATGGTACCTGGGTATCTGGTACTGTTTCCATTCCCTTAAATTGTATGCTCAGTATGTATGCACTGTTGCTGATGCAGTGCCAGCATCCACCCATTACTACTACCTATAACTTGCTGCCCTGCTTCAGTGGTCACCAGATATAGCAGCCGTAGGTGTGAGGCAATCAGATACAGATGTGGAGTACACACTCACCTAGGCAGGATATGTCAGGAATGGTCAAGGAGACCTGAACAATCTGTAAAATAACCCTGTATGACATTGTCAGACCGAGAGGGGCTCAGTGATGGTACATGATGTGATATGCCATCTATATCCACCAGTACGTACTGTCAGTGTGCCACACCTGCACTGGCCCAATCATCAGGGAGCCTAAATACTCACCACTACCACCAGTGACAGATGTACACTATGGCAAGATGACAAGTATATGCACATTAAAGTACAATTACCTTTCAGAGCACACAGAGGCCACAGTCAGTATGAGGGGTCATTTCTCCCTCTCTTTCCACATCCCCAATTAAGACTGCACACTTGCACACCTATGAGGTTAACATGTCAACAGAGTCGTCAATCCAAAACATCTGTCAGCCTCTCTGTCCACCCAGTACTTTAGGTCCTTGGCCAAGTCGATGACACATGCACTTTGCTATTTGAGTTTTGAATCACACATACATACAAACACACACACTCCTGTTAAAGTCTGGCATAACATTGCCATCTATGGGCCCTGCAGCCCAGACCTTAAGGTAGTTATGACTGCCACAATCAATCTCTTTAACAGCTACTGTAAGGCCCTTAACAAAGGGTGATTAATCCTACTGTGTGATGAGCCTATTAGCAAAATGGCAAGTGTGACCAAGACCAGGGCTGTTGTAGTGAGCTATATAGTGTCACCACATGCATATACAAGTACTCTAACAGCTGATGTAGTGCTATATAGACTAGACACAATGACAAGGTGTAATGGTATGTGATAATAAATCATAAAGAAACAAGTGAATGCTCTATCAATGCAGTAACTACACAGTTTGGCTTCACAGGGGTATATATATGACAACATTGCTGGACAGTCTGCAATACATACAAGAAACGTGTAAAGTACTAGGTACATAGGTCATAGGATGATGCTAGGTTATTGTCCCAGATGTCTTCATAAGTCTAGCCTAGATCTTTGCCCATGTCCCCTCAAAGTCAGCACCTGTTTGCCATGTCCAGCTGGGGCCCTATTTGGTATCCCAGGGGTGTCTTTTGTGTTTCCCATGCAGTCATCCAGCTTCTACTTAAAGAAGGCTAGGGAGGTACTCTGCTAGACATGGGGAGAGAGTGTATTTTACAGACAGTGTATTGTGTGAGACACACATGTATCCCACCAACAAGTACTATTCATGTAACAGACCAGGTGAGGGTCTTGTGTGTGGATTGCATGAATGGGATTTGTCTTACAGATGTGCAGAAACTCCATCAAGGCTGGATTGGGAATGGCCTTATACGCCAGACACACATCACCTATGATCAGTCTGTATAAGACTGAGTAGAACGAAGGGGCTTTCAGTCAATCTGTATAGGATATGTGTTGCAGACCCTGGATTTTCCTGGTCAGGAACCTCTGGTCTCTGCAACTGATGCATATGGTTGGCAAGGTACATGCCAAATGAGCCACTGTGATAAGGGAGGAGTACAGGGATGCTCTGGTCTCCTGGTTCCTGGATGACATACACTTATTTGTGATGTCGGCCATGTAGACAGCTTTCCATACAATGGTGGCAAAGTCGTTGGAAACTGTCAGGTTGCTATCAACCTTGGTACACAAGTCACCTCACACCTAAATGCATGCTGAGTATATTGTTATCACTGTAATAACTACTGTGGATGACATCTACCACAACCAGGGGTAATGATGCATTCCCTGGCATTCAGTTTGAGGCAATGCTTGTTGCACTAGTCATTGATTTGGGTAAGGCCCTCTTGGAGTATGCTCACATCACTAGGGGAATGTAAGACAGTGGCCAGCTTGCAGTCATCTGTAAACCTGGTCAACCACAGGCCACTGGTTTTGTCTTGCACCTCAGAACAGCATATCCCAAACAGTAGGGCCCCCTAGACAGATCCTTGGGGCACACCGCTCTTTGTATCTACTACTAGAAGTGGCTTCCATTACTTTGACTGACTATGTACTATCATTGAGCGAGTTAGCTACCCATCTGGTAACATATGGGTCGATGCCTAGCTGTTTAAGCTTATGTATTATGGCCAACAGGGGATTATTGTCAGACGCTTTAGCTAGGTGAAGGTAGGCAGTGTGCACTGTCTTCCCATCATCCATGTGTTTATTGACCACTTCAAATAAGTCAACCAGGTTTAACAGATCTGATGTCCCTTTGACAATACCAAATGGTGTGGGCTCCAGCATTTTCAGGTTGCTGATGCCCCTATTTATAAGGTCCTTGATAATGTCTTAACTGATGTTGCAGATCACGGTAGATAGGCTGATGTTCATATGATTGGCTGGGTCAGTGGATACTCCACCTTTGTGTAGAGGGATAACTGTGGCTGTCCTCCATGAAGATGGGATGACACTGGTGCTCAGGCTTTGGTTTACTACAGTGTGTAATGGAGCTGAGAGCTCATGCCTGATTTCATGTAGGATGCAGCCAGGGATGTTCTCAGGTCCCACGGAGACTTCAGTCTGTTGCCTATGAGAGGGCATTATGGACCTGCTCCCTGATGATGAGGGGAGGGGGCGGGTGTTATGCATGTCCGCCTATACCGATGGGGGAGAGGGGGCGACATTTTCACTTAACCTGTCTGCAGTAGGTTGGCTACGGTGTGTGTGTATGTGGTGTTAGTGACCACCAGTACAGAGTGGATTTGGTTGTTGCCTCTGTGATTGCAGACATATGTGAAGAATGCCTTGTGATTGACCTTGGTGGATGTGTCCAATTTGTACTCATAGTTAACTTTAGAGTAATTCACCTGTGACCTTATTTGCTTGTTCAGACAATGGTGAGATTGTTTCCAATTTGACACCTGCTCCTTCTTCACCCTGTAGAGCCAATACATCCACGTATTATGAAGTTTGTGTATTGCTTCTGTCCACCACAGAGGTTTACTCTACCTTGGGGGAGGTGAGTTCTACAAGTCAGGTATTGCTGAGTCCATACAGCTATGTAGATGCTCATATAGATGTTTGTTGTAGTCTTGGACACAAAGTCATAACACAGTTGAACACTTTTCCGGTTTTACACCTGGTAATTATAATCAATCTAGTAATCATTTCTGTTTCAAGGCAATACAACAACCTGTAGTTGTACACATTTATGTCTGTTTGATGCACTGAAACTAAGATTACACATTTGTAAAACAAGTACAGCTTATTTACCTTATGTTTTGCAACTCATGTCTGTATGTTTGAGGGTTCCAGCTACACCTATTAATACATACATGTGTACAGGTAATACTTGATATACATTTCTGTTCTTTGTCAGTATGGCAGACTGTGCTTACACTCTTGCAGCTCAGTCATACCTCTCAACCTGTTAAAGCAAGACATCTGGACAAAGGCACACATAAATGAGGGGCAATGGCCCAAAAATAGTTACACTATAAATATCGATGTTAACACACTTAAGACAGTTGATAGCACAGTAAGTTTTGCATTCACAGGAATATTCTGAAGTATATGACATCTGACATTCAAATGTATGCTATTATGTTATGATGTCAGTCTTTACTGATTTGCCAGTGATTTCCCAGACATAATACAACTCTATGAGAAATTACTACAAATATGAGGCAAACATGTGGTCAGTGTGGACAGTTGAAAGATATGAGCTCATTATGTAACATACAGTTCAACACAGACTTCTGCACCAGTTGTTTATTATGCACATGCCCTATATAGGTCTCTTACATTTGTAAGACAAGCATATGTATCATAATAGTATTCACAAGTAACATATGAATATTTACAATATCCCAGGTAGAGCTGGTCTGGCAGTGTCACAGTCAGTACTGTACAACAGACACTCCAGTAGTAGTCATGTGTGAACTGACCTTTGCTGGGGTGACTCAGGGGCCAGAGCTGTGATCTATGTCAATACAGACAGAGGCAGAAGGGATGGCCATAGGTGTTGGACAGCAACATGTCAGTCCAGCAAGTCTTGTTGATACCTATTGTTTAACTTTCTATTTCCCATTATTGCATTCCCCCTACTGCATTCTATTGCATGCTTGTTTGACATACCTTTTGTAGTGCTGTAGTGTTTTCTCAGAGTAATTGAGAAGTATGTCTTTCTCTATTCATCTTTCTCTATTCCCAATCTTTGCATATAAAGGCTCAGACCTGTTCTGCATAGGCAGCAGCTTGCCTTTTATAGGTAATGCTCATGAGCAGGTAAAGGCCTGTGCACCAATTGGTGTCTCCCACTTGCTAATTGCACCCAGAACAGCTGTGTTGTATTTCCATTAGCCAATGGCATGGCAACACAGTGTTATAATTAAGTCCTTCATGTGGGCCTTGCCCCTTTTCCTTGCCTGCGAGGAGGGAATTATGGAGATGTGAGAGATACAGCATCGCAGAGGGTAGGTGGAAATACCTTTTAGAACAAGAAATGTGGAGAAATCCCAACAAAATTGGGGAGAAAGTTCCAGAATTAGGGACAGATTGTAAGTATTGCTGTTATAGAGTTAGAAAATTGTTAGATTAAAAGGGTTTGTTTGGACATGCATTTTCTGCATGATTTGAAGTCTGACAGTGATATGTATATGACATACCTCTCAACTGTCCAGATTTCCACAAAATGTCCAGAGGTTTGTCTCTGATGTTTGGTCTGTTCCTCAGACAATTTTTGTTTTTGGCAAATTAGCAGGATAATCTGAGGACTGAAGTCACTAACTAATGACATCCATTTGTGTTTCAGACTTCATGTACTTCAGAACAGTTTTTTTAAACAAACCCTGTAACACCAGCACCTTTTTCAGTTTATAACACCATTATTTAAGCTATGTCCCTAGTTTTGGCCCTCTGTCCCCCAAGTATGTCAGGCTTTGTCCAGATGTCTTGCACTAAGAGGTTCAGAGGTATGGTATATAATTATTTAGTGACTTCTCTCCTAATATCATCCCAGTGATTTAGCAGAATCCCAGAAATGTTATGAGGCAGTGGCCATAAATATGGTCTCACACCCTGGATATTCTGTGGACGTATGTACAGTTGAGAGTTATGTATGTCTGGCCATTGTTAACAGACTGTCAAGACTGTGTAGCAGTGTAATGTGTAAATGTTTGTTGGGCTGAGTAGGGAGAGGGGCAGATGTGAGTGTCATAGATCCTTTTCTATCTGACTGTCCATGCTGCTACAGTTGGTGGTCTATCAGCTGTATATGTTTGTAGGGGCAAACTGAGACATGTCCGTAACACCTCAGTATTCCAAGTACATTGTGACTTGGGGCAGTATATGTAGGAGTAGCGTGTGACTGGAAATCAGGATTTGTGTGTTCAAACAGTCATAATACTCTAGAGTTCCATTGACTTACTGGTATGTTGCTGTGACTGTGGTGCAAATGGTTGTGGGTAGACTATTTCTCAGCAATGTCTGTTTTTCACTACAGTTACATCCCTGTAGTACATGATATATATGCAAATGCATGGGTAATTCCCAGAACTGATTTGGGGTAGTATTGTTTTGGTCTGACTGTAATTTATAAGGTGCTGGGTGAAATGGTTGGCAGTCATACCTCTCCACTGTCCAGATTTTCATACACTGTCCAGATGTGTGGCTCATATTTTTGGTCTGTTCTCCATAACTGTTGTGCATTTCTGACAAATCACTGGGATGATGTGAGCATTGAAGTCACTAAATGATGGCAATCATTTGTGATTTGGACCTGAAATCTATCAGAAAATATATGTTAAAACAAACCTTGATACTCTAGCAACATTCTAAGCTTATAAAATCCATATTTAAATTTTTGTTGGCTTTTATCCCCCTACTTTGTTAGGTTTTGTGTGTGCAGATGTCTTGCACTAAGAGGCTGAGTATATATATATATATATATATATATATATATATATATATATATATATATATATATAGTGAATGGGAAGTAGAAAATTCACCCCGGGGATCACTCCAGTGGCTTTAATCCACAGAGGCACTCAGAACTAAGGTTGGGTGGCACGATGCCAGGGTAATCCTATAGGCTAGGCTTGTAAAGTCCCCAGGGCCATTATCCTAGTACACACCTATAATTCCACAGGTTTTTCCCTAATGTTGGATGACCATCCTGCATGACATATTTACTGAAGCATTACTAATTCTCATAGCTCATGTAGAGTAGTGTTAGCTGTTGTGACTGGAGTGCACAGGGTCCTTGGTTTAAGGCTTACCAGAGATGTGTATTTTTCCCCTTATGTTAAATGACTTTTATACATGATATGTTTGTAAAAGCATTACAAATTCCCCCAGCTCAGATGGTGTAGTGGTATGTTGCTGTGAATGTAGTGCACAGGGTCCTGGGTTCAGGACTTGGTAATGATGACTTTTTTTTCACTAATGTTAAATGACCATAATGCATGATATATTTACAAAAGCATGAGTAAAACTCACAGGTCATATGTCGTAGTGGTACATTGCTGTGACTGTAGTGTACAATGTCCTGGATTCAAGACCTGCCAGAGCCGGTTATTTTGTTGCTGGGCAGAATAGGGGCTGATTGACACAGAGTGATTAAAGACCTTTTAAGCAGCTGTAAGCAGGTTTGCACGGTTTTGCATGAAGCTAAGTGATGCTAAGAAACGCTTAAGTCCTCTTAACTTCGCTTAGCAGCAGTTATTCCTGCTTAAACCCATGTTCATTTTAAATAAAGAAAAGGAAAAAGGGGTGATTGGAAAGTGGTGAAATGGGGGCAAGCAGGGGGTAAAACAATGAGAAAAGCACCTAGGGATGTGCAGGACGGGTGTAGGAAAGTACCATAACTCTACATTTTTTCTGCAGCAACAGCTGTGACTGATGTGGGAAATTTGGAATTTACAGCCTCACACCCCACAGGGAGGGATGTTGGCAACATACATTTGTAGAGTAATGTGAGGGTAGATTGATTTATGTCACTGGACATGGGAGCAAAATGTAGAGCTATGTATGGGGCAATGATTTTTTTAGCGGGACAGATGCCCTTTTTTAAGGTGAGAGTGGGATGTTGGGGAAGGGCTATAGGTATTTTGGGGAGGTTGGTTGGGTAGGATAGATTGCATTTGCAGACAGGCAAGGCACACAAGACAGCAGACAGGGGCAGTATGTGACACATGAGGGGGTAAACACCTTGGACAGGAAGGGTGGTTGGGAATCAGATATCAGAGGCCCATGAGCCCCCAAATGGATACAGTGGGACTGAGATCCCCACCCTGGGGCAGTCACCATTGCACCTTCACAGTCCTGAAGATGGCTATGCTGTGGGCTGGACAGCAGGTGCAGGCTGCCTCTAGAGGTGCACCAGGCAGCCCTCAATCTGGCTCAGCCGTCCATCCAACTCTGAGTGGATGGCACTGTGCACCAGACCCCAGAACATGTGGTGGGTGATGGGCTCCTCTCCTCACCTGGGCCCAGGGGCGGGATGGCCCCCATCCCCTGAGGCAGTTCCACTCAAAGGTGGTACAGGACAAGTGGAGAAGGATGTTCTGGGTTGGGTCCCAGACATTCTGGGGCCTGGTGCCATGGCCAGATGAGGTGGGACAGGTGGATCCGCTGGGATTTGCCTTCCTGAACATGCTATGGTGTTGAGGTTTTCCAATATATATTGGTTAGTCATGAACAAAACATTTCAAAATTAGTTATAACAGCATGCATGGGTGTTCCAATTAACCCAAAACAATAGATTTGAAACAGTTGCATAGCAAACAGAACACATGCATACATGGAACAACAGTAAGCATTGTATCAGCATGTCAGTTACATTGATGGCAATAGGCCACCAACAATGGTATTTGAACAAGGTATGTTAACATGCAACTGATTAAATATATGAACAATAATAGAATACATGTCCCAACAATAGGTTTTGAGAACAACATACCCATAGGATATAAATAATAATTACTGATGCAGATATGGAGCGGGGGAGAGAAAAAAGTCCATTAACAACTGTATTCTATTTTCTTTTATTATTATTATTTTACTTCTATTTTTCACAACAGTACTGCTCAATACTCTACAGATCTGCCTTCACTTTATATCTACCTATGGTCCATAGCTTCTGTAGCACATACATACCTTTTAAACTGTCAATCTGGAATGGTATGGGGCAACCTGTGACAACTATGGGTACATGACTAGAGGGGCCTCGTACATGTCAGGTTACATATATAAGAAAGATGGAGTACCCTGCACTGATGTTGTGTGAGTGTGCTACTGGCATACTTCACCTGGATTCCTATCTGTGTCTAAGGTTATTGGCAGCAGTGACCACTAGCCATGACAGTGTGACACTTGAGAGACGTATCGGGAATAGTGCATGGTGCATGTACCTATCCTGCTGTCATTTGCAGGCATGGGGTTGAACAGTGGAACAGTTGCACATGGTGTATTAGTATACCCTTCATAAAGCTACTACAAACATTTATTTACCTGTAAGACCTGTGGAGAAAATATCTGTTAACACTATCTGACTGTTTTTACAAATATTCCAGATTTCTTGAGTGTATATATGCACACATCTCAGTATGACTCCTTGGAATCAAACCATGTCTGGGTGTGGAAAAATGGGCAGAATGTCAGACCTAGGAGCTGGAAGACAGAAACCTTTTCCACCAAGTCACTATGCTGTCTCTCTCTCTGCCCCCCACCCCCCCATGAAAGAAATAACTTTTACTGGAGTTTTTATTGTAGCAGAAGGATGAAGGGAGACATCTGAGTTTTTCTTCTTGCAAAATGGACACATCTGATATCTGTAAGCATTACTACCCTTCATCAAAATAGAAAAAAGGCCAAGCATTGAAAGACTGAAATGCACAGACTGCACTGCACCTTCAGTTGTTGACTAAGGATAAGTTTTTGTATATGTTTCCACTTAGGAAATGAACAGTAATGATCATGACATTTCTTAGAAAGTTTTCCCTACATTCTAGACTTAATTTGAAGATATTAAATTGAAAATAATTTCTAGTGTCATACTACTTTGAAATGTATGTGAAAATATAATTTTTTTCATTATATGTACTGTATTAAGCTTAGAGTATAAACTGCTAGCACTTCTGCAAATGGAAATGATGCTACAAAATACATGCTATGATATACACGGGTGGTAATTCCCCTGCTAGAGGCCCAAATATGGCTAGATTTTAAATATCACTCTTATAAACTTAGAAAGTTTCTAAAGTAACATGATTTGTATTTGCATACATTTTCTAAAGGATATGAAGTCTGCAACTCAAATGTCTGACATTACTTGAGGAACAGACCAAAAATACGAGGCAAAAATCAGGACATTCTATGAAAATGTGGACAGTTGATAGGTATGCTAACAAATGGAGCATGGTGAGGAATTCCCTACTTGGTGATAATGTTTATTCAGTTGGTAACTAGCTTCATAATCATGATCCTTGACATTGTATTTCCCCAACCTTCCTTGCTATTAATTTAGTCATGCTGAAAGATTGCTGTTGCAGTCTTTAACCTTCCCACATGATTGTTTAACTTTTGAGTTAATGTATAAGTAATAGGGATGTGGGAAATAAAGCCCCCCATATATAACATTCCAAATGCAGGGTCAAGGGGCTTGCTCCCTATTTTGCATTTCATGTTTTTTTACTTCAGGCATTAATAATGGATTCTGTAGGTGGAACCATCTGATGTCCACACGCTTGTCTGGTATGTGGCTTAAAGATATCTCACTGGCTCCAGTAGATGATACTACCAGTCATACTACTTATGCTTAACTATATCTCATTCATAAAGCCTGGAGGCAACCATATATACTGAACAAGCCTTCACCAGTCTAGATCAGTATATTGATGCAGGACCTCTGTTCAAGTTAGGATGTTATATTTTGTTGTTACCACTCTTAAAGTGTGAGTAATGAGTTTATTTGTGAGGTGTGTTACCTCAATAATGCTAATTCAATGATTTTCAAACTGGTGGATTTTCTGACCTGTCAGCCTAACTTTTTTTTTTGCCCCATCATTTTTCCATGCTGTTACAAAATTATATGGTACAAGATTTTCTACAGCATTTTTGTGATTATAAATGCCACTTGTATTGTTTTACTATGAGTAATGGCTGAAAAGAATGAAAGACAAGCATTTTGCCTTGCCTTAAGCATGCAAGCTATGCTGACTTGCTTCACTGGTGTTGCTTCATCAGCTATTATTTTCTTCATTCCAATTACTTTGCTATTTATACATCATATTAGAAGTGAGTCACAAGTGGTTATTTACTAATCCTTTATAAATGTTCTCTGGTCTCTCACCACCCATTTTGGACTCATGCTGTCAATAAATACAGCTAGTCTACATTGATTCTGTAATCACTACATTTCATATATTGTTTAAATTCAAAAAGAGTTGTCTATAATTTCTTTGTGTGTTTTTCTCTCAGTAAATATGTTTTTGGAGTTTTTCTCCCTAGGTGGCCACTGAAAAGGAGTCTTGCATGACCCAGTCTGAACTTCCCTGTAACCAAATGCAAATAAATACATAGTTTACACCTGGTTTATTTTCATTTTGTAGATGCCCACTGTTTAGTACTATATTATTTCATTTCTGCTGCTTCTTAATTCCTCCTACTCTTTTAGTTCCCAGATGAATATGAGATTTTATAAGGTTTCACAGTCAGTAAAACTGATTTATCATCTGTGCTGAGATGCTAGATTTAATTTTCAGTTTGTTTTGAACACAATGTACTGTTTTATATCATTAATAATACCCTAGTTGTATTCACAATGAATGCATGTAGTCCTTACTGTTAAGAATGGATGAATAAATGTCCAGACAATAGTATTAATTGTGTACAGTGTTTGTCCTAACAGAACCAGAGTTCCAAAGACTGAATAAAACAATGCAAGCCAGTTTAGCACTTCCCCTCAAGAGACGTGTGTGCTAAATGCTAAGTATCTCAAGTTTTGGAAGGGTTTATATTTACCTAGGGCTGCCTGTTCACATTTCAGGTAAAGGAGGTGTATTGCAGTAGTATTAAATATGCAGGATCTGTTTTTTTTTAATAACAGCCATTAAGCAAGATAAAGTGTACTTGGGAATAACAAATGAAACAGCAGAGTAAACAGTACCTGCCTTATAAATCTGTTCTGTTGTTTCAAGTATTTGCTAAAGGCACATGCATAGAGATGGAATTGCACAACACTTTGGCTTACACAGATGACTGCTCAGTTAGACCAATGGGTCATGCTGTTGCTAAACCATTACATTTTTACAAAGTATACACCATGGAGTGATACTGGGTATGCTAAGTTTAAAGACAGGTTCATTGTTAAATTTATCCCTGACATATGTAAGATGCAGTGGCAGTTTTACAAGGAGTGCTAAGGGTGCTATAGCATCGCCATCATTGTGCGGGTTGAGAAGAAGTCATTCAAACACTGACTTACATAATACATAATATTGCTACCAGTCAGTTTTTTACTAGTAGAAGATTGTACAAAATGTGTCCATTATGGCCATTACTGGACTGAATCTTTTGCACTCCACACTTCAACAGGAAAAATGCTAAACAGTCAGAGTCTAGCTTTTTGTAGCAGTAAAATATGCAAGTCCTTAGATTTGTTATTCTGTCTACTAAAATATAAACTGAGAACTGAATTCATAAAGGTTATACCCTGTGATGTTTTTTTGGATTCATAGAGAGCACTATCATAATGCTGTTGCATGAAGACGTGCAGCTCCATGTTGAGCTGTGTCCCGGTCTGGGGAAAAGGAATATATTAGTTATCCACGCTCTTTCCCCTGGAACTACCTGCATTAAGGCACGTATGCAGCCATAAAGTAGTATGGCCACTCCTGGCTGTTCATGGTAATGAACACAACATTTTGTGTTGTGTGTGTGTGTGTGTGTGTGTGTGTGTGTGTGTGTGTGTCTGTGTGTGTGTGTGTGTGCATGTGTGTGCATGTGTGTGTGTGTGTGTGTGTGTGTGTGTGTGTGTGTGTGTGCGTGCGTGTGCATGTGTGTGTGTGTGTGTGTGTGTGTGTGTGTGTGTGTGTGTCTGCCTGGGAGGTAGTGAGGATGGTAGGTTAGGTCAGAGTGTGTGTGTGTGTGTGTGTGTGTGTGCGTGCACGTGTGTGTGTGTGTGTGCGTGCACGTGTGTGTGTGTGTGTGTGTATGGGTGAATGGATGAGTATATCTGTGAATGTGGTTATGTGGAGAGGAGGGTGCTGATTTTGTGAGGGCGGGTTGAGGTGGTGGTCATACTTCCATACACCCCTAGGCTAACCAGTACAGACTGCAACATTGGCTGGGTGAGATCACTAGAGACCAGGGATGCCTCTTTAAACTTGTGCCTGCAAGTCATTTAAACAGAATGGAAATCATGGGTAAAGACACCATAAGCTACCAGGGCGAAGTCTAAGGCTATGTGCCTTACTGACACACAGGGTCAAGGAAACACTAGACAGCAGGGATACTCAGTATAGTATTCCTTATAGTCATGTATTTTGGAGAAAAACATGGTGTAGGAAACCACTAGGTACGAGGGATAAGTAGCATGCCTTTAAAGGTGCTAAGAGGGACCCTAACCCTCCAGAGGCAATATTAGTACTTTGTCCCGCCACTTAACACCAGGGATATTATATTAAAAATAAATAAAAAATGAAAAAAAATCATCTTCAAAGGGGGATTTGAACCCTGCACTCTTGGCACACAAAAACTCATCATATCATTAACCCACTAAGCTACCTGATAAATTGGGACAGCAGGATTTTTTAACATATATTGATGATCTCTGGCATTAGGCAATGATGGGTCCTAAAACATAGAAAAAAAGACCAAAAGTACAGGAGAAGAACAAATATCAAACCTTGTACTTCTCATTTAATCTTCTTTTTGCAGGGGTGATACACATGTGATGTGAGGGACAAGCCTCCCCCCACACACACAAACTCTCCATACTAATACATACCAACTCCTAGATTACTATACATTGGAATAAAGAGAATATTCTGAAAAATAGCAGTAATGGACTTAGCAAATGCAAGTCCAGATTTTGTTTTTTCAGTCTGCATATTCAGGACTCAGTAATCCAAGTCCCAACATTTCAAATGGTTTCCCTTCAGGATAGTTCATTACATCCTGTACTTTCCATTTTTGCATGATCTTTATTCACCTCATAATTTTTTAGATGTATTGTTGGAGGTTATGGGTGTTGCAACTCCTGTTTGGGGGATGTAAGAGTCTTTCCTACTACATTAAATGAGTGTTTGTGTTTCTTATACTTAGTCAATCACTCTGCTTGTGCTATGCTGATAAGGTCATAACAAGGCCGAAATATGCATATCCATAGCTTGTGGGGTTTGGCTTTATTGGCCTGAAATTGTCCATTAAAACGACTTCAAATGTAAAAGTCATGGGCAATCAGAATCGCCATATAGCTGAAACACCTGATGTTCATAAGGGTCATTTGCATATATCCCATGTGCCTCTGTTACAAGAGGTATGGGAGGTCACTCATTGGAAGTTCTAGCTTGGCTGGAGTTTTCATTTAGATTTTACCGATTGGTTTTTCAGTGTGACCTCACTCTTTGTTTTAATCTTTTTTTTTTCTTTTGATAATTAAGGAAGTTAGTTTTGAAAAATAAAGACATTTAGCAACTATGAGCCATGATTCCAGCTCAAACAGACTGCTTTCTTCATGCTGACAGTTCAAAGGTCTATAAAATCGAATGAGAAGAACAGTAAATTACCCACCAGTATTTTGAAGCAAAACTCATACATGCAGGAAAAATGCTCCAACCTACTCATGTCATAACAATAGTCCTTAATGCACCTGAAAGATAAAACAATGTATAGGGTTATAGGTGAATGTTATAACCCCCAAATAACCTTATCATTCCCTGATCATATCATTCTAATGTTAGTGGTCATAAGAATAGAGATCCTCACCTTTGTGGTCACAGTCTAGTAAATCTGTCTTCCTGTCTTGGTCTACATCAGATAGAGATTTTTAAGCTTATGAGCAAGGATAGCATGAATGAAGAGATCTCCATCCTTATGAATGCTGAAGGAAAGAGAAAAGTAAACATATAAAATGTTATAATAACATAAAATATATAGGTGTATGTTTTGTTACCAGGACTCCCTGTAATCTTGTACTCAAGGTACTTGCCCCTTCTCCCTCATCCTTACAATGGCTCTGAATTCAGGTTCCCTTACTCTTACCCTGACAGGGTTTCTTTCCATACTAATATTAACAATTACATACCTTAACTGAATCCAAAAATGCATGAGACAAACATGACCTGTCCTCTTCAACCATGGCTTCGTGAGGTCTTAGAACCCTAGATTTCAAAATGCATTACAATATTGTTCAGGAAGATAAACACTGTGCTAATGTGATATAAGCACAGAATCAAGTAATCAATTATTTTTTTTAATTTTGTTCATTTTTCAGATGCCTGACAGATGCTGCTATACCTCCATTTTATCTGCATATCCTGGTATTATTGCCTAGGGATGGGACTGCACTGGTGGCATATCTGGAAGGAGAGGTCTGTCAGAACAGAACAGCCAGTTACATTACATATGCTCTCCTACTTGCCAGGAGATGCTTTGTATGTCCTAACTAGGCAGAATTATTGATGTCAGATGCATTATCACACATAATGTAAGTTAACTCCAGACTTCTCTTCAATGCCAAAATGCTAAAGGCAATCTGCCTTATGAGGACAGCACTGTCCCTATCAACAGGAGCATGACAGACCATAAGCAGAAATCACTCTCTAACTCCCAAAGTGGATGAGCTATCAGAAAACACTATTACTTACCCACCATTCTTTTCCAGAGCTAAAGCTACTGGTTTTATTTATTTGTTTATAACGTTTGATAACCAGGCAGGACTGGTCAGCAGACCCCTTTCAGCCACAGCACAGACCTATAAGTCCACAAGAATGAAAAGTAAGGGCTTATAAACAAATGAAATAGTTATAGTACAGATTGATAAACATTTCATGCTTGGATAGTGAATGTTTACAATTTATAATGAACCACTTGGCACTTGCAGAGGAAATGTTTGAGATGCATTTGAAAATCAATAGTTTATAGTACACAAAGTTAACTTTAGGAGATTCCACAGTTAGATTAGATAATGCAGTGTAAGAAATTATTGGAATTGATTGCACAACTGCATTAGTCGTTAGGTGAAGTTTTTAGCCTTTTTCTTTGCAGCAAGAACATAGAGAATATTTCAGCAAGTTGTCTTTTAATTCCCTTTTAAATAGATACTATGTGTTTTCTTGTTTTAATTCTGCAGGAATTTGATTCCACTTGGCTGTTACAAGCTTTTAACATGCCATTTCTCCTATTTCAGTTTCAAACTGGAGTCTAATCAGAGTTATTCTTTCTTCTTGATCATCGCTTAGAGAATAGATTTGTTGCTGGATATACAATTTGCTTTTTAAAAGAGGACAAGTCCCAACATGACAATTTTATAAATTTGTGCAGTAAACACAGTGTTGCCTTTTCAATGATTGGTAGCCAGTTAAAATGCTCTAAGAGTTAGCAATGGTGAGTTTTGTTGGTCTTCAAGTAGGACAAATCTACATATTTCATAGGATCATAGGAGGTTACTAGGCTAATGGCCCTGGGGGCCCTTACAAGCCTAGCCAAGAGTTTATCCCCAAAAAGAAACTTCAGTCAGCACCTGCCACCTGTTCATTGAGGGACACAGGTGGAACCCCTGGAACAAATTTGTGGTTTCCCATCCACTCATCAAGGTTGCTCTTAGAGACGGTCAGCGAGGTACTCTATTTGACGTGTACAGGAAGTCTATTCCAGAAACAGGGCAGCCTCTGGGAGACAAACCTGTCTCTCCAGCAGGATTTCTTGACGTCACATATTAGATTCAGGCCTTTTGAGTGGATAATGTGTGAGGAGTTAGACTTACTGATATGGTGCATCTCTAGTAGGGCAGTGTCTGAGATTGCCTTGTAGGCGAGACACAGATCACCTCTGAGCAATCTGTACAATGCCGAGTAGAGTGATAGTGATTTGAGGCTGTCCACATAGGAAAGGTGTTGGAATCCATGGATTCTCTTTGTGTGGTATTTATGTGGCCTTTCCATTTGGTGCAGATGTTTGGAGAGGTGCATACCAAACAGGGCACTATACTACTCAATTATTGGTCTAATGAGGGAGGAGTACAGAGAGGTAATGCCCTTCTTTTTTCTGGATGCAATCCCTTTACTTATTAGATGAACCAAGTAAAAGGATTTTCTGACCACTGCTGCTACATGATGGTCGAATGTGAGATTGTTGTCAACCTAAGTACTCAGGTTGTGTGCTTAGGGGGTTGCCGTTGATATGGTAATTAGTAGGGGCTGTGTTTTTGCTGAATGGTACAATGATACATTTTTTTGCATTTAAATTGAGGCCATGACTTTGACACCAGTAATTCGTTGCTGTGAGACCATCGTGCAGTATGTTAACATCATCTGGGGAGTCAATGACAGCACCCAACAAGTCATCTGCAAACATGGTCAGCCACAGGTCTTTTGCCTTTGCCTGGACCTCTGAGAAGCAGATACCAAAACGTAGGGGTCCCAGGACAGAT
Organism: Protopterus annectens; assembly: GCF_019279795.1. Taxonomy (NCBI): domain Eukaryota; kingdom Metazoa; phylum Chordata; order Ceratodontiformes; family Protopteridae; genus Protopterus; species Protopterus annectens. The sequence goes on along the minus strand of NC_056738.1, from coordinate 276,928,565 downwards.
ATCTGGGGAACTCCACTAGTGACAGGTCTGCTATCAGTGGTAGAGGCACCTATTTTGACCTTGAGGGTCCTGTTGGTGAGCCAGCTGGCCACCCACCTGATGAGATAGGGATTTACGCCAAGTTGTGTTAGCTTTTCAATGCTGTCTGAGTGGGGGGTTGTGTCAAAGGCCTTGGCCTAGTCAAGATAAGCTGTATGTACTGACATTTCCTCATACAGGGCCTTGGTGACAGTCTCAAAGAAGTCAATCAGGTTCAACAGGCAACATTTGTCCTTGATGAATCTGAACTGGTGGGGTCAATAGGGTTGCCACCTTTTCAAATGCCCAATAGTGGGAATTTTTTTGTAGAGATGTCAGACTTTACAGGACAAAACATACTCATGGCCTATTCAAAGGACAGAGTTTCACTTTTTGCCAAAATAAAAGCTTGTTCTTGTAGTATTTGAGTTGCTTGTGCTAATTCATATAACATTTAGGTATTTCAGATTTAAAATAACTGTCTTATGCAACAATTAAAGAAAACTTAGGAAATATCTTTTCCCTAAAATCTCAGAACATTGTGATTTTTTCATTTTTTTCATGGGACACAACTGCCCAAAGAGTGACTGTCCCTCACAAATTGGGACAGGTGGCAACCCTAGGGGTCAAGTGCTTGGAGATTGCCGATGTCCTTGTTTATGAGATCCATAATAATATGCTCCATGGCTTTACAGCTCAAACTTGTCAAGCTAATGAGGTGATAGTTTTCAGGGTCAGTAGTGGCACCACCTTTGTGCAAGGGGATGACAATGGCAGTTCTCCACTCTGCTGGAGTGAAGTCTGCACTTAGGCTGTGGTTGAACAGGGTGCTCAATGGCGAAGCTAGCTCTTGCTGGCGATGGTGCAGAATACAGCCTGGGATACTATCAGGTCACATGGAAGCTGTGTTCTTTGTCTTGGATAGGGCCTGTAACACTTGATCAAGGAGATGTGAGGTGCAGGACAAGTACTGGAGATGTCAAAAGGTCCTTTGGGGGGACGGGGGGGTGAAGTTTGTGCTGAACCTATCTGCTAGCAGGTTGGCTAAGTCAACAGGATCAGTGTAAGTGATACTGTTAAGTACTAATTCAGAACAAACCTGGACTTTGCCATGGAGGTTCTTGACATAACTGAAGAAGGCTTTGTGGTTTCCTTTTGTTTTGGAGGCTAGCTTCAATTCATAATTGGATTTGGAGGTTTTCACTAGTGATCTAATTTCCTTGTTGAGGCTGAGGAGGGAGATTTTTCCAATTTGGAATTAGTTCCTTTTACCCTTGGATAACAGTTATAAAGCCTGTTAATAGAGGATGTCCACCAGACAAGGTTGTGTTTCCTTGAGGAACAGGTTTTAGTTCTGTTGGGTGTTCACTATTGTCTGTATTTTTGTGTGTTTGTACTAGAGTGAAAAGTTATTAGAGACCGTCTATATTTATAGATTTCATAGATATTCCAAAGCCACTAACTCTTATGACCATTCACTTCTTGTCTGTACCCTCCTTTCCGCATGCTGCACCTCCCTTTTTGTAGGATGACAATACCAGTCAATCCTGGAGTATACTTGTGTCTACCCATTCAGGCATCTATAGTTTGGGCAGTTTTTCCATCTCTTTCAACATTTTGGTTTAAAAGCCTTTGTTTGCACTTGTTTCCCACCTTTCCTGTAACTAGTCTAGTCCAGATACAAATTTGCTGTATCCAGGACTGTTTGTAAGCTTCTGAGCTGCCCCAAGCCTTTCTGTGTTGGAGGGAAACATTATAGCTTATCAGTGGGAGTTGTAAGCACTAGGAAGCCTATCTATCACAAGAGTGGTTTCTGGCCCAGAAATTGTAGTTTATTGGCCGTTTGGCAGTTTTTCCATCTCTTTCAACTTTCTGGTTTAAAAGCCCACTTTTGCACTTGTTTCCTACCTTTCTTGTAATTAGTCTAGTCCAAATACAGATTTGCTGTATCCAGGACTGTTTGTAAGCTTCTGAGCCCCCCAAGCCTTTCTGTGTTGGAGGGAAGCATTATAGCTTATCAGTGAGAGTGGCAAGCACCAGGTAGTCTATCTACCTCAAGTTCCAGCTACAGATTCTTAGTTTTAGCACTTGAATTTGCTTATTTGTGCTCAGCATTTCTTCAGAACTTGTTGTTAGTACTAAATAAGCTACAAATTACTGCAGCACTCAGCCTTCCTCTTTACCTAGTGGAGAAACGTTTTTGTACTTACTTTCCTAACTTGCTTAGAGAAAAACAGCTCTTATACTCACTTTCCTCACTTGTCTAGAGGAAAGTAGTTTTTCATTCAGGCACGTCCAACGGTCAGATTCCAGTGTTCTCTCCTGTCCTTCTGATGAATCTGGGCATCTTGGGGCAATGTAGCAATTGCCTCATGTACAGACAACCCTCTGCTCTAACCACCCAATGCCACAACCTGTGAGAGATGCACTTATCTAGCCAAACTGGAGGTAAAGCCCTCTCCAACCAAGACTGAACTTGACAGTCAAGAGGAGAAGGTAAACACTTGCACCACACCTTACTCATCACATAGTCCCACTAAACCTACACCACCAAAATCCACACATCGAAACACAAAAACATTCACAGAGGCTCTCAATAATAATCTGCTCAAGCAACAGAGACCTCCAAAGCAGAAACACAAGAAACCTCCACCCCCCAACACAACCCAAATGACACACAGCCCACAGACTCAGTGTGCCAATAAACCACAGCCCATAATGCAAAACAACGTACCTAACACACTATTCATAGGTGACTCTGTAGTCAGGCACACTGATGTCCCACTCACCAGGCTAAGCAAGGAGAAGGTTACTGTCTGATGCCTGTCAGGTGTCAGGATCTGCCACATAACCCACGCACTCAGGTCACTCCACAAGTGCAAATATGACTCTGTCATTGTCCATGGTGTGAATGACCTTAGCTGTACCTCCCTGGACTACATGAAAAGAGACATGGAAGAGCTCTCTGATCTTGTAACCCAGGCAGGTATGACCCTAGCCCTGAGTAGCATCCTGCCATTACCCAGAATTATCTCACAATACAAGGACAAAATGATTGACTTCAACAATTGGCTAAGCTTCTGGTGTCATTCTAAGGGGATCCAGTATCTGTCTGCCTGGGATGACATGGTCGACAAACCACAATGCTTTGCCAGAGATGGCCTGCACCTGTTGCCCTGGGATTCTGTATACTGGCTAAGGGTCTTGCTGCCCCTATAATGCCTTTTTTAGGCAAGGTTCAAATGACAAATTCACCACCATAACAGAAACAGGCAAGCAAAAACTGAGAGTAATGCTACTCAATGCTAGAAGTCTAAATCTCAAAAGGCACTCACTCGAGCCACTCCTTAAAATGGAGAACACTGATATCTGTGCAATGACTGAGACTTGGTTCAAGGCTCTAGAGAGCACCCCTGTATTACCAGGCTATAACTCATACCACACTTTTCGGCCATCTAACCTGGCCCAGAACACCAAAGGCAGAGGTGTGTCCATATTAATTAAGGATATCCATGCCTCTAGGCTAGTTGCGCAGCATAATGCATCCAAGGTTATCCAAGTGCAACTAACTCTGGGCAAAACTGCAATCCAAATTATAGCTTGTTACAGATCTCCCACCATGCCCCAGGATTCCCACTCCTCTTTTCTAAATATACTAGAAAATATTAGGGTTCAATCAAACACCCTGATAATGGGCAATTTCAACTACCCCACCATTAACTGGGAAAACTACTCATGTACCAACTCCTTTGCTCAACGCTTTCTGGAATTCATAAATTTCCATGCCCTGGATCAACTTATCCACATCCCCACCAGGGGCAACAATATCCTAGACCCAGCCATTACCAACATGAGTGACTGGTGTTCCACACCTGAAGTCAACTACTTGTTTGGTCAGATCCGACCATAAGCAAATTACCCTAGATATCCACATCCCACCCCCACCCACCATTAAAGAAACCACATTAAAAAATTTCTCCAAAGCCAACTTCATGCTTCTTAAGACAGAAGTGGCGAACTTCATGACACCCATGCAGATGGACAATACAGTTACAAATGCTGAATACTACACAAATGCACTCTATAAGCACTTACACAAGTGCATGGATCATGCTATCCCAAACAGAACCAAGATGCTATCCTCCAAAAAAAGGAAGCCAATCTGGTGGTCCCCTGCCATAAACAATCTCTACAACAGAAGGAAGAAACTGTTGCACAAGAGAGTAAAATCCCATGAGTGGAGGAGCTCCCTGGTCAGCCTCAGTAAGTAGCTGAGATCCCTTATAAGATCCTCCAAAGTTAGCTACAAAAACAAAATCAGCACTGATTCTAAGGTCAACCACAAAGCATTCTATAGCTTTGTCAAGAATATCAATGGCAACACCCAGATCTACTCTGAGTTAAAGCACAACGGCACGAAAATTACAGAACCAACTGATATTGCCAACATCCTGGCAGATAGGTTCAGTGCTAACTTTACCCCCCCCCCTCACCTCCTAAAGGGCCCATATCTATATAGGAAGAATGCAGAATCCCAGTAATCACATCTATGCAGGTAAAAGCTGCACTCTCTAAAACCAAAAACACAGCATCCATGGGACCGGACAACATCCCAGTTTGTGTTTTACATGAACTTCAGAATGAACTGGCTGCCCACCTAAGCACCATGTTCAATCATAGTCTCACGTCAGGCTTTGTGCCCACTGAATGGTGCACAGCAACAGTTATCCCACTCCACAAAGGGGGAGCCACCACTGATCCTGGGAACTATCGCCCTATTAGCCTGATGAGCCTGGTCTGTATCATCATGGAACTCATAAACAAAGACATTGGTAACCTCCAAACTCTAGACCCATCCAAGTTCGGGTTTGTGAAAGGCAGATCATGCCTTCTGAACCCAATCGACTTTTTTGAGGCAGTCACCGAAGCCACAGACGAGAGTAAGGTGGTTCACACATCCTATCTTGACCTCGCCAAGGCTTTTGACACCATCCCTCATTCTGGAATTATAGCTAAACTCACTAAATTAGGTATAAATCCCTACGTCACAAGATGGGTTGCCAACTGGCTCACTGACAGAACCCACACTGTAAAAGTTGCAGACTCCAGATCTGACTTCAAACCAGTGACAAATGGAGTACCACAGGGTTCAGTCCTGGGACATCTCCTGTTTGGTATCTACTTCTCTGAAGTACAGGCTAACACAGGAGGCCTCTCGCTAATGAACTTCACAGATGACTGTAAACTGGGAGACATAGTCGAGTCCCCAAATGATGTGGACATCCTATAGAAGGGCATCACTGAGACAGATGCCTGGTGTCAGAGGCATGGCCTCAAGCTCAATGCCAAAAAGTGCATTGTCATCCCCTTTGGTAAAAACTCTGTACCCATGAACTACCACATAAACAGCAGTCTACTTTAAGCCAAATGTGTGATAAAAGACCTTCCGACCCAGGTGGACAGTAGTCTCTCCTTTGATAATCACATCTCCACAGTAGTCAGGAAATCCTTCTATGTGGCACACCTCATCACAAAAGGGTTCTCATCCAGGAAAAAAAAGCCCCCTATACTTGCCATTCATTAGACCTATTATAGAGTACAACACCCCATTTGGAATGTACCTCACAAGACATCTGCAGCAGCTGGAAAGGCCACAGAAGTACCTCACAAAGAGGATTACCGGCCTCAAACAGATGCCCTACACTGACTGTCTCAGAAAAACTTCAGCTTTACTCTGCAGCATATCGCCTACTCCAAGGAGATCTCTGTCTAACATATAAAGCTATGTTAAACCCAGAGCTGTTGGACATGCTACACCTAAAGAAATCCCAATCCCTCTGAGCTGCACCTTGTCACCACAATAAACAGGACATGCTGGAGGGATAGATCCCTGTCCTAGAGATTTCCTATACTCTGGAACAAGCTACTCATCTATGTCAAGCAAAGTTCCTCATTAGCGTTCTTCAAGAAAAATCTTGATGAGTGGGTAGGAAATAGGAAATATATCCCGAGGATCACTTCTTTGGTTCTGCTCAACAGGGGCACAGGAAATTAACTTTCGTGGGTGACGTAAGCCAGGGAACCTTGTTGGCAAGGCTTACTTAGGCCCTTGGGCCAATAGCCTAGTACTTACCTATGAACATATGAACCTATATATAAAAGAAGATAGCCACACAGTTAACATGCAAAAGTCTGTTACAGAGGTTTAGGACATGCTGAATAATAAATCTGTCCATCCACAATGTTTAATTTATGTGCTGGTGAAGATTTAGGCAACTGGTTCTAGTATTGGTAGAGATATGGGACTTGCCGAGATGCAGAAAGTCCAAGACAGCCAGGTTTCTAATGACACAGTAAGTGAGACAGAGATTTCCCCTTAAAAGTCTGATAGCTACTAAGTAAAGGTATAGAGCTTTCAGTCCCCTTCTTGGTAGCTCAGGGACTTTAGTCTTGTGATAATTTTGGTTAGAAACCTTTGGGTCTTTCAAATTGTTTGATTTGTTTAGGGAGATACATCCCAAGGGGGATGTTGTACTCACTAATTGATCTGATCAGTGCTGAGTATAAGGGAGTGACCTAATTGTTAGAACTTGATGATAATCCTGTGGTAATTATCTGTGCTAAATACAAGGATTTCCTGATAATCATTGTTTCATGATGGTCAAGACAGATTGAGTTATCAGCCCAAGTTCCTAGGTCCCTGACTCCTTTTTTTATTTTATGGTGTATTGTCTATACAATATGATAAGAAGAGGTGTTATCAACTAAAAGTGCTGATACTAAACTTTTTAGCATTCAGTTTTAGCTGATTTTAGTACACCAAGAATTTACTTTAAATGTTTATTCTGGAAGGATTGAGTGTCAGAGGGAGGCTTAACAACAGCACAACAGTCCCAGTTTGCAGTTGTCTGCAAATTTTGTTAGCCAGATGTCTTGGCTCTTTGATCTGAGAAGTAAATGCTAAAAAGGAAAGATCCCAGCAGTAAGCCCTCAGGGACACTGCTGATCACTTTTATTGTTTCTGACAAGACACTTGTAACTTGCATTGTGTGGGTTCTGCCTTTCAGTCAGTTCTCCTGTCCATTATACCCCATATGGATTGATTTTAAAGCATTTAGCTTCTGTTTGTCAGTATTTGGAAAGAAATGAAAGGCTTTGGCCACATCAAGTTACATTTTGTATTACATGGCCTCCATTAAACAACCTCTGCAACTCTTTTGAAGAAGTTTACCAGATTCAATAAACAAGATTTACCTTTCACAAAGTGAAAATGTTAGGTGTCAAGTAAGAGTCTTAATATCATAGTTTATAAGGATAGTTATAATATATTCAGTGGCTTTGCAGATAAGGCTTGTTAGGCTGATAGGTCTGTAATTACCCATGTCAGTTGTAAGGCCACCCTTAGAAAGAGACATCACCAATGCAGTGTAACAGTCATTAGGGACACAAATAGTAGCTAAATTTAAGTTAAACAGCTTAAGTAGGTTGTCTGAAAGTGCACACTTAACAGTATTAAGAAACTAGGTATAAATTCAGTTCCCGTGGAGGAAGTATTTTTGCTTTTGGTTAGCCCTTTCAGTAAATGATTTTAAGAAATAATTGGGGGAATGAGGGATTTGATTGTTTCATTTCTTTGGATAAAAGTCTGGGGGGGTGAAAGTATTACTAAGTTTGCTTGCATGGATATTGGCAATATCTATTGAGTCAAAAAAGGAGGCAGCATTTTGATGGTGAGGGACAAGATATTATTGATAATATGACATCTCCACCCTGTCTTTCTGTTGTCATAATAGATAGCATATTTGGACTGAATAAATTGGGAGCGGCAGTAAGTGTCTTTTTGCCAAGTCCTCATTATAACTAATATTTGTAGTCTTTCAGTTTATATCCAGGTCTCTAAACCATCAAATTAGTTACTAATACTATCGTTGTTTAGGCATGTTATTTTTGTGTATTGCCAACAGATTGCTTAAAGATTATGTTTTGCATAGTTTGAAGGCTGTGTATGTTTGTGTTTGGGAGCATTTGAGACTGTTGAGGTTGGTTGATGGGGCCTAGCTTAGGTTAAAGGTTCCCTGCAACCATTATTTGAATGAAGAGGTAGTACAGTTTGGACAGTGTATTGTGTACTGTACAGGGTTTTAGAGAATTTTGTAACAGGTAGACGAATCATAAAATGTTTTCTATTAGCATACATTAACGTTGCAACATAGATCTTTAAGTTAAGGTATGGGATCTAACTGTAACCTGCTTCATGAATGCAGAGACTTTATTATTAAACTTTTGTACATGGGTAATGGAAGTTATTCAGATAGATGTGCACACAAAAGGAGTGTAAGTAGGAATGTAGAAGATGAAATTAGAGTGTTGGTGTTTATGCTGGTGGTGTGGTATGTGTAATTAATTAGTAACTGTTATATATGAAGGAAGATGACTGTAGAGTTTGTAGTCACAAAGTATGTGGGAGTTACGTAAGAGTTCAAAGGTGTAAGTACTGTTTACAGGGATAGAGAAAAGAGAAAGAAGACTGAAGACAGAGACCGGTGAAAAGAGAGTGGGCAGGGAATATAGGGACTGGTAAATTACAGTATTAGATGATCTGTGTGATGCCCGCACCCTGGCCCAGCAATCAAGGAGCCTCAATCCTCACCACTAACACCAGAGAGGGCATCTCATCTAAGAGGAAAGGATAACAAATACACACAGTAAAGTACAATTTCCCTTAAGTGCACAAAGAGATCACAGTCAGTCTGGGGCTGGTTGCTGCACAAAACCAGCAAAAATGAACCGACACAGTTCCCACGAATCAGTAGACTTTAATAGACCAAAAACACTGTAAATAAGCAGCAAATGTACACATAAAAACCTTTGTTTAAAACAATAAACTAAGCGCTTTCACCCATGTGTTTAATCAGGCATCATCAGGCTCACCAGGTCCCCAGTAAGACTCCCCATTGACACAGCTATAGGGTCCAGATCTCAGCCTAGCTGGCGAGCTAACCTCCAGCACCCTCTGTCCAACCAGTGCTTTGTGTCCCTGCCCAAGTAGCTGACACATAGACACACTTTGAAATAAGTATTTATACAACTTCACAGACACTCTTGAGAAAGGCTGACACAGATTCTCCAGCTGTGCCCCTTTACCCAGACTGTACGGTAGTAATTACTTCCACCAGCAGCTAATAATTATCAGCTACCCAAAGACCCTTAAAAGGGTGTCCAATTATTACTGTGCAATATTATCCATTTGGTAAGTGTGTCTAATCAGTCAAGGCTTATTAGAGTGGCCTTGTACAATAAACTCTATAAATATGCAATGTACTCTAGAGCTTAACTTATCCCTACACAAACCAGCCACAGGTAAAATGTTTTTAAAATATTTAAAAATAAATAATTAAAACACGAGACAATACTACTACTACACTGCAATGCTACTCAAGAGTTCAGAGATCACACAGAAACTTAAAACAATACAGTAGGAAAGTTCCGATATAACAGAAAAACACTTTGTCTAACTTTCTTCTAATTTCCTAGCTATTACTACAAGAAAACACACTTCTACGCTAATAGGCAGTATTGAGCTGGATAGTCAAGATCAAAATGCTTAACGATCTCTGGTTCTCTCTGTTAAAATTGAAACTGCAGTTCTGATACAACATTACATCATTTGTTTACACTTTCCTGGTTTCCAGGCTGACACAGAAACTACATTTACATTATTTTACACTTAGTGCAATAAAGGGCATTCCACATGTAAATTCTTGTCATTAACGTTAGCCTTAAAACAATAGGCAGAATGTTTACTCCAGACTCATTGACTCCAAATTCTAACTTCAAAGGACATACAAAACATAATTTTAATTTCAAAGAACATTTGAAATGCTTGGCTTAGTTTTCCTTACAGCAGATGGCAATGTTGCTACAATCTTGAAGTTCACATTTTACAGTGTTTTCTTTCATTTAAGAAACAAGCCTGTATTTCATATATATATTTACAAATGCCAGAATTATGTATCAAATTCTATTTGACTATGCTGGCAGCCTTCACCCCTTCTCTACCAGTCTTCACAAACTGAATATATTGTTTTAACACTAGTAGAAATGTAACTAGTTAGAGAGGCTGCTCACTAACTGATGCACTGTGATGGGACTACAGGTAGGTTGCTAGGGTTAGGTTTGTAAGTAAGTTAGTGGTGTAGCATACAGGTGAGTAGCTAAATTAGGGACTGAATTCACTTGTTCCTGCTGCCATGAGTAGCAGCAATGAGATTGGGATGACTGGATAGTAGTCAGGGGCTCCATCCCTGTGTTGTCACTGAGCTTGGAGTTAATTAATATTTTATTTATAGTTTGACTTGTGAAAATCTTAAGGTGTAGAACAATAGTAAGACAGTAAGAAAATAAAAAAATACATAAAATTGGAAACAGAAGAATATAAAATTATATACAATATATTTATAAGACAATACGATATTCAGTACAATAACCTGTTAATGCAAAATTCTGGTAGAACCAGAAGCTGTTTAATTGTGATGGAAAGGCAAGTATAGCAAGTCTGTCTCTCAAATACCCAAGTAAATAGCTCCAGAGAGTTCGGGCAACCACCAGATAAGCTTTTAGGGCAACTAAGTCAGATAAACCCCTGGTACTTCCAGCAACCCTGAGATGGAGTAAAAGTCCTTAAGTAGGGTGTAGAGTTCTAAAAGGTCTATCAAATAGACAGGAACTATAAGGTAAAATTTTGCAGTGCATTAAAACAATTACTTTGAAGATGGTAAAAACCTAACTGACAGACAGTACCATTGCAGAACAGGCATTATGTGAGACAAATGTAGCTACAGCCTGCATAATGTACCTGCAGGAAGTCTTGATATTAACAGTATGACCTCCACAAGTCTTACAGTACATAAAAAGCACAAACAAATTTGCACCTCAAGCTTGTCTCACAGCCATTCAAACTCAACTGTTAAGATACAGGAAATTAAAAAGAGGGGTTTTAAGAGGAAATAGAATCAGCTCTATGCAGTCTGTCATTGATATCCAGACTTCTTTCCAGTTGGGAACTACAAAACTTCCCAGGAGTGTTCTTACACTTCGTGATTCCATGCTTCATAAAATAGTTTGACCAATAATGGGCTTAGACTGTGAGAAGCCATTTCATCATGACTATGAATTTGAAATCTGAAGAATATTTATTCTTTATCAGACAGACTGCACACTGAGGTTTGGTTATTGGACACAATCATAGTCAATGCTGGAGTTAATTATTTAAACTTTAATCCTCTAAAATCTGTGTAGTGTACAAAACAATACAGAAAGTTGATTATCATTGAATAAAGAACATGGTAAGGATTAGTTTCAATTACATTATTCCTTCTTCCAGGTTAAGTGACTATAAGTTTACAAAGACCTGACTTTTCAACACATGGTTTAACAAGTTTACCTTTGAGAAACATGTAATAGTTATCCCTTTTTTAATTTCTCCAAAACTTTTGGGTTTCTAATACCATGACGGGAATGGACCCCATTCCTAAGTCAAAGTATGATTAAAGTTCATGAAATTAGTATTGTTTCAATCTTTGATGTCAGCCAGAAGTGCTCTTCGTAGCACACGCAATGTGCTCAGTAACGACTCGACTCCTGCAATTTGTATGGAGTTACATGTATCAGTAACATATCTAAATATTATTGTAGATTCTTTTTTATAAGACCCATTACTCCTACTACTATTGGAACTGTTTGGGTATCTTTCTTTCCACATTACTCTTGTTTCTGCCTGCAAATCCTGTAGTCACTGGGTGTTAGCAATTTCAATGATCGATGCTACTTTTGTCTTCTTCTCATGGACCACTATATCTGTTTTTTTTTCGCATCTGTCTTTTGAACTGTTGGTAATGGGTGATCCCATGTGATATAAACTTCATCATTTTCTATGACACTTCATGGCTCATGTTTCTAGTGCTTTTCAGCTACTTCAATATTATAATGTTTACACAATCCACAGTGCAACAGTCTTGCCACATTATTATGCTTTTTGGTATACAATCCTTTTGCCATTAGTATGTCACAACCAGCAACATGGTGTGCAACTGTTTTCAGTTCTGTTTTACAAAACCTACATTTGTCTGTTTCTCCCACACATTCAATGGACTTTGTAAACCAACATATACATAGTCCACTATCTTGGGCCACCAATATTAACCTCTCATCTTTTGGTTTGAATTTGCCCCTCCTTAACCATTCTTGTGTTCGCTCCTGATCAACATAAGGTTGTTCCAGAAGTTTTTTATATTTGCAACTATATTTATGCATTTTTCACATTTATTGCCTTTTCAACTGATCCTTCACCTTATATTCTTGCTTTTATTTTTTAGCACATTCAGATGCTGTCTGATTTTTATCTACTTCTGATTTGATTTCCATTCTTGCTTGACACCAATATGGTTCGGCTAGACTAAGAAGGGAAGTCATCTTAGATTTATTCTCCTATGTTTCAAACTTTCACTATGTTTAGGTCTTGCAAGATCAGGAAATATGTATGCAGTCCCATTATTGCAGATCTATGCATGTAATCAATTTCAAGGAGGCCCATACCTCCTTCAGAATGGGGAATATATAGTGTTAGTATGCACTGATATTTATAAATCATTTGATGAGCATGAAGCATCCTTCTTGTTTTCCTGTCTAATCCATCTAACACCTTTTGGGGCCAGTCAATCACTCCAAAACTGTAAGTTAGGACAGGAAGAGCAAATTGGTTTATAGCTTGAACTTTGCTCCTAGATGTCAATGCTGTTTTCAGGATTAATTTAAGTCTTCTAAAATATTCCTTACTGACTTTTATTCACATATGTTCATGTTTTATTTTTGATCTTTCATCAATTCATACATTTTTATACACTCCCTCTTGCACGCTTTCTTTTATATCACATTATTTTCCCAAACTGATGTTTTCTTGGTGCTGCAGCTTTCCTGCTTTAAAGGTTGCTTTTGCACAAATTCACTCATTGAGGATATGCTTATGTTGATTAAAGTTTGCTTGGTCCTGATCACTATCACTCGAGCTATCAGAATGGAACTTTTTTAAAGGAGAGTAGCTGCAACAATAAAATTGTTTTTATTTTGAAGTGTGTCTCAGAGTAAAAGCAAGTGCAGCTTATATTTCACATCTTATAATCCCATCAAGATGTATTACACTAATGCATAACATCTCATCAACATAGTTAATAAACTATATATGCTGGCCCACTTAAACAGTTGCAATATTATGATAATGACACAAGCCTGTCAATAATCTAACCTTTATTTACACAACTTTTATAAGTTTGAGTGTTTCTGTCAAAATGCTCATAGAGGTAGCATAGTTATATTTCTGCCCAGTGATTTAAAAAACAGTTTGGTACACTGTGATGAAGCCAAAAAATTGTTGTAATTCAGTGTTATGGTCTTGTCTGTGATATCCCAGTTAGATTAGGCATTTGTTTTGGATCCCCTAGAAAAATGTAAACATATTGTTAAAAAAATTACTAGAATCTCTGTCGAGAGCTTTTGCAAAACTTGCCCACCATTATATTGAATAACTTTACATTCTCTCATATTCCTTAGAATAACTCTTCTTGTAAGTATTTCACTAAAATGGAGTTTGTGGATAAGAATAATCTTAACTGTTTATCAGAAGGAGAAATCTATAATATTAATTTTTTTTGAAAATTGGGTCTGGCCTTGCTGCTAACCTTTAACGCCTTCCTTCTTCTAAGCTCTCTGATCGCATTGCCATTTGTTTTGAAGCTCCTTCCCAAGTTATTTACAGTTTTGTCTCAGTCAAATAAAATTACAGTGCTATGGATATTTCTTCCTTTTGGGACTATATTACATCTACTGATTGGACAGAGTTTGTGTCAGTGAAATTTTAATAAAACTGAACTCCTTTGAACACACACTTAACTGAGCTGAATGGCTGCAGCACTGAAGTACTTTAGCAACAGATTAAAGTCTTTATGTCAAAGCAAACAAGGAGAACAAGATAACGTCTTCAGGAAACATTGAAATGTGGCTAGTAGTTGAAAATGATATAATCTAGCAGCAAAGAGATTGAGAGAAGAAACATTTAAAGTAAATCACATTATGAAGAACATACCGTCATAGTTGTTAATAAAAATACTTTTAAATATGGTATCAAAAAATCAGGAAAATGCTGATCTTTTAAACTCCGGAAACAATTTAATCAGTAATTGAAAATGTATGGCTGAAATGCTTAACACCTATTTTTTCCTTAGCAATAAAAAATTACCATCCAGGACTAAATGGTAAGTTCATGGAAAGTAATACAAATAACTGCTCTCTTATCTCTGAGGTGTGTGTTTATAATTAATTAACACACATTATAACCACATAAATGTGGGTTATGATAACCCTTCTGCACAGTATGTGTATATATATATATATATATATATATATATATATCTAGGTCTACTTTGAAACATCTAAAACCCATAGCATCTAATTTCATAACATTGAGACCAGAACATCTAAAGCCCATAACATCGAATTTCATAACATCTAACACTGCAAATCACACGAAAACAACACCCCCATCCACATATAACGACATCAAACTACCAACACACTTTTTACTATGTAAAACACCCCCTGTAAATTAAATATAGCAATTCCAAGATTGCACTACAGTGGGAAAAAGTTAATTTCCTAACCCAACTGTATCAAGCCCCCCTGCAGAAACATAGTAAAAAGTGTATTTGGTAGTTTGGTGTCATTATATGTCTTTATATGTGGAGTGTGTTTCGTACTTTGGTGTCATTATATGTCTTTATATGTGAATGGGATGTTATTTTCATGTGATTTGTACTGTTAGATGTTATGAAATTCAATGTTATTGGTTTTAGATGTTCTGGTCTCAATGTTATGAAATTAGATGTTATGGGTTTTAGATGTCTTGAAGGGGACCCATATATATATATATATATATATATATATATATATATATATATATATATATATATATATATATCATCAAAGATCACCTAGCTACTCCTCTGTGTATTTGTTAATGCAATGTTAAGAGGAGGTGCTGCCCCATCATTAGCTAATATTTGTATATAAATAGATAGATTGATATTACTAAATATGGCACAGTGAACTTCTGGAAAATTATCGATGTATTAGTTTAGCCTCTGTATTGGGTAAATATTTTGAAAGATGTTCACTTTCTTTACTGGAAAATGAGCACTTATTTTGACCTGAAATTGCCATTTTTCAGCAGGGGGTTCTAAATGAAAGGTCCACCCTAAACTTGTCAGACATCTTTCTGTGAATCAGTTATCTTTGCCCATGACCTCAAGGTAACAGTGGTCTATCTTGATTTATTTAAGGCATTTGATAGTATTCAGTAAGGAATAATTAGTCTTTTGTGTATTATTTTTAATTTAAATATAATAGCATGAAACTGTTAACTGGCTGATTGATCACAAACAGTTGGTCAACACTGAGGGTCACACTTCTGTTCAATAAGATGTGACATAGGGATAGATACTAGGTCCATGATTATTTGACATATTTTTTTCATGTTTGCATCTGTAGTTATCACTGGATCTCAAAACTATACAGATTATTTGAAATTTCATAGCAATAAATGTTTCTTTAGGACAAATTTTAATAGAGTGAAATCTAATATATTTAGTATCATGGGCCTGTTTTGTAAAACTTTTGCCTGTAGCTGTCTGACACTCTTGTATGTTTCCTATGTTAGACCAATTTTGAAAAATAAATAATTGTTTTGTTCTTACAAGACAGACATATTTCTACTTGACAGTATCCACAGGAAGTTCACTTAAAGAATATCCTCATGTAAGAAAATCAGTTATCATAAATGACTATATACCCCTGGAGTGTATCTGTATTGTACAAATATATCAGGGGTCATCACTAGTTGGGCTTTAAATTTTTTTCATGCTCAGTCCTGAGGTTTGTACTAGGTCTGAACATTCTAGAAAATGACCATAATTTAACATGGATGGAGAATCTGTTTCAGAGCAATTGTATCCTCTGTGAAATATGCCTGTCCCACCAAACCATTCTCTTGGTGATGTGGAAGAGGTTTAGATGCCTAGACTGAGTATTTCTGATGCATTTAACTTGCTGATGTGCAGTAAATCCATCAGTACTGGATCAGAATATGTCTTGTATGCCAGATACAGGTCAAGTCTTATCAGTCTGTAGGATACTGAGTTAGTCCATGCACGACATGTTGTTTAGGTCTTGTATCCTTTTAGTGAGGTGTCGCTGTTGGTGTTCCAGTTGTTGTTTGTGTCTGGCCAGATACATGTCAAAGGGGGCATTATAATCAATGACTGGCATAATGAGGGGGACAATGGCATCCCCAGATCTGAAAACAATCCCTTTGTTTATAAGCCCTGCAATTTAGAAGGAATTTCTGACAACAATAGGCATGTTGGTCAAAAGATAGTCACTGTCCACATAAGTTCCTAATTCCAAAACAAGCAGGTCAACTCTTAGGGGGTGTATTCATCAATGTGGTAGTTCCTTGGGGTAGAAGACTTCCAAAAGCATACAGTAAAGCAATCTTTGGCATTTAGTTTCAGTCCATAATTTGGCGCTAGTTATCTATTTGAGATAAACCTTCGTGCAGGATGTCTAAGTCTTTTGAGGATTCAATGACTGCTCCTAACTTGCAATTATCTGCAAATGTAATCAATCAGAGGCCTTTGGTATTGGCTTTTACTTCAGAAAAGTAGATGCCAAAGAAGACAGATCCTAGCACAGAACCTTGAAGGACTCCACTGGTGACTGGTCTTTTTTGTGGAGGTAGCTTTCTCTATTTTGATTATTGTTTGTAACATTTCCATAAGGCATTCCAGCGTAGATGGCCATATGCCTTTTCCAAGTCCACAAAGCACATTTAGACAATACAGAGACACTTTCATAAACCACCCACTATCTGTGCAAAGGCAAAGAGATGATCCACTGTTTTATGGCCTGAATAACTGATTTGGCTAGTGGATGAATTCTCCTTTCCAAAACCATGGCATATGCTTTCTCAGGGAGGCTGAGGAGTGTGATGCATCTATACCTGGAACATAACGTCTTGTGTCCCCTTTTCGGAAAGAAGAGGAATATTACCTGACCTTGTCAATTCATGCCTCATTGAAAAGGCATGTTGGATGTTATCCAAAACACCCAACAATGTCTAGCACCTTCAGCATTTTTAGACAAATCTCAGCCACTCTAAAAGCCTTGCAACCCTAAAAGTAATTACTGTGGTGACCTCAATTAAATTAATCCAGTTGTACCATCTATTTCTGAAATTATCTCCTCAGAGGAAGTGATAAGCACCAGATCCAGGAGTTTTTCAAAGTATGCTATAAATAGTGACACAGTTAAGGTCAGCATTTCTCCACTCATACTGGGAAGGGTCTATGTGGTATCGTACCTTCCCTCCTGCAGGATACTATACAGCCAAGGGTGGTTTGTGGAACCTGTTTAAGACCATCAAAAACATTCTCCATGACTTTGTCAAACTGCTCCCACATCTGGCACTTTGAATGTTACTGCAGCTGTTACCTGCTAGGCTTGTTGGTACCTATCAGTTAAACTTGTGGACCTCTCCTATCAGTTGTTCTTCTTTCGGCTTTTCCCGGTTAGGGGTCGCCACAGCGGAACTCTGGTCCACTAATGATTGGCAGTAGATTTTTATGGTGCTGAAGTGCCAGCCTGATGCCCAACCTTCAACGAAGGTACACCCATTCACGCATGTCTTTCGAATGTCACTCGACCATGGGGAGGACATGAAGACTCACCACAGAAGGCGCTCCAGACAAGAATCGAATGGGAGAACCTCTTGCTGTGAGGCGACAATGCTACCGCTGCACCAACATGGCTTGGACCCCTCTATCAGTATTACATAAAAATGCTCTCTCATCAGTGTGACATCTTGCCACATGACTAGTGTCCATCACTGGGTCCCAAGGTTAATGTTATAACACGTACCAACTACATTGTGTCACAGACCACTGCTGCTAAGTAAATGAGCTCTTGCACAGGCACCATTCATAGTCCATGTCCACAGCCTCCATGGATACAGATGAAAATTACTTCTGGAGGTTGTATATGAGCTCAGCTCACAAAAACGTTTAGAATATGCATTCCCAGGAGAGTATTACTACACATTTGCATTTCTTGAATCTGTCCAGCCACTACCCCAGTCACCAGATCTAACTCTCCATGTCCATCATTCTTACACAATAGCCGACATCTCTGAACAGAACTACAAAAGCCATATGTTCCGTATGAATCACCACACTATGGCAATTAAAAAGGGTGAATACTCCAAACAGCTGTAAGGTACGTATGCAAAAAGAACAGTTATGGTTATCCATACTTTAGCTTTTAGCCATATTAATGCAGCTGTCATGCTTACCAGCACAAACTCCAAATAAGTAGCACCCATCCAGTTGCTTATGAGTATCCCTACATCCACTTAATGCCTCTCATGAAGGTTAGCTCCAGAGAAAGACAGAGACTACCGTTGCTTAAGACATCTGATTCTAGAAACACTGTCGTATGCGCATATAATCTTATCAAAATCTTGTGGTACTTTTCAACCTTCTGTACAAGGTCTGGTTCCTTCACCAGCAGTGAGGTGAAATTCCATGAACCAAGTTTCAGTTTGCACTGCCAAAGTCCAGTTTGTCTTAAAGTATCCCACTCTCGGGGTATTATATCACAGTGACTACATCTACCTTTTTGGGCTAAAATATGTCAGGCTACATGTCAGCCTACATACGTCACCCAGCTATTCAGTGCCCTTCAGCATCCCCCATTCCAAGGTCTTTCTCCAGGAGAGGGTCCCAGTATCCCTGTTAGAGGCAAGTGAAGTTGTTATTATCTTTAAATTAATCATTATGGTCAGTATTTCAGATAGCTGTGTGTCTGGCTCTTCCTTTCAGGCCTAATGGCCAAGAGTGACTCTACCAAAAGGGTAAAGTTCCAGACACTATAAGTCTAAGGAACTCAGGGCACACAAACCCCTCCACCATAATAAGGCCACAATCCCCTATTCTTGGAAGTTACAACAGCAATATCTATTTCAGACATTCTTATTTATTTATTTAATAGTGTATAACGTAGCAGTCAGATATTTGATAAAGTACACTGATACTGGAAGCTTGTGATGGAAGCTTTGTACCTCTACCTACATGTTTTTAACTTATACGAAAAATCTTTATTTGGCTTTACAGCAAAAATCGGTTGATGGCAGCATGGTCCATTAATGTATTACTGCAAAACGTGTCACTTTTTTTTTTTTATTTTATTTAACATTTGTTAACTGGAAAAGTCCGACTTGGAACAAAGCCAATTTTCAGCGGAGGCCCTTCTATGTAAAAATCACACGTTTACAGTTTGAGTGTGTGTGCGTCTTTGTGTGTGTGTGTGTGTGTGTGTGTGTGTGTGTGAAAAAGATTGTATGTAAGAGGAGGGTAGGGGTAGGTCTAATCTATGTATACATAACGTTTTTAATAACAGTGTTCTGTGACCCAGACAGTGAATAACATTTAAGACACCATGAAAACAGGCAAAACAGTATTTCACATAACTCAGAAGGAATATTGTATGTTAAATTGCCGCAATGGGTCTGCACTCATGTTGTGATTCATGGTACTATCAATCTGTGAAAGGAAATACTTCATGCTGGCAGTTCTGTTAATAGGAGTGCCTCATGAATGGTGTATAGATTCTGAGAAATGGGTTTATGTGCCAAACCAATTACTTCTCTGAAGTCGTACGTCTTGGAGTTACTATATTTAAGTTTGGACTGTGTGGGGGTGAAGTGCCCCCTTAAAGTCCTTGACTATTTTTTTTTCAAATCATATGTATTTGATGCATTTGCATCTGTTGGTGTAATGTCAACAAGTGTAAATTAGGTATGATTCTCTTCTTCAAACTGACTTCAGATCCATTGTTGTTCCTCTCTCAGGTTTCAAACATATCTAGTCATACATGCTCATATCTGTAAATGGAATACTTAATAATCAGTCTTCCGTGGAGTAGGCATTGACAGTTTATTTATTTATTTATTTATTTTCCTGTGGCATTAGTTTGCAGTTTTTTTGGAGTCTTTAGTCAAGACTAGCTGCACTATATAATCTCATATCTGCTAAGAAGTAAAGAAAGCATAATCATTTCAGAAGAGGTACTCGTCTTGCTGTTTATTGTATTGGAACAGATACTGATGGAGACACAATTTCAGTATGCTTTACCTCACTCTGTCAGTCCTCACAATGTCAACATAACCTAAGGTACTACCTCACTATAAAAACCTACAGCAACATTTTCTAAGAATAATGTAAAATGCATGCTTTCTTAAAGCATTTAGAAGATGATGAAATGCAAAATGCAAGTATATTCATACCAGCCAAGAAAACTTGCGCTGCAGAAATTAAGATACAATTGCCAACATTGTATACATACAAGTACTTCAGTTTGCTTTTTCATGAGTTTGCTATTGCAAAACTGTCCTTCACTGTATCGGTATTAAACTGTTTTAGGATGTATAATTCAATGATTAGCAATGCTATAACACTGTTCTACTTTTCAGCCATAGTATGTCATAGATTTTTTTAATTAGTTTTGAGAACAACCTGTTCCAGCACTGTTAATTAATATTCAAAACACAAAGTACAGCTGCACAGAAATTTCACAATCAGGAAATAAACAAGTCATCAAACTTGCTGAACATTTTCACCAGGATTAGAATACTGGCAAGTGTCTTTTAAGTTCTGTGCAACTGCCTATTTTACTGGTAGTATTTTAATTTATGTGAATATGCTTTTCTTAGCTTAAAAAGTGCTGTGACAAGCTGTCAAGACTCTTGTCAATTATGAATGAATCACAAAAGCATGTTTGTATGGTTGCAGTCCGTGATTTAACTGCACCATGTGTCAGTCATAGAACTGAAAAAAAAAAACACTAGCCCCTGACCTTGTCTCTTCCTCGTAGAATTTCATTAATTTCACAATAGCTTGTTCATTAAAAATGCTTTCACATTTAATTTTCTTTCCTTTTTTTAATTTCTACAAGTCTTTTAGGTTTCTAATACCACAATGGGAATGGACTCCATTCCTAACTCAAAATATGATTAAAGTTAATGAAATTAGTATTGTTTCAATCTTTGATGTCAGCCAGAAGTGCTCTTTGCAGCACCCGCAATGTGCCCAGTAATGATGCCTTCTGCAGTTCTTATGGGGTTACATGTATTGTTAACATATCTAAGTACAATTGTAGATTCTTTTTTATAAGACCCATTGCTCCTACTACTATTGGAACTGTCTGGGTATCTCCTCTTCCACATTGCTCATTTTTCTGCCTGCAGATCCTGATATTTTATGACTGTGTGTCTCTCTGTACAAAACACACTTTAGTCACTGGGTGTTGCGATTTCAATGATCAATGCTACTTTTGTCTTCTTTTCATGGACCACTATATCCGATTTTCTAGCATCTATCTTTTGAACTGTTGGTGACCCCATGTTTTGTAGACTTCATCATTTTCTATGATGCTTTGTGTTTCCAGTGCTTTTCAGCCACTTTAGTTTTTGCACAATCCCCAGTGCAACAGTCCTGTCACATTATTATGCCTTTCAGTACAGAGTTCTTCTGCCATTACTATGTCACAACCAGCAATGAGGTGTGTGACTGTTTCCAATTCAGTTTTGCAAAACCTATATTTGTCTGTTTCTTCCACATGTTTAATGGACTTTGTAAACCAGCATGTATGTAGCCCACTATCTTGGGCTGCCAATATTAACCTTTCGTCTCTTGGTTTGAATTCGCCTCTCCTTAACCATTCCTGCTTTCGTTCATGATCAACTTGAGGTTCTTCCAGAATTTTTCTATACTTTCAACTATATTTATGCATTTTCTATATTTCTTGCCTTCTTATCTGGTCCTACACCCTATATTCTTTCTTTTGTTTTTTTCTTTCCATAAGACACTGCACAAGCTTAAGATGTATGGTTTGGCATATGCTCTGACAAGAAAGGGTGAAATGTATTTTGTTAAATCAGTTACATGTTAGGTGCATGCTAATCATGCTAAAATCTTTAATCATTTTTAGTATTTCACAACACATTAACATTTAGAATTTACCCTACCTGTACTTTTTTGTCTTAGATGTTTTAGATGTTTTACTCTTGTGCAGCTCACCCATGTAATCTGTTGCCTAAGTGTACTTGATTTTGTAACTCTGTCTCACTGTGTGATATACATTATCACTACATTTTATGAAAGTTATGTCTATAAATCTGTGCCATTTTTTCTTGGCACCAGGCCACCATATACCAGTCAAGAAACTTGACTGAATTTTAATAGGTAGAACGTGCTGATTACACTCCAATATTTGGAAAATAATAAACCAGTTAAGCGCTAGAATGGAGCAAGACCTAACTGTAGATCAGTATGTATGTATACCTTTAAGAAGACTTCCATGAGCTTGCACATGCAAATACTGAGCATGTGTGAGCCAGACTGCCATTTTATAGAGAGAAGTTAACATTGTAAGCATACATGTATGTAATTGTCTATTAGTTAATCAGTTTGTTTATATTTTATGTTGCTGATATCCATCCTGATGTGTTTCTATATAATAATGCATATAAATGAACTACCCCTCCTATTCATCTTTAATCATAACATAGGACGAGTGGCATGGTGTCAGAATGGGATCCAGAATCGAGACCAAAAGGCACTCAGGTAATGTTGGAGGAATATAGAGGAATGGATCATCCCTACAACTCGCAAAAACAGGTCAGGAACAAATTCCAGGTGCTAAAATTTTCTTAAAAGATTTCTTACTCAAAGAATATAAAACTAAGCACTCAGAATTCTCAAAACAAATTTCTAATTAAACAAAATGTCCAAAACTATGACATATTTGACAAAAATATTCAAAATAGTTACAAAAATGTTTAAAACAATGTCCGAATCACATAAATTGTATAAAATAAGGAAAATGTCCGAATCACATAAAATGTATAAAATAAGGAAAACGACCCCGTTATTTTACTATGTGCTACTTTTTTGCATTAAAGCTATTTAAAATATCCAAAGTATGCAAAGTGTTTGCAAGTTTGTGCAGTATTATAATGCAATTATTTTGCAAAATACAGCCACTTCAAAGCATATTTCACAAACTACAGTATTTCGAAGAGTTTATTGTGCATGTGGATGTTATTACAAGTACCTGGTGTGTGTGCATGGTCATACATAATTACAAGGGCCATATTCGCAGTGTGTTTAAGCATACTTTGTTGGCATAGCAGAAGAATTTCGAAAACCTGGTCCACTTGTATTTGATAATAATATTACAGAGAATTGGAGGGTGTTTGAGCAAGAGTACAATATTTTCATACAGGCTGCATTTTCTGACAAAGATGCGCATACAAAGGCACTTATTTTGTTTAATTTAGCTGGCCCAGAAGCCATAGAAAGAGTGTTCATTTGTGTATGCACCTGCTGGGTTTGCAGGGGAGGGGGAAAACCGCCATATAGTGATACCAGCTGAATCAAGGGATGACCATGAGTGCTTAAAATGTAAATTTAGAGAAATGTGTAACCCCCAAATGAATATTATAATGGAAAGGCACTTAATTCACACAAGGGATCAAACCCTGGGGAAACTTTTACAGCATATATAACTGACTTGAGAAACAAAGCTAAACGTGATTTGGTGATGATTTAAAGGATGAGTTGATAAAAGACAGACTTGTGTTTGGTATTAAAGATGATGATGTGAGAAAGATTTTGCTTCAAGACAGTGATTTAACTTTGAATAAGGCCATTGAGATTTGTCAGATATATGAGCTCAGAGAAATGCACACAAATATGCTTACAAATGAGAAATGCATGCTTCCAGTATCTTCTAGTGCAAATGTTGACAGTATGCAGCATGTAGTTAAAAGAAACAGGCCCAAGCACATGGCAGCAAGTGTGAATCCTGTAACACTCCCTGGTAAACCCCATAGCTTTCCAATTCCAGAGCATGCACAGTCTCAGTGAAGCACAAGGGTGAATCAGCAAACTCAAAGCATGTGCCCTTACCTAGCCTCATAGTCAACTGTCATAACTGTGGTGGCAATCATGTGTCTAAAAGATAAAAGTGCTTAGCTTTTGGGAAGCAATGCCACAGATGTAAAAAGTGAAATCATTTCCAAAGATTTTGTAAATCAAGAAAGGCATATTCTTTTATTAAAAGAGAACATTCAAAGAGACAAGTTGATCAATTAGAAAGCTGTGACCCTACTTTTTATGTTGATGGCATGTCTGTGCTTAATGAAACAGTCAATGCAGTAGATTTCTGAGAAAAGAATGAAGTATTTTGAACTGTCCAGATAAATGGAAAACCCATAGAGCTTAAAGCTGACACAGCTTCAAAGTGCAATGTTATGCCAGCAGAAACTTTTGCTAGAGTATGTGCTGGTGAGAAGCTTGATTTGGCAAAGTGTGCAACGCTTCTTGCTTATGATGGTGAAGAAATTCAAACTGAAGGTTCAGTAGTGCTTTCATGTTACTCTGCTGGGAACAGCTATGAATTGCAATTGTATGTAGTCAAAAGGCATGTACGGTCATTATTAGGCCTCAGAGACAGTTTGAAAATGGGACTACTTTCATTTAACAAAGAAGTCCACCATGTAAGCTTAAATGATCACTGTTCTAATTTTGCCCAGTCTATTTTCTCTACCTACGCTGATCTTTTCGAAGACAAACTAAGCAAACTCCCAGTTGTGTACTCCATGAAGTTTGACCCTGAAGTCAGCCCAGTTCTCAGACCAGCCCAGAAAGTTCCAGTAGCTATGTAGAACAGAGTCATAGCCGAGCTAGAGAAAATGATGCAGCAAGGTGCAATTTGTCCGGCTGATGAACTGACAAAATGGGTATCTTCCATGGTGGTAGCTCATAAGAAAAGCTCATATGATATCAGAATATGTATCGATCCAAGAGATTTGAACAAAGCACTGAAAATACCTCATCATCCAATGTGTACAGTCAACAATGTCTCTGCTCTTATACCAAATGCCACTGTTTTTTCTGTTTTGGATGCAAAGAGTTCATTTTGGCAAATTTTGCTTGACCGAAAATCCTCATTGTTAACCACTTTCAATACTCCTTTTGGCAGGTATAGATTTTTGAGAATGCCATTTGGGATAAATGTTCCAGACAATGTTCAAGCCTTACAATGTTTTCTTGGCATGGTTAGCTATCTAGGCAAATTCATTCCAGACTTGAGCCAGCTTTCAGCACTGCTCAGAAAGTTGACATGTAAAGATATATCCTGGTCCTGGTTAGAACAACACCAAAGAGCTTTTGATGTCCTGAAACAGAGAATTGTCAGTCCACCAACTCTCAGATGCTATGATGTTCACAAACCAGTAACTCTTTCTTGTGGTGCTTCAAAGTTTGGACTTGATGCAGTCATTTTTCAAGATGATAGACCAAAAGCCTATGGATCCGGAACTCTAACCCAGACTGAGATTTAGTATGCACAGATAGAGAAAGAGCTCTTGGCAATTGTGTTTGCATGTTCAAAGTTCCATGATTATATTTAGGGCTGCCCAATTCAAACTGAAACAGATCACCAACCTCTAGTCACTATTTTGAGAAAGCCTATGCATACACCTCCTGCCAGATTGCAATGCATGATGCTGAAATTGCAAAAGTATAATTTCAGTCTTGTCTACACAAAAGGCATCTTGCTGATACATTTTCCAGATCACTCAGAAATACCACTGAACAGCATGAAAATGAGAAACTTGATTCTGAAGTCAGGGAAGTGAGAAATATTTCTTCCACACATCTTGATGAGCTTAGAAGTCACACAGCCTCAGATTCAATACTTCAGAAGCTCAACCACTTTATCATTTGAGGATGGCCTTCAAAGTAATATTGTTTACCAGTAGAAGTGCAACCTTATTTTATTTACAAAGACGAGATTTTGTCAGACAATGGTATAGGTTCATACTAGGCTGTCTGCCCTAGGGCATTTATAAGCCTAGCCAGAATGTGTTTGGCTTTCGCCACCATTTTAAATTTATTTTGCTATGCCCTTTTTCGAGGTTAGTATACTGTGCCTCTGTCTAACAGTGACACAGAAGTGATACCCGGGGTAAACCTATGATCTCCCATCCACTCATCAAGATTCCTCTTGAAGAGAGTCAATGAGGGACTCTGCCTAACCTGGGCTGGGATTTTATTCCAGAGTGAAGGGAGCCTCTGGGTTATGAATCTGTCTCTCCAGCATGTCTTATTTATTTCCGTGCTGAGGTTCAAGTCTCTCGAGCGCGTAGCTCGATGGTATTTGGATTTTCTGAGGTGCAGCATGTCCATTAATTCCGGGTTAGACATGGCTTTATACGTCAGGCACAGATCGCCTCTGAACAGGCGGTATGCCACTGAGTAGAGCTGGAGTTTCTTTAACCGGGCAGCATATGGCATCTGTTTGAGCCCTTTGATCCTCTTGGTGAGGTACTTTTGGGGTCTTTCCAGTTGCTGCAGGTGTCTGGTAAGGTATATCCCAAAAGGGGCATTGTACTCAATTATGGGCCTGATGAGGGATGAGTAAAGAGGCACGATGACCTCCCCTGATCTAGATGTGAATCCCTTCATGATTAGGTGGGCTATATAAAATGTTTTTCTAACCACTTCGCCACGTGGTTGTCAAATGAGAGATTGCTATCAACTTGGGTCCCCAGGTCCCTAATTACTTATTCTGTACTTAATGGATTACCACCTATGTGGTAATTTGTGGGCACTTTGTTTTTGCCAACAGGGATGACTATACACTTTTGGCATTTAGCTTGAGGCCATGGCTCTGGCACCAGTTGTCTGTTTCTATGAGGCCCTTTTGGAGGATGCTTGTGTCGGCTGGAGAGTCGATTATGGCGCCCAGTTTGCAGTCATCTGCGAACTTGGTCAGCCACAGTCCTTCCATGTTGGCCTGTACCTCCGAGAAATATATACCGAACAAGAGAGGTCCCATGACTGAGCCTTGTGGGACACCACTTGTAACTGGTTTGGAGTCTGACATGGCTCCAGCAATTCTAACCATGTGGGTTCTGTCCTTGAGCCAGTTTGCAATCCATCTAGTGACATAGGGGTTTATATTTAAGCTGGTGAGCCTATCTATAATGCCCGAGTGGGGTATTGTATCGAAGGCTTTTACGAGGTCCAGGTAGGCTGTGTGGACCACCTTCCCCTCGTCAATGGCCTTGGTGACTGTTTCAAAGAAATCAACCAGGTTTAAGAGGCAGGATCTGCCCTTAACAAAGCCGAACTGGGTAGGATCCAGTGTCTGTAGGTCCCCAATATCTTTATTTATGAGGTCCATGATGATCCTTTCCATAGCTTTGCAGACCAAGCTAGTCAGACTTATGGGGCGATAGTTTCCAGGATCCGTTGAGGCACCACCTTTATGGAGAGGGACCACTGTTGCTGTACGCCACTCTTTGGGCACATATCCTGTAGTAAGGCGGAGATTGAACAATAGTTTTATGTTTGGGTTTAGCTCTTCTTGGAGTTCATGTAGGACGCAGCCCGGGGCACCGTCTGGTCCCATTGATGCTGTGTTTTTTGCTTTGGAGAGGGCGGCTCTTACCTGAGCATCTGAGATGTCAGGGGGCAGCACTCTGCTGGGATAGATATTTGCCCGTTTGGTGGGGGGTTTGCGCTGAACCTGTCAGCTAGGATGTTGGCAATGTCTGTGGGTTTGGTGTATTTTTTGTCATTTTGGACTAATTCTGAGCATATCTGGGAATTACCACCCAGGTTCCTAACATAACTAAAGAAAGCCTTGTGATTATCCTTAGTGTCCTGTGCAATTTTTCTCTTGAAGCTGGCCTTAGACAATTTTATGAGTGCCCATAGTTTTTTGCTAATACTGATCAGTGATGCCTTCCCTTTTTGGGATTTTGCTCTATCATTTAGTAGCTTCCTCCTTCTATTGTATAGTTTGTTTATGGCTGGGGTCCACCAGACAGGACATCTGCCTTTGGGGGATTGGGTCTTGGTTTTATTTGGGATCGCATGATCCATGCATTCCTGAAGGTGTTCATAGAATGCATTTATAAAGGATTCTGCGGTCTGGGCCGTATTTTCCACAGGCCTGGGGGCTTTGAAGGATTCCACCTCGGTTTTGAGGAGTGTGAAATTTGCTTTAGAGAAGTTTTTCACTGTAGTTTTCTGGGCAGGGGGTGGGGTCGGGATGTGAATATCCAGTGAGATTAGTTTATGGTCTGATCTTACCAGTGAGGGATACACTTCTGGTCTGGAGCATAGAGTCCCCATGTTGGTGATGATCAGGTCCAGTATGTTTTCCCCTCTTGTGGGAGTGGTAACAAGTTGTTCCATAGCATTTGAGTTTATAAATTCTAGGAACCTTTGGGCTAGGGTGTTGAGATATGTGTTGCACGTGTTTTGTTTTGGGGTAGCGGTTGCTTGGGTGTCTGCTTTGGAGGTCTCTGCTGCTTAGGCAGATCTTTATTTAGAGCCTCTGAGTATGTTTTTGTGTGATTATGTGTTTGATTTGATGTCGTGGTAGGTCTATGTGAGACTGGAATTGTAGTGATTGTGGTTTCCTTCTCCTCCTGACTGGTTATGCCAGTACTGAGTTGAGAGAGCTGAGCCTCCAGTTTGGCTATATGGTTGCATCTCTCACATATGTTGGAATTTGTTGGGAGGAGGAGAGGGTTGTCTGTGTACATGAGGCAGTTGTAACATTGCCTAAAGATTCCCAGATTCACCAGCTGGACCAGAGAGGAGCTTGACAACTGACCTTTGGACATGCTAGAATAATATTGGGAATTCCTTTATAATTGAAAACAAGGGCCAGTGGGGAGTGAAGGTGTAGTACTTTTAATTTTTAGTGCTGACTTATATAATTGCTTTAGTGAGCAAGTGCCAGGTAATTTAAGTGCAATGTGTTACAGGTAACTTAAATGCAAAAGCGACAAACAGTAACTTTCTTTCAAGTGAAACAAGGAAATAAGTACAGTAAGCAATGCAGATATCACTAGTGATCCACACAAGCGCTGAGAAGCCGCGTATTAGGTGGAATTAGCATTCCAGGGAAATAACAAGCAAACAAACAAAACAACAAGCATATAAACAAAGCTAGATTCAGCAGGCCTGGATCTAGTCTATGCTACAGCAAACAAGTTGTACCAATTTCAGTAAGATACAGTTCAAATATTCAGGCATTATAAACCTTTAACCAGAAATTCTCAGCTCAGAAGGGCAGAGTCCAGCCTCTTCTCCCACAAGAGTGCAGACCACGAACCTTCTTAATGTAAAATAACTGGCCTGAAGCCCAAGTGCTTAAACCAGAACTAATACACTTTAAGAATAACAGACACTGGGCTCTCAATCAGCAGTTCCCAACTTAGAAGGATGAAAGCTACCTGTCTCGAGACAGTATCATCAAGAAAGATCCAAGAGTGGTTGTTCCAAAATCTTTGCAACAAGAGTATATTACCATCTTGCATCATGGCTACCCAGGAACTTATTCTACCAAAAGAAGGGTGAGGACACTAGTATTTTGGACTTCTATGTCAAAGGATATCGAGACAGTACTTTCACCTTGTTCTGTATGTAATAATGCTAAGCCACATCAACAGAAAAAAAACTTCATCTAAACCAGATTCCTGAACTACCTTGGTTGGCAGTAGCTACAGACATTTTCAAATGGAATGGTCAGCATTACTTGGTGTTAGTAGACTCTTATTCATATTGGTTCAAGATTGACCTACTTCCTAATCTAGCATCCAGTACTGTCATTACTAAGTTGAAACATCATTTTGCAGTCCATGGTAGTCCACACATAGTTATTTCTGACAATGGTACACAATTTACAAGCCAGCAATTCAAGAGATTTGCTGAAGTGTGGGACTTTACTCATGTCACGAGTAGCCCTAAATGTCCACAGTCAAATGGTTTGGCAGAACGTGCAATTCAAAGTGTGAAACAGTTATTAGAAAAGTCGAAACGAGACAATAGTGATGTTTTTCTGAATCTCCTGAATCTCAGAGATACTCCTCGTGATAAATATCTTGGTTCACCTGCACAAAGGCTTTTTTTGAGACAAACCAGAACCACACTACCAATTAGTAGCAATCTGTTGGTTACCTGTGCTAAGTACAACAAAGCAGGGACAGCTCAACTTATGAAAAGGCATTTGCCCCAGAAGTCGTATTTTGATAAGTCCAGCAAACCACTCAATTCATTACGAGAAGGGGAGACAGTGAGGATTCAGATGTCCAAAGGTTTTGATTGGATTGGATGTCCAGAGTCAAGATTGTACATTGTAGAATCACAAGAAGTAGAATTTAGGTGGAATCAGAAACATTTTGCCTGTGAAAAAGTCTCTAGATCTCAGAGTGAGTTATCCAGTGTATTCCCGAAACTCCTGAAACAGATTGTTCACCACTGACTGTCCCTGTTGCTAAACCCATTACTAATTGCTATATCACTAGATCAGGTCACATTTCCAGACCATATTCCAGATACACGACAACTTGAACATGAACGTTGTGCTTATTTCTTAGTATCTGTATAACTGCATGTCTTTTTCAGATATCATTTTATTGTGGGCGATTCACTAAAGAGGGATGATGTAGATCAGTATGTGTGTATATCTTTAAGAAGCTTTCCATGGTCTTACACATGTGTATAAATACTGAGCACGTGCGAGCCAAACTGCATTTTGTAGAGAGGTGATTAGATGTAAGCATGCATGTATGTAATGGCTTGTTAGTTAATCAGTTCATTTATATTTTATGTTGCTGCTATTCATCCTGATGTATTTTTATATAATAAAGCATATAAACGAACTACCCCACCTGTTTGTCTTGAATTATAACATAGGACAAGCAACACCGATCTTAAGAAATGTTAAGCACCCTCTGCTAATGTTGTTAAGGTCAGGTCTAACACTTGACAGTCAAATCCACCAGTACTCACCACCAAATGACAGTGGCAGAAATAAAAGATTTTTTTCTGCCTGTTGCCCATAAATATAAGGTGTCCCTATCTTTCTGTCATAAGCATAAAAAGTAGCTTAATTAGCAAGTGAGTTCTTTTGAATTTTCTTAAGGATGCAATGTCTGAAATTGAAATGTATGCCATTATCAGTCCTCAGTGGTTTCTCTGAAAGCCACAGATTTTAACAGGAACAGACTAAAAATATGGAGCAATAATCTGGATGTTCTGCAGAAATCTGGATAGTTGATAGTGCTAAGTCTTTTTTGACTTTGAAAGATGGCAAAACAGCTTCTTCTTCTCTTTTTTTTTTTTTTTACTTACTGTAACTAGTAGTACATGGAGTTGATAAAACTCCATGCACTACAAAGAATTATGATCGGTTCTCTGGTCCTAACCTACAATTATATGTTGTCAACACAAATACAAAGACTCATCTCTTGAGCTTCACTCTTGAGATGAATTTCTTGGCATCCATGTGTTGAACACATAATAAGAAGGTTAGGATTGGTGAACTGATCATAATCCTCTATATTGTTGTAAATTGAACTATTGATTCTGTTGCTCCTGGTAAAGCCAGACTGCTTTCACAAAATAGGATTAAGGCATCTGTAATATGTTTCAGAATAATGTGCCAGTAATTCTGTTATTTTTACATCATAAGGCACTGACATTTCTGCTCTTCATGATGAATTATTTCTTGCTGTGTGTGCAATTTCATTCTCATAAGTGTCCTATACTTATGCTCGGAGTACCATTTAATGACATTGGTTCAGCCTGAGAATTTCACTGTGAGTAACTGATTTGCTTATGAACCACTTTGCAATGCAGGCCTACAATGTGGTCTGACCTTGGGAAGTATATCAGCTAACAGAGAAATATGTCTTTATTTAGCACTGTTGTTTTGCACAAATTCTCAGATCTGCATAGTGAAATTTTTGGTTCTGCAGTTTTGCAAATGTGTTTTTATATTAAAATTCATAGAATAATCACATTACCATTGTTTCATTTTTTTTTGCTTCCCAGACAAATTTATCGCATAAAAGTATAGAGGTTTCTGAACTCTTTCCCTTAAACAGGAAGTTTGATGTCTGACTTCTGTGTTAATTTTTGGGTATGCTTCCCATTTATTTTTCTCACTATAATTGTTAGCTGTCATGTTCCGAGCTAAAATTAAGTACTTGCACTAGACTTTGGATATGGTGTGACTAATTTCATCTTCTTCTAGTTCAAAAAAAATCAGTTATGCTGTTAAAATTTTTGAATGATTTTTCTGATCCCATTTTTGCGAAACCAACTCTACAATGACCATGCCTTTTTGTTCCCAACACTGAGATGAGAGCTAGTAACATTGTAACTGTCATTCAGACAGTCATGAGGCATTTTTCATTTTCAGACCCTAATCCCTTCTCTAGTACCTGATGTGCATGGATGTAGACAAAAGAGCATGGTATATGCTCCACTGGAAGCATGAAAGCTGCCACATGGATGCAGCTTGGCACAGTCAGCAAAATATCATTAGCTCTTATACTGCATGCAATGTACTTCTCACTCCACTAAATGATCCACACTGCAGCAGGCCAGACCTACTCTACACCATACTGGGAAAGTTAGCATTGTCTGCTTACTCCAAACCTCTCCTTACATCATCCATTGTCCAGGTTACTAGTTAATTTCAAGTTCTCTGGTTTGTAGTCAGAGTTTCGTCACTCTGTGTCACACAGCCAGTGACATATCATTGCCATTTGTGTTGCCATTTATGGCTCTGTTGCTTACAATTGGATTAATATGATTAATAAATTCCATTGTTCTCAAAATATTTTTCAACTGATGTATTTTTTTGTTTGTTTGTTTTTTGCCTTAGTAATTCTTCTGTTCTTTTTGCCTGTATTCTGTCTTTCATCTTTTGTATTCTGCTGTTAACCTTCGTAAAATTGGATAGCATGACAGTTTTGCATGAAGATCACATGGAAGCGCCATAATCATTGTATGCAGTATATAGGACTGCTGCACAGAAATAAAGCTAGTAAATCAATGAATCTAGCTTACAGACAAAAGTGCAGCAGCATTGTGGAACAGGTATACAACTGAGTAACAAGCAGGCCAGTTTTGTATAAGACAAATGGAAATGGGTGAAAGAGCATTCATAACAGGAAATACACAGTCCAGAAAAAGAGTATGGTGTTGGACCTTACAGCAGCTTGGCTATGGAATACAGAAACAGATTACCTGGGAACCAAAGCCTTTAATGCAAACTGCACAGCAGTCCAGAACTCAAGGGCTACTATACTAAACAGAAGCACTTTCCAACCCTTGGTAGTAGAGACATTTATGGGAATAAATTAAAAGCAGTAGCAGGAAATAAACATATTAATTCACAAGGCACTCCAAGCACATTGACCAAAAAGCATTGCAGTGCAACACAGCTATACACATATGCATGCATACATACATTCAGGAAAAAAGTGGGGAGTTAAGCAAATTCTGAAATAGCTATTACTAAAAAGTGATTTGAAAAAAAAAATAATCTAATACATTCCTAAAAGTATGACTAGATGTAAAATCTTTAACAGCTTATGGCAGCCAGTTCCAGACTTGTACCGTCTTTGCTATAAACCAAGTTATCATCTTAAATATGTTACATTTATCTCTAACTAAACTATGTTTTGAACTGTTCAGGCTTAAACTGCTGTTACTTTCCTCAACCTTAGATATTTCAGGAAATATACTTCTGACATTCTGTGATAAATTCAGATCAAACTATTACTTAGGGGACCAAAAAAGTGAAGGCCAATCTAAAACAAGCATAATCTCATTGGTCATCATTACTAACATCATCAAGGCTAATCTCTCCTCACATGCCCTCAGCACTGCACCTTACGAGCCGTTACTCCTAACTCAAAGTTGGCTTATATGTGACTTAAGACAATAATCATTATTTTATATTTAAAGCCTTGCACCCCTCAGACCTAACCAGTTCATCTTCCATCAGATGGTAACCAGAGTCATATAGTCATGTAACCATGGTTCTGTGAATATTTAGTGTTATATGACTAAGCTCCCACCAACTTTTCAAAAACTTAAGCCATCCTATAAAGCATTATGATCATCACATGTAGCTATAACTTTTGCTTACTTTATACCATTGACAAACTTGTGGATAATTGCTGCTGACAGTCCCCATTACCTAAAATAATAAGGATGCCAAAACTGACCTTTGGGTAAACCTCATGGTCAGCAGTCTATTTTCACCATGTTCTTATACAGCCTAATTTCCTGACAGTTAGGCAGTTTCTCACCCATTACAACAAAAAACATCAGTACCTAAGCCAACATGTTTATTAAGTAGCAAAACATATACTACCCTATCAACAACCCTTCTCAAAAAATAAATATAATGATAACCTGAAAACTATTATAATGACTTTTGAAATGATATCAGAAAAGAATACTAAGTTTGCCAAATATGAGGAACTTTTGAAGTAATATTATGTACTATCCAATTAAACTATCTATAATTTGTAAAACATTTATGACAACTGAAGCCAGGATCAGTCACTATTAAAACAATGCCGCATCAATGAATCAATTCCATGACGATATTATTATTGTTACAGTCATAAATACATTTCAAACTTACTTAAAATTATTAATTTAAATCTCCAAATTAATTGCTAAAATTACAACAAATGTCAAAAATGTCAGAAATGATCAATATGTTTGAGATGTGCCTGTAATTTTGCTTAGAAAATAAGATAAATAAAATTGAACTTGATCTTGTAAAAACAAGGCATATATTTTTTCCTTTCTAAGATTTGAGTAATTTTCAATTAGATGTTGAAAAGTATAGCAAATAATGAAGGATATTATATGCCATGCACTTCTAGTATCTTGATGTCTATTTTAAAATTTGCAAAATTGAAATGAATATCTGTAAAGGAGAGTATAGTAGCACAATTAGTCTATGCATGTTAGGATGATTCTTCTCCGCATGGCCCTCATGTATTGCCTCTGAATTAAAGTCACTTTGGAGATGCATTTGTTGGTCCCCAAGTACACTTGGGGATGGGATTTTTACCCAATTAAGTGGATAGTGTGTTTCATTTTTAAAAATTGGTATTATCAGGCGGCTGTTCCATGTTTCAGGAAAAGTAAGAAACGTCCACTATTTAGTAAGTTATTAAAAATATATGCTTAAAATTTCAACCTGGACTTCTACTGCAACTTTATGGTCTTATTGAGTATGCCAACTGGACCTAGCACTTTATTTTTTATATTTCGTATAATACATTTAATATTTTTCTGGTGCAAAAAAATTGCACAGTTCATAGTTGACTGGAATGATTTTTTTGTATCAATCATTCATTCATTCAATGTTTTTGTATATTTTTGTAGTAGGATAACCATTTAACATGGGTAATATACCAGTCTCTGAGTACAGTGTTTAACTGTTCCTCCTATCACCAGTCACCAAAATGCCCTATTGTCTCCATATTGAATTGCTTCTGTGACCTCCTGCCATTTGGGCTGTGGATCACCAAAGCACTTTTTCACTTTAACAAGTTTTCTATATCTAGTTTTCGCATGTAAAAAAAAACACAAATACGCATTTTGATTGCTTGCCTTTTCCCAGCTTTGAATAGGGAGTTTTACTTTTGCTTCTAAACATTGATATTAGAACCACTTATTATTTGCTGCCCTAATTTTATACCTCTATTTCTTCTTTGGTATATTCTTTACACATAAAACTTCTGTACTTAAATTTAAATTAGTTAGGTTCCCATGTCTATAACTACATAGTATGTACTTACTCTGGAAATTAACTACTTTGGGTATTTAATTTATACTAAAGTAAATCAACTCAGTTCCACTACCTCAGTTCTTCCCTAAATTCCATTTTTTTTACTTTATAAGCATTTGCTGAGTTTGCTCCTTTTCTCACAATCCTGCTATTACAGGGAAGTGAACACTGTCTGCTATCACCTCACTTATAATCCTAAATGTATCTTCCTATTGGTATACCATAATGAAATAATCTACTTCTGAGTCTTGATTTTAGAATATTTTAATGAATCACAGGTTTCATTTTCCTGGACCCACTGCAAATTACTTAATTACTTCTTTCTACAATTCTTTTTTTTTCTCAGTTTTTTTTCAAATGCAATTGAATGAATTCCATAGTATTTATATATAACATCTTAAATAACTATGTACACTATTTGCATTAGCCTGACACTATAACAGATCTTAATGTATACAGTTACTTTATAAGTATGTCCAATCCATTATCAGAGTGTCTGATCAATTACTGTATAGAGTCGATCAACAATAAGACTTTTCCCCAAGGGTTGTTGATAAATGGCTTTGGTTAGATTCTTAGTTCTTTAATTTTAATTTCCAATAATGCTGTTGTCTTCAGTAGGCTGTAAAAGTCTTCTAAAGTTGGTATTGTGTTTGTATTCCATCTTCTTG
Source organism: Protopterus annectens (assembly GCF_019279795.1). NCBI lineage: Eukaryota > Metazoa > Chordata > Ceratodontiformes > Protopteridae > Protopterus > Protopterus annectens. The sequence goes on along the minus strand of NC_056738.1, from coordinate 276,892,017 downwards.
TTATACACTTCCATGAAATTGCAAGTATAGTCCATACTAGATACATGTTTGACCTATTCAAATGAGGACCTTCATTCACGTTTAATAATGCAAGAGCTTTAGTTAAATAAAATGATTCATTAAATAAAGCTATTCCAAAATGGCTTAATTTTAACACAATCAAAGAAAATGTGGTTCCAATCTGCATTGTGTACTTGCTCACATCTCCAACATATTCCTTTCATGGAAGAACTAATTTTATTGATTCTATCTGGAGTTAAGAATGCTCCATGCAAGCATTTTCAATTAAAAACTTTCCAGTATTGTGTAAAGGATATATATTTTATCGATAAGATATCTGTTTTAATATCTTCAGTTAGCTGTATTGAGTGTCCTTTTGTTATATATTTCCAATATGAGGTTTGGGTGTTGTTTTATAGTTTGTCAATATTTTGTAAAATTTTTAAATACTGTTTCCCATGTCAAAGTAATTATATATAATTGTATATGTGTATTTCATAAATTTATGTATTTCTTTAAATGGAGAATTGTTAATTATTCTACTTAAATCTTGCAAATTATTGAAAACACTCTGTAAAGTTAGCCAGTCCTGCTGTGGAATTTTGTATGTTGTTTTTATTACTTGCATATCTAAAACTTTTAGTTCTTTGATACATTGGAGCCAACAAACAAATCCTTTCTGTTCCCAGGAATTATTAATTTCTATATATATTTTATGTGGAAAGTTCTTTGTGACTATAAATGGTGTTAAAAAATCAAACCAAATTTTTAAATTTATATTTGCATTAATAATTTTAATAAATGAGTCAATATAATAATTAATCATATGAGTTTTAGTGGGTTTATTTATGTTACATTGCATATTAATACATAATATGTGCCATGGCAAATTGTTTTTATCTGTTATTTGAAATTTTGTTGTAAATCAAATTAATTGATATTACAGTAAGTAATTCTTTCTAATTTGCCGAGTAATTTGGACTTATCCAATCTGAGATTGTTTTAGATACTGATGCTTTTCTATATGTTTCTATATCAGGAAAATTTAATCCTCCCTGTTTCCATGGTCTGATATGATGTATTAAAGCTATCCTGCTTCTTTTGGGAAACCATAAAAATTTTATTAGGCATGAATTTCTTTCTTTCAGTATATTCCTTTCTGGTAACAGCTGTATTACCAAGGCTATATATAGGATCCTGGGCAGTAAAACCATTTTTATTAACTGCAGTCTATCTTCAAATGTTAATATTATTTTGTTCCATTTTTCCACAGAGATGTAAAATTGTATTGATGATATTATTGTAGTTTTTTGAGACTAATTCATTATTATCCTTGCATAACTCAATTCCTAGATATTTTAAGGTAGATTCTTGTTTCTCTATGATGTGATCCCCCTTAGTATGCAGTTCTTTTTTTTATTCAAAAAATACAAATTTTGATTTATTGAAATGGAATCCTGAAGTCATGTGAAATTTGTCAATTAATATATCTAATTCTTCGAATGTCTCTATTGTATTAGATAACGTTAGTAATATGTCATCAGCAAATAGCATTACTTTAGAATTGTATTGTTCATAAACATCTATTCCTTTTATTTTTATATTGTTATGAATTGAATCTGCTAATATTTCAATAGCCAGAGCAAATATAATCGGTGATATGGGACATCCTTGTTGAGTGCCTTTTGTTATATGTATAGATTCAGAGGTAAAAGGACCTAACTTGACATACACTAAATTATTTGTGTATATATTCTTAAGTAGATGAACAAAAAATGCAGGAAATTCAAATAGCATTAGGATTTTAAATAAATAATCCCAGTTTAGGGAATCAAATGCTTTCTCTATATCTAAGCCAATTATGAGTGTTTATTTTCTTTATTAACATAATCTGTAAGAGAAATTATCATTTTAATATTGTCATGTGTGTGTCTATCATATATACATTTAGTTTGATCATTATTTATTGTTTTGGATAGTGGTATTTTCATTCTGTTAGTTAATATTGTCATAAATATCTTATAGTCATTATTTAATAATGATATAGGTCTATATAAGGTACAGAGGTTTGGGGATTTGTTTTCCTTTAGGATTGGTGTGATTAAGGAATATCTCCAAGAGGGTGGTATTAAAGCTTATGACTGAATTTCTAATAGAGTTTTATGGAAGAGGGATAGTATCTTTGAAGGAAAAAGTGTATATATTTTCATATTTATGCCATATGTACCTGGAACTTTATTATTTTTACCCTCTTTTATTGTATCTGTAATTTCTTTGTAGGATATGTGTGCTTGCAGATCTAGTTTTAATTGTTCTGGTATTTTTTTTATATTAGAACATTTCTCATCTAGATTTAATTGACTGATATGTAAATTTTCTTTTTGGAAATGTTCCATATAGTGATTTCTATAGGCATCAAGAATGTCACCTATATCCAAGACATTTTCCCTTTCTTTTCATAGAAGATACTTTTAATGTTATTAGCTTTTGATTGTATTGTGATTCTTGTGGATAAATTATGTAGATATTTGGTAGAAATGGCCAAGTTATTAATTTTTAGGTTTTCTAAAGCTAAACTAGTTTTATGTGTTAGAATTTTGTTGTATTTATTGTTTAATACTTCTACTTTCTTTTTCATCTCCAAATGATTTTGATTTTTTTCAGCTTTTACTGACAAAAGTTTGGATTGTAGATCTAATAATTCAGAATCCCATTCTCTGATTTTTTTATACCAAGTTAGGGTTTTACCATATATGTAAGCTTTTAATGAGTCCCATATCATTATTTTATTTATCTTCTGTGGTGTAATTAATATCTAAGAAGAACTGTAATTCAGATAATAACCAGGGTTTGAACTCTTTAATTTTAGTTATATATGCTGGAATTCTGGAGTTAAAGATTAATGGTTTGTACCCATTTTTAAGTTTTAGTATCAATGAATTGTGGTCTGAAAAGGGGCAGGGAGTGATTGAGAAATTAATGATTTTAGAGTGTAAGTCACAGGCAGGAAATATTTTATCTATTCTAGTTTGGGTACTAAATCTGTGATCTAGATGGGAAAATAACAAAAATTTATCTTCTTTAAATGTGAAAGTATCTACAAGATGAAATTATTCTATACATTTGTTTAAAGCTTTGGATACAGCAGATGTACGCAGCGGTCTTGTATTTGTAGTTTCAGAAATATCAAATATACAGTTAAAATCTCCTCCTAATATTAAGTTGCCTTTATAATTATTGGAGATGAAATCCAAGTGTTTTTAACAATTCCTGTTTCAATGCCTGGGAACCAGTATAGATTGGCTAGGGTCCATATTATGTTATTATGTTTAACTATTACTACTGTCATAAGGCCATCTTTATCTTCATAATTATAAATGATTTATGGGTTAATCACATTTGTTTTCCATAAAACTGTTACCCCTTTTGCTTTTGTCTTATAAGTGGATTGCGTCAATATCATATATACCTTAGGATTTCATTTGTAATTGTCATTTGTTTTAAAATAAGTTTCTTGAAGGAAAGCAATTTGTGCTTTGTTCAATTTTAAATATTTCAGTAGATTTCATCTCTTGCTAGGATTGCTTAAGCCATTGGTATTTAAAGATAATAAAGTTAAATCCATCTTAGGTTATTTAGACTACATATTTTTTGTTTTATTGTGACTATTAAACATTTTCCTCTGATAACTATAAAGTACACGTTTGAGCTTTTAAAGGAAATCATCAGTTTTATACTTTGAGCGTTTACCAATAAAGTAATGTTTTAGTCAGGCATACTAAAATGTTTTTGTGAAATAAATTTAAATTAATAAAGGTTAACAAAAATAAGATCTGCACTAGCCATGGAATGAAATTCATTCCTAATTAGATGGATAAACCTAAGTCCATCACATTATCACTCATACCTTGGCAATCCAGAACATCTGAGCTTCATAAATTGAATTATCATATGGAGAATATTTGTAATAGAAATAAGCAATATTTATATTATTTTGAACATAGTACTATTGTAGATTAGACAGAATTCTAATACAATATAAATGTCTACTTATTGTATAACCAATTAATATTTACATGAAAGATAGACGACAATCAATTCAATCATAGTAAAGTAGGATGTATCCTGTATAAAACCTTAGTAAAAGATTATAGCACACAGTTATTTAACATATGCACCCTTATTGAAGAAGTCTTTCAAAACTTATTACTTAATATAAATAGATGGTAATAATATTTATACCTAATGTTTATAATACAATTTTACTAGATATATCAGAAGTTATATTTCATTGTTTATCAGCATTTAAGTAATCACTTTGTTTGTTGCTAACTTACTTGAAGCATTACGTTTGTTTTATGTGAACATTGATGAAAGTGCATTATAATTATCAGTGCATCCCTCTTCCCCCCATTTCCTACACAAGGATTTTCATATCCGTCATTTCTTATTATAAAATGAGCAAAATTATAGGTTAAAACAACAAATTCACTTACTGTAATTAATGATTACAATTTCCCTTTCCATATTCATAAACTGCCATTTTATGGCATGTACTGAAAGTTTTATAGATTTAAATGACAGCATTCTATTTTGTATAATCAGCAAAGGTTAAACTGAGTGATTATTGTCAATTTAATACTATTTGTTCAGAACGTGATTGTTATATTCTGTGACATTCCTAGTTCAGTCTTCTATTGTTTCCCTTGAACAACTTTATCAGTTTATCAAAGCAAACAAAGAGAATCTCACTGAAGGTAATACTGCTCAACAAAATCAATCCAAAGAAAAATAGCAGCAACCACCACTAAGAAAACAATGCTTTAATCAGGCAAAACAATAAAAACAAGGCATACAATGAGAGTAAAACTCTGGCAAAAAAAAACTATGATGAGCGCTTTCAGGCATTGCTCTTCATCAGATAAATCACTCACTTCAAAAACACTTATTTAAAGGGAATAACAACCAATCAGTGCTCAGTAATTAACCCACTTTTCTTTAGGGCAGGTTTTAGTGGAATGACATCAGAAAGTCCTGGATACCTATGTGCTGTGAGTTTTACAATGCACTTAGCCTCTTCACATTCTATGTCATTCACTACATCCCCACCTCTGATACCTTTTACCACATTCCAAATAACCATAAATTTAAAACAATGTTCCTGATGGTTAAATATGTGCCTATACAGGGCATTATGCTCATTCTGTGCCCTGATGGCTGATAAATGGTTTAGTAACCTATTTTCTAACATACAGTTCATTTTCCCTACATAATAACAACTACATAGTTGGCAGGTAGCAAGATAAACCACATTAGTGGTCCTGCAATTGGCTCATCCCCCACGACCTTCCTAATCTTCTCATCAGAAAGCAAGATCTTCCAATTTTGGCTGATTATGTTACATACCCCATGAAGATTGTTACTGTATGTAAACATAAGTCTCACTTTATTGTTGTGTACTGGCCTGTTGTTAGCATCCAAAGCCCTCTCTGCATTCTGTTTTAACCATGGGCATATTTTGCCCTTTCTACACTCTTTCCTAGTCTGTGTGACCTTTTGCACTTTCTGTTTCCTATACCCTCTTTCTATAAAATTACCTTCCAACCATGTTACTTCTTCTTCAAAATTATCATTCACAGTACACAGTCTAGACACTCTCTCTAACTGTCTAGTAATAATATTATCAAAAATAAACCTTGGGTGCAAACTGTCTTGTGTCAACAAGCTGTTCTTCCAGCACTCTTTTCTATATAGGGTTGTCTTAAACCCCCCCTCATCTTGAAGCAACCTGACGTCCAGAAAATCTATCTCAGTCTTAGAGAAACTCACTATGAATCTGAGGAAGGTGGTTGTCGACTCTAGATATTTAACAAAGTCCAAAAGTTCAATTTCTTCTCCTCCACATAGCAAAAAAATGTCATCTACAAAATACCTATAAAGACATAATTTATCCCTCCATTTATTATGAGCCCCCATTACATAGTACCTCTCCCAGTAAGATAGCACCAGATTAGCATATATGTTAGCACAAGGGGTGCCCATGGCCCCCCCCCCCTGTGTCTGTCGGTAAAAACTACCTGTACATGTAAAAACATTATATTCTAGGACTAAAGCCAGAAGATTCGCAACCAACACTGACTTACTCCCTTCCATCATGTTCATTTCAGCCATCGATCATGATACTGCATCAATACCATAATTATTGCTTATCACAGTAAAGAGACTTTTAACATCGTGTGACCATGAAATAATCCCCTCCCTCACTAGCTCCAATACAGTCTTTTAATGGAGTCAGAAAATACCCCATGTCTCTTAATATCTCTTCCAAGCATATTAAGCATGGTCTTAATACACACTCCAACCAAATGGAGATGTTTTCAGTAATCCATCCACTCCCTGAAACACACTATGGAGAATGTATTGAAGCAGAAGAATAATGCACAGATGATGTTTCCATCCACTTGGGTGGACAAAGTTAAAAGGAATCTGGTTTCAACTGGGAATCCTCTGCTACAATTGAACTTGCATGTTACTACTGGGTGACAGTTATCAGGATCCATGAGTACTGAGTACAGTCCTACTTTTGAAGAACTTTTGAAAGAGTTTTTTAAAAAGGTGAATAAACTGAAACGGCTGCAGTGGCAGCGGAATCATTTTGAAGCATGTCTGCAGTTTGGTGTGGTTCCAAGGGGCATGAGGATTTTTTGCATGCCTACACAGGGAGAAAATTATCCACAACGTCTTACCAAATGGCAACAGATTAACATTAACATTGGCTTCTCTTATAAGTGATTGCTACTGGAGTTTTTTGCTCCAGAGGAACAGCAATTGAGCAAAGATGTTGAGGCTTTACAGCTGCGACTTGAGACTGAGTTTAAAGAGGAGAGATATGTCAGTAGATTAGAAAGTGTGTACTGTACTTTTTCTACTACGGATCACAAACTGCAGCAGGTTAAAGTAAAGAAACTGCAGAGAGATTGCAATGATTTTTATGACAGGCCAGATTTTTGTCTGGCCAAGGGAGAACTTTAATAATGCTGCTATGCAGGCTACTGCTTCAACAGAAACTGTGGGGAAGCCCAAGCACTTGCAGAAGCCCAGGCAGAGTAGTTTTAATACGGACAAAGAACAGACCGACGTTGAATCATTCGACCTCAGGGAGAGACAAGCAGAATAAGCAGCATACGAAGGAAGCAGGATTGGATACTATGAGATGTACTATCAAAGAAGATAAAGGGAAGACTGTGAATACAGGAACTGGACAACAAGAGGGAGAGAGAGGTTGCCACAGTGATCCCCTTACTTTGGATTCTGTGCAAACAGGGGCTATGAGCCACATGGTCAGTCAGATTATTGTGTGCTCAGGGGCTCGCCAAAAAGTCCCATTTATTGGTGAGGAGAATCAGCATTTTTTGCTTCCCTACCGGCTCCGGTGAAGAAAAAAAGTGACTGGAGATGTCCACAATACAAGAACAGAGAGACCAAATAACGGAGGATTTCACAGTGACTGGTGATAATATTGTGCTTAATTTATCTGAACATGTTTTATCAAATGATGAATTACATGTATTAAATAAGGGACTAACTTTTGTCCCAAGTCATAATAGTAGTTTTAGTGAGATAATTTTAGATTTTATGATGTTTGGCAGAAATGTGATGTTAAGAGAATTGTTTGGGAATAACAATCAAGTACAGCAGGGCTCTTTGAGACAGCCCAGCACCTTTCTTCCAGTGTTTAATTCTGCCATGCACACATTTGTCAGGATTTGTGAGCAAGAAATCTTGTCCTATTTACGAAATGGACACACAAGGAGATTTCACAACTTGACTTTAACACAGAGACAGGCTTTGTATGACTTGCAACACAATACTTAGATTGTTATTAAATCTGCAGATGTGTGGCGCGGTTTTGGTCATAAGACATTTTATCATGGCAAACTGGCTGAATTGTTGTCAGATGCCTCCACCTTTACCCAAATCTCCCCCATAAGTATCAACAATCTTATCAATGAGGTCAGGGATAAATTAAAGCATATAAAAGCAATAGGCTTGATGGATAAGGAGCTTTTTGATTTTTTTGTGGATTGAACATCACATTATTCCTGTATTTAAAGCCTTACCCAAGGTGCATAAGGATTTGCACAATACCCTGCTGAGACCCATTGTCTCAGGGAGGGGATGGATTACTGAAAACATCCCCATTTGGTTGGAGTGTGTATTAAGACCATGCTTATCATCCTTGGAAGAGATATTGAGACACGGGGCATTTTCTGATTTCATTAAAAGACTATATTGGAGCTAGTGAGGGTGGTGGGGTGCCTTCTGTGTGGAGTCTGCATGTCCTCCCTGTGGTCGCGTGGGTTTCCTCCGGGTGCTCCGGTTTCCTCCCACATCCCAAAGACATGCTGTAGGTGGATTGGACACTCTAAATTGGCCCTAGGTGTGCGTGTGAGTGTGCCTTCTGTGGAAGGTTGGGCGCCGGGCTGGCAACTCGACACCGTAAAACTCCACTGCCAATTACTGTGCGGACAAGGTGATCCGCTGTGGCGACCCCTAACCGGGAAAAAGCCGAAAGAAGAAGAAGAAGAAGATTGGAGCTAGTGAGGGAGGGGATTATATCATGGTCACACTTGATGTTAAAAGTCTCTTTACTGTGATAAGCAATGATTATGGTATTGATGCAGTATCACGATTGATGGCTGAAATGAACATGATGGAAGAGAGTAAGTCAGTGTCGGTTGCAAATCTTCTGGCTTTAGTCCTAGAATATAATGTTTTTACATGTGCTGGTAGTTTTTACCAACAGACACAGGAGGTGGCCATGGGCTAATCTGGTACTATCTTACTGGGAGAGGTACTATGTAATGGGGGCTCATAATAAATGGAGGGATAAATGATGCCTTTATAGGCATTTTGTAGATGACATTTTTTTGCCATGGGGAGGAGAAGAAATGGAACTTTTTGACTTTGTTAAATATCTAGAGTCTACAACCACCTTCCTCAGATTCACAGTGAGTTTCTCTAAGACTGAGATAGATTTTCTTGATGTCAGGTTATTTCAAGATGGGGGGTTTAACTCATTCCCTCCAGTAGAGCTCTTTTGAGTGCGTACCTTTAACCCCTAGTGGGTGTGGCTTCAGCATTTAAAAACTGAAGTTATCACCTTACATTTTTAACAAATACCCATTGACAGAGGTCATATATCAATACAATTGTGTTTGCTATCATGTATGCTTCAAGATAAAATTTTCTGATACCTTGTATGTAACATGGTTTTGGAATTATTAATGCAAATATGAACAGGCAATATTTGACACCTAGAAGAGCAGTAGGGTGTAACTGCAGAAACGCCTGGAGACGTCACTCGGCTGTAATGAGACGACCCTATATAGAAAAGAGTGCTGGAAGAACAGCTTGTTGACACAAGACAGTATGCACCCAAGATTTATTTTTGATAATATTATTAGTGGACAATTAGGGAGAGTGTCTAGACTGTGTACTGAGGATATTAATTTTGAAGAAGAAGGAATAACATGGTTGGAAGGTAATTTTATAGGAAGAGGTTATAGTAAACAAAGTGCAAAAGGTCACACAGACTAGGAAAGAGTGTAAAAAGGGCAAAATGTGCCCATGGTTAAAACAGATTGCAGAGAGGGCTTTGCATGCTAACAACAGGCCGGCACACAACGATAAAGTGAGACTTATGTTTACATACAGTAACAATATTCATGGGGTATGTAACATAGTCAGACAAAACTGGAAGATCTTGCTTTCTGATGAGAAGATTAGGAAGGTCATGGGGGATGAACCCAGTTTTCAGTTCAGAAGGAACAAAAATTTAAAAGATTTATTAAGTCATGAGGGTAGAAAAGAGAGTCAACTGGTTGCTGTGAGGAAAAAGACCAGACCATGTGGCTCCTGCAAGGCATGCATGTACATCAATAATAATACTAGCTTTGTTCATCCCATTACAGGTAGGGCACATCATTTTAATGCTAGAGCCAATTGCAGGACCACTAATGTGGTTTATCTTGCTACCTGCCAACTATGTAGTTGCTATTATGTAGGGAAAATGAACTGTATGTTCAAAAATAGGACGCTAAATCATTTAACAGCCATCAGGGCACAGAATGAGCATAATGCCCTGTATAGGCACATATTTAACCATCAGGGACATTGTTTTAAATTTATGGTTATTTGGAATGTGGTAAAATGTATCAGAGTTGGGGAGGTAATGAATGACACAGAACGTGAAGAGGCTAACTGGATTGTAGAACTCAATGCACATAGGTATCCAGGACTTAATGATACCATCCCACTAAAACCTGCCCTAAAGAAAAAGCGGGTTAATTACTGAGCAGTGATTGGTTGTTATTCCCTTTAAATGAGCGTTTTTGAAGTGAATGATTTATCTGATAAAGGGTATTGCCCAAAAGCGCTCATCACAGTTTTTTGCCAGAGTTTTACTCTCATTTTATGCCTTGTTTTTATTGTTTTGCCTGATTAAAATGTCATTTTCTTAGTGGTGGTTGCTGCTATTTTTCTTTGGATTAACTTTGTCAGTTTGATGTCATGTATAAAACATTAGCTTAGGTATTATATATGGTCAAGATGGGTTACAAAACCACAATTCAAGTTAAAGCAATTATATGACTTGTTATGCACATTTACTTATATGAGAAAATCATCATGCTTCCGCTTGATGTTCAATATGGTATATGTCATTTTTGACATGTTAAAACAGTAGTGTTAGTATACACAAGCCCATGGGCCGGATTCACAAAGGCTTGCATGGAGTCTAAGAGTAGAGTAAGACTCCAGACAGCCAATATGTCTGCCAAGCGATCCAGGAACAGCTGGCAGGGGCGTGCATGAGAGCTCTAAAACTACTCTTGCATGGACAGTGTTATGTTATTCAAATTATCTCATTTGCTGCTGAAAGCTATGCAAATGAGGTAAATTTGTGATCCAGGAAACACTAACCTGTCCGAGTAAGAGTAGTGTTATTTGCAGAAATGTACTCCGTTGGTAACGGAGTACCATTCTGCAAATAGCAAAACGGAGCTATGACAGCTCCAAATAAAGAATGCATCCAGTTGAGGAAGCATGCCAATGGCCAAATATAAGGCCATTGGCATTTTTATCTGTTGCAAAATAATAAAAAATATTTTTTTCCCCGATCTCCGATGCTTAAGCGTAGCGCCACGCATAAACGCATGCGCTCTAAAACCAGAAAAAAAAATAAAAGCCAAAAATAGGCATTTTATTAAAAATATTCTTCTGCCATGCAGGTGAAAGGCAGGCTGAAGACAACATGGCTACTGAGTAGTGGTTGCTAAGGGGGTAAGCTCAGTCTGAGAGATGTAACCAAGCAATAGTAGGTAATCCTATGCAAATGAGGATAAGGATAGTGAATCCCAATTTTCCCTGCCATGTGAACCATGTCCCTAGAGTGTAAGAGTAGGATTAGGGGAGTAATAGAGTAGAAAATAGATGACATCATGAGGGGGTATGTATCAAAGACTATAAGCTTATTGGAGCAGAGTGGCATGTGTTTGCTGTAAGTTACTCAGGACTGGAAGAGGCGTGTTTACAGTTGTCTTAACTGAAACCCAGAAACCGAAGGTGTACAACGTGGATATCACTAAAGTTTCTTGCAAAGATGCTTACACTGTGTGCATGCGTGTGTGCACCTGTAAACCCGTCTAAGTCTGTGTGCATGTGCGTGCACCCGTGTAAGCCTGTGTAAGGCTGTCTAAGCCTGTGTGTGTGCATGTGCACCCACCTAAGCCTGTGTAAGCCTGTGTGTGCACGTGTGCGCTCATGTGCATGTGTTTGTACTTGTTTACATGGCACTGTCCCCGGTGGAAACAGAAAGGGAAAAGGAAGGAAAAGAAGTAGTAGGAAGTTAACCAAGGAGAACTAGCAGAGCTGCCAGGTGAAATCAATCAGAATCAGCCAATTACACAGGCAGTACACTAGCCCAGCCCAGCACTTAAAACTCTGCAAACAACATTTCCCCATGTTTTTCTCAGAAACACTGCAACACTGCAGTCTACAAAGAGAAGTGAAAACTTAAAAAGCTTAACTGAGACAAAAAAATGTTAGGGGCTGCCATTGCTATTATAAGGCAATATGTGCAAGATGCTGAGGGTGGTACCATTGCGAATGCTGCTGAGCAACCCACAGTGAGGAGACGGAGAAGAGTGTACAGACCCAGGGTAACCTACCAGGGGTTACATGAGCTGGAGATAGTGGAGCGCTATAGAGTGGACAGAGACCTCCTGCAGCAAATTGTTGAGCTGTGCAGGCCACACCTCACACACAGAACCAACAGAGGGGAACCCATCCCAGTGGAAACCAAGGTATGTGTTGGCCTAAGAATACTAGCAACAGGTACCTTCCAGAGATCAACTGGTGATATGATGGGGATTTCACAGGCATCAGCATCCAGGGTACTGCACCAGTTCCTGAATGCCATGTCAGCACATGTCGGTGATCATGTATATTTCCCCAATTCCCGTGAGGTATCGGCCAGCAATATGCATCTCTTCCAGCAAATAGCGGAATACCCTGAGAAAGTGGGTGCAATTGACTGCATGCACATACACATCAAAGCACCAGCCGGTGAGCGGGGTAGGGTCTACATCAACCGCAAGGGCTTCCACTCCATCAACTGCCAGGTCATGTGCGATGCCCAGGGCATAATACTGAATGTGTGTGCTGGCTGCCCTGGAAGCTACCACGATTCCCATATCTGGCATCTGACACAGCTGTACCAGACATTTGCCAATGGGGACATCCCTGATGGTCACCTAGTGGTGGATGCTGGATATGCACTGGAGCCGTGGCTGATGACACCCATCAGAAATGTGCACACACCTGAATAAGAACTCCATAATGAGGCACATGCACAAACACGAAATGTAATCCAGCATGTGTTTGGGATGCTCAAGTCACAGTTCCGGTGTCTGGACACATCTGGTGGAGCCTTGCAGTACTCACCAACTACATGTACCCAAATTGTCATGGTATGTGCCATGCTACACAATATGATCCTGCAAAAACAGCTGCAGCAGGAACAGCATAGGGCAGGGCCAAACAGCCCCCCACCATTGCCAAGGCCTGCACAGGCACAGCGTGACTCGGAGGAGGAACAACCTGAGCCTGCCCCAGTAGGCAGAAGGAGGCATACACAGCATGCCTTGGCCTTGGCAAAGAGGCAATGCATAGCACATACACTGGTTCAGTAGGAACTCTGGAAATGATACCTCTCTCTGACTCGCACATAAAATAAAAGGGATACCTAACTTGACACTACCTGTTTCCAAACATGTATAGGGAGTGTAGTATGTGCATCCAACATAGGCAGCCCTGCAGCACCACCTGAGGCATGATTGCCATGTTTTAAGCAATATAAAGCAGTGCTAAGCAGCTTTTACCAATATTTAGTATATGTAAACAAAATTGCCCGTGCTAACTAGTGCAACTTCAGGCATCATTGAGCAATGTTGGGCAAGGTCGGGCAAAGTTAGGTAAACATGCTCATATTTGTTGTAAGCGCTCATTTTATACTTTTACCATGGATTAAAGAAGAAATTTTTCATCACTTTGTTGTTTGGCTGATTAATGGACTTTGTGAGTATATGCTGCCATTTCGTATTGGATAAACTTGTGTTGTTCTACTACAATGCTCATATTTGCTTTACTATCCCTTAAGCAGTCTGGTCTGCTCAGTATGAAAATAAAGAGCAGTGACAGGGCTCGAACCCAGGATACTGTGCACTATAGTCACAGTACTGGACCACTAAGCAGAAGTAAATAATCCAAGAAGAACGAGCCTGAGGACCAGCGAAGCTATAATACACCTCTTTATTTATCGACACAGCAATATGAAACGATCCAAACCACACAAATGAAAACAAATCCAATAAGAAGAGATTAAGCGCTTTCATCCACTGAATCGTGGACTTCCTCAGAATCAAATGCACTAATTGAATGATTCATTTTAAAGCCTTTTTGGCGCCAACTTCTTGTGAAATTTAAAGACATATTCATTATACTTTTATAAAAAACATATTACCTTACTACAACATTACATAGTTCCAGAAATACGTTGGTGTGCAGTGAAAACCAAACAAACATTGCCTATATTAAAATAAACATTGCCTATATTAAAATAAATATTTTGAAATGCCTTTAAATAATAACCTATCAACCTTATTATGGATATGTTGATTTAAAACATCAAAATAAAATAAAATATAATATAATGTGTTAAAACCAGGCATATAAAATTCCATTAGTTTTTATAGCCGTATACATGGGCTGAATACAAAGGTGCACATGTGCGTAATAATGTATAAATATATATGTATGTAAATAAAATGTAATAAAACCTAGATGTATAAGTACTATAAAATGTTAGATACATATATAAATAAATACATTAATACATTCAATTTATATAATACCTTCTGACCTATTCTATATAAATTAATATGATAAAAAAGTAAAATTGTAAATTATAAAATTGTAAAGTTATAAAATAAAATATAATTTATGATGATATATAATATAATATATAATATATAGTAAGATATGGTTTTATGGCAGAGTTTTATGAACAGATTGCTCCATGTCCTAATATGAGTGGAAGATTCATAATCATGATAAAACATGAAAAAAACATGGAAAGGGGCTTTAAGTTAAAAATGGTCTTAACAATATATGTTCGTTTAATCCTGGCTTTATGGAAGCGTCAGTGAATATTTGCCATTTTGCCTCCCTAACTGCTATATAAGCCTTAGGATTACCTCCTCTAATATTAAAATTCACACGTTCTAAAATTGCAAACTTAAAATAGTGTGTATTATCTGTCTCTTGTATATGTCGACTTAAAGCATTACTATCATTCTTTTTGACTGCATATAAATGTTCATAAATTCGCCTTCTAAATTTTCGTTCAGTTTTACTAATGTAATAACAACTGCATTGTTGGCATTTAGCTAAATAAACAATATTCGTGGTATTGCAATTGCCACTAATGAACGTTACTTTAGTCCTGTTTATATTGTCCAGGACCATATTTTCATCTTCATTAATGACTTTACAATACTGGCAACTTCCACACTTCCTGGTTCCTCTATTGTTTCTAGTATCCCAAGTTTGATCTATGTTCCTTTCGAATAGGGACTTCAAATTCATTCCCATTTTATATACAAAAATAGGTGTCTCACCCAATACTTCCCTTAAATCAGTGTCATTAAAAGATACATTCCAATATTTCTTTACCATTTCTTTAATATAATTTACCTGTGGGGTATAATATATTATGCATGCCCTGTTGTACCCTTTATCTTCATTCTGTACTGTTGTATTACTGAAACAGGAGCGGCCCAAAACAGGGAAATATTTAATCCCCCACTGTTCTATCACATGCGTTTTGACTTCTTTTATTAAATATTCAGGGTACCCCCTATCTATAAATAATTTACTGATAAAATCCATTTCCTCTATCATTTCATTTTCCTTTGAAGTCATTCATGCTGCCCGAATGCATTGCCCCTTGAAAATGCTCTTTTTCATTTTCAAGGGGTGAAAACCCGTATGTTCTAAATAGTTGTTTGAGAATGTATTTTTTCTGTAAATACGAGAAGAGAAGCCATCTTTAGTACTAGACACAAAAGTATCTAAATATGAAATTCCTATTCTACTATAATTGTATGTGAATTTCAGGAATGGACTTGTATTATTCAAATATTTTACAAATTCTTCCAATGTCTTTTCATGTCCTTCCCATAAAATAAATATATCGTCTAGGAATCTTGTGTATAATCTGATGTACTTATAGTATTGACTTTTAAATACATTTTCCTTTTCCCAATCCAAAAGAACTAGGTTAGCAAATATGGGGGCACAAGCTGCCCCCATAGCTACACCTCTAGTCTGCCTATAGTACTCTCCTTTGTAATAGATATAGTTGTGGTCCAATATAATGCTCATCAGTTCCAAAATTACCTTACTTTTCTCCCAATCCAAAGTGGAGTACTCATGAATGCTGTTACTAAAACTTTGCATTCCCTGTTCCTTAGGGATACAAGAAAATAGATCTATTACATCAATAGTCACGTAAATCAACTCCTTTTTCCAAATATCTTTTGTCAATAAACCCAAAAACATCCAGGAATTCTTTATTAAATGGGGAAGCCATGATAGCATTTCAGTGGCACAGATACAGCAGGACAATTGTACACTAATGCAAACACAAAGAAATGTTGTAACATGGCCCTAAAGAGGCATATGGGTAACCTCCCCCACAGGCCTATGCAGACAGAGAACATCAGGCCAGGTGGTGTGATGTGGGTTGTGTAGGCTATGAAGTCGCAATCTAATATACGTGACATTGGACGCTAAGATGTGTAGTACAGTAGTATGCCTGAAGCCAGTACAATAGGCAACAGTACAGACTGAAATGGTGTACCGTACAAAGCAGTGCAGGCATAGCAAATGTGTAGAAGTGTCAGGTGAACCCCTCATCCTATGTACACCCACAGTAACAATCAGGTGTGCCCACGGGTAGAAATGTACAAAGAATAGCTGTCCCCCCTGTATGTAGAAATGTTGATAAGTCTATGCAAAGTGTCTCATGGAAGCCCTGCAGGCACAGCATGATCCCTGTTGATCTATGATACAAAGGTGAGCCCTGCTGTAAAAATACAACTTGATTTTCCATACACATATGGTATAAATGTCTATACCAGGTGTGCTCACACACTCCAACAAATGTAGTGGACTTCATTCAGCATCACACTGAAAGGTAGGTCATACTGTGCATGCTCACACACAAATAAACGAAGCAAATGTCAGGCAACAACATACTGAAAGGTCATACTGGGCATGCTCACACACAGGCTAAATATGGAGGTGATAATAAGGGATCTATGGACAAATATGGATAGTCATCTTTACTTCCAGAAACACATTCACAAAGTTGTCAGAAAATCATGCTATGTGTTCACACAAACTGCCAAGGTCTGTGCATGTAGATCAAAGGAGGTTCCCACTACTCATCAGTCATCAGACCTGTCAGAGATTACCACAACACACTTGTGATGAATCTGACTAGGCACGTTCAGCAGCCAGAAAGACCACTGAAGTACCCTAACAAGAGGATTACTGGCCTCAAACAGTTGTCCCATGCAACAAGACTGAATGTAACCCAATCTGTACTCTGTTGCATACTGTCTACTCAAGAGATCTCTGCCCAACAGACAGGTCCATGTCATGGCTACACTCAGATCTATTCTGAGTTACAGCTCAATGGCACTAAATATACAGACCCAACTGATATTGCCAACATCCTGGCAGATAGGATCAGTGTTAACTTTACCCCCCTCTCACCCATGAAAGAGCACATCTCCATAATGGAAGACTGCAAAGTTGCTGTCATCATGGCTGCACAGGTAAAAAACACTCTCCAAAGCCAATATCACAGCAGCCATGGGACCAGATAACTTCCCAGGCTGTGTTCTACACAAACCACAGAACAAACAGGCACCACACTGATGTACCTTGTGCAGTCATAGCCTCACCTCATGCTTTGTGCCTGCTGAATGGTGCACAGTGACGGTTATCCCACTACACAAGGGTGGAGACACCATGGACCCCAGGAACTAGTGCCCCATTAGCCTGATGAGCCCACTCTTCAAGGCCATGGAATGTATCATCATACAATTTATAAAAAATTACATTGGTAATCCCCAAACCCTGGACCTCAACCATGTTGGGTTTGTAAAATGCAGATCATGTCTCATAAACCTGATAGATGACATTGAAGCAGTCACCAGAACTGTAGACAAGGGTAAGGTGGTTTGCACAGCCTATGTAGATCCTGCCACGGCTTACAACACCACCCCACACTCTGGAAATATAGATAAACCCACTAAACTAGGTATAAATTGCTATGTCACAAGATGGGTTGCCAACAGGCTTACTGACAGAACACACACTGTGAAAGTAGCAGACTCCAAGTATGACTTTGGACCAGTGACAAGTGCAGTACCACAGGGTCCAGTCCTGTGTCTTGTCCTGTTTAGTGTATACTTCCCTGAAGTAAACTTTAACATGGAAGGTCTGTGGCTACTGAAGTTTCCAGAGGACTGCAAACTAGGAGCCATAATTGTAAACACTAAAGATGTGGACATCCTACAAAAGTGCCTCACTGAGACAGATGGCTGTTGTCAAAGCCATGGGCTCTAGCTCAATGCCAAAAGGTGCATTGTCATCCCCTTTGTTAAAAACTCTGTAGCCAAGAACTGCAACATAGGCGGTAGTATACTTAACACTGAAAGTGTGACAAGATACTTGGGGTCACAGGTGGACAGTGGACACAACTGTGATAATCACATCCCCACAGTAGTCAGAAAACCCTCCTATGTGGCACACCTCATCACAAAATGTGTCTCATGCAGAATAGAAGAGGACATTGTTCCCCTCTGCTCATCACTCACTAGAACTATAATAGAGTACATCGCCACTTTTGCTATGTACCTCACAAGACAACTACAACAACTGGAAAGCCTGCAGCAATACCTCACAAAGGGCATTAGCATCCTGAAATACATGCCATACACAGACCATCTCAAAATGCTCCATCCGTACTCCCTTGCATATCTCCTACTCAGAGGTGTTCACTGCCTAACATACAAAGCTATGTCAAACACAGAGCTGTTGGACATGCTCCATGTAAAACGCTCACAATCCCTCTGACCTTTTGACCCAAAATCACGAGTGAACTACAAAAGGAAGGGGTGTACCCATTTACCTTATGGATACCCACACCTTCAGGTTAGTGGCACAGCATGAGGCCTTGGAGACCATGCAAGTGCAACTAACATTGGGCAAACCTGCTCATCAGATTGTAGCCTGCTACAGATCACCTACCTTGTCTCAGGAACCTCACTCAGTATTCCTGAGAACAGTGGAAAATATAAAGGTCCTATCAAACACCATTATATGAGGAGATTACAACTACCCAAACACTGAGTGGGAGAAATATTCGTGTACAACGTCCTTTGCCCAATGTTTCCTAGAGTTTAAAAACTCTAATGCCCTGGAACAGCTGGTCACCATGCCCACTAGAGGTGACAACATGCTGGGCATGATCATCACCAACATAGGGTACCAGTGTTCCACAACAGAGATAAACCCCTCGCTGGTAATATCAGATCATAAAGTAATCACACTGGACATCCACATCCCACCCACCCCCCACCCAGTCAATGAAACCACTGTGAAGACATTTTCAAAAGCAAACTGCACACTTCCCAAGACCAAAGTGGAAAGTTCCAAAGCCCTCCTGCTATAGGATAATGGTATACAATCTGCCAAATCATTTTTGTGCATCTTATGAGCATCTATAGGGATGCATGGATCGAGACATCACAAATAAAACCAAGATGCACTCCTCCAAAAATAAGAAAACAAAATAAGCTAGGCAACAGAAGGAGGAAACTAACACATGATAGAGCCAACTTCACTAAAGGAAAGGCATCACTGATCATTATTAGGAAGAAACAATGATCGTTCATAAAATAATCCAAAGACAGTTTCTAAAGACAAATTGCCAAGGAATGTAAGAATAACAACCACAAAGCCTTCGGTAGCTGTACCAGACATGTAGGTGTCAACTTCCAAATATGCTGTCAGCTACTGACAAATGGCAAGAAATACACTGAACCAACTTTCATTGCCCACATCCTGGGGGACAAGTTCAGTGTAAACTTCCCCCCATCACCCCCAAAAGGGCCTGTGTCCATCACAGAAGGATGCAGAGCTCCAAACTTCATGGACATGCAGGTAAAGACAGCCCTCTCCAAAGCTAAGAACACAGCATCAATGGGACTGGATGGTGTCCCAGGCTGCGTTTTACACTAGGCCCAAAAGGAACTACACCCTCACCTACATTCACTGTCCAGACTCAATCATACCACAGGCTATGTACCCAAAGAATGGCGTACACTAACAGTCATCCAGCTCCACAAAGGGGGTGCCACAACAGAAACTGGAAACCATTGCCCTATATGTCTACTCAGCCTGGTCTACAAAGCTATTGAGCAAATTGTCATGGAACCCATAAACAGAGACATTGGGGACCTCCAGACACTGGGCTCTACACAACCTCGCCTTGTTAAAGGCAGATCCTACCTCCTAAACATAGTTGACTTATTTCAAAGTTACCAAGGACATAGGTAGAGGTGAAAGTAGTCCAC
Organism: Protopterus annectens; assembly: GCF_019279795.1. Taxonomy (NCBI): domain Eukaryota; kingdom Metazoa; phylum Chordata; order Ceratodontiformes; family Protopteridae; genus Protopterus; species Protopterus annectens. The sequence continues at coordinate 276,871,744 of NC_056738.1, read as the reverse complement.
ACAGCCCACCTGGACCTCACTAAGGACTTTCTACACCATTCCCCACTCTGTCATCATGGACAAGCTTACCAGCTTGAACATTAACAGCTATGTCACAGGATGGGTGGCCAAGTGGCTCACAGATCAAACACACATGTTCAGAGTTGCAGGTGCCATGTCTGACTCTAAGCCAGTCACAAATGGCATCCCACATGTCTTGGTCCTGGGACCCCACCTGTTCAGTAGACACTGCTCAGAGGTACAGGCAAGCATGGGAGGATTATGGCTGAACAGGTTTGCAGATGACTGCTAACTGTGGTCCATAATCGACTCTACAGCTGACACACACATCTTCCAGAAGGGTCTTACAGAGACAGATACCTGGTGTCAAAACAATGCCCTCAAGCAGAATGCCAAAGAATGCATAGTCATCCCCTTTGGCTAAAACAAAGTGCAAACAAATTACCACATAGGTGGTACTCCAGTATGTATGGAGAAAGTCATTAAGGCCCTGGGGACACAGGTAGATAGTAAACTCTCCTTTGATGATCACATGGCCAAAGTGTTTAGACATTCCTTCTATGTAGCCCACCTAATGTAATCCACTTTGTCTAGTCTGATGATGTCACCATCCTACAAATATACCTGTGGAAAACAGAACTCACAGTAATGTGTATAGCATGTTGTGTAAATGCGTACACCTGTACTATTATAAACCAGTTAGGTAGGGGTTTGAATCCTGCACTTGATGTGTGTGTGATCTCCTTGGAGAGGAGCAACCTTTTTTGAGAGTAGTGAAACACCTTAAAAGTGGTATATTAATCTTTGTCGTCTGATGATGTCACCAGCCTACAAATATACCTGTGGAAAGGTGAACTCACAGAAATGTGTATAGCGCGTTGTGTAAATGCGTACTCCTGTAGTATCATAAATCAGTTAGGTAGGGGTTTGAATCCTGCACTTGACAAGTGTGTGTCTGTTTGTGTGTGATCTCCTTGGAGAGGAGCAGCCTTTTTGGAGAGTACTCAAACACCTTAAAAGTGGTATACTAATCTTTGTCAGGTCTGATGATGTCACCATCCTACAAATATACCTGTGGAAAAGAGAACTCACAGTAATGTGTATAGCGCATCATGTAAATGCATACTCCTGTAGTATCATAAACCAGTTAGGTAGGGGTTTGAATCCTGCACTTGACAAGTGTTTTGTGATCTCCTTGGAGAAGAACAACCTTTTTGGAGAGTACTCAAACACCTTAAAAGGGGTATACTAATCTTTGTCAGGTTTGATGATGTCACCATCCTACAAATATACCCGTGGAAAAGGTAACCCACAGTAATGTGTATAGCGCATTGTGTTAATGCGTGCCCCTCTAGTGTTATGAAGTAGTTAGGTGGTGGTTTGAATCCTGCACTTGACAAGTGTGTGATCTCCTTGGAGAAAAGCAATGTTTTTGGAGAGTACTCAAACACCTTAAAAGTGGTATACTAATCTTTGTCAAGTCTGGTGATGTCACCATCCTACAAATATACCTGTGGAAAAACGAACACACAGTAATGTGTATAGCGTGTCGTGTTGATGCATGCCCCTCTAGTATCATGAAGTAGTTAGATAGTGGTTTGAATCCTGCACTTGACAAGTGTGTGTCTGTTTGTGTGATCTCCTTGGAGAGGAGCAACCTTTTTGGAGTGTACTCAAACACCTTAAAAGTGGTATACTAATCTTTGTCAAGTCTGATGATGTCACCATCCTATAAATATACCTGTGGAAAAAAGAACTCACAGTAGTGTGTATAGTGTATCATGTAAATGCATACTCCTGTAGTATCATAAACCAGTTAGGTAGGTGTTTGAATCCTGCGCTTGACAAGTGTGTGCGTCTGTTTGTGTGTGATCGCCTTGGAAAAGAGCAACCCTTTTGGAGAGTAGTAAAACACCTTAAAAGTGGTATACTAGTATTGGTCGTCTGATGATGTCATCATCCTACAAATATACCTGTGGAAAAGAGAACTCACAGTAATGTGTATAGCGTGTTGTGTTAATGCATACTCCTCTAGCATCATGAAGTAGTTAAGTAGGGGTTTGAATCCTGTACTTGGTGTGTGTGACACTGTTGGTTAATGTATTATGGGTTTTGCTTTTACTACTGTATGACATATCAGTATGACAACAGTATGTGCATTGCACATGTGAGGTAGCTGTGTGGCAAATACATATACGTACATGTGACCTCAATTATTGCATGTGTGGGAACCCTGCTTTCTCCAAGAACACATCTGTCATCTTTGCCAGAGTGTGCTGCTGCTTTCCAGACCTTAGGTCACATCTGTATGCTTGTGACAAGGCCAGCCACTGCAGTGATCCCTGGCCAAGGTCATCCGTGTCACACACACTCATTATGGTTTCTATTGAATTGTGTGAGTGAGGGTTTATGGCCGAGGTATATGTCAGACCTGTTCAAATGCAGCAAAGTCTGTCAATGATGGCTATTCATTACAGGTGTACAACAACCTTTGTAGATATGCATGCAGACCCCTTAATGCTTATGTGATCCACCGAGGGATTTCGAAATACCTTTGGAAATGTGATTATCAAAGGAGAGATGACGTAACACTTGGTTGCATGTACACATCGGTACCTGTTCTTCATGTTGGTGGCTACTACCTATGTGGTACTGTGGGGATACTATGTTCCATAAAGGTGGATGACTATGCTTTGGTTGGCTTATAGCTTTACAGCATGGGTTTGACAACAGGCATCTGTCTGTATGATACCCTTGTGGAGGATGTGTGTGTCATCTGGAGAATGCATTATAGGCCACAGTATGCATTACCAGATGTGGATGGACATATCCCTACTGCGATTGCTTGTACCTAAGAGAGCTATATGCCAAACAGGAGTGGTCTCAGTAATGGGTGCAGGTGAATACCACTGGTTACAGGCATAGTATAGTACCTGAAGGATCCAAATGTTACTGTGTGTCCTACATCTGTGTGTCAGTTGTCAAGACATCATCTAATGATTGGTTATGGTCAGACTGTTGAAGTTATGTATACTAACAGAATGCAAAACAATGACAGATGGTAACAGTATCACCCACAGCACAATGTCAAACCATGTCATGCACACGTGTAGTCAAGTTCCGAAATGTGTGTAGTACAATGCATACTGGCCACCAATAGAAACTATGGAGTGTTACTGTGCAATACAGGGCATGTCACCCTGCCCATGTGTCCACTATGCAAGTACATACAGACAGTGCACCTCCACCATGTTCACAAATGTACACCTGCAAATCTGTGCTACATACATCCCACACATACTGTCCACTCTCAAACACATGCTGCCAATACTACACACATCAGCCAAGTGGCACGTGGGTGGACAATACACTATTGGAACTAACCCTGGTGTAAACAATACTACATTGACAATCATAGCTTTAATGCATCATGCCTGCTCAGCTACACCTTCAAGCATATCATTACACTCTACTCCTGACAATATGCTAACATTGCTATACTGCTATAAAGTCATCCTGTGCATCAGCACCATGGTAGCCTGTTCCTGCATCAATGTTACAGATGACAGGAGGTGGCACAGGTTTCATCATATGCACAGGATGTGTTGTTGGTTTGCCAGAGGCCTACAGTGAGCCATACAATCGATATATGTGTGTGTGTGTGTGTGTGTGTGTGTGTGTGTGTGTGTGTGTGAGGGCCAAGATTACTGCTATGGGCCAATGTTGATGCAATGTGTGCTGGTATGTGTTAGCCCTAGGTGTCTGGTTTATGTGTGTGTGTGTCTGCATGCACACAGTTCCACCATGTGGCTGCCATATACGGGTATTAGTGGGACAGCCACAGACTGTACCTGCCAGGCTTTACAGATTACCATCTCTGGCCATGGATAAGGTACCTGTGCCTGGCAAAGGTGCTACTGACACTATCAGGTACTAAGCCAGACTGGGTACTATCCCTAGAGGTAGATGGATGCACACTGGACCCAGGTCCCTGCTGGGACTGTCCAGAGCCACGTGCACGTGGCCTTCTAGGACGTTCTATGGACAGCCCACCCCCAACATTGCTGGGGCTGGTACTGGCACTACGGGAGTGGCTGTGACTTGAGGGATGTCCGCGGTGACTGCCAGCTGCTGATGTTGCTGGCATACGTCCATGTCAACGACTCAACCATCCCACACTGTCCTGACACATGGACATGACATTGCGGAGGACATCTAATGTCTCACCCCAACATATATCAGTGACCTCAGTGTAATTCCGGATGGAACCTGCTAGGTCACGGATACTGTCAATTACGGCAGTGTTATGTGCCCTCTGTGCCCTTAGCCCTGTCTGGTGTACCATTCCATATGTGCCTGTGCCTCCATAACAGCCTGGAACATACGTGAGGTTGTAAGACCTGTGGCACGTCTGCCAGTGGCATGATGAGCAGCAGTGCTCCGACGAGAACCCCTGGACATCTGCCTATGTGGTACCCTTCCAGACATCTGGGTATGGCTCCTGTGTCGGGATGCATGTGCCATAAATACCACACTGTCCTGGCCAATGCCGACTGTATACATTGTCCCTCAGCTAAGGGCATTGGTGATTGATGTATTGGCAGTATGACTGTGTGCATGGATGGGGAGGACACTTGTGTACTGTCGATTGGTGGCCCAATGACAGACCCTGGCAAACATGCCTGTGCCTCAACACACCTATCATCATTATCACTATTTTTCTCAGTGACATCAGTTTCCCTGCTGCAGGGAACCAGCCCAAACTCAGCACCTGTGAGAGGAAGACAGGAAATACACTTTACGACCTGTACATGATGTCGGCACACATGCACACATGAACACATGCACACATGCACACATGAACACATGACCACATGAACAGATGCACACACGCACACATGCACACAAATACACTCCTCACTAAGACAGACACACACACACACACACACACACACACACACACACACACACACACACACACACACACACACCACCACCAGCAATCCAGAACATACTCAATAGTGGGTGATGGTGGGGTACAGTATCACAAGCCAAACAGTTATATCACATGTGTCAGCATGCAGGACATGTGTTGCTCAACAGCATGCAGTGTGAGTGTAGACAGCCCTTGCTAATAACAGAATACATGGCTTTGATGCATGTGTGTTGTTGTTCAGTGATTGGCCTCACCCTGGAATGCAATGTGTACATGGACACAACATTGCTGTGCAAGTATTAAAAGCTCTGCAATGTCCTGTGCACAATCACTCACAGGTATACATACCATGGCTGGATGTGTATCTGTGTGTCACATAGATATCCATTTCTGATTAGAGCATCTGTGTCTTTAGCAGATAATTGTGGACACAGGTTTAGCACATGCATGCTATGTATACACACAGGATGAGTGGTGCATGTATACCTGATGGAATACTATTGCTCAATATAGCCATTGTACAGTGGTTATGGTGCATGTAGGACATATTGTGGACATGCCAGTGCCAGCCATGACATGGCATGCTACAACACAACTGCAACATTAAACATCACACATACACAATGTGTGTCATGTGACCTATACACTCAATAGCATTACAAGACATATGTGTGTCACTTTGTACAGATGGTGATTGCTATGCATATTGTGTATAGGTGCATATGTTTGCAAACACACAACATTGAGGTGCATAGCAATTAATGCTATGTGTAGTACTGTGGTCACTGTAACTGGATGGGGTGTAGTACTATGAGCCATCATCATGCAGCATCATGTGGTCACTCAAGGCTACTGTGTGCCAGACCGGCACATAGCATGCTGTACCTGAACTTCAGTACCATGGCTACATTCACCATTTCACAGCCAGTTGTTACATAGGTTTGTAAGGTGCCCAATAGGAGGCATTGCCTAACATGAATGTGTTATGTGTTGAAGAGTGTCGCACAGCCACATGAGAGGTCTCTACCCCTCAGGTATATTATGTGTGCTGTGTGGATGACATTTGGTATACTGGAGTGTGACCTTACAGCGGGTGTCTGAATACGCCATGTGTAGCATGTTAACGTGTACTGCGTATGACACAGTTGTGTATGTTGTGTGCATGTATATCGACTCTGCCTATCCAATGTCCACTACAGTGTTGCCACAATTGTGTGGGATGCTCTGTGTACTGCATGTGTTTGAGGAAGCTACTCACGCTACTGAGATGTGCATAGTCTCATAGCAAACATGCACAGCGTGCATTATGCGCAGGTGTGTTACGTGTACATGGCCTACACCTCACCTATTACATGCACATTTAGTTAGCAATATTAAATGTAGAACGCACTCAACAGCATGGGTCTGCTGCCTTGCTGTCACACCAGAGGGACCTACAAGGATATGAGACAGTTTCAGTGGCAACAACTGTGGCATTGCTACTGTGTGTTTGCAATCTTACAGTAGTACAATGGTTGACAGTCACAGGCCTACAGATTATATTCCTAATCATTAGTATTGCACAACACTAGGCACCACATCTTCTAACTACATAGTACACATCTCACATAAGCATGATCTACCAATAGAGGTAACAGTAGTCTACAGCTATGCCATGTTACCTGCATGCTCCGTGTCAACTTGCTGGGTGGCTCCGGCCTCCATGATGATACATGTTAGTTGTTGTTGTTGTTGTTGTTGGCCAGGAGCCACCTGGCTCAGGAGCAGCTCCTCCACTCTGGTGAGGAGGGGATGGATGGCTACCCCACCACCTGTGGCAAGCTGTTGTCTATGGATATCAGATGCACGCTGCCGGACATGTCTAATTAAATCACTGCAGTGATGGCGTACTGCTCATATGTCTGGTTATGCATGCCTATGTCATTTACCCTATGGACAAGATCTTGCCACAGTACAGTCCGCTCATGCTGGTCCTGGCTGGTTCTTGAGAACAGCAGGGCGTAGTGCTGAACCAAGCTGGTTGTAATCTGTTCCTCCTCTGCTGGGCTATATGAGGGATTGCGATGGTGGGCCATGACCCTTGGAAGACAATGAAATGATATGTGTGAGCAAGTCATGTGGCACACTTAACATTCTAAAGTACAGATATCAATTAACTGCCATATATAGCAACCTATTGGTTGTCAGAGGATACACACTTTCAATACCACATATCAGTGCTCAACCCACAACTGCCTGATAGTGCCTGGCACACTCTATATATCAAACCATGTTTTGCACAGCAACAAAGATAAACCAGTATGTAAGACTATACAACAGTACATGGCACACTGTATGTGACACAATGCACCACCTAGCCACAGGAGGTATATATCAAGCTAATGCATAAAGAAACATGTAATCCATTGCAATGATTGTAAAGTCCAGTTACAGTATTACCAGTATACCACACTAGTCATTGATGGCAAACCCCTGCCTAACATATGTGCACATTCATTAATATATGTGGCATACTGCTGTACTAGACTATACATGTTGCTAGATACGCACTTATATCCTGTAACACACATATGACCGAGGCCATGGTACAGGCATACCCACACACACATCAGACATACATACCAGACACAAAGGTATGGTAACCCAGATGACCTTTACCTGTGTACCATACAGTACTGTGTGTCAGTAGTTACAAAACCTTATACCTGAGGTATGTAATCTGTGAGGACTACAGGGAACATACAAAACAGTGGTTCCAAGAAATGTGGACATACACCATACTGTGCTGTTTAGGCATACAGCTTCAGGTAGTACTACAGTTCATAGGGGAGTTGGATTCACCAGCAGTAACATTCAATAAGCAAACATGTACTGCTGTAGCCTACAATGGGACACCCCAGCTGACACCAAGGGACTACGTCAGACCGTATGGCATACTGCTTTTTCTGCCTAGAAATAGCATACACATCTTTTGCTGGGATCACAGCTAGGACACATAATACCATGATAGAAACAGTTTCCCACTAAGCTATCACACATATACAGAACTCTGACACATTCACCAACACATTCACCATCACACTCAGTCAACCTCACATAGCAATTATTGCAACAAGTACATGTGGGTGTGTATCGGTTCATAGGTAGGTAATAGGCTATTGGCCCTAGGGCCTATATATGTTTAGCCATACGCTACCCTAGCCATTGGCACACAGGTAATTTCATTTCACGTGGCCCTGTCAAGCAGAGCCACAGAGGTGATTCCAGGGGTGTATTTCCTATCTCCCATACAATCATCAGGATTATTTATGATGACTGCTAATTAGGAGCTTTGTTTGCTATTGATAGGTGGTTTGTTCCAGAGTATGGGATGTCTCTGAGATAGGAATCTATCCCTCCAGCATGTGCTGTTTATTGAGGTCACAAGGTTTAGGTCCCTAGAGCGTGTAGCTCATAGGGATTGTGATCTGTTTACGTGGAGCATGTCCAACAGCTCTGGGTTTGACATAGCTTTGTATGTTAGGCAGAGGTCACCTCTGGGTAGGCGGTATGCGACACAGTCTAGCTGTGGTTTTGTGAGACGGTCTGCATAGGGCATCTGTTTGAGGCCGGTATTACTCTTTGTGAGGTATGCCTGTGTCCTTTCCAGTTGCTGTAGATGTCTTGTGAGGTACATACCACATGGGGCATTGTAGTCTATAATGGGTTTTATGTGTGTTGAGTAGAGGGGAACACTGACCTATATTTCCCTGGATGACACACCTTTGTGGTAACATGTGCCACGTAGACAGATTACATGACTAGTGTAGCACTGTGATTATCAAAGGGGAGACTACTGTCCACCTATGTCCCATAGTTTCTTATCACACCTTCAGTGTTAAGTAGACTACCACCTATGTGGTAGTTAATGGGCACAGAGTTTTTGCAAGAAGGGATGCCAATGCAGTGTCAACATTGAGCTTGAGTCCATGGCTTTGTCACCAGGCATCTGTTGCAGTAAATATGACCCCGTCTCTCTCTCTCTCTCTCTCTCTCCACACACACACACAAACACACACACACACACATACATATAAACATCCATTGGTGTACATATAGATATACATATAGGCACATATACAGTCCACTTTTCATGGTGGGAATATCAATTATGCGAAGGTTATGAGGTATACAGTTATGTCATAATATTGCACAGTGTTGTGCGGAATGCATTGAAGGTGTTCTCAGCCCATGTAGCTTTAGCAGACCTCACTGGCTGCAACACTGCAAACCTGACGAATCATACCCACAGAGTTTAACCACCACATGTCATATACCAGCACTGTATGCTGTCTTGTTTGCCACACACTACAACCTACATAGAAATATGCACATAACAACCTTCAACAGCATATATATGTCCACCTTTCACAAACAGTTGCATTATGTCCCTTGCTCTATGCACATGTACAGATGCTAATATATTTGACACAAGCAGATCTCTCCATATGTGTGTGTGTGCCATACACACACAAGGACCACACTGTTGTAAGTCCATGTACCTCACGGCTGACCTGTTGGGCCTTGCTGCAACATGAACAGGTGTCACATGTGAGCACACAGTAATATTAGAGGGTGTATATATAGCTGCAAATGCTAGATTAGCATACTAGCCTGGTACAGCTGTTGCCAATGCTAAGCTACACGTTAATATCACTATCATGCATTTGTTACTCTGTCACATCCATGTTTATATAACTGTATGCGCTACTCCCCCAAACAGACATTGTACACACTACTGTACAGAACACAGATAACATGGATCAGATGTTCGACATTTAATGCTGAACTACATATGTCACAGTCATATCCCACTGCACACAACTACACACTGATTTCTCCATGGCAGTAGTTATGCAGGGCATCTGTGCATAGATACTTACTGCTGCCATATATGGATGATTCAAACTATGTAGAGTACTCTTCAAAAACAGCTACTACATGCCAGTAAATACATATCTGTTACATACCTTTCCTTTGTATGTGTTTGTATTTGTCAGTTCCATGTGTTTTGTAACTTATATTTGTTTCCAATATATTTTTATTTTATTTTTCAATATATATATATATATATATATATATATATATATATATATATATATATATATATTTTATATCTTTTTTCAATATATTATTTTTTTCAATATATTTTCTTTTATATATTTTTTTATTCTGTTGCTGTTGTCGTGTCTCTCTCTCTCACTCTCTCTCTCTCCATACCTGCAATGAAATGATTGCATGTGTGGACAGCAAGTACAGCCTGCTTTTATAGGTATCTGCACATGTGCATGTGATGGCCTTTGCACCAGTTGTTGGCCACCATTTGGCAATTGCATGCAGCCTGCTGTGTGGTACTTGCAGTACTCACTGTCATAACAACCCAATGCTATAAATTGCTAAGTCAGGTAGGCATAGCCCTTTCAGCTTTCCAAAGTGGGGACCATGCTTGTTTGCTGTGGACACCGTTGTGTAAGTCAGAGGGTTGGTATACTTCTTGTATCTGATGCTAGGGGTGTAGCCAGTGATTTGAATGTTGTATTTAGACCTGAATGTTGCCCCTTCCAGTACACAGTTGTCAGTGTAGAATTGTACTCACCCCTACAAATGCTAACACAAGATACATGGGAGTATGTAGTTTCTTTTCTACTTATACAGTTAGCTGCCATACATACGTAGTTATTGAGATGTTTTCATTTGGCACATGAACTGTTTGTGAACTGCTATACTGTGGATATTAATGTACTCACTTCTGTACAGTTTGTGTTTTTATTTTGTTGACATTAGCACAGGATACTCATGAAAACTGGACAGTTCCAGTACTGAGTATGCCTACCTACATCCTTGCTGGACCTTGAACACACAGGTATTTTGTACATTTGGGTGGGGATTGTCCTGCTATGATACTGTGTGGGGGTTGTAAAGTGCTGCTGTAACATTATTTACTGCTAGAATGGCTGGTATGTTATCACAGTCATGTAATGCAATTCCACAACAGTTGCTGGTAAAGTTCCACAGAACAGGTTTTGTGTTATGGCATTCCTATCTTTCCTTTACATTCACTCATTCTGATGCATGATATAAATATTTCAGCAACAACCTGCTGTATATCTACTGTGGCTTAGTGGTACTTCATGCAGTCTAGTGTGTATAAGGTTCGAGACTGACAGTAGTATTTTATTTTGCTGCTGAGCAGAACAAGGGCTCTCACATGCAAGGTGACTAAGGCACTTTTAAGCAGTTGTAAGTGGGTTTGCGCAGGTTTGCGCGAAGCGTAGCAGTACTTAGCTAAGCGCACACATGCTCACACTCACGCAAACCCGCTAACTATTGCTTAAAAGTGCTTACTCCCGCTAACCCCCATGCTCATTTCTTTGAAAGAAAAGAAAATGGGGAGATAGGACAGTGGTGAAAAAGGGGCACAAAGAGGGAAAGACAGTAGGGAAAACAGCTAGGGATGTGCAGGACAGGTGTAGGGAAGGTCCATAGCTGCCCATTTCTTTAACAGCAACAGCTGTGCATATACTAGAAATTTGGAGGGAAATTTGAAACCTTCCACCCCTGAGAGAGGGGTGAGGACAATGAAGTATGTTGTACTGCCAATTAAATTTCAATTTATGTGTCCAGCGGACACGTGTGCAAAATGGGCAGCTATGTATGGGGTGTAATTTTTTTGTAGGAGCAGATTCCACTCTCACCTGAAAAAAAAAAGGGCAATGTGGGGTAGGGGAAGTATGTATATTTGGGGAGGTAGATTGCGGAGGTAAACAGACAAGACAAACAAGACGCATACAGGAGCAGAATATGACACATGGGGTGGGTGAACACCATTGATGGGGAAGGATGTTTGGAATTCGCAAGCCCATGAGCCCACAGATGGCAACAGTGGAACTGAGATCCCAACCCATGGGCAGTCACCACTGCACCTTCACAGCCCAGAGGGTGGCTGTGCTGGGGGCTGTGTAGGAAGGGCAAGCTCACCCATGAGTCGCGCCACTCTTGCCTTGAGCTGGCATAGAGGATCAGCGACTGAACGCTCGATCTCCCTACACACCACAGTCTAGACTGAACGCTCGATCTCCCTATGCACCACAGCCCAGACCATTCAGAGGGTGATAGTTGGCCCTCCTCTGGCCATGCTTGCATGGGGGGATGAGCCCCATCCCCTGAAGTGCTTCCACCCAAAGGTGGCACAGGGCCAATGGAGGAGGAGGTCCCGGGCTGGGCACCGGACCTGCTGCTGCCAGGTGCCATCGCCAGCTGAGGTGGGACAGGTGGGTCCGCTGGGACCGGCCTTCCCATACATTCTATATTTAGGAGGATTTGATGACAATATGGGTTAGTAATAGCCAACAGCATTCCAAATTAGTTGTAACAGCATGCAGTAGTATTCCCATTAACCCAACACACCAGTGTTCCAACAGTTGAACAGCAAGCATAACACAATCATATATAGAACAACAGTGGACATTCCAACAGCATGCAGGATTGATTGGTGGCAACAGGCCACCAAGATTGTGGTATGTGAACAGGGCACATGCATCAAAGTAAATGCAGATATTTATAAACCAATAGGCCATATTTCCCAACAAATGTTATGAGATTAGACATACCCATTGAGGTGTGGCATTGCATTGTTTATGCACATACAGTAGGGTGTAAAAAGATACCTCCATTAACAACTTATATATACTTATAGTTTACACTACATTTCTATTGACTGCAGTTATATATCCCCTACATGTATTATTACACTAGGCAATGTCCGTTAAATTGTGAAATGGGTTTTGCTAGTTCTTTATATACCTGACCTGTATCTGACATACAAACTGTCCAGGATGCAGATGTTACTCCTACGTATTTATATATTTCATTTATATTTATATATCTACATATCTGGATGTTTTCAGGTGACATTATCAGGTATATTTTAACAGCCCCCTACATTTCTATCAGCACACTGACATTTCTAGGGAACACAATAACAAGTTACTCATGTGCCAGATTAACCTGTACATGCTGACCATGAACCGACAGTTGAGGACTGTATATATGCTTAACAACTACTGGCACTCCCTTCATCCACTTTATATGGGCCTACCCATGTGTGGGTTGACTGCGCTTAATACAACAGTACTATTTCTATAATGCAAGGGTACAACAGCATATCAAAGAAAGTGACAATGACACACTCCAGGAATTATACTTTTATTAATTACATTACACACTTTTCTAGTGGCTCTCTCATTTATTTGATATATCACTGCATACAGAGGACTTTTATTCAAGACGTATTATACCTTTATTAATGGGTTACAATACCTTTTCACGCTGCCTCACTTATTTTATATAACAGTACATGCAGAGAAGTTATTCAAGACTTATTATACCTTTATTAATGGGTTACAGCACTCTTTTTCAGGCTCTCTCCCTTCTTTTATATATCAAAACATGCAGAATAATTACTTACCTGCCTGGTGACAGAGCCTTAGCAGCCTATCTGCATAGGCTTGCTGATTCGCAGCATGGACACCTGCAGCTGTGAAGTAAATGAAGGGATATTGAGACATACCTATCCATAATACAGACTACAATAGCAATTCTTACATACTTCATTCCATGGCTACATACTCAGTAGTGGGGCATTTTCCATTTCACGGGCCTCCTGTATCCACTGGTTCAGTTGGTTCTCCTTGCATCTCTTCAGGTCTGAGTAGTGGTGTCTGACCTGCTCACCAGTCCAAGGAACGCCTGTGGCACTAGTGACATCATGTGCTAGATGGTTCCAGGCGTCGCTTTGTACTCAGTGCCTTGAAACTGGCCCTGCAGCAGTCTTGCATCATGATGATTGACGAGGATCCAAACCATTACTTTTGACTCCTCAATCCCCCACCGTTGCGCTTAAAAATGAGAGCCCTCTCCAACACCGGCCATGCTGACTGCAGATGGGAGCTACAACCAGTTATGGCAATTATTCCCGCCTATGGAACTTAAATATGCCTCATTTCCTGCACTTATTTATGATTGGCGGGTTTTGAAAAATCTCAGCTAAAAACAAACCTGCTTAGCAATGGGTAAACTTCCATTGATATGTATGAGTGTGTTGGAAGTGCATCCATATGAAAAGCTGTCATAGCTTAGTGGTTTAGTACTGTGATTATGGTGCACAGTATCCCAGGTTCAAGGCCTGTCATTGCTTTATCTTTTACTACTGGCCAGACAGGCTAGGAGGTGTGGCTGTGTTTAGCTGACTTTGCTCAACTTTACCCGACATTGCTCTACATTGCCCGATGTTGTGCTAGTTAGCACGGTGCGCAGCTCCACGCAAAGCCATTGCACTAGTTAAAGCAGTGCTAAGCTATGAGCAATTATACTTAACTGTGCTTAATACTAGTAAACTTTGCTTAGCAGTGCTTCACATTGCTTAAGATACGTTACTTATGCATTTATCAGTATGCATGACCATTTCACCTTCTTATATATATATATAAAATATCGTTCACTACTACATAGGCCATTTCAATGCATTTTACTAAAATTTAAAAGGTAAATGTCAGGAATTATTTTTATGCACAGATTTCCTACAGAAAATGGGAAGGGGAGTGGTCGGACTCGAACCAGGAATGCCTCCTCTTTGTGCACAGGCTCTACCACTACACTATTGCTATTTGGCTTAATTTGCATATAAGTAGTTTATTATCCTCTTCGATGTCTAAACTGCTAATTGTAGCTAAGCAATGGGCAAACCCACGCACACATGCGCAAATACGGGCAGCTATATCGGGAATAATAAAACAAAAAAAAAGTTTTACATTTTATTATATTTGTACAGGGGTTTAGAATGTGGGGGAGTGTAGTGTTGGGGATATACACATTTGAGCGGACTCGCTCATGTCTGGTGACATTTGCAGTTTAGGCACTTGCAGGGGCGTGGATATTTGGACTGCTCGGCATTCTGACACGCCCCCTGCACTCGTGCATGCTCTGTGTTAGCCTTAGAGTTGAGTCAGCCCACCCTCATGAATATGCATGACGCGCTGACGTCATACTCTTAGGCTGCAGTTTCCATGTAAGACTTATTTAGTCTTACACGGAGGATTACTGAATCCTGGCCCATGTTATTAAACTGTGTGTCTATTGTCAATTTAATACTATTTGTTCAGAATACGATTAACATTCTGCGACATTTCAAGTTCAGAGTTCTATTGTTTCTCTTGAACAACTTTGTCAGTTTGATGTCATGTATAAACATTAGTTAACTTGGTAACCGCTTAAGTATTATATATAGTCAAGATGGGTTACAAAAACTACAATTCAAGTTAAAGGAATTATATGACTTGTTATGCATATTTACTTATATAAGAAAATCATCATGCTTCCACTTGATGTTCAATGTAGTGTATGCCATTTATGACAAGTTAAGACAGTAGTGTTAGTCATAGATTAGTCATAGATTAGTACTAGGCTAACTGCCCTTGTGAGCCATTTTAAGCCTAGCCATCATCTTATGAGAGAGAAAAACCTTGCACCTTTGTGTACAAACACTTTAACCATTAGGCCACCCTCCCAAGCCCATGTTATTAAATCCTGTCTTTATCTAAATTCAGCAGACTGCTTCATCTTATATGATGATTATATATTTTATGTCTAGATTTACTAAAACCATATATTATGTAACTATTGTGTGTGTGTGTGTGTTTTGGCTGTTGCTTAGTTATTTGAGAGACCACAAGCTGTAATGCTCATTCTTATTATTCGCTCCTTCCAAGCATGTTTATACAGTCCATAGACTTTAAATTATGAGACCCTTCTACTTTCTTATTTGTTATAAGTATATTTCCATCCTTACATACACACATATCAGTACTTCAAGCATGGGCAACAATACCCATCCAGTTTTGCCAGAATACCATTCACTAGTTCATGTGGTGTGTTTCCAGCTGTTCTTAAAATATCCAAACCAATATGTGTCCTGTTCCATTTTACCAGCCTGTTCCATGCAGTGGTCACTCTGCCAGTGAACCACTCAACACACCTTCCATTCCCACAGATATTTCCATGAAGTAAATCTGATGACTCTCTAGGACTTACCGGCAACCCCAAACACCCCTAGAATTAGCTATCCCCATATGCCCAGCACGTCCGAGCAAGGTCACCTCCCAGACCACTGCAAAGGGTTCTACACAAGACCAAGTGCTCTTAGTCTTTCACAGCAACTCAGACTTCCACTCTTATGTTAAGTCCTTAATGTGTTTGGACCAAAATACAATTTAAATATAAAATTGTGCTTATTATTTATTTATTTATTTTTTAATCAAGAATCAACTTAATGAGCTAAATGAAGTGTTGGGAGACCATCAATATGTGTACATGTGGTTTAAAACAGCCCTTTTATTATATGTATATTTTTTTAAACCAAAAACATTGCCAAGAATCATCTCGGAGGCTCCTCAGAGTCATTAAGCATTATCGTCACTCTGTCTCTGTTACAATAGGAACCTGGGAGCATCTGTTACTGTTAGTGTATCTCTGTACTGCATACTAGAGGCTCACAATGCAGCTGAAGCAAAGCTTCACTTCACTACAACTTCAAGCCTAAATTCCCTCCCTTTCAGTGAGGCAGCAGCCAGGAAAAGAACAGAAAGCAAACAGATCAAAAAAAAAAAAAAAAGAAACCTCCCAACAAGCCGCCACAACAAGAGATAACACATTTTTCCAGCCTTCCCACCTCTCACTCAGCAGATGTATAAACAAACTATTCTCTGCCAAAATGTCCCAAATCACAGTTTTATCCACCCCCCTTCTCCTGGATCCAGACTAAAAAAACAAATGTCTCTTCCTAATACACAAGCATCAGTAAACCTCGATCACAAGCCACGACCCACAGCTTCCTGGAGACAAAAAAGGCAACATACAGCAGCTGCCAGACACAGCTGCATACACACACACACACACACACACACACACACACACATACACATATACCATGTCAGGCTTAATCAAACACCACTGGAAGCTATGATACCTGCCATAATTGATATTAACTATGCTTAGATAGAATAATAATGACATTTCTACTAGCTGCCAGACAAGGCTGCATCCACGCACACCATGTCAGGCTTACTCAAACAGCACTTGAAGCTATGATACCTGCCATAACTGATATTAACTGTGTTTAGACAAAATAATAATGACATTTGTACTAGCTGCCAGACAGCTGCATTCACACACACCATATCAGGATTGATCAAACAGCACTCGTAGCTGTTATACCTGCCATAATTGATATTAACTATATTTAGACAGAATAATGATGACATTTATGCTAAGAGCTTGATACTGTTATTCAACCAGGATATACATGATATTTCTAAATCATACTTTAACTGAAGACGGCATTATTCTCCATGAAAGCATTTTTTTTTCAAAAGAATCTACTATTACTGCTATTATATATGATTTTAATTTGTTACATTTGAGTCTGAACTCAGATGAATGGTACCTTGTTGAATTAGTTAATTAATTACTTAAGTAGAAACAATGAAAAATGAACAAGATAAGAATTCACTGAGTTCAAGTAGGGGAATAGAAACGTCTTTGTTTATATTATATGTTGCTTTGTTTGGCTTATATATAATGTAAATAGTAACCCATCTTGACATACCTTTATTTGTGAATAATTACTGGACTCTTTGAACATTCTGAATAAATCATTACTGTTTCTCAGTTGTTTAAGAAACCCTCCATTTTTTAAAAAAAAACAGATGACAAATGATGTACCATATCAGTTGATATTCTGAGAGATGTAGTTGTTAGAGTAATTTTTTTGGGACAGCTTTCTTGGAATCAGGTTTTTTTTCTTCTTTCTAGCATCAGTCCAAGGATTTGTTTCTTTTATTCGTTTAAGAGTAGGGGCCATCCATTCCATTTCTTCTGGGGATAGACACTATGTTGTTGTTTTTGATGAATATAGTAGCTTCTTCTAAGTCATTAAAGATTCTCATCACATTGGCAAAAAGTATTTTTATCTTGGCTGGAAAGGCCAGCTGTGCTTTAATGTTGTTTTGTTTCAACAGTTTTAATATTGGCCAGACTTTTTTCTATTGTTCTAGTATTTTAGAAGAATAATCATTGTCAAACCTTTTTTTTAAGGGTGATTTTCTCCAAGCAGATTTTAATTATTAGTTCCTTGTCCAGAAATGAACAAAATTGTATAACTATGGATCTAGGTGGAGTATTTGTTGAGTTAGAAGCAGGTTTCCTCAGTGCTCTATGCACCCTTTTAATTCCAAATGAAAGTCTCTCTTTCAAGTCTAAAAATTCAGGAATCCAGGTTAAGTAAGCAATAATGCTCGACAGGGTGTGTGCTAATGTGTAATTAATGCCAGCCCAGCGGTGTTGTGAGGCCTGATGCCGCAGGCGGAGGGTCTCTGCACCCCTGGAAGGGCATTAATTACACATTAACACACACCTTGGAGGGCATTATTGCGCTTAGACAATGGGCTCACTGTAAAATTGTTGTGTATTACTTGTTTATTTTTAAGGACTATACAGAAGGTCAGATGGTAGTGGATTTTGCGAAAAGGATGGACGTGGCTGTGGTGAATACGTATTTTAACCAGAGGGAGGAGTATAGGGTGACATACAAGAGTGGAGGAAGATGCACACAGGTGGATTATCTCTTATGTAGGAGGGCTAGTTTGAAGGAGATTGGAGACTGTAAAGTGGTGACTGGGGAAAGTGTATTTAGGCAGCATAGGATGGTGGTTTGTAGGATGACGTTGGTGATCAAGAAGAGGAGGAGGAGGAGTGTGAGGGCAGTACCAAGGACCAAATGGTGGAAATTGAAAAAGGGTAATTGTGAGGTGGAGTTCAGGGATGAGTTAAGACAGGCACTGGGTGGCAGTGAAGAGTTACCAAATAACTGGGTAACTACAGCATAGCTAGTAAGGGAGATGGCTAGAAATGTGCTTGGTATGACATGTGGACAGAGGAAGGATGACAAGGAGACATGGTGGTAAAATGAGAAGTACAGGAGAGTATACAGCGAAAGAGGTTGGCAAAGAAGAAGTGGGATTGTCAGAGAGATGAAGAAAGTAGACAGGAGTATACGGAGATGAGGTGAATGGCAAAGAGAGAGGTGGCAAAGGCTAAGGATAAGGCATATGAAGAGTTGTATGAAAGGTTGGACACTAAGGAGGGAGAAAAGGACCTGTACCGATTGGCTAGACAGAGGGACCGAGCTAGGAAAGATGTGCAGTAGGTAAAGGTGATAAAGGATAATGAGGGAAACATACAAGCGAGGAGAGTGTGTTGAGCAGATGGAAAGAGTACTTTGAGGGGTTAATGAATTAAGAGAATGAGAGGGAGAGAAGGTTGGATGATGTGGGGATAGTTAATCATGAAGTGCAATGGATTATCAAGGAGGAAGTAAGGATAGCTATGAAGAGGATGAAGAATGGAAAGGCTGTTGGTCCAGATGACAACCTGTGGAAGCATGGAGGTGTTTAGGGGAAATGGCAGTGGAGTTTTTAACCAGATTGTTTAATGAAATCTTGGAAAGTGAGAGAATGCCTGAGGAATGGAGAAAAAGTGTTTTGGTACAGATTTTTAAGAATAAGGGTGATGTGCAGAGCTGTAGTAACTACAGAGGGATTAAATTGGTCAGTCACAGCATGAAGTTATGGGAAAGAGTAGTAGAAGCTAGGTTAAGAAGGGACATGATGATTTGTGATCAGCAGTATGGTTTCATGCTGGGAAAGAGCACTACAGATGCGATGTTTGCTCTGAGAGTGTTGATGGAGAAGTACAGAGAAGGTCAGAAGGAGTTGCATTGTGTTTTTGTAGACTTAGACAAAGCATATGACAGGGTGCCTAGAAAGGAGTTGTGGTATTGTATGAGGAAGTCGGGAGTGTCAGAGAAGTATGTAAGAGTGGTACAGGATATGTACGAGGGTAGTGTGACAGCGGTGAGGTCTGCTGTGGGAGTGACGGATACATTTAAGGTGGAGGTGGGATTACATCAAGGACCAGCTCTCAGCCCTTTCTTATTTGCAATGGTGATGGACAGGTTGACAGACGAGATCAGACAGGAGTCCCCGTGGACTATGATGTTTGCAGATGTAGTGAGGGTAGGGAAAAGGTGGAGAAGACCCGGGAGAGATGGAGATATGCTCTAGAGAGAAGAGGAATGAAGGTCAGTAGGACTAAGACAGAATATATGTGTATGAATGAGAGGGAGGATAGAGGAATGGTTAGGATGCAAGGAGTAGAGGTGGCAAAGGTGGATCAGTTTAAATACTTGGGATCAATAGTTCAGAGTAATGGTGAGTGTGGAGGAGAGCTGAAGAAGAGATTACAGGCAGGATGGAGTGGGTGGAAAAGAGTGTCAGGAGTGATTTGTGACAGACGAGTACCAGTAAGAGTGAAAGGGAAGGTCTATAAGAGGGTAGTGAGACCAGCTATGTTATATGGGTTGGAGACAGTGGCTTTGACAAAAAGGCAGGAGTTAGAGCTGAATGTGGCAGAGTTAAAAATGTTAAGATTTGCACTGAGTGTGACAAGAGTGGACAGGATCAGGAATAAGTATATAAGAGGGTCAGCCCAGATTGGAAGATTTGGAGACAAAGCCAGAAAGGCAAGATTACATTGGTGTGGAAATGTGCTGAGGAGGGATGCTGCATATATTGGGAAAAATATGCTAAGGATGAAGCTACCAGGTAGGAAGGCCTAAGATAAGGTTTATGGATGTGGTGAGAGAGGACATGCAGGTGGTTGGTGTGACAGAGCAAGATGCAGAGGACAGGAAGAAATGGAAACAGATGATCCGCTGTGGTGACCCCTAATGGGAAAGAAGATGATGATGATTATTTTTTATATATATATTTTAATGTAAAATAGTTTATTCGCCTACTGTTTCAAAGTTGCTGTAGTATATGTCAGTGGTGTTGGAGGAAGCATTTTACATTAAATCTATATATATAAAACAAATAATATAGTATTTAAAAAAAATAAGCAAATGAAACACAACATACAGCCCATTCTCTCTCCCATACACACATGCACAGTTTCTTCTGTTTTCACAATCATAACATATACAGAAGTCCCCTCTGCTTACATACATGCATTCACTCACACATCACTCTCGCTTTCTGTCTCACTCTCTACATCCATCTCTCTCTCTTTGTCTCTCTGACAGGCAGACACACATGCACACAGTTTCTCTGCTTTCATGCACACATTTACACACTTGCAGACAGAAAATCGCACACAAAGTCGATCGTTTTCTTTCTTTTACTCACATACACGCATACACTCTCAGACACACTGTATTTTCTTTTTATTTTACACTCACTAAACAGCAAAAGCTCTGCTGAGCGAGTGTAAAATAACGGCTCACTCTCACTGGCATGCACGCATACACTCACACACAGACATAAACACACACACACACAGCAGACACATACTTACCTTTTTCTTTTTTTTAATGTTTTACACTCACTAAACAGCAAAACTGCTGCTTAGTGAGCGTAAAATAATGGCGGCCATTGCATTTTTCAGTCTGAGCTCCATGGTGGCTTGATAAGCTGCTGTAAAGTGGCGGACTCGTTTTTCACTGGGCATTACTTGTACATTAACACCCTGCTGGAGAATGCTCGTTCTCCAATCAGGTGTTGATGTACAGTTTGCCTGTTGTCTAAGAATGAAATAATGCCTTCTCCTTCACTGTTTTCAGGCAGACCAAAGATCCTTATATTGTTTCTCCTTTCCCTGTTTTCTAAGTTATCTATTTTGTTAAGCAGCCATGTAGTCTAAGTAGAAATTCTTTTCCAGAATTCTTCCTCTTTGAGTCTCCCTTCAATGTCATTTAGAGAAGTCTCTATATTTGTTATTGTTGTATGGTGTTGCTGTAATAGTTCCTTAAGAGTATCAGTCTGTTTTTGAGAATTTGAGGTTTTCTAAGTCATTTTAAAGCCATCCATATTCAAAGATAGTTCGTGTAAGGTAGATGTTATCAATTGCAGTTCTTTTTTCATTGCAGCATCTGGATGAGAATTCCTTGAGTTGTTCGTATTCAGTGACTCAATACATCTTCAAGTTACTTGACAGGAACATTTTTGTATATCTCCACCAAAACTGATATTTATGTAGTTTAGTAGTTTATCTATAGATTTCTGGCATTTTAAACATGAAAATAATAAACTTTTCCTATATTATTATACTAGTTTATGAAGCTCTCAAAATTCACTGCTCTCAGTTGGCCATCTAGGTTCCACCCCTTTCTACAATTCTTAATAGCTGTAATCTGAGCTTGTTTAGTCTTTTATCAACTTAGTGACTATTTTAATTTTCCTGATATTATTTATTTATTTATTTTATTTATTGACATTTGTTAACTGGGTTTGTCCAACTGGGCTTGTGGCCCATTTTCAGTGGAGACCCAAGGAGAAAAGCTCCAGTAATACATTTCAAAACAAGCACAATTTTAAACAATATTGATATAATAGCAGTTATAGCAAAATGATTCACATATGTTGGGATACATGCATAAAGTTAAAGTTGCATTAAAAAGAAGCTAAGTAACAATTTTATATTGATATAGTTCAATAGGTCAACAATGAACATTTTTTGTTTGTATAAAATTGTGCAAATGCATAGTAGACACATTGGAGAGAGAGGTGTAATGAGGTACTAAGTATGGTCCTTTTGAGGGTACATAAAGGGAAAGAAGACTAGGTAGGGTCATGGCAAGGGCAGGTTCTGGAATTGAGAAAATAAGCTTTTAGTTCACTTTTAAAGTGTGAGGTGTGGGAGATTGAACGTAAGTCAAGAGGAAGTTTGTTCCAAGCATGGGCAAGGGAGTGTTTGTAGAGTAGTTTGCTTACTGACCTTTTTGGGTGGTAGATATTAAGTAATTGTTGGTTAGAAGTACAGAGGGTCCGGGATGGGATGTAGATGGAGACTAAGGAAGATAGAGATGGACAGAAGGAGGGTTTATAAAGAATAGAGTGTAGCATATGAAACTGATAAGATAGCAGAAACTGGGGAAGTTCAAGCCATTGAAGAGAGTTTAAAGAAATGCAGTGGTGTGAGTTGTATGGGGAGTTAGTAATGAATATGGCTATTTTATGGTAAGTCTGTTGCAGTTTGTTTAGAGTGGAGGCCTGGATATTGGTAAGAACTGGGGCGGTGTATAAGAGGGAGGGGAGGAGGAGTGCCTGGCCCAGGGTAAGTCTAGATTCAGGGGTTAGGAATTTTTTGTTCCGATATAGCAGACCTAATTTCTGGTTTGTTTTTTTTATACAGTGGAGCATGTGTAGGTTGAACTTGAGTTCGTCATCGATAATGACCCCTTGGAATTTTGTGTGGGTGTCAGGTTGGATATTTGTATTGTTAGAAGATGTAATAAAAAAGGAGGTTTTGTGATGAGAAAGAGAATGGGGAAGGAAAAGTAGGAGTTTGGTCTTTTTTGGATTTAGGAGCAATAGGTTGTGAGAGAGCCATTGTTCAGTGGACAGTAGGGCCTGTTGGGTCAGGGAGTATAGTTCAGGAATGTTATTTGAGATGGATATAAGTGTGGAGTCATCAGAATACTGAATAAGGGAGGATTCTTTGCATGAGGTGTAAAGATCATTGATGAAGATGTTAAACAAAAAGGGTCCCAAGATGGAGCCTTGGGGAACACCAGTGGAGATGGGAAGGAAAGGTGAGGAGGATGAGAGCCATTTGACAGATTGTTCCCTGCCAGATAGGTAACTATTAAACCAGGCAAGTGCGGAGGGGGATAGGTGGAGATTTACGAGTTTGGATGGTAGTAGAGGATGAGAGACAGTATCAAAGGCTTTGGAGCGATCTAGGAAGAGACAGGAAATGAGTTTATTGTTGTCTAGGGCCTCTGCAATGATATGAGTGAAGGAGAGGAGGGCAATGGTGGTGCTGTGGTGAGGACGAAATCCGTGTTGGGTAGGGGTAAGTAAGTGATGTGTGGGAGGTGATTGAGAAGCTGTGAGTGAATACATTTTTCTAACATCTTGGAGAGGGGGGACAGAATGGCAATGGGTCGGTAGTTTGAGGGGTCAGTGGAGTTTCCACCTTTATGAAGAGGGATAGTGAAGAAAGGTTTCCAAAGGCTGGGGACAGTTGATTCCAGAATAGATCAATTAATTAGTATAGATACAGGATAGGCAATTGAGTCAGCAGCAAGTTTGAAGAATGTAGGAGATAGATTTTCAGTGGAAGGAGAGCAAGGTTTTTGCTTGAGTAGTAGAGATTTAATGTAAGTAATGGGAACTGGCTCAAAAGAAAACAAAGTTGTGTTAGTGGGACTTGAGAGGTCGGTGTCGAAGTAGAGTTTGGCTTAGAGGTTACCAGATTTTGGACGGAAGAGATAAAGTGTTTATTCAGGAGGGTAGCTGTTTCCTGAGAGGAAGAGTTATGGTATGGGGAGGGATTAGAGGGCTTTCCAGGAGAGAAGATGTTGTTGAGAGTTGACCAAAATTTTTGAGGATTGGATTTGTTGTTAAGCTGAGCAGAGCTATAGTATAACTTTTTGTCATTAGTTGTATGTTTTTTTGCAAGGTTCCTCAGTTTCCTGTATTTTTGAAGAAAATGTGGTTGTTTAGTTTTAGTCCAGGTTTTCCAAGCATGACCTCTTTGTTTCATAAGGGACCTAGTCTCTTTGGAGAGCCCAAGAGCATGGTTTGATTTTACTCTCATCTTCATAGAGTTTAGAGTATTCATGAAGATGCTATTGAAAGTGCTTACAGCATTGTTTAGGGGGAGGTGTTTTAGAATGGACCAATCTATGTTGTGGAGAATGGAGTTAAACTGGGATGAATTGAAAGTTGATAGTTTTTGACAGTCTTTGATAAGGTGGGGTTTAGGAATATGGGAGTATTGTCTTAAGATGGTGGTAGGGAGATGATCACTCAGGGAGTCAGGTAAGGTGGTGAAATTGTGGTATTGGTGGGGGTAATTGGTAAGGATCCAGTCTATGATGGAGCTGGAAGAGGAATTTTTATGGAAGCAAGTGGGAGATGTTATAAGTTGGTGGAAGCTGTGTAGGTGGATACTGAGTTGGGGAGAGTCAGTTGTGAGTTTGGACCAATCAATGTTGACATCACCAAAGATAAGTGTCTCATATGGTATGTTGTGGGAGAACCAGGATAGGATGTTTTCAAGAATGGGCAGATTGTTACCAGGAGGAAGGTAGAGGCAATTGCAAGTTTTTTGTGGGGATTCAGATGGCAGTTAAGGATGATGATTTCAGCTGGGAGGAAGTCAGGAATTGGGGAAGGGTATGGTGAGAGGTTAAGAATGTTTGAGTAGAGGATGGCCACGCCACCACCTTTTTTTACAGGTCTGTCAGATCGGAAGATATTATAACCTGGTGGGAGTATTTCACTATTTGTGATGTGTGGTTTGAGCCAGGTTTCAGATAGGGAGAGGATGTGAGGGGTATTGAGAGCTATCCATGAGTGCAGCTCAGTGACTTTATTTGCTAGACTCTGAATTTTCAATGAGTAAACACTTAAGTATTTGGATGGAGATGATTGTTGTGACTGAGGTTGGTGACTGTTAAAGGAATAAGATGGGGGCAGTGTAGAGGTAGTTTTGGGGAGAGAAGAGGGGCCAGGGTTGGGATGGATATCTCCAGAACAAAGTAGGTTTTTAGTGATGAGAGAGTCTGTAGTAGATGCTAGTTGGAGTTTGTATAGTTTTGACTTAGCTTTGTGGGAAGGTTTAAAAACCTGTATTATGGATAGTTTATATAGACTTGAGATTGAGGTAGTAAAGAGATTAGGGGAGATTGTAAAAGATGAAGTAGTTGGATATATGTTGTATGAGTGAGAAGTTGGTGAACATAGGAGTGGTTCAGAGAGACTGGAGTGGTAAGAGGTGGAGAGAGAGAGAATAAGGAGTAGTGTAGAAGATATTAGAAAATAATACATGTTGGAATAAAATATGGTCAGATAGAGTAGGTAGAGAGACATAGGTATTGGTGTTGACAAGATTGACAGATTAGTAAGGTGGTTGTGGCAATAGGCAGGAAGTGGAATTGTAGTGTCTAATGGGACAGGAAGGGGAGGGATAGTTAGGTATAAAGGTAATTGTAATGGGGTGGGTGGGAATGGGGGTAGGGTAGGGGAGTGAATGGAGCAGGGCTAGCACCCTGGTCAAGATGAAGTCATAGAAACAATTAGAAAAGATAGTAAAAAACTAGCTTGAGAGACAAGGATATAAAGTTTCTAAAGGTATAGTCACCAGAAATAAAATAAAATATGAGCAGAAGTAAGCTTACAAAAGGACACTGGCCTCAAGCTACACAAGTAGATTTACTTGAAGGAAACCCAGTGCTGTATGGTTAAAATAAGCTACAATAGAGAGGACTTTGCAGGGGGAGAGAGAGGTATTACTAGCAGCTAAAATCAGGGCAAAACATAAAAAAAAACGTTAATATGTAAGAGTCTGAAGACAGTAAAATAGGGCAAGTGCACTAGGAAAGACAATTATGAGTGAGGCTAGAAATGAATTCAGGGAAGGGTAAAGTGCAGAACAGGAGAATATACACAGAAACAGTATGAGGATAGTGAGTAACCAAAGAGAAAGGACAGGAGCTGCTGGCGTCTGCTTTTCATGGTGACTAGCAAAAAAACACTGTAAATTCTTGTTGTGCTTATAAAGTCTAGCATTAATTAAAAGATTAGCTTATGTAGTAGTTATTTACTGGGACACATACTTCAGTGGTATTATTTTAAGCTTAAAATGGTGGCTTCCGGACAGATAGTTAGAGTTGCAGGGTATCTGTTAAGGTCCTCAAACCTGTAATGCCTGTACTGTGGCCAGGAGAAACCCACAGGGAAAAGTCCACTAGGGTTCAGTGGTATTATTCTAAGTTTAAAATGGTGGCTTCCGGACAAATAGTTAGAGTTGCAGGGTATCTGTTAAGATCCTCAAACCTGTGCTGCCTGTAGCGAGTGTAAAATAATGAGAAATTCTTTTAATTACATATTCATGTATTAAGGCCCCATGCTTATGACTATTTTTAATAACTTTTGTTGTCCTACATTCACATTTAGTTAATGATCAAGGTTGTTCTATAAATAACATTTGTTTGGTTATCAAATTGTAATGGCACTTAATGCGCCACTTTTAATGGCAATGGTAATCTACGCTGTCTTCTAGATGTGGCTAAACTCAACTGCAATTTACAAGTTCCCTCAACAAAATTAGGCAAATCCAAGACAAGCAAGCCTCCGTATATACTTTCACAGTATACCCATCCTTTTGGCATCATATAAAATAATGCTATAAAGTTTAATGTCCCACCTTTGCTGTAAAAATAATATATAAAACATATCTGTTCCCTCAGTTTAGGCTCACTTTCTCATGCTAATTAGTAGTTCAAGTTCATATTATGGCCAAATGCAAACATTTATTTTCAGACTATACTATGCTTCATGTATTATAATTTGCATAATTAGTGCTTATGCTTGCTAAAAATCTCTCTAAAGCGCCTGATGTGGAAGCTAATGCACAACTCCACTCACGTGCACATACATGGAAGCTCTACTGATGATGTTAACCTGTACACTTAATTTGTTATAATAAAATCTATGAAGCTTTTGCCTAGTGCCACTACATCCTACTTCATGTCTCACAGATTACAAAAAATCTATTGGAACAGAATGTCTTATTATAATTACATAGCAATAAAGCTTGACCAGTGATGTTAGTCTGCAATTTCCTAATTCTTCATCTGTGCAGAAAATGGGTTCCTACTGAAATTCTGAGGACTGCATTTGCAATCCTCAAAATAAAGAGAACCTAAGAAATATATCTCATGTTTGAGTTCATATTATCTCAGATTATTGTATTTGCTCTGGGTTACAGTGATGACAGTTTTAGTGTATACATCTATACACTCCAGCACCAGAAAGTAAAAACCCTTTAATGGCTTTACAGAGTTTCAAAATTCATTTTTTTATTTGTAGAATCACATTTGATATTCCTTAAGTACAGGACTTGCAGTTTCAGGTCTCATACTTATTAAAGTGAGTTGCAGACCCCCCCCCCATCAGTCAAGGATAGCATCTAGTTTATACTATCACTTGCTATTAGGGTATAATTTATTCTTATAATCATAACTAATGGAGCTTTTAACAGTTCTCTGTAGAACAAGAAAAACAAATGAAGTCACACATATTGAGCTTTCTTTACATGGAGAAAAGGTTATATTTTGAAGCTCTTTTTCAAGACTTTCTATATTTGAAACTTGAAGGATGTATTCATTATCTAACTGTGCAGTATATAGCTATAAAAGCCTGCCTATGGCGCAGGTGACCTGAGTTGAATTACCAGCACGAGTGCCTGTAAAAGCTGGCCTAGAAGTATGGGACTGGGTGGTGGATGTTGCCAGATTTCCCATCCTGGTAGAGGGATCCAGTACAAGTTTACATGGGTGAAACCTCATGGGAGAAGTAGGTGTTGCATGTAGTAGAGTTTGAACCTGATCAGTCTGTACTGTCACAGCATATTCACAGTCATAAGCCAAGGAGTACTCCACATATGCAGGCATGCTTACATTTGTGAGGCAACAATAGCTGACCTTAGAAGAGCTGTCAAGGGAAGAGGGGCTTGCTTTCAGCAGGAGAAGGTAGGCTACCCCTCTGGACCCACAAGCTGGGCTGCTCCCTACCACCCAATTCTCTCCAGGGAATGGAAATCTGACTGGGATTTCTGTGCAGTACCAAATGGGTCACAATGTCTCACTAGCCTGGAAATGCCCAGTTCCTATCCCTGTGGATTACATTGGCCAGTGGGTGTATGTAGTGGACTCATTGGGCAAGGTCTTGTATGGAGCAAAAAAAATGTACATTCATTTTTGTCCAAAAGCTTTCTGGGTTGTATGCCTTTTTTTCATAAGGTAAGTTTGTAAGGCAATATCCTGATCATTTATACTTTACTGCCTATGGTTGCTCTACATTGCTTTTGCCTTAAGTCTTCATCTGGAAAAATATATTCCTATATAATGACATATAACACACACACACATATATAAGTACATGTATTTAAAATGTTTTATATATATATATATATATATATATATATATATATATACATATACATACATATAAACATACGTGTATATATAGTTTCCAGAGCCTTAGGCTATTCATTAATGTTTCAGTAAGTCTACCTTCTTGGAACAATCTAACTTTGTTGTATTGATGACAATGCAGTCCTTCAGGATTTTCTGTGCTTTAGAAAAATGTGAGTCATATATTACAGTATAAAATTACGGTCAAAATGTGTGAGGTTACAAAGGTGAAATTTCTGCAGCTAAAACAACTGCGATTTATCTAATGATCCTGGTAATTTGATGTTATGGTCAGCAGACCACATCTGAGCAACATCAGCATAAACATAATAAATATTGCCCACACATGGACATAAACCACTAACCTTATCCTACTCTCCACTATCAGGTGTGAAAGATTTACCAATGGAGTGTGAAAATCACATTCTGTAACACACCACAGCAACTGATGTCAGGGATCACCATCCAGTGAGAGTGGCAGTACCAATGGATCTCTAGTATAGAGATGTTTAGTGTTTTCTTGTCATGGCATCAAAGGCTGTTACTGCCCCACTGCCAAAACTGTGAAGCAAGAAGCAGCAATTATTTGTAGGTGGCTGTCCCTACATTTCAAAGACTAAGCAGCAGGCCATATAGAATGGGATGTGTGGAGGGTTAGAGAGCGAGAGAGAATGCAATATTAGATACCACAGTGCAAAAGACACAAGCCGATGAAAGAACACAAAACTGAAAACTGGTTGCAGGAAGGAAGGCAACAAACACAAAATGTAAGAACATGCAGTTTAATCCAAAATTAAGTGCTTTTCGTCACAGTAAATACTGTGACTTCTTCAGATAAAAACAACATTGAGAGCATGCCCTTAAGTAGTCAGTGAGCAGTAGTTAATTAGTTAGGTAATTAACCAATATTAGTTAATCAGTTCATTTTGTTCTTCTTGACAACAAATTGAAAATTAGTACTCATAGAAACTACAGTTTCTAAAGACTACAAAAGTGTCACAAACACATTTAGAGACACCCACATGCAAAATTCAAACCCTAACCCTACAGAAGAAATAATACTAAATGTTCTTATATACCATAAAATACCTACAAAGGTTTTTGTACTTTATAAGTAAAGAATATCTAAAATACTAAAATTACATGGTAAACCCATGTTCGTTCCTGCTATTGTTGATTTTTAAGATCTTATGGACAATTAATACATACTTTACATAAATTCTATATGTAAAACCCTATCTAGTAAGGCTTTTTAATTTCAGAATACATACAATGGAACATCTTTCATTTAAACCTGGATACTGCCCTGCATTGGTGTTCAACTGCCATATTAATTCTAAACGTTCTAACTCCAGTGAAACTGGATGCCCCCCCCCCATGTTATCGGGTACAATTTGGTCTATTGCCCTGAACAAAAACCTGTGATCCATGTATTTGCAGATATATTTAGCTAGGGCACTGTCTTCACTCAGTTTGCCAATGTGGTATAGATGTTCATATATTCTTTCCCACAATTTCCTATCTATTTTCCCTATATAGAATGTGGGACACATTTGGCATTGGGCTAGGTATATGACCCGTTTAGACTGGCAGTTTAATCTAAATCTGGTGGTGTATTGAGTGCCTTTGATCTTGAACTTCTGACCCACATCCATATGTTTACAGTACTTACACATACCACATTTGTACATCCCACAACTACTGACTAGTGTATTAGAATTTCTTTCAACTAGATTTTTTAAATTAGCTCCTCTTTTGAAGGTAATTCTAGGTGTGTGAGCCACTTTCTTACTTATAAAAGTGTCTGACCATAGTAGGTCCCAGTTCTTCCTGATGGTCCCACATAAGTCAAGAGCATCTGCACTGAATGAAATAATGAAATTGTTAAAATTACTAAAATTCTGGAGTACATTACTGTCGGTGTTCCCTTCAATATGTATACCTATAGTATCAGTGGGTGTATCAATTAGATTTTGACTTAAAATAGGTTTTTACACTCCGTTCGTACGCTTGTGAATCACCTCTTCAATAAGCAGATTCAACATCTGTATAGGGTAACCCCCTCCTAGTGAACATCTCCTTCAAGTTGTTACATTCTAAGTAGAAGTCTCTATCTAGGGAGGTCTTTCTAGCTGCCCTGACCAACTGTCCTTTTACTACTGACTTCTTCTGGTGATAGGGGTGGCAGCTAGAAAAGTGCAAGAAACTATTAGAATAAGTTTCATTTCTATATATACATGCATTGTAGTATTCACTGGTTGTATCTTATAAATATACCACAGTGCCTTGCATAATGAAATGTGTCGAGTCAGACTACATGGGTCAGTCAGAGGGGTCTAGCTATGGATAGCTGCACAAGGTTGGTATTATATGATAATGAAAATACTGCTACAATAGTGCATTTCTTGAAAAGTATTCTGTAAGTACATCATTGCAGACAGATGATCTTTGCTATCCAGCATGATTCAGCCTACAGTTGATGTAAATGTATCTGGTTCCAGGTCTATGTCAGGCACTGGTTCCAGGTCTACAACAGGTTATTATTGCCTATAATGTAACATCTGTTACTGTTATTAGTAGAAGGTTCATGAGCTCTCTCCAGTTTTTGGGCACGGGTATAACAGAATCATAACTTCCTTTATCAAAAATGTCTTACAGGCAAGAATAAAATCAGCACAGAATACCATGGAAAGTATGACCCAATTCTTCCACAGAGGCAGATCAGCAAAGTGTTGGGTATAGGGTAACATGGAGTAAAAACATAGCCTTGGTGCCTGAACCTTCTCTGTAATATGTATGCTTAACAAACATGGTGTGCATATTCTGACAGTAGCACAATCACCTGAGATGTACCTCCCAAGACCATATAAAGAGAAACATCATGGAGCTCTTGGAATATGTGTCCTAGGCTGATATGTGCCTAGCATTAAGCAGCATTTTAACTTCTATGTGGATTATGCCACAATACAAACAGAAGATGGTTAACTTTAATAATTAGCTTAGTTTTATATGTCATTCTAAGGGGGTGCAATTTTTATCAGAATGGAAGATGATCAACAGACCATGATACTTTGCCATGGATGGTCTGTACCTCTCCACTCTAGGCTGTCAAATTTTATCTAAAACACTGCCCTCCCAAATAGTGCCTTTTTTAGGCAATGTCAAGCTGAAAGTACTTCTGACAGCAAATCAAAACCAAGAAAATCTAAAGATGTTACTGCTCAATGCTAGGAGTCTAAACAAGAAATTCCTCTCCCTACAAGCTTTCCTCACCCTAGAGAATGCTGATGTCTGTGCAGTCACTGAGACATAGTTTAAAGCTGCAGAGAGCACACTGGCAGTGCAAGGCTATAATGCCTTCCATACATTTAGACCAGCTACTACACAGGGACTAAAGGTTGAGGTGTCTCAGCTTACATCACAGATAAATATACTTCACGGTTGGTCAAATAGGACAATGCACTTGAGCTTCTCCACATTCAAATCACCATAGGCAAAATCCCATACCAGTTCTTTGCAAGCCTTACGTCTCCCTGTATGACCCAGGAAACCCATAACATGTACTTAAGCTTATTGTAAACACTCACCATCCAACACAATACTATATTCATGGATGACTTTAATTACCCCACTATTAAATGGGAATCATGTATATGGCTATCTCAAGGATTACTTGCATAAAATTAGACCCTCTTAGTAACAGCCTGCATATCATTGCTGGAGCCTTCCTGTGTCCTGACAGAGTGCTCTTCAAACTATCTGGAGATATACAGAGCTAAGTATATTTTTCTGGCACTTCAGAGTTGTGTACTGTTAATTGTTGTTTGACTAATTTTATATCATTGCTGGCTGACTTCAGAGTTGTGCACTGTTATTTTTGCTTCACTGTATAGTTTTTCAGATCTCTGCTGAAGGTGTTGGTTTTCTCTTACCCACCCTCTCTATTCCTGTCTTGTTGTTTAAATTTGGAGGCTTTTGCAGTTGCCTGCCGCCACTGTAGATTTGATCTGGGACACTCCCCCCAGTCCCATCTCTTTACCTCATTCTACCCAATAGGCTCCTTCTGCACTTGTTTTTAGTTATTTTTAATTTAATTGCATTTTTTAAAACTGTTTAGTCTAACATTGCTACATACTCGAGTGTGCTAGCTTGCACTGCATTTGAATTGTTTTTACTGCTGTTTTAGCTACTTTTCTGTATATATAAAAAAAAAATCTAAGCTTGTTTCCTACCTTTCCTGTAACTAGTGTAGTCCAGATTCAGATTTGCTGTATCCAGAACTGTATGTAAGCTTCTGAGCCCCCCCCAAGTTTTCTGTGTTGGAGGGAAGCCTTCTAGCTTATCAGTGGGAGTGATAAGCACTAGGTAACCTACCACACAAGGAGTGGTTCTGGCCCAGAAATTGTAGCTATTGGTCTTTTGGGCAGTTTTTCCATCTCTCTCAACTTTCTGATTTAAAAGCCCACATTTGCACTTGTTTCACACCTTTCCTGTAACTAGTTTAGTCCAGATACAGATTCTTAGTTTTAGCACTTGAATTTGCTTATTCGTGATCAGCACTTGTTCAGAACTTGTTGTAATCACTAAATACCCTACTAATTACTACAGCACTCAACCTTCCTCATTACCTAGAGGAAAACCATTTTGATACTTAGTTTCCTCACTTGCTTAGAGAAAAACAGCTCTTGCACTCACTTTCCTCACTTATCTAGAGGAAAATTGTTTTTTATTCAGGCATGTCCAAAGGTCAGCTCCCAGTGTTCTCTCCTGTCTATTTGATGAATCTGGGCATCTTGGGGCAATGTAGAAATTGCCTCATGTACACAGACAACCCTCTCCTCCTACCACCCAACACTACAACCTGTGAGAGATGCACTTATATAGCCAAACTGGAGGTAAAGCTCTCTCCAGCCAAGACTGAACTTGACAGTCAAGAGGAGAAGGTAAACACTTTCACCACACCATACTCATCACATAGTCTCACTAAATCTACACCACCAAAATCCACACATAGAAATACAAAAAACATTCACGGAGGCTCACAATAATAATCTGCTCAAGCAACAGACACCTCCAAAGCAGAAATGCAAGCAACCTCCACCCCGCAACACAACCCAAATGACACAAAGCCCGCAGACTCAGTGTGCCACTCAACCACAGCCAATAAGGCAAAACAACATACCCAACACACTAGTCATAGGTGACTCTATAGTCAGGCACACTGATGTCCCACTCACCAGGCTAAACAAGGAGAAGGTTACTGTCAGCTGCCTGTTGGGTGCCAGGATCCGCCACATAACCCACGCACTCAGGTCACTCCACAACAAGTACAAATATGACTCTGTCATTGTCCATGTTGGTATGAATGACCTGAGATGTACCTCCCTGGACTACATGAAAAGAGACATGGAAGAGCTCTCTGATCTTGTAGCCCAGGCAGGTATGACCCAAGCCCTAAGTAGCATTCTGCCATCACCCAGATTGATGCCACAGTACAAGGACAAAATGATTGACTTCAACAATTGGCTAAGCTTCTGGTGTCATTTTAAAGGGATCCAGTATCTGTCTGCCTGGGATGACATGGTCGACAGACCACAATGCTTTGCCAGAGATGGCCTGCACCTGTCACCCCTGGGATTCTGGATACTGGCTAAGGTTCTTGCCGCCCCTATAGTGCCTTTTTTAGGCAAGGTTCAAATGACAAATTCACCACTGTAACAGGAACAGGCAAGCAAAAACTGAGGGTGATGCTACTCAATGCTAGAAGTCTAAATATCAAAATGCACTCACTCGAGGCACTCCTTAAAATGGAGAACAATGATATCTGTGCAGTGACTGAGACCTGGTTCAAGGCTCCAGAGAGCACCACTGCACTACTAGTCTATAACTCATACCACACTTTTCGGCCATATAACCTGGACCGGAACACCAAAGGTGGAGGTGTGTCCATATTCATTAAGGATATCCACACCTCCAGGCTAGTTGCTCAGCATAATGCAGCCGACATTATCCAAGAGCAACTAATGCTGGGCAAAACTGCAATCCAAATTGTAGCTGCTACAGATCACCCACCATGCCCCAGGATTCCCACTCCTCTTTTCTTGATGTACTGGAAAATATTAGGGTTCAACCAAACATCCTAATAATGGGCGATTTCAACTACCCCACCATTAACAGGGAAAACTACTCATGTACCAACTCCTTCACTCAGCGCTTTCTGGAATTCATAAACTCCAATACCCTGGATCAACTTATCCACACCCCCACCAGAGCCAACAATATCCTAGATCTAGTCATTACCAACATGAGTGACTGGTGTTCCACACCTGAAGTCAATGCCTCATTGGTCTGATCCGACCATAAGCTAATTACCCAAGATATCCACATCCTGCCCCCAGCCCCCATTAAGGAAACCATGGTAAAAAATTTCTCCAAAGCCAACTTCATGCTTCTTAAGACAGAAGTGGTGAACTTCATGACACCCATGCAGATGGACAATACAGTTACGACTACTGAATCCTACACAATTGCACTTTATAAGCACTTACACGAGTGCATGGATCGTGCTATCCCAAACAGAACCAAAATGCTATCCTCTAAAAAAAGGAAGCCAATCTGGTGGTCCTCTGCCATAAACAAACTGTACAACAGAAGGAAGAAACTGTCGCAAAAGAGAGTAAAATCCTATGAGTGGAGGAGCTCTCTAGTCAGCCTCAGTAAGAAGCTGCGATCCCTGAAAAAATCCTCCAAAGCTAGTTATGAAAACAAAATTGCCACTGATTCTGAAGACAACCACAAAGCATTCTATAGCTATGTCAAGAATCTCAATGGCAATACTCAGATCTGCTCTGAGTTACAGCACAATGGCACTAAATATACAGACACAACTGATATTGCCAACATCCTAGCAGATAGGTTCAGTGCAAGCTTTACCCCCCTCTCACCCCCTAAAGAGCCCATCTCTATACCAGAAGAATACAAAGTTCCTGTAATTACGGCTGCACAGGTAAAAAACACACTCTCCAAAGCCAAGAACACAGCATCCATGGGAGCAGACAACATCCCAGGCTGCGTTCTACATGAAATACAGAACGTACTGGCACCCCACCGAAGTACCATGTTCAATCATAGCCTCACCTCAGGCTTTGTGCCTGCTGAATGGCGCACAGTGACGGTTATCCCACTCCACAAAGGGGGAGCCACCATGGACCCCGGGAACTACTGCCCCATTAGCCTGACGAGCCTGGTCTGCAAGGCCATGGAACGTATCATCATGGAACTTATAAACAAAGACATTGGTAATCTCCAAATTCTGGACCCCATCCAATTTGGGTTTGTAAAAGGCAGATCATGTCTCCTAAACCTGATAGACTTCTTTGAAGCAGTCACCAAAGCCATAGACGAGGGTAAGGTGGTTCGCACAGCCTATCTAGATCTTGCCAAGGCTTTCGACACCATCCCCCACTCTGGAATTACAGATAAACTCACTAAACTAGGTATAGATACCTATGTCACAAGATGGATTGCCAACTGGCTCACTGACAGAACCTACACTGTGAAAGTAGCAGACTCCAAATCTGACTTCAGACCAGTGACAAGTGGAGTACCACAGGGTTCAGTCCTGGGTCCTCTCCTGTTTGGTATCTACTTCTCTGAAGTACAGGCTAACACAGGAGGTCTTTGGCTAATGAAGTTCGCAGATGACTGCAAACTAGGAGCCATAATTAAAACTCCTAATGATGTGGACATCCTACAGGTGCCTGGTGTCAAAGCCATGGCCTCATGATCAATGCCAAAAAGTGCATTGTCATCCCCTTTGGTATAAACTCTGTACTCATGAACGACAACATAGGCGGTAGTATACTTAACACCGAAAGTGTGATAAGAGACCTTGGGACACAGGTGGACAGTAGTCTCTCCTTTGATAATCACATGGCCACAGTAGTCAGGAAATCTTTCTACATGGCACACCTCATCATAAAAGCTTTCTGATCCAGAAAAAGAGGTCATTGTTCCCCTCTGCTCATCACTCATTAAACCCATTATAGAGTACAACGCCCCTTTTGTACCTCACAAGACATCTACAACTGGAAAGGCCACAGAAATACCTCACAAAGAGGATTACCTGCCACAAACAGATGCCCTACGTAGACCGTCTCAAAAACTCCATCTTTACTCCATCACATATCGCCTACTCAGAGGTGATCTCTGCCTAACATACAAAGCTATGTCAAACCCTGAGCTGTTGGACATCCTCCACTTAAAGAAATGCCAATCCCTCTGAGCTACACGCTCTAAGGACCTAAACCTTGTCACCACAATAAACAGAACATGCCAGAGGGATAGATTCCTGTCCCAGAGACTTCCCATACTCTGGAATAAACTACCTATCTATATCAAACAAAGCTCCTCATTAGCACTCTTCAAGAAAAATCTTGATGATTGGGATGGGAAATAGGAAATTCACCCTGGGGATCACTTCTGTGGCTCTGCTCGACAGTGGCACAGGAAAATAATTTTCTTGGGTGACAAAAGCCAGGGTACATTTTTGGCTGAGCTTGTATAGGCCCCAGGGCTGATAGCCAAGTGAACCTATGACTCCAAATGTGCAGGCACAGAGATTCCTGGATTTTATAAACACAAACTCTCTGGACCAAATTGTCAATATGCTGACAAGGGGAGCAAACATAGTAGATCTGGTCTTCACTAATATGAGAGAGTGCTGCATCCCCCAGTGTAATGTCTTCTATGATAAGGTCAAACCACAAAACCGTCTCCTCTGAAATAAAAATAAAACTCAGAACTCCAGTCAATCCTGGAATGTTCAGAAACTAGTTTGTCTGACTTACTACTAATGAGTGATAACCAGTAAAACTTTCAAGCCCCTGAGAATACTGCTGCCTACGCGGTACTTCTCAAAGAAACCCTATATAAGCATGTTGATAGCTGCATAGAGGCAGCTGTACCCATCAGGAAGAATTACAGAACTAACTCAAGAAACAAGCCACCCTGGGGAATCACACCATCAATAGGCTGTATAACAGAAGGAAGAAAATCAAGGCAAAAATTAGGAGGCATAGCACCTAGTGGTATAAATGCACTCTCTTCAAACTAAACAAACAACTCAGAAGACAAGTAAAGTCTACTAAATCAAACTTTGAGGTACATTTGGCCTCCCAGGCAAAGGGCAACAATAAGCTATTCTTCAGCTACGTCCACAACCTCAAAGGCAATACAGAATTGTGTGCAGAGCTCATTGTTAATGGAGCCACCTATATTGAGCCGGAGGATATAATAAATCTACTAGCAGACAAATTCATGTCTAACTTTACCCCTTCAATTCCCTCAACCTCCTCTCAGAAAATTTCATCAAATATAACTCCCCCAGCTATCACTGGGTACTTGATGCTATCTCTAAGGTCATCAATGGGCCCAAACAATGTCCCTGGGTGCTTTCTAAATTGCATGAAATAATCTATCAGGCCTGCTGGAATTGCTATTTAACTGTAGCATCCAAACAGGCTTCGTGCTTCACAAATAGAAAACAGCAACACTCATCCCTCTGCACAAAGGTGGGCCATTTACACACCTTGGAAACTACAGACCCATAAGCCTCACTAGACAGAATACAGAATGCTGTGTCTCTCTCAGAGACCTCTCAAATTAATATCTGAAATATAACTGCTAGGCTAGCTTGCAGAATGACATAATTTCTTGTCATCTGATTTCTAGTCCCAGGCCCAAAACAACCATTGATGACAGCTGCTAGCATTTAGCATCTACCTGTAAAAATACAAAGACAAGGGCTTTTCCTCAGATCTTTGGCAGGTGCCTGGAGTCATAAAACAATAAAACACTTCCAAGGCAATACAGAAAGTTCCCCAGTACAGACATTCTGCCTCGAGCTGCCATAAAATAATTTAATTTCAGCTGTTTTTTATGAAGTTTCTTAGACTGAAGTTAACCTCCTGTGTCCCAGTTTCCACTGTTAAAATATATACATTTAAACAATTGCAATAGTGCATGTACATTTCTGTTCTATTCCAGTAGGGCACACTGTGGATACATTTCAAGCAGTTTGCAAAAAACTTTTTCAACACACGTCTGTAGAAACAAGTTTAATATACACATGACATACAGTTCTAATACAGTTGTAGCACAAGCATCTTATTATGAATCATGTTGATCTTCACAAATGACATATAATTATTTACAAAATTCCAGATAGCTGTGCTGGTAGTATCTCCCTTTGTCACAATATGGGTAAATGCTTAAATTGTTCAACAAAAATATATTCTAATAAGCTTTCCAAATCTATGAATAGGATGCAACCTAACAATTTTTTTATCCTACTGTTATTGAATTCATGTATCCCCATACTTGCTCAATATAGTCCCTGAAGCTAGCAGTGAAATCAGAGGACTAAAGCTCTGAGCTGTTAATACAGTCTTTCCTGTATCTCCATAGATACTACACAAAGCTGACACCTTTTACATAGTAGATGGTTGGCTGCCTGTGCTGAATTATATTTTTTTACAAATTTAGAAAACAACTTTATGTCTAATCCTGCATATTTATCTTATTTAAAGCAAATAGTGACACAGATCAAATGTATATTGATTCATACAATAAACTGGATTTGGGAATTTATTTTTGGGAGTCAACTAATCAAAAGACTCCCTAAAAAGTAGAATATCACTGAGTTTTGTGGAGTGTGACTATATCTCCCCTTAATGGTGGTGGGAGGCCTTATATATCACAAACACTTTCTTAAGTATATCAACTCCAAGAACACACAACTACTAGAAGAGGGGAAAACTCAATTGAATAGTCTTATGACTCACAACAAATCTCACTTTGACTTTAATATTACTTAACAGACCATACTGATATCCATTAATAGACAATAATAATTAATTGTTGTTTAAGTTTATATACTGTAATATTCTACTGAATTCTATGACTACCTTAAGGAAGTAGAACAATTATGCCAAAGGTGCACCTACTTTAATTAGATCTGCATCCAGTAGAATTAATGCATTTGCGACTGACATTTTTATGCAGACCTGTTATGGCAACCTGAATACATACACTGGTCTTTTGTATGTGTCAAGTAAGTCCTTGCAATTGACTATATAAATTGTATTTATATTATACAATGATGATAAACTTTTTTTAAAATAACTGTATATAATTATCTGTATCTATCTATATATAAATCTCCCTCTCTCTCTCTCTCTCTCTATATATATATATATATATATATACACACACACACACACACACACACACACACACACACACACACACACACACACACACACACACACACACATAGATCGATCTACTTTAAAACAACGAAAACCTGAAATCTCAAAGTCCGTATTACCGACACCACACTCTTGCATACTTAAAACACTGAAACATGAAAATGCTAACTTTCAAAATACTAAAATTGACCACACAAATGTTATGTGTAACTCCCTTCACCAGACCATAACTATAATGGCAACAAAACTTCACACTTCTGAAACCAATGACTATTCCTTAGGAAATCAAACTCTACAAAGTAAAACATGACTATTAATCTAACAAGTCATCCACAATTTTATATACTATTCACTACTTAAAAACACTTCCTATACATTGCACAAATTCAATAACTATGAACTTACCACTGTTCTTCACACTATACTATCTAAAACCCACGTAGGTGGAGGGGCTACACCCCCCACAACCCCCCCTCACTAAATATACCAATTCTGGGATTGCACTTCAGTGGGGAAATAGGTATATAACTTTTTGTTACCTTACTGTAGTCTAAACACTGCCAGTAATGCTGGGAGCATTGTACGAAATGTCCACCATTTTTTTAGACACTATAAAAATTTAAAGAGACAAATCTCTATTGACAAACACTTAAATACTACTTCCTGCATTGTTCTTGGTATTCCATTTTGGGGATTTGGAATTGTGGTCTCAGTAATATGGACTTCTGGATTTTAATTTTTCATTGTTTTAGAGTAGATCCATATATGCATATATATATATATATATATATATATATATATATATGCATATATATATATATATATATATATATATATATATATATCTACGTTCATAGGTAAGTATTAGGCTAGCTGCCATTTTAAGCCAAGATAATTTCCACTTTGGTGCTTGAATTAACCTATCCTATTTGGTGTTAAATTGGCTTTACCGATCCCATGGTCAATAATTATATATTACCCCTTGTGATAACAACTAGGATCATGCCATAGAAAATTTGAGACTACCCATGCATGGGATAAAGCATTTAGGAGCTGCCTGTGTCCATTAGTAGTATAGGGGAAGATCTGGG
Organism: Protopterus annectens; assembly: GCF_019279795.1. Classification (NCBI taxonomy): domain Eukaryota; kingdom Metazoa; phylum Chordata; order Ceratodontiformes; family Protopteridae; genus Protopterus; species Protopterus annectens. The sequence goes on along the minus strand of NC_056738.1, from coordinate 276,830,311 downwards.
GTTATATTTTCCCATTCATAGATCCAAGCAGAGCTTGAATATGAGCACAAATGACATCTGATTTATGTAGATGGGGAGTCTGTTCCAGAATAGCAGTATCCCCTGGAAAATAAACATGTCCCTCCAAACCATTCTGTTCTTGTTGCAGAAGAGGTTTAGATCCTTAGACTGAGCATTTCTGATAACATTTGACTAGCTGATGTGCAGTAAATCAGTCAGTACTAGGTCTAAGGATACCTTGTATGCCAGATACAGGTCACCTCTTATCATTCTCTAGAATATTGAATATCATGACAGGGCTTTCAGTCCATGTAGGACATATTATTTAGGATACTTTTAATAAGATATTTCTGAAAGTGTTCCAGTTATTGCACGTATTTAGACAGATACGTGCCAATATGGGTATTATACTCAATTATTGGGCTAATGAGGACTGACTAAAGGGGTACAATGAAATCCCTAGATCTATACACAATCCCTTTGTTTATAAGATGTGAAATATAGAAAGATTTTTTTATGACAATGGACACATTTTGGTCATAAGTTAGCTCAATGTCCACATAAGTTCCCAAATTCTGAACAACTGGATCAGCTCTTAAGGGGTGTATCATCAATGTGGTAGTTCCACTGTACATCACATGGTAGTCAATACTGTCATCAGACTGACACATGCTTTGCAGTTAGAGATGAAAGACCTGTCAGCAAAAACAAGATAATAAGCTCATCATGTGGCCCCTGCCATCAACTTCTTATTTAAGTTTAGAATTAAATTAAAGAAAACAAGAAAGCCCCCAGGCCAGCTAGGTGCGAGTTCACCAGTAGTCTAAATGAGTATGTAAAGGAGGCTTAGGAAAGGTTTAAATAATCAAACCTGCTGGATAGAACATCTAAAGAACTATGAACAGAAGTTCATGGTATTGTCAGGAGATGGCATCAAAAATATTTCAAATACAAAAAAGATTAGGATAGCAATATAGCTACCTGTTGATGCTTCAGAAATGACTGAGGATGATGGAGAGCAAAAGGAAATGGAAAAGAGAAGAATAAATCAATCTGAATGCAGAGAATCATAAAACAGCAAAGAGCTAAAGACATATATTTTCATAAGCAGTGCAAAGATATTGAACAAGATAACATAATGGGAAAGATAAAACATCTCTTCATGAAGAATGACACAATTAATGGAATATTACAGGACAAACTGTGTATGAAAAAAGAAAAAAAGAGGAGGGACCTAGTAGAAATAGAAGGTAGTAAGAAGAGGTACTATATAGGAAGGATCCTAAATACAATGTGTAATTCTCAAATGTTTAGATTTTTCAGAATTTCCACATGCTCGCCTCATATTTTTGGCCTGCTTCTCAAATTTGTATTTTTTGGCAAGTCACCGGCAAATCATTAAGGACTGAATTCAAAAAATAATGTTAGGCATTCACGATTCAGACTTCATACCCTTAAGAAAATTCATGCTAATGCAAAATCTGTTATTCTATCAACTTAAGTTTGTAAGAGCAGTATTTAAAAATTGTCCCTATTTTTGGGCCTTTGCCCCAACATTATGTACAGCTTTTTCCAGACTTATTGCTCTGAGAGGTTGAGAGATATAATACAATATTATGTTCTATGATATAGAGCAAAGCATCCTGGGAAGTGAAGATGAATGGGCCCTAGAAAGCCTTATTTATAAGGCTATGGGATACCAGCTGAATTGTTGAAAATCCTTAAAACTGCCAGCAAATATGAAAAAGAAAATGGCAGCCATTGAAGTGGAAAAAGTCAAAGTTATATGTAAAAAACTGAATGAAATGATTTAGGTGCTGGAATCAAAAGAGAAAAAACAAACATTAACAACTTTACATATGCAGAAGATGTGTTATGATACATGAAAGTGAGGTGCCTGTTGATGAAGGTAAAAATAGAAAGTGTAAAAACTAGTTTGATGCTCAACATCAAAAAATCTAAAATTATTTTATCTAGTCTTTTGGAATAGATGGGCAGAAGAGAAGGCAGTGGCTTCACCCCTATGCACCACCTTATTCATTTGTGCTGACCCTTACTCTCTCCCTAACCGTGCCACTACCCCTACACTGTATGGTACTAAAAATGCTTTCCCCAACAGAACCACTACAGACAAAAGGAAAAGAACACAGACACACATTAAACATGCAAAATAGTAAATCTATCCCCTTGCCTAACTCTTATACTAGCCCTAACCTGCAGTCAGACATACATACTAACTTTTACTACTGTTTCAAACCAACATTTATTTTCTTGCACCCTCCTACTTAACTTCACAATAGAAATGAACATTCAGCCATTTGTGTATCCAGATATTTTGAGTTGTAGTATGTTGTTGTCTTTCAGCTTTCCTGGTTAGGGGTCGCCACAGCGGAACTCCAGTCCGCTAATGATTGGCAGTAGATTTTGACAAATACCGAGGTGCTAGCTCGAAGTTCAACCTTCAGTGAAGGCAGGCCCATTTACGCATGTCTTTCGAACGCCCACCCAACCGCTGGGAGGACATGCAGACTCCACACAGAAGGCACTCCCCACACTCCAGCCGAGAATCGAATGGGAGAACCTCTTGCTGTGAGACAACAACGCTACCGCTGCACCACCATGGCGTATACCAATAACATATTTTCTAAAAAAAAATCCTGTATTTATCAATTGCCTGTATAATTCTTTTTGTATCTCTTCATTTCAAAAATCTGGCACTGTTTTAGTACAATTAACCATTACAATGATACTGCTTGAAGAATATAATGCATTTGTGAGGAGACATCACTGCCATAATAAAGCTGCTATCCTTATCATACAGAAGTTACTGGGCTTAATCCCTTCATATGGTACCTGTTTTACCACCGGTCTTGTTTGATATTTCAGAAATTAATTTCTAAATAGATAATTTTACATTAAGTTTTTTATTAGTGTTTATACATCGTTGGTATTAGCAGACAAAAATTTTATCTGGTATGTGGTTTACATATATATGTGTATATATATATATATATATATATATATATATATATATATATATATATATATATATATATACAGTATTTGTGTGTGTGTGTGTCTGTGTGTAACATGGTTTTCTGAAGCACATACCACATATGATTTTCATTTTGCAGTACCTAATCACTGTGACTTGCCTGCTACAATAATGAGCCCTGTAGGGAATTCTGGCTGGAAGAACTGAAGGAATCCTGGAACAGTTTCATTGCAGATAATATGCCATTTCTGGAGAACTTCTGATTAGAAAAACAGCAGACAGAATGCATCAAACTCAAATGTTTTGATTTATTTTACAGTGACCTCTTCCTCAAGATCTGTTATTATGCTACGTATCTCACATAACTGTACTCTTTGGTGAACCCAGATGGAGTGGTTTCCTGTCAATGACCTCTCTTTGAAGATTTACTTTTTAAAGGAAGCACCTTATATAATTAATCTTTTCAAATTTGTTATATCTTGACTTATTTGGTTTTGGTATTGCATACTGAAATTTTCTTTATGTATTGTTTTTTAGACAGGTACTTCTCTTGTGTCACAGAAAGGTACCACACTATTTTATAAGTCATAAAAGTCATATAATGCCTTCATTAATTCAATCGTATATATATATATATATATATATATATATATATATATAGTTCAAAGCTGTGTTGTTTTATTATTTGTATATGCTTTTCACCCCTTGCCTAATGACCATCAAGCCCTTCTGCAATTAGATATTGCCCATTTGTTCCTTAGTACCAGGAATTTCACCCATTGTTGGAGTGGGAGCTGTCTGGAAAGGGCTATAATTCAGGCAGGTATAAAGGTTCTTTGTGCACTCATCATCAGCCCAGCACTGAAGACATCTGCAATGGCATTCAATATGCTCCTTGATATAGAAAATGTGACTCACAGCTCAGCAGAGGCTCTCAGTGTCCTCGCTATGTAAATACATGTTTCAACTTATCAGCACTGAAGTTTATCATCTAGCCCCCAGGCTGTACTTGGGGATTACGAACCAGCCTTTGAGAGATAACAGTAGTGGTGCATAACTACATCTACCCTCCCTTCCTCCCAGGACAGGCTGCCTCGTCCTCCCCTGTTAGCTCTGTTTGGTGGCAGAGCCTAGAATCAAATTCAGGCTGCTAGAGTCAAAGTTAGGGCTTTGTTCCACATGTCACTTTAGCAGGCTTCGTGTTTTATTTGTTTTATTTTATTATTTTATATTTTCTTAGAGTTATAAGATAGTCGTTTAATGTACTGGAGGCTGAATGAACAATGTTGTAGAACACTGTATAAAAATATCATGAGCATTCATAAAGTTTCCAGAAGTGGGAGAGTTTCAGAGTGGACTAGCCTGCCATATACAGAGTATTGGTGAAATTATAGGTTTATAGCAGTAAAGGATAGCTGCTACATTATTGTGGCCAGAATGAGTATTTAAGGTAGGTATCATCAACATTATAATGTTCCTACTAACAATGATAACAAGGTTTTACTTTCTTCTAGCTGATGCACCTCATCTCAATGACTTACATTTTTCTTAAGACAGCTGTACAGATGGTATGATGTTTTACTCTTCTGAAAGCAGTATAACAGGGCATTAATCGTTCTATGGAGTGTCTTCATCAAAATTTATAAATCATGATGCAATCCCTTCAAGTGGTTTCACATCCTCAGGAGAGTCCAGTGTGCATTTGCTCACAGGTGGACTGTGAGACTTGTAGTACTCTTAGTTTCAGCGTTCCTGAAGTCTTAGTTTTTTTCCTGACTTATTCACCTGGACTGCCATGAATAAACACTGTTTAACCATTTTCTGTTTCAGAGCAAGAATCAGATATTTCAACAGTGTGTGGAGTGAAGGCAGGAGAAAGTACTTAAAAGGCCATACAAATAAGTCTCCAGAACTGCACCTTGATCTACAAGCCTGTATTGTAGAGTTTAGCCTGTACAGAATACCATGTTTTCTGCTAGAGAATTTGACCCAAATGGAAGTAGTACTTCCTTTTGTAAACTAGTCTGAAATTATTCTTGGGCTTCCAATATTGTGGCCTTCTTGAAACTTGATGATATGGAAGAGAGTAAACTGAGCTAGACTGTAATCATAATTAAGTTTGTAACTAGCAGGGTATATACCATTCACAGTTTAATAATAAATTTGCAAGTAAACATGTCTATGAGTGCATGTACTGCATACATCTGAAGTAGTAATGTTAAGATGGAACAAATGATACTATCCATTAATCATGTAGACATGGTGTGCAGAACATATTACTTATAAGCATTACTATCACATGCATACATAGAGAATTTTTTGACACAGTTTTTGGCACTGTCAGATGTTGGAGCAGTTGATACAACCAACAGAACCAGATGGCACATAAAGAGAAAGATGACACTGAGAGAGAGAGGGGGGGGAGAGAGAGAGAGAGAATAAAGCAATGTGTGTGTGTGTGTGTGTGTGTGTGTGTGTGTGTGTGTGTGTGTGTGTGTGTGTGTGTGTGTGTGTGTGTGTGTATGATGGATATAGCTTATTACTACATAATAATACCAAAGTCAAAGAATGTAGTATCTGCGAGGTGCATAAGGAGCACATAGCTTAAATTTGCACAACTGGCACAGAAGATGTACATGACAGGGGTTGCATGTCTTAACTCCTACATCACCAGTTATATATGCAAGGTGGTGATTTTACAGCAAATGTATACCTTGGGTTATAGCCAACATCTGCCACACCCAAATAAATTTTACACTGGACATCTATAGACCAGAGTTACAGTCACTGGCCCCAGCCTCCCCAGGATTTCATTCACCTCATTCTGAGCCTTGTGTCTACTAGTAACTGAGACTATCTTGCCACCAGTAAATGAGACTGTTATAAACTATCTGTCGCTATCTGCAGACACTCACAATATTTGCCAGGATGGACTACTGATATTTTTACAACTGACAGTACCCATTTTCATGTCCATAGTATATGCTGCCATTATCTAGGCTGATTACTATTAAGGCCTCAGTCACAAACAATACTACAGTGAGCCAACCATGATCTTAAATTACAGGAAATAATAAACAAATAGTATCTCTTCATAAAGGGTGGATACTAACAACCAGATCAATGATGTGATGTTGATCCTTAAACACTAATAAATAAGATACCAGCCACATGCTTTTGTATTGAATAAAAGGAAACAGTTAAGAGAAAAAAAATCAGGTAAAATGTATAAAAGACTGATTTATTTACACCCGTTAACCAATTGCACAAATCAGAAGTACTCTTAAAACAGATAAATGATGAAAGACTAATTCTAACCACAAAAAAGGGATTGTTCATATCACTTTCTACAAAAGACTGTTGCCTAATTACCATTGTGTCACTAAATTACGCGGTGGCTACAGATGACGCAATAGCAAATTATCACTTTTTTAGCTGACAGTATCCCAGAAAGTAACATGCATTTCCCTTTTATAGTCCCTTTAGAAAATATTTCTCTAAGTTTGGTTTGAATGGAGTTCATCAATACATAATTCAGAATTAAGTATATTCACGGATTTTGATTCAGCATTGCTAGATTATGGATTTCCATTACTTAGATATTAGACTGGCTAGAATGTAAATGTTTCATTTATGCATAAAAGACAGTTAACCAGAAAGGAAAATAACCTTGCTGCCCAAGCATGGAAGACAGTTTATTAAAAGGAAAAGATAAGCATAAAGTGTTCAGACAGAATGTTATTTGCTCAAGGGAAAGATAATCTTGTCAGCTACAGAATGATTTTAATGGAATGTTACACATACAAGACAAAGCTTGAGCCCAAGGTTAGAAAAAGTGAATAAAATACTGGACTGAAGCAATATAATATGTTGGGTTCAGGAGAGCAGTTCAGTTAAGGTTGTAAGTTCGTTTGACCTGTTACTTCAGAAATGTCAAACACTCAAACCTGAGTACAGAAAACAGGTCATCTAGAGACTACATTGTTCAGGACAATCAAAATATGATGTGCAGTAACTTGAATTGTTTATCAGTACTGTTAATGAAGACAGTATACAGATATTGTCAACATTTAATAAAACCTTATTAAATGAACTACAGTGTTAGGTTAATTCATTCTAAAAAGTCCACAAGACTTGGTCCATATATGAAAGACTGGCATCTGTTCAACATGAACTTGGGTAATTAAGACTTTCATTTCTCAGTCTCATTGCATACAGTGTTTCCAGATAATTATGGTACAGTACAGTATTTTCAATTCTTACAAAGCCGCCCAACATGACCTGTTGTCTAGGCAGAGATGTATGCTTCTCGCAACCCAGCAAGCAGCTGTAACCCTTTTATATCCATTTTCCAGTACAGCATATTTTCTTAAGTTCACACTAACTGTTTATACAGCAAAAGTACTACAGCATCACTCTGGAGAGCAGGCCACCCTTTCAGCAAAGGTATCATTCATTTCCAGACTTAGTTACACTACATATGTTCTACAGAAATCTACAAAATAGCAGTGTTTCATTCAACTTCACATGTTCTACAGAGTATAAAATAGCATTTTCATTAAAGTGCAGCACTCCATGTTTCGTTCCACTACATGTGTTCTAAGAAACTTCAACAAAAACAGCTGCAGTAAGTAATTTACTGCAACAGTCAGCTTAACATCAAAGATTCATTAACAGTTTAGAGTTTCAGCAAATGTTTCATAACAGACTTTTCAGCAGCATACCAGTATTTTTCCATAAATAAAGCTGTAAATTCTATACAGAATAAGCTAAAAATTATGACATGGCAAGTTTCATTAAGACAGCATTACTTCATGTAAAAAATGGACACAGCATACTTCAGAAAAGCCTCACATTACTTCAGCAGACCAATATTAAATCAAAGCAGTGTTTCTTCAGAACATAAAAGACATTATCCAGTTAACACATATCTCCACAGGCTTTCATGTTTCCAGCGTGACGTCACACAGTCAAAAAGCAAGGAAAAGGTTAATAAGCTACAGATGATGGTTCACATATCTTCCAAGACCATAAAGTTATGTAAGACTTTATATGCACATTTTAGTTAACAGTTCAAAAAAGTTTAAATAAATCCATTAAAGTTATTTGCATGTAAACATGTCAAGTACTACTGCCACAGTTAAAATGTCAGTAAATTTTTGATTTAAGTTTAGAAATGTTCTCTTCAAGTTAAAGGCTAGTAGTTAAAAATGTTAAATATGTCTAAACATAAAAGGTTTAAAATCACAGAAGCGAGCTAATGACTCAGAAGTCAGTATGGTCTCCAGATTGAATGTACATGCTTCAGCACATGCAATTCAGCATAATAATTTCAGTTGTACTATAGTTTCATGTACAAATGTTCATAATATAATACATACAATTCAGAATACAGAAGTATGTTGCAGTATTACAGATGTCAGCACAGTCTACATATATAACATGCAAGCAGTGTCTCAAGTTCACATTACCTCTAGTTTCTTATTTTCAGAATCAAGTACAATCTTGCACTGAAGAAAGATAAGTGAAATCAAAGTGCAGATTTTGTAACTGAAGAACAGAATTCAGTGATAAGTAAAATAATACATTCCATAACCATCTGTAAAGATCAGAGAATTAATCTGTCATTGGCTATGGTTATTTCATTGTTTACAGACAAATCAATTTCAGTTGCACATAGAAAACATACAAGTGCAGTCATGTCAGAATTTAAAAGGTCAAAGATTACGGCAGCTAACAGTTCAAAGTGTAACAGCTCTGTATATACTGGTTTAGACTTCAGTAAAGAAATATGTAAAAATGTACAGATTTTAAAGATTTGCTTATGACAAAAACATGCAGATTTATGGGTTAAAGATAGAATAAACTCCAGTTCAGCTGACACAGCTGAAATGCTCAGAAAGGAATATTGGGTGTGGTTTGTTAGAAAAAAGTGTAACCATATGCCTCTATGTTTTGATATCAGAACTAACAGTCAAATTAATTATCAGAATAAAGGGTTTGCAGTTACAGTTGTCAAATGAATTGTTTGTATTATTGTTTTGTTTAGCAGTCATTTGTTAAGAGCTTGGTATTAAAGTGCTGCAATGCATAAACAATATTGTAATATAGACAGAGACAAAATAATGTTTGCTAGTTTACAAAATGTAAAATTTAAAGTCAATGCTACATTGTAAAAGTGACAATGAAGTTAAAAATTCAGATCCTATGTGCAAAAAGTGCATTTGTAATCAATTTCAATTACTGTCAGCCTAGCAAGCTGAATTAACAACAGCACTATATCATAGAGCTATATGGCAAAATTTTTTGATGCACTTACAGTTTCACTATTTAGCCAAGAAAATTGTAGACAGTAATAATAAATTGTTACAGCATTCAGTACTACTGAAAAGTTAAATAATGTCATCTAAAGAAATGGTTATGGTAAAAAAGTGGGTGGAGTTTCACTCACTGAACAGTATGTTAAAATCCAAGGGTCACGAGACAAAATGTAAAAAGTTCAACAGTTAAAATAGATTTTATATAGATGCAGAAATGCACAGTGTTACATTAGTACTTTGAGTTTCATTTAAAATAAGTCCAGAAACTTAATACAACTATCAAGTTAAATGTATTTGCTACAGCCAAGACCTTAGAAAAGCTGGCCATTTAGTGGTGAGACAGAAACAGATTTTGCAAGCATCAGATGCCAGTAATAAGATTTTTCCTGTAAATACTGATATTGTAGAAGTAAAATAGACTTCATTAGTCACAGCATTTAACTGTTTTTTTTTTTTTTTTTTTTGTAAAAACTTGGGCATGTAAGAAAACAGTTGCAAACTTCAAGCCCAAGGGATAATGAAATGTATGCTGTAGCTCGGGTTAATGTTGCCAGTGACAAACCAGATTTTCAGAATATGTATAAAGACTATAATAGCCCGGCACCAAATCAGTTGATGTATTTGACTTTATTCTAGGTTGAAAGGGATGGCAGACCATACATTTCATTAAATTGTGGCACAATGTATTACTTGATACAGGGGCGTCAGTTTCAGTTACAGACTTCTGCCAGAGGGCTCGAGTACAGTTTTCACATTATCATGGTTTGAAGGGTCAAAAGTAGCTGCAGTCAGCAGCAAGCTTTTGGAAATTAGATTTTTTTTAAATAAAGCCAATCAGACTGAAAAGAAAATAACAGCAAAATGTTGATTACATTCCCGGTGTGACAGTACCGTTTTGGAAATGGACATTATGTCAAAATTAGGTGTTGGTTTAAATTTTAATAACAAGATATTGTAAAAAAATGTTTCCTTACAGACTTGCAAGAGTTTATTAGCAGCAAATGTTCATTTCATGCAAGAAAATATATGTGTATTTTCATGCAGAAAAATGTACATAAAGTTAGCACAGCAAGCAATGCTGCCAGTTTATAGTTAAAGCTGCATTTCATGCAGTAAAATATAAATAAGGTCAGGGCAATAAGTAATGCTTTCAGTTTATAATTATTAAAGATGCAAATGTTATTGTAAGGACCTGATACTAAATACAATCAAGAACTTTAGCTACCTAATTTTGCACAAGATATGAGAAAAAGAGGTTTAAAACACCTAACTACAAAGAAGACACTTCAACATTAAAGCAGGCCTTCCTTTATTGAAAGGGATGGCACAATGTTTTACTTGATACAGGGGCAAAATTTGGAAAAGTACCATGGGGCAGAAATTGAATGTCTTTGTGTTTCAGTTACTGGAACAATGCCGAGCAAAATTTGGAAAAGTACCATGGGGCAGAAATTGAATGTCTTTGTGTTTCAGTTATTTCTTCAATGTTTGTTTAAAGTTAAAATGTATAAGTTAAAGCAAGTATGCATGTTTTCAGACAATGTTCTCATGTTTTCAGGTTCACGGTAACACTTGTACAGCAGTAGTAGTTTTCAGTCTATCTGTGTTCAGACAGATTCCTGTTTATTTGTGTTCAGGTAACACTATCAAAATGTTCTCATGTTTTCAGACAATTGTACAATATTATTAGTTTCAGTATATCTATGTTAAAAAAATAATGGTTTGGTCCTCAGGATGTAACATGTACCAGTTTCAGTTATGCTTGTATCTGTGTTTAGTTAACACTGCAAAAGATATAATTAGTTTCCAGAATATACACAGCTATTTTTAAATCTTCAGTGTATGCTAATGTAAATATCAGTCAAGTTTCAAAATATGACATTTATATTCAGTTATGTGTTCAGTATAATACATTTCAGTCAAATCTCAAAATACTTCACATTATTCAGGCATTAGTTAAGGTAAATTTACAGAATTATTTTTTTACAGGCTTATTATTTAAATAATAGGTAGTGATAGTTATTCAGTGCACCCAAGGCATGCCAGGGCTGGCTTAATTTTTAATTAGGTTACAAATTACAGTGCATGTTTACAGATTGCAGTGCACTTTACATTAGTCAGAAATGAAGGACACTAACAGACAATGCAAAGGTATAGACTTAAAATACAGAAAGTATATGTTTTAGTAAACTATTATAGCTCATAAATATTCGTAAGAGTTAAAAGAGGTAAGTAGCATTATAGAGCAAATTTAAATGTATAGACACAAGTTAACACAGAATATGGTAATTATGCCTCAAGACCACTTATAAAGTTATCTTTTTAGGGAAGATTTCAATTAGTCTTTAGAAAATAGCCATCATGCTTGATAGGCTATACAATATGTGGCAGAAAAACTGCCAAGGAGTGGATTCCTCTGTATCCAATTCAGTAAAAGAAAATTAAGGTAAAACGTATAACCGAGGTGAGCCAAGTAGGCTCAACGGTTGAGGCAAATCTGGCAAAAATCCAAGACAAGCAGAGGGATGCTGATAAAAGGGCACAATGCAAAGTTGCCAGTCCAGTCCCGGGTGTAAGGTTGAAAACAGCTAATAAAGTACAACCATCAGCTACTAGGTTATGTAGGTTTTCAGAAAATTTGGCCTATCATACGGTATATGTTTTAAAATCCTCAGCTAAAAAAAAAACTGTGTAAAGAAATTCAGGAGGAGTGTATAATATGTTTGCAGACTAACCCTACATTAAAAAATCCTCAGTTAATCAAATCAAAAAGTTAAGAAATTTCAATCCAAACAGGGCATTAATGCTCAAGTGACACCTAGTGGTTAAAATTAAAATTGCAGTTCTATCTAATATTTTTTTTTATTTTTAGATTATAATCAGTAAAAACTAAATGAAAAATCCAGCCAAGCTATATCTTCCCCTGAGTAACCTCCCTTACCTCTTGTATCAGAGGCACATGGGATATATGCAAATGACCCTAATGAACATCAGGTGTTTCAGCTGTAAGCCAAACCCCACTAGCTGTGGATATGCATATTTCGGCCTTGTTATGACCTCATCTGCATAGCATAAGCAGAGTGTTCGACTAAGCATAAGAAACATGAAATTGTCCATTAAAATGACTTAAAAAGAAAAGAGTCATGGGCATTCAGAATCGCCATATAGCTGAAATACCTGATGTTCATAAGGGTCATTTGCTTACATCCCATGTGCCTCTAAAACAAGAGGTTTGAGAGGTCCCTCAGTGGAAGTTCTAGCTTGGCTAGAGTTTTCATTTAGTTTTTATTCATTTAGTTTTTACCAATTGCTTTTTCTGTGTGGCATTCTCTTTGTTTTAATTTTCAGATTATAAACCAAGTAGCATAAAGCTAAATACAGTAGTTAGAAATATAAATGTAAGGTAACTACAGAAGTAGGTCCCACTAGACTTTTGTCAGGGATCTCAGGGGCAACTGTTAGATTAGGGATTTCCATGTATTAGACTGGTTAAAGGGTAAAATAAAGTGTGTTTCATTTATGCATAAAAGACAGTTAAGAAGAAAGGAAAATAACCTTGCTAGCCAAGGTAATTAAGACTTTTGTTTCTCAGTCTCACTGCATACAGTATTTCCAGCTAATTACAGTACAGTATTTTCAATTCTTACTTCCGCGGTGGTGCAGTGGTAGTGTTGTTGCCTTGCAGCAAGAGGTTCTCCCGTTCGATTCTCGGCTGGAGTGCAGGGAGTGCCTTCTGCGTGGAGTCTGCATGTCCTCCTTGCAGTTGAGTGGGCATTCGAAAGACATGCTTAAATGGGCGTGCCTTCGTTGAAGGTTGAACGTCGAGCTGGCACCTCGACATTCGTGAAAATCTACTGTCAATCATTAGCTGACCAGAGTTCCTCTGTGGCGACCCTAACTGGGAAAAGCCAAAAGACAACCATAACAGTATTTTCAATTCTTACAAGTGTTCTCTGCAAATTAAAGTTTTCCCAAGTATAAACTACAGTTCCAACAGAAGGGGAAAAAGCAGTAGCTTTGGTTCAGTACTTCCAAGTCGTTAACACAATTTCATATCCATGAAAAATGTTTCTGTCTTTAAACTGTGCTGCTAGACACAAAAGAATGCCATTTCAAGAAGAGGGAATGTATCTCTTAAAAGAAAGCAGTGAATGTAAAAATAGTAATCAGGTTCATTGTGATACAAAAAGAATAATTATTATTTCTACACATCAAATTAAATTTATAACTTCTGGCATTTCTTCATCTGAGAAAATAGCAACTTCCTGCAAACATTATTTAGAGAAGTTATGTACAGAAAGGAGGGGTTCTATATTACATGATTGAAGATTTAGTTAGTCGAATAACTAAATGTCGAAGACTTAAAACTGCGAACGGCAGTTTCCACACAGGGAAACAAGTCATTTGGCCGTTACATGGATTTTGCCCTTTCTACAATGTGGAGTGATCTCGGAGTTGGTATATTTAGTTAGGGGGGTGTGTGGGAGCTTTTTTTAGGTGGGACAATAACATTGTTTCCTTGTGTGGAAACTGCCGTTCGCAATTTTGGGTCTTCGATATTTAGCAATCAACTTTTAGTTAGTTATTCGACTAACTAAACATTCAATCATGTAATATAGACCCAAAGGGGGTACCAGTCTGTAAAAGGATTGACAGCTTAGAAGCAATACTGTAATGTATTTTTCACTATGAGGATTATAGATTGGAATGACCTGAAAAAGATGTGTCTAGCCACTCAGTGGTGTGAACACTGGCTCTAGGTGGCTGTCATTGTTGTTGTGACTCCCTGACTCTATGTGAAAAAAATGGAATAAAGAGGTGATGGATGGATGGATGGATAAGAAGTATGACTTTGCTTAACATAGTACTGAGAGTTAGCAGTTAGATATTTGAAAGAACACATTAGGTGGGGCAAACAGCCCCACCAGATGTAAAAGAAAACACATCGACAATGCCCCAGCTGATAACATTGTTATTGACTTGTGTTCAATAATATGTTATTTTAACTGTCTCCCACATTTTTCAACATAAAATGATGGGCATTGTACACAAGTAGCTAGATATACAATTTGTATGGTATTACAATTGGCATAGCAATCAAAAACAAACTTAATCTTACTAACCGGATGGACAAAACATATATCAGTCAAAATGTCACTCAACAACTGCAGCTTAAGCAAGGAAATGTACCCTGTTTTGAGTTACTTGTGTGCAATACTCATCATTTTATGTAGGAAAATGTGGGAGGAAGTTGAAAGAACGTATTATTGAACACAAGTCAGAAATAAAGAGAAGTGTTATGACTAATGTGTTAGCTAGACATGTGTTAGATAAAGGCCTGGGACATTCATTTAAGTTTAGGGTTACACAAAAAACATTGCGCTCCCAAACTGAACCAAGATAAAACAATTTAGGGTCCACGCAGATAGCACCTGTACTCCCCTGCAGCAGTCCTGAAGAAAGTGAACAAACTCACATTATTTTTGTCCTCTTTCCTAATACAATAATAATGCTCATAGATTCTATTCTTAAGAGCTCTGTTAGTTTGCCCCATGTAGAACGTGGAACAGCTGCAACATTTTGCCAAGTATATCACCCTCATGGTGTTGTAATTTCCTCTCCAAAATGTACCCATAAAAGTATTGTTCAACAAAACTGTGTATTGCTAAAGGGGGGCATGGAAGTGTATAACATCTTGGGAGAGAAGCCCACTTTTGTGTATAAAACAGGACTAAATTTAAAGCACAGATTTGAATACAAAGGAAACATTATAGGCAATAGAAATTACTTGCAAAGAACCAAACAAATGTGGCAGCTGCAACCAATGCTTCGCAATAAATGAGGATATAACATTGGAATTAGACATCCACAGAACTAGGGTACATTTTAGGAGAGGAAATTGCAAAGGACAAAAATAATGCACTGTATAGGCATTTAGATTCTGGTAATGAATGTTCCAATTTTAAGTTTGCCATTAAATGCATTTTAAAAGAAAGAGAAGTCATATGGCAGTTATTGTTACATGCAGCTAGTTATCCAGGTATTAATGACAGTGTTGCTATAACTCCAGTCTTAGACATGAGACAATAGAAGATAAAAAAAAAATCATGTCCTGTTTAGAACTGTTGCTGTGGCTCAGAGGATAGAGCTTTAGGGTCTATATTAGAACATTGAGGTTTCAAACCATTGAATATTCTAATATCGAACCCTATGCAGCAAAAGCTTAAAATATCGAAGCAACAGAAACCCAAATTTTTTCCTAGGGAAAGAATTCAGTTGTCCATTTCTGTTGCTTCGGTATTTTCAGCACTGTGAAGGAAAGTTACGGGTCGGGTTGAGGTAAGTGTGCGACTGTGTGGATGTGAGGATTAGGGTGGGTTAGGTGAATTAGGGTTGGGGCACAGGTTAGGTATGTGTGCGATTGTGTGGATGTGAGGGCTAGGGCGGGTTAGGTGAGTTAGGGTTAGGGAGCGGGTGAGGTGAGTGTGCGATAGTGATGGACCTTAAGGTTAGGGTTTGGGTTAAGGTAAGTGGATAGTTAGTGTTATGTGTATAGTTTAGTGTAGGGTTAGGTGTAAGACTTTAGGTGTATGTGTGTGGATTGCTGGTGGTTTGGTGTGCTTGTGTTGTGTGTATGTGTTTTGGAACAGCAATTTTTTTCCCTAGGAAAAAAAAATCACTGTTCTGACAGTTCGATAAGCTTTCGCTTACATAGGGTTGATTAATCACCATTCGCTTTTTTAAGCAGTCGATGATCTAATATAGACCTGAGCTTTAGATCTGAGAACAAGGGTTCTATCCTTGGTTATGTCTTTTATGGAAATGTTTATGGAAATTTGCCATTTTACACACTTTTTTCATGTTTCTTGTGCAGATATTGGCAAGAGTTTGGTTTACATTATGTTCTTGTGAACAATTTTATTACTAATAGCAAATATATATTTTTACATATTTTAGTAAGGTCAATGTGAGTTGTATGCAAAGAAAATGATTGTAATTTTATTGGTTGTAAGTAACTATATAAGCACACAATGACATTTTTTAACAGATTCTGATGAAGTCTGCAGTTTGCAGACGAAAGCGCTTAACCTATGTGTGACTATTAAAGATTCTTCACTTTATACTGAGTTTGTTCACTTTGTTCAGGACTGCTGCAGGGGAGTACAGGTGCTATCTGCGTGGACCCTAAATTGTTTAACCTTGGTTAAGGTTAGGGTTATTTAAGTAGTGCATAGAACTGACAGCGGTGGAGATATAAATATGTTAGAAAATACAGAATTTTCTTGAATTCAAAAATTAAAAGCAGATGCATTTCCTGGGTTGAATGATGCAGGGAGTCTGAAACCTGTGCTGTATAAGAAAAATCTAATGTTGCACTAATAGGTTAATTGCTGCTTAAGACTCATTGTTTAATGTACATTTTAATTCTGTTGGTTGGCTGTGTCATATGATTTATGTGTTTTAATTATTTAATTTTTTTTAATTGTTTTTTGCGAGCACTGAGAAAGGGGAAACTCAAAAGCTTTGCTCTTATTTTGAATTTGTTTTATTAAAGCCAGTGAACATTTCTGTTATTCACTTTTTGATTTGTTTGTTGGACTTTTATCGAACATGGTTTGCTGCAGTGGATTCATTTTGGTTTTGGATAGCCAACTACCTCACAGACAGTACCCATGAAGATTGAACTGGAGAGTCTACCACTACAAAGAGGCCAATCAAAAGTGGAGTCCCTCAGGGATCTGTCCTTGGACCACTCCTTTTTGGCACTTACTTCTCTGAAGTCAAGGGCAATGTCAGTGGTCTCTGGCTGACTACATTTGCAGATGATTGCAAATTAGGAGCTGTCATTGAATCGCACACTGACACAAATGTTCTCCAGGAAGGGCTGACACAGACAAACAACTGATGTCAGAGCCGTGGGCTAAAACTAAATGACAAGAAATACATAATAGTATTCATCAAGAAATCATCCATTGTTGGTAACTATCATATTGACAACATGCCCCTTAGAGTTGACACAGTAGTTATGGACACACAAACAGTAATCTAGCTTTTGACCATCATGTGTCTGCAGTAGTCAGGAAATTATTCTATGTTGTGCAACTTATAAACAAAGATGTGCCATCTAGGTCCAAGGGAGTCATTGTTCCACTGTATTCTGCATTCATCAGACCTATCATCGAGTACAATGCACCCTTTGGTATGTACCTAACCAGGCATATCCAGCAACTGGAACGTCCACAGAGGTTCATCACTAAAAGAATACAGGGTGTAAGTAAAATGTTCAATGCAGACCACCTCAGGGCCCTATCCCTGTATTCTGTCTCCTACAGGCTTTTGAGAGGAGATCTATTCCTGGCAGACAGGACATTGTCAGACCCCACTCTGAATGACTTCCTGTATATTTACAAAACAAACATCAGACTTACCCATTCTAAAGACTTTATCCTTCCCTGTGATATAAATAGGACCTTCTGGAGAGACAGATATGTATCCCATAGACTACCCCATCTCTGGAATAGGCTCTAAATTCATGTGAAGTGGAGTTCCTCCCTAATCCAATTCAAGTGCATCTTGGACAATTGGATGGAGAACAGGAAATTAATTCCTTGTTTGGCACCTATGTCTCTAATGGACACAAAAAAAACCTGTAAATGTTTCATCTCCCATGCCTCTTCCTATAAATGTGTCATCTCCCAAGCCCCTGCTTACACTTATCAAGGGTATCAGTACTTGTCAGAGATTTGGGATGCATAGCAAGGCTTAAAAAGTGCTTTGTGGTCATTAGCCTAGTAAACACCTATGAACCTATTGTTATTCCGCACCATCAGACAGTAATGTATTTTACCAGAAAGAATACTTAGGTATAGCCAATAAGTTATGTGACAGTGCACTTTGACAAAGGTGGTATACTTCAGTTACACCTCACTGGAAGATGTGTAGGGTGGTACATGAAGAAGGGTGCATTGTACACAGTTGTTGGTGTGATGACGTCTGGGAACCATGAAGTTATTATGGCCTCTGATGTGCATGTCCTTCACATACCCAGTACATGTGTTACATTCAAGGGAGTAGTCAGCATTGTGACCACATGTTGGTGAATGTGCCACTTACCATCTACCCCAGGACACAGATCACATACCTATAGGTATGATTACAGGGTGTGATGTCCACATTACACTTGGGTGGTGTGTCTGTTTCCTGATTCAACAAATCACTCCATGTGTCTCATCAGTGCAGGTGCTGTCATGGCTGTGGCAGCAGTCTCTGGTGTGTTTTGATACTGTCTGCATATCATACTAATATATTAGTTAGAGTCAATGATTGCACAGAAGCTGTAGTCCTTCAGGAAGCTATTTGGACACAGCATGTGTATGTCATCTGTGATGTCTATCACTCAACTAATGGGGAGGAAATGGCCTAGCAGACACCTTTGATGTACCGACCTGATAATTGGACCTAAGATATATGTCAGGTCACACATTTCAGCATAGTGAGATACCATGTATGTCATACACTGCTTTATCCATTTAGTGATATAGCTGTTTATGGCCACATATAATAATGTTGATTGAATACCTCAGTGTGGATTTTTGTCAAATGCCTTGACCTTTTCAAGTTCCAGATGATGATACTGTTGTCATCATGTATGCCCTTGATGACCTCTTTGAGCACATCTATTAAATGTAACAGACCTGATGTAGCAGTAACAACTCACACAGGTCTGTTGCACAAACCTGGAATATTAATAGTGTACATGTAGAGCAAGTCCATGATGACATGTTGGTCTACCTCATAGTCGAGGAGACTCAGGATATATCTATAAATGCATGCATCAGGTGCTGTCCCTCCCATCTCAGGTGAATGCATATATGTGTACACCCTTGTATGGGAAAATAGGTCTTGTGAAGAGTGTGTTGAACTGTGTATTCAACCATATCAGGAAGGTGTATGTGCTGGGGCACACTGATTCCATGTGATAGGCCTGGATGAAGGCATACTACCTATTAAGATCTGGCCTGGGGTTTTGACATTATCACACACACGGGTATCACTGAGAAAACCCCCAAGCTGGGGATTAAACCTTATGTCAGTTGATGGGTAAACAAATGGCTCACTGACAGAAAACATCATTTGAAAGTTGCTGAATCAACCTGTACTAGTAGATATGTCACCACTGGCAAACCCCAAGATCTGTGCTTGACCCGTTATTGTTTGAATTGTATTTCTTGACAGTTCAGGCTGAAGTATATGGCCTTCAACTTACCAAGTGTGCTGATTCTTGCATATTGTGTGCAATCACTTCGTCCACCAATACTAATAACATAGTACAGGAGGTTGTATTGCCTGCTTTTGATGACTGCGACACTTTTTTGTGATTCATAGTGCAGGAGGAGCTAACCCACACACACAACTGAATGGTAACAAAGGCACATGATCTACAAATAAATGCAGAAATGTGTGTTTGGAATGTTGCTCATCTGAAAAGTGGAGTTCCACATTAATCACAGCATTGAGAACAGCCCTGCTATGCAAAAACCCAGTAATGCAAGCACTGGGAACACATTTAGATAGCAATCTGAACTTTGACCATCAACTTTCCACACTGCTATTGAAAGCCTATGTTGTGCACATCCTATGTTATGCCATTATATTGACATCTTAGGATTGTATGATAGCACTGTAGTCAAACCTCATTACAGCACTAACAGAGTATAATACTCTTTTTTATGTGTACCTCACCAGACATTTGCAGCAGTTGGAGAGACCACAGGGCTTTCTAGGCTAGATAAAGAGCCTACACACCAAGCCATGATGTATGTGGATAGATTGAAAGCCATGTCACTGTAAACTTTATTGTATAGGATGCAGTGACTTCTGCCTGATCCTGCCCTGGTGAGAGTACTGCACATCCAAAAATGTGATAGAGCTGATGACATAAGCAGTGTCTGCTGAGGAGAATATGATCAAATGCTCTCTGTAATACCAAGCAACAGCTCTCTCACACACACACACACACACACACACACACACACACACACACACACACACACACACACACACACACGACTGCAATGAGAACAGAACCCCTACCTAAGTACACAGACTATAGAATGCAGTACTTTATGCAAACACCACAGCTCAAGTCTGATTTGGAGTGTGTCAGACAACACTTTATAGCTGATGACATCATCAGTGTCTCTTGAGGAAAAGATGTGTCCCACATGCTGGTGGAAAAATGTTGTCTGTAATGTCAAGCAACATCTCACACACACACACACACACACACACACACACACACTTGACTGCAGTGAGAATAGAACCCCTACTTATATGCACACAGACGAAAGAACAAAGTACTTTAAGCAAGCGCCACAGCTCAAGTCTAACTTAGAGTGTGTCAGACAACACTTTATAGGTTCAAAGGTTCATAGGTAGGTACTAGGCTATCAGCCCAAGGGCCTAAGTAAGCCTAGCCAACAAGGTTCCCTGGCTTACGCCACCCAAGAAAGTTAATTTCCTGTGCCCCTGTTGAGCAGAGCCACAGAAGTGATCCCCAGGGTGTATTTCCTGTTTCCCATCCACTCATCAAGATTATTCTTGAAGAGTGCTAATGAGGAACTTTGCTTGACATAGATGGGTAGCTTGTTCCAGAGTATAGGAAGTCTCTGGGACAGGAATCTATTCCTCCCGCATGTCCTGTTTATTGTAGTGACAAGGTTTAGGTCTCTAGTGTGTAGCTCAGAAGGATTGGGATTTCTTTAGGTGTAGCATGTCCAACAGCTCTGGGTTTAACATAGCTTTATATGTTAGACAGAGATCTCCTCAGAGTAGGCGATATGCTACAGAGTAAAGCTGGAGTTTTTTGAGATGGTCAGTAATCCTCTTTGTGAGGTACTTCTGTGGCCTTTCCAGCTGCTGCAAATCTCTTGTGAGGTACATTCCAAAAGGGATGTTGTACTCTATAATGGCTCTAATGAGTGCCGAGTAGAGGGGAACAATGACCTCTTTTTTCCTGGATGAGAACCCTTTTGTGATGAGGTGTGCCACATAGAAGGATTTCCTGACTACTGCAGTGATGTGATTATCAAAGGAGAGACTACTGTCCACCTATGTCCCAAGGTCTCTTATCACACATTCAGCATTAAGTAGACTGCCGTTTCTGTGGTAGTTCATGGGTACAGAGTTTTTACCAAAGGGGATGACAATGCACTTTTTGGCATTGAGCTTGAGGCCATGCCTCTGACACCAGGCATCTGTCTCAGTGAGGCCATTCTGTATGATGTCCACATTATTTGGGGACTTGACTATGGCTCCTAGTTTGCAGTCATCTATGAACTTCATTAGGCAGATGCCTTCTGTGTTAGCCTGTACTTCAGAGAAGTAGATACCAAACAGGAGAGGTCCCAGCACTGAACCATGTGGTACTCCACTTGTCACTGGCTTGAAGTCAGTTTTGGAGTCTGCAATTTTTACAGTGTCCCAGTTGTCAACCCATCTTGTGACATAGGGATTTATACCTAGTTTAGTGAGTTTAGCTATAATTCCAGAATACGGGATGGTGTTGAAAGCCTTGGCAAGGTCAAGATAGGCTGTGTGAACCACCTTACCCTCGTCTATGGCTTTGGTGATTGCCTCAAAGAAGTCAATCAGGTTCAGAAGGCATGATCTGCCTTTCAAAAACCTGAACTGGGTGGAATCCAGAGTTTGGAGATTACCAATGTCTTTGTTTGTGAGTTCCATGATGATATGCTCCATGGCCTTGCAGACCAGCCTCGTCAGGCTAATAGGACGATAGCTCCCAGGATCAGTGGTGGCTCCCCCTTTGTGAAGTGGGATAACTGTTGCTGTGCACCATTCAGTGAGCACAAAGCCTGACATGAGACGATGATTGAACATGGTGCTTAGGTGGGGAGCCAGTTCGTTCTGAAGTTCATGTAAAACACAGCCTGGGATGTTGTCTGGTCCCATGGATGCTGTGTTTTTGGTTTTAGAGAGTGCAGCTTTTACCTGCATAGATGTGATTACAGGGACTCTGCATTTTTCCTTTATAGATATGGGCCTTTTAGGGGGTGAGAAGGGGTAAAGTTAGCACTGAACCTAACTACCAGGATGTTGGCAATATCAGTTGGTTCTGTAATTTTTGTGCCGTTGTGCTGTAACTCAGAGCAGATCTGGGTGTTGCCATTGAGAATCTTGACATAGCTATAGAATGCTTTGTGGTTGCCCTTAGAATCAGTGGCAGTTTTGTTTTCTTAGCTGGCTTTGGAGGATCATATAAGGGATCTCAGCTTCTTACTGAGGCAGACCAGGGAGCTCCTCCACTCAAGGGATTTTACTCTCTTTTGCAACAGTTTCTTCCTTCTGTTGTAAAGTTTGTTTATGGCAGGGGACCACCAGATTGACTTCCTTTTTTTGGAGGATAGCGTCTTGGTTCTGTTTGTGATAGCATGATCCATGCACTAGTGTAAGTGCTTATAGAGGGCATTTGTGTAGGATTCATCAGTTGCAACTGTATTGGCCATCTGCATGTATGTCATGAAGTTCACCTCTTCTGTCTTAAGGAGCATGACGTTGGCTTTGGAGAAATTGTTTACCATGGATTTTTTAATGGTGGGTGGGGGCAAGATGCAGATATCTAGGGTGATTAGCTTATGGTTGGATCTGACCAATGAGGAGTTGACTTCAGGTGTGGAATACTGGTCACTCATGTTGGTACTGACTAGGGCTAGGATATTGTTGCCCCTGGTGGGGGTGTGGATAAGTTGATCCAGGGCATTGGAATTTATGAATTCCAGAAAGTGTTGAGCGAAGGAGTTGATACATGAGTACTTTTCCCAGTTAATGGTAGGGTAGTTGAAATTGCCCATTATTAGGGTGTTTTGTTGAACCCTAATATTTTCCAGTATATCAAGAAATGAGGAGTGGGAATCCTAGGGCATGGTGGGAGATGTGTAGCAAACTACAATTTGGATTGCAGTTTTACCCAGAGTTAGTTGCAGTTGGATAACCTCGGATGCATTATGCTGCGCAACTAGCCTGGAGGTGTGGATATCCTTAATGATATGGACACAACTCCGCCTTTGGTGTTCTAGTCCAGGTTAGATGGCCGAAAAGTGTGGTATAAGTTATAGCCTGGTAATGCAGGGGTGCTCTCTACTGCCTTGAACCAGGTTTCAGTCACTACACAGATATCAATGTTCTCCATTTTAAGGAGTGCCTCGAGTGAGTGCATTTTGAGATTTAGATTTCTAGCACTGAGTATCATTACTCCCAGTTTTTGCTTGCCTGTTCCTGTTATGGTGGTGAATTTGTCATTTGAACCTTGCCTAAAAAAGGCACTATATGGGGTGTTAAGACCCTTAGCCAGTATCTAGAATCCCAGGGGTGACAGGTGCAGGCCATCTCTGACAAAGCATGGTTGTCAACCATGTCGTCCCAGGCAGAGAAATACTGAATCCCCTTAGAATAACACCAGAAGCTTAGCCAGTTGTTGAAGTCAATCATTTTGCCCTTGTACTGCGGTATCATTCTGGGCAATGGCAGGATGTTACTCAGGGCTAGGGTCATACCTGTCTGGGCTACAGGATTGGAGAGCTCTTCCATGTCTCTTTTCATATAGTACAAGGAGGTATGTCTCAGGTCATACAGACCAACATGGACAATGACAGAGTCATATTTGTACTTGTTATGGAGTGACCTGAGTGCGTGGGTTATGTGGCAGATCCTGACAGGCAGCTAGCAGTAACCTTCTCCTTGTTTAGCCTGGTGAGTGGGACATCAGTGTACTTGACTATAGAGTCACCTATGACTAGTGTGTTGGGTATGTTGTTTTGCCTTATGGGCTGTAGTTTATTGGCACACTGAGTCTTTGGGCTATGTGTCATTTGGGTTGTGTTGGGAGTGGAGGTTGCTTGCATTTCTGCTTTGGAGGTCTCTGTTGCTTGAGCAGATTATTGTTGAGAGCATCTGCAAATGTTTTTGTGTCTCTATGTGTCTATTTTGGTGGTGTAGGTTTAGTGGGACTATGTGATGAGTGTAGTGTGGTGCAAATGTTTACCTTTTCCTCTTGACTGTCAAGTTTAGTCTTGGCTGGAGAGAGCTTTACCTCCAGTTTGGCTAGATAAGTGCATCTCTCACAGGTTGTGGTGTTGGGTGGTAGGAGGAGAGGGTTGTCTGTGTACATAAGGCAATTTCTACATTGCCCCAACATGCCCAGATTCATCAGATAGACAGGAGAGAACACTGGGACCTGACCCTTGGACATGCCTGAATAAAAAACCTTCCTCTAGACAAGTGAGGAAAGTGAGTATAAGAGCTGTTTTCTCTAAGCAAGTGAGGAAAGTAAGGACAAAAACTGTTTTCCTCTAGGTAAAGAGGACAGTTGAGTGCTGTAGTAATTTGTAGCTTACTTATTGCTAACAACAAGTTCTGAACAAGTGCTGAGCACAAATAAGCAAATTCAAGTGTTAAAACTAAGATGCTGTACCTGGATCTTGTAGTAGATAGCTGATGACATCAGCAGTGTCTGTTGAGGAGAAGATAACAGTGCCCCACATGCTGGTGTAAAATGCTCTCTGTAATATCAAGCAACAGCTTTCACACACACACACACACACACACACACACACACACACACACACACACACACACACACACACTTGACTGCAATGAGAACAAAACTCCTACTTAAGTACATGGACTACATCACACAGTACTTAACGCAAGTGCCGCAGCTCAAGTCTGATTTCTACAGGAGTGCAGGTGAACTTATAGTAGTTGACATCAGCAGGCCATGTGGAAGACAAGAGGTTAGGAGGCCTGTATGAAATAGATGTGTAGCTTTGAGCAAGTATCAAAATACTGGCAATCCAAGTAATTGGAGAAGTAACTGTGGGATGCACACATCTGCTCTGCTGTATAGACACACGCGCACACACACACACACACACACACACACACACACACACACACACACACACTCGAATGCAGTGAGAACAGAACCCCTTCCTAAGTACACATACTACAGGGCATATTAATTTATGCAAGCACCATGGCACAAGTCTGTTTTATACAAAAGTGCAGATGAACTTATAGTAGATGACATTAGCATGCCATGTGGTTGACAACAGGTTGTGAGGCCTGCAAAGGCACATAGCTTCATAAGTTCATATGAGACTACTAGCCTAATGGCACTAGAACCTTTAGAAGCCTAGATGTGTAAAAACACAAATGCCATTATTGAGCACAGTTGGATGGCCATTTTTAGCAGAGCATGTTTGTGAGCAGCACCAACTGGCCCTGTCCATGACGGACATAGGTGCCAGCCCAGAGATGACTTTACAGTCACCCAACCAGTAGTCAAGGTTGTGCTTGAACAGGGTAATTGAGGAGCACTGCTTCACATTCAGTGGGAGCCTATTACAGAGGATATTGAATTGTTCTGGAGTATATCTGTCTCCCCAGCATGTTCTGTTTATGTCACAGGCTAGGTTGCAAAACTTGCAGCAAATTATAGTTGTCTCATTTGAAATACAGATGCCCATCATTTACAGAAGGCCAGGATCTAACAATGATCTGCAGGGCAGCCATAGGTCACCTCTCAGCAGCCTGCATGATACAGAGTACAGTGACAGGTATATCAGTCTTTCCATGTATGTCATATTTAGCGGCCTGCAAGTTTCCCAGACACGACCTTGTGTTCTCTCCAATTGCTGCAGTCGTCTGGTGAAGTACAGAGAGATGTGTGAACATGGTAGTCCATCACTGGTGTGATAAGGGAAGAGTACAGCACAGGTATGATTACCCTAGTCTTTATTTTATTTTTATTTATTTAACTCATTAACTCTGAGTGCCATTGCATGGCACCTTTGTGCTTAAACCCGAGGGCTCTCTGAGGTGCTACAAACTGCATGCTGTTACACCCGAGTGCCTTCCACAAGTAACATTTACTTTATACTCATATTTCAGCTCCACTGTTAACAAATAAGTTGAAAAAGTACCTGAACTTTGTCAGTTACCTTCTCAACTTATTTTTCATAATGGAGTTGCCAGGTGTTCATATTTGAATTTTTTGGGAAAATCGGCTTGTTACATCAGAAAACAAGATTGTAAGTATATAAATTCACTTTTTTAATTATATGCTTTATTTCTGGTTAATTTATAGGCACTAGTTAAAATTTACCTACTCTATCATATAACTGCTCTGAGACATCCTACATTGTACGCTACCCTTACATAAAGAAATACTGTGAAGCCCACTCCCTAAGGACAAGAGATGAAATGCGATTTTCATCCCGATCTGTTCAAACTCCATTACTAAGCCTGTTTTTCTGAAATATAAAAATGAAAGCAGTGGCTGGATTAAATGCATAGGTTTTAAATGTTAAAAAAGAGAGAGAGACTTAAGTATAGCAATAACTGCAATATCAGCACGGTATTGTTCTGTACTGATTGCTTCCTGCAGTATCGGTAGTGTATGTAATGATCTGTATTGATAGCTTCAGAGCTCTCTTTGTTCAAGAATCAATAAAAGCACATGTGGGTCATATTCCAAGTGTGTAAACAAAATGCATTACACTCCTTGTTGTTTCATGACATTTGCAATGCCCTTCTGTCTGAAACATTTCAGCTAGGCAGTTTACAACTGCTTCTCCCAGTTACACTTAGCATATTTCTTATGCCCATAACCAAATTAATTTAGCTGAACTATATTACAAAGCCCCAAGTGCAGGTGCTACTTAGTGCCTTTTTCAAAGGATCGAGGACTCTTTTCATCTTTAGATTCGTGAAAATCTCATTGAAGGTGCAAGGAATGGGTTTGCAGTGCTTGATAAATGCTGGCTTGTGTCTGACATCAGCTGCATAGCTCTCAATATCTTATCTCTGAAACCAGACACAGATAAAGAAATAATAAGGGGCAGTCAGGCACCATTTTTAAAACATTAGAACCGTTAACTTGATATGCTGACAGAATAAGAGAATGTGAATTAACAGAGATTTTTGGAAGTAAAAGAAGTAAATGACTCTTCTTATCCTCATAATTTACTTGTAATTCACTACCTTATCTTTCTTTCTTTTAATATTACTTATTGCCAAAGAAATTGTGCGATGATGCAGCAGTGTAGCAATGGTTTCATAAATGACAATATTTGCAGTCATGGTTGAAGCGCTAAGGCGCCTGGTAATTTAACTGTAGTAAATACTTTAAATACTTTGTAGATTAGTAGGAAGCAGCTTGCCACAATTTTAGATAATGTAAACTCTGAGGTACAGAGACTCACCAGTTAAATGATCAGAAAATGTTTCCATAAGCAGAAATTAAGATCTTCACATATATTAACTGAGTAATTAACACTAACAGATTAATTAGCATTAATATTGTATGCAGATCAAACAACCAACATACAGGTGTGGAGCCTGTAAAAGTTTAACAGCAAGCATAACAAATGTATAGCCCTAGCCAATGAGGGAGCTCCTCCATGTAAGCTAATGAAGCAAATGTAATAATTGGTACAGTTATAGTGTTGTAAATGGAGGCACTGGAAAAGCAATATTCAATTAATAAATGTAGGAATAAAATGAAAAAAGCCTACTGAGCAGGGAAGGAAATGCTAACATCTAGCTAAATAAAGACAGACTGCATTCTTTTAAGTGCATGTTATACACTTTTGTAGTGCAGGAGTGCACCATCTAAAGCTGGTGGCAAATAAGATAATACTCTGGGTCACAACAGAGTATAAAGTACAAGACTGAAAGTATGTTTATTTTATCGATGTATTGGTTAGCCAAGTCCATTGGGCATGACTGACCCCCTTCAGGGATGACTCGCAGACACTGTCTGGTTAAGTAACTTTCTTAGAATCACACAGGCAAATGAATGTTGAAGGAATAAAATCTTCCTCCATTGCCTAGAAAAAGCATCTCAGAAGAACTCAGAGCCTTAATCCTCAGAACTAATTGCTGGATGAAGTAAGTATATTAAAACTGGTGAAATAAAAATAAAAAAAATGCCACCAAACCTGTACAGAACAGTAACACTTGACAAACTTTATTGCAGAAAAAGACTAAGCGCTTTTACCCTGTGGCTCCCAGGGCTTCAGAGTAACTGTTAAAATTCTTTACTTTCATTAATTTTTTTAATTTTTATTTCACCAGTTTTGAGTTTCCGCTCTTTTGTGTGTTTTTTTTTTTTTTTTGGAGTAAGTATATTAGCATGCTCACTATAAAATCAGTATTAACTCTTGCTTATGTGGTTTAGTGGTTATGTGTTTAGTTTTCTGAGTTCATTTCCTCAAAACAGAAAAATAAGAGTTGAATTCTTTCTTGAGTATGTCAGTTAGTACAGAGGATTAAGATGGTGAGCTCCTAACAAGCTGCTTCCTATAGTTTAGGGTTCAGTTCCCCCAGCTACAGTGCTACTCCTGATCAAGTCCCAGACAGTGCCCTGGGGCATTAAGGAAGTACGGGTAGTCTCTTCAGTGGTCTTGTAGAACTAATGCTTAGTAACTAGCTATGAACTTAACACACACAAATCAGCAATACCTTTAAATTATGTTTGTGTTCCAAGTATGAACATGTCATGTCTTCATGATTTACGTGATTTGCTTTCTAGTTTTTTTTTTTTATTCCCAGTGCAGGGATGTAGACCCGTGTATTCTCCATTTTTGGCTCCTAAATCTGATTGACTTCTTTGAAGCAGTCACCAAAGCCATAGATGAGGGTAAGGTGGTTCACATAGCTTATCTAGATCTCGCCAAGGCATTCAACACCATCCCCTGCTCTGGAATTATAGATAAGCTCACTAAACTAGGTATAAATCCCTATGTCACAAGATGGGTTGCCAACTGGCTCAAGGACAGAACCCACACTGTGAAAGTAGCAGACTCCAAATCCGACTTCAGACCAGTGACAAGTGCAGTACCACAGGGTTCAGTCCTGGGTCCTCTCCTTTTTGTTATCTACTTCTCTGAAGTACAGGCTAACACAGAAGGTCTTTGGCTAACAAAGTTTGCAGATGACTGCAAACCAGGACCATAATCGAAACTGCTAACGATGTAGACATACAACAAAAGGGCCTCACTGAGACAGATGCCTGGTGTCAAAGCCATGGCCTGAATCTCAATGCCAAAAAGAGTATTGTCATCCCCTTTTGTAAAAACTCTGTACCCATGAACTACTACATAGCTGGTAGTCTACCTAATGCCGAAAATGTGATGAGACCTTGGGACACAGGTGGACAGTAGTCTCTCCTTTGATAATCACATCACCACAGTGGTCAGGAAATCCTAATTCGTGGCTCACCTCATCACAAAAGGTCTCTCATCCAGAAAAAAAGAGATCATTGTTCGCCTCTACTCATCACTCATTAGACCCATTATAGAGTACAATGCCCCTTTTGGCATGTACCTCACAAAACATCTACAACAACTGGAAAGGCCACAGAAATACCTCACAAAGAGGATTACTGGCCTCAAACAGATGCCCTACGCAGACCGTTTCAAAAAACTCCAGCTTTACTCCATTGCATATTGCCTACTCAGAGGCGATCTCTGCCTAACATACAAAGCTATGTCAAAGCCAGAGCTGTTGGACATGCTCCACTTAAAGAAATCCCAATCCCTCCGAGCTACACTCTCTAGGAACCTAAACCTTGTCAACACAATAAACAGAATATGCTGGAGGGATAGATTCCTGTCCCAGAGACTTCCCATACTCTGGAACAGACTACTTATCTATATCAAACAGAGCTTCTAATTAGCACTCTTCAAGAAAAATCTTGATGATTGGATGGGAAATAGGAAATTCACCCCAGGGATCACTTCTGTGTCTCTGCTCGATAGGGGCACAGAAAAATTATTTTCTTGGGTGGTGAAAGCCAGGGTACATTTTTGGCTAGGCTTATATAGGCCCTAGGGCCAATAGCCTAGTACCTACCTATGAACCTATATATATATATATATATATATATATATATATATATATATATATATATATATATATATATATATATATATATAGGTTTACCATCAAATAGTTGAAGTACAGTTGTGCGACTGTCCAGAATACCGAGCGAAAATGTTAAAAGCTTAAATAATTTTCCTCTCTAATGTCGAACATGGTAAAATTGGAGTTCAACATTCGCTTTTTCCGGGAATTGTGTGCAAAAACCCATTTGCAGTCTGGGATGTAAAACAGGAAAAGGGTTTTGGCATTGTAGATTTGCTAAAGTTTTATTCGACATTATGAAACATTGAAAATATCTTTTCGAAGAATGTCGTTCGCACAACAGCACTTCAAATATTTGATGGTAAACTTACACACACACACACACACACACACACACACACACACACACACACACACACACACACACGCGCGCACGCACACACACAGTTTTGACCTCACAACCTTTGATGAAAATAACAGGAAGATACAAATGGTAAACTATATAGCACTGACCCAAGTCCAACAATTAACTAATTAACTTGTGAAATCTTTCCGAAAACACCCTTCTTCGTCCATTAGAAAACAAATGATTTAATTATCTACTGTATACTCACTGATAAAGGCTAACACAAGGTGGTGGCTGGACAAGCTGAAACTTTTTCCTAGGATGCACACCAGGATAATAACACTACTCCCAGATCCTACCTCAATTCTTGTCGGAGAGTAAAATCCATGACCCCCTGTCCCCAGAAGCTGCGAGCCTGGATGTAGAGGAATAAATGAATCAACATGTCTACAGGAGGGTGGGTTGACAGTGAGTGCTAACTTAAAAAAAAGAGAAAATAATTTATATGAAGCAGTAGCTTGGTTGTAGCAGTGTTAGAGGTGTGAGTACAAATTTGAATATCTTAGCTACACCTCTGAATTCCAGTATGTGGGCTATATCACTAGGTGCATACATCATAGAACAGATTTGTCTGCATTCATTTATATTTTGAAGCAAGAATGGCATGCATCTCATCATTGTGACTTTTTTTTAACGAACATTATACTGTGAAATGTTCCTCACTCTTCCTTTTTTTATATTCTGAGAAGCTTTTATATTTTATTTTTATTTCCCAAATAGTTATATTGTGCTTTTCTTGTGTAGGCTCCTTTGTGGTCCACAGTGGTGAGGTAATCCTTTTGTGTGGCACAACTTATAAGCAGCAGTATGGGATTCATATTACGTGTACATTTATTCTGGCATGGAAATATCATGGCTTTATCATTCCTGACAGTTTGGGTGAGAGGAAGGCATGGATCAACCAGATAGTTTAGATATTTCTGACTGTTATCTGTGTGTCTGATTCATGTGTACAGTTTGGGTGAGAGGAAGGGCTTAGTGAGGCCTATGGTATTACTGATTTTACACTAACTGCAGCATTGATCCACAAGATATTATGGACAATATTTCTTCCTTTGTCACTTATGTGTCTGATTTGAATCAGCGGGATGGTTCTGTGAGATAAATGCTATTATTACTTTTCCACTAATTCTTACATGTATCAACCAGATAGTTTTGATATTTCTGACTTTTTGTGTGCCTCACTGTAACCAGTGGAATGGTTCAGAAAAATAAATATTATTACTTGTACGCTAATTCTGCATGGGCACCGGAACCATAGAGCGAGAGGGAAGCCCCCCCCCCCCCCACACACACACACACACACCTTTGCATCCAACTTACAAATACAAACTTTTGGCCCAAAACCTTCAGGCATCTGCTAGAAAGCTGAAGATGAAGAGGAATTTCACCTTTCAACACAAAAATTACCCCAAGCATACATGCAAATCAAGAAAAGAATGATTTCACTAAAAGAAAATTAAGTTTTGGAATGGTCCAGCCAGAGCCCAGACCGAAATCAAATAGAAAATCTGCGGGATGACCTGAAGAGGGCTATACACAAAAAATGCCCTCACAGTCTGACAGATTTAGAGCGCTTTTGCAAGGAAGAGTGGGCAAATACTGCCAAGTCAAGATGTGCCATGCTGATAGACTCCTACTTAAGAAGACTGAATGCTGTAATTAAATCAAAAGGTGCTTCAACAAAGTATTAGTTTAAGGGTGTGCACACTTATGCAACCAGCTTATTGTACATTTTTTATTTTTAACATTTTTTCCCCTAACAGATTTGTTGGTTTTTCAATTGAATTGTACAGGTTATAGGTCACATTAAAGGTGGTAAAAGTTTTGAAATGATTTATTGTGGTCCCATGTTTTTATATCACAAAAACCTGGCATTTTAACAGGGGTGTGTAAACTTTTTATATCCACTGTATGTCACTCAGAGACAGGCCCAGTTGTTGGTGCTCCAAAATCGCTCTGCTAACAATGACCATCTAAATACACTTAATAAAGTTACTTGTCTTTTTACAAAGCTATGTTCTATTCCCTCATATATACTGACAACCATGTACTCATTAAACTTACAACTACAGTATGTGAGAGATGCAACTATACAATTAATCTAGAATAAATGCTCTGTCTGTCAGGTAACAACAAACCAGATATCAAACAGGTTGTCAACACACACACTTTACCTCCTCAACAAACCAAGTGCACAACACATAACCCCCCATACACAGAGGTAGTCATTAGAAGCTTACCAAAAGAGTAGAGACCTTGCAAATGCAAAGCTTCTGCACACATTACAGTCCCAATGGAACCCACTACACATAAAAACAAATGTATGTGTGTCAGCCATTAAGCCCTTAAGGCAAAACACCTGTAAACCAATGTCTTGGTTCATAGGTGTGTACTAGGCTAATGGCCCTGGAGCCTTTACAAGCCTAGCCCACAGAAGTGCCCTGGCATCGTGCCACCAGACGTTAGTTCCCAGTGCCTCTATCAAGTAGAGCCACTGGAGTGATCCCCTGGGTGAACTTTCTATTCCCATCCACTCATCAAGATTTCTCTTGAAGAGGTCCAGTGAGGTGCTCTGCTTGACTTGTATGTCTAGAAGTCTATTCCAGAGCATGGGCAGTCCCTGGGTTATGAACCTATCCCTCCAGCATGTTCTGTTGATTGTGGTAATGAGCTTGAGGTCTCTGGACTGTGTGTTTTGGAGGGATTGGGATTTCTTTAGATGTAGCATTTCTAACAGAGCTGGGTCAGACATGGCTTTGTAAATCAAAGAGAAATCGCCTCTTAGATGATATGAGACAGAGAATAGGAGTTTGAGTCTGCCCATGTAGGACATGTGTTTAAGGCCTAGGATCCTCTTTGTGAGGTACTTTGTGGCCTTTCCAGCTGTTGCATGTGTCTATTGACGTACATACCAAATGGGGCATTATACTCGATGATTGGCCTAATGAGGGAAGAGTAGAGAGAGATGATGACCTCTTTCTTCCCGGATGCAAAACCCTTGGTAATGAGATGTGCCACATAGAAGGACTTTCTGACCACAGTGCCAATGTGGTGGTTGAAGGAGAGGTTGCTGTCAACCTCAATCCCCAGATCTCTTAGAATGCCTTCAGTATTCAGTGGGCTCTCATCAATGTGATAATTAATGGGAACTGAATTTTTCCCAAAGGGGATGACAAAGCATTTTTTGGCATTAACCTTAAAGCCGTGGTTTCGACACCAGTCATTGGTCTCAGTGAGGCCTTTCTGTAGGATGTCTACATCACTTGGGGAGTTAATAATGGCTCCCAGCTTGCAGTCATCTGCAAACTTGGTCAGCCAGAGTCTGTCCGTGTTGGCCTGGACTTCTGAGAAGTATATGCCAAACAGGAGAGGACCCAGGACCAATCCCTTTGGGACTCCACTCGACACTGGTCGGCAGTCTGAATTGGAGTCTGCTACTTTTACAGTGTGTTCCATCTGTGAGCCAATTTGCAACTCACCTAGTGATATAGGGGTCAATGCCTAGTTTGATTAGTTTATTAGTAATTCCTGAGTGAGGAATGGTATCAAAGGCCTTGGCCAGATTGAGATAGACTGTATGAACTGCCCTGCCCTCATCCACAGCTCTGGTGACTGACTCAAAGAAGTCAACCAGGCTGAGCAGGTATGATCTATATTTCACAAAACCAAAGTTCATGGTATCTAGAGTTTGGAGATTCCCTATATCCTTGTTAATTTGGTCCATGATGATGTGCTCCATAGCCTTACATATCAGACTCGTCAGGCTAATGGGGTGATAATTCCCAGGTTCTGTAGTCACTCCCCCTTTATGGATAAATGGTCATAGTAGAATCCATAGTGAGACACACAAATCCCCCTCACCAGGTTGTACAAGGAGAAAATCATAGTCAGCTGCCTGTCAGGTGCCAGGATCCACAAAGTTATGCATGTACCCAAGTCTCTCAACAAGAAGCACTCTCCTCTGTTGTACTCCATGTTGAAATTAATGACTTGAAATGTACCTCACTGGACTATATGATGAGAGATATGACTGAGCTCTCAGATTATCTGTCCCAGACAGGTATGTCCATAGGCCTAGGCAGCATTCACCAGGATGATGCCTCAATACAAACAAAATAATTATCAAGTTCAACAACTGGCTTAGCTACTGGTGTCAGTCCAGGGGGATCCAGTATTTGTCAGCCTGGGATGATATGGTTGAGAGACCACACTGCTTTGCCAGGGATGGTCTTTATCTGTCACCTCTTGCCTTTCAGTTACTGGCCAAGGTACTTGCCTCCCCCATAGTGCCTTTTTAGGCAATATCATAAGAACAAAATTCCTGACATAAAAATATCCTCAAAAGACAAACTCAACGTTATGCTGCTTAATGCTAGGAGTGTAAAGCTGAAACTTCGCTGAATGGAGGCACTGTTTATTTGGGAGGATGTCGATGTTTGTGCATTCACAGTGACATAGTTTAGGGCCAGAGAGTGTACTCTGACCAGGAAAGGCTATAATGGCTTCCACACATTCAGACCTCAAAATGAATATGAAAGAAACAAAGGATGATGTGTATCCGTCTTCATAAAAGACAGATACACCTCAAGACTGGTTAAGCAGTATAATTCCCTAAAGTTACTCAAAGCCCAAATAACTGTAGGAAAGACCCTACCCTCATGTCATTGTTAGCTACATGAACCACAAAGTGCCTTCCTGGACCTACATGAGTCACTCATAATACAGCCAAACACCCTAGGCATGGATGACTTTAACTATCCTTCCATCGACTGGGGTACATATGTGAGCGCAAACCCATTCTCCCTAAGGTTCCTGCACTTTGTAAATACATGCTCTGAAACAGTTAGTTCGCACCCCCATAAGAGGATGGAATGTTCTTGACCTAGTACTCCCCAACATGGGAGATCACTGCACCACCGCATGTGTGAGACTATCCCTGGTAAGGTCTGCCCATAAATCAGTCACGTTCAGTGTAATCGTACCTGACCCCCCCCCTTAGGATCCAAAAAGTTGAAAAGTTTCTCCAACGCAAACTATAGCCTCCTAAGAGATGGCATACATAGGTTCAAACCTCCTGCCACCACTGACAGTAAAGATTCCTATACAGAGGTGTACACAAATGCCCTGTATAAATAGTTTTACAAGTGTATAGACTTAGCTGTACCAGAACTGATCAAAACTTACTCAAAAAAAACAAGCCACCCTAGTGGACAGCTAGCATAAATAGATTATACAATATGAGAAAGAAACTGATGCCCAGGAATTAGAGGGAACGGTCTCAGCAGAAAAAGTCCCTCCATAGCTTGAACAAGCAAATGAGACATCTCATAAAGTCCTCTAAAGCTAATTACAAAACTAAATTAGCATACATAGCTAAGGAGGATCACAAGGCATTCTTTAGCTATGTCTGTAATGTAAAAGGAAGGCTCAGCTTTGCACCAAATTCATAGTGGATGGTACCAGTCATACTGAACCTGAGAGCATTGCCAACCTGTTAGGAGACAGGTTTGGCAAAAACTTCACACACCTGTCTCCAGCAATCATAACCCAAAGCATACCTGTCACCAGTTCTCTACCTATTATATCCAAAGAACAAGTCATAACCACACTCACCAAGGCCAAAAATACAGCCTCTATGGGACTGGATAACATCCCAGGCTGCCTAAATGGTGTAAAGCAAGAGTTAGTGGAACCACTGGGTACTCTCTTCAGCCACAATCTAAGAACTGAATGTGTTCAGGCAGAGTGGAAAACAGCAACCATACTCCCCTTGCACAGAGGGGGGCCCTCAACCAACCCAGGGAATTATAGACCCATAAGCGTGACCAGCCTTCTCTGTAAGACCATGGAGAGAATCATCTTGGACCTTATCAACATGGACATCAGTGACCTTCATACTCTTGGTCTGACCCAGTTTGGCTTTGTTCAGGGCAGATCATGCCTGTTAAACCTAGAGGAATTCTTCAAGAGTATCACCAAAGCCT
The DNA here is from genome assembly GCF_019279795.1 of Protopterus annectens. NCBI lineage: Eukaryota > Metazoa > Chordata > Ceratodontiformes > Protopteridae > Protopterus > Protopterus annectens. The sequence goes on along the minus strand of NC_056738.1, from coordinate 276,793,654 downwards.
TGATGAAGGCAAATCAGTACATACTGCCCATCTCAACTTGGCCAAGGGGTTTGATACAATCCCCCACTCAGGCATTTGTAAGAAACTCACTCAGCTGAGGATTAACCCATACATCATTAGACAGATAGCCAAATGGCTCACCAACAGAATGCATGCAGCCATACTTGGCTATTCCACCTCTACCAGCAGACGTTTTACCAGTGGTGCTCCACAAGGGCCTGTGCGGGGCCTCCTCTTTGGAATCTATTTCTCAGAAATTTAGGTGATAATAGATAACCTGTGGCTCATCAAGTTTGCTGATGACTGCAAACTGTGTGCAATCACTGAATCCTCAAACAATATCAACATACTACAAAATGGGCTTACATATATAATTGATTGTTGCCAAAGCCACAGACTTAAACAACCCAAAAAACATATACTATTATCCCTTTCAGCAAAGGAGAGGTACCTGAAAATTACACTATTAATAATACCTCCCTAATTCCAAAACAATGGTGAAAAATTTGGGAATGCAGGTTGATAACATCAACTTTGATCATCATGTGTCCACAGTGGTAAGGAAGGCCTTTTATATTACACACCAAATAAGTAAGGCCATAGCATCCAAGACTAAGGATGTTATCAATCCACTATACTCGTCCCTCATCAGATGAATAATGTTTCCTTTTGCATGTACCTCACCAGACACCTGCAGCAGCTGAAGAGACCCAAGAGGTTTCTCACCAAGGAAATTCAGGGACTTCAACACATGATCTACATGGACAGACTGAAGGCCTTGTCACTGTACTCTGTATCATATAGACTGCTGAGAGGCAACTTGTGCCTGGCCTACAGAGCACTTTCGAATCCTACCTTAATGGAAATGTTGCACATCCGCAATCAAATGGGACAAGACTTCACTCACTGTAGGGACCTTAACCTAGCCTGTGACTTCAACAGGACATGCTGGAGAGATGGATATGTCTCCCAGAGATTGCCACTGCTATGGAACAAACTCCCAATTAACGTAAAACTGAGCTCATCAATAACCCTATTTAAGAGTAATTTAGACAATTGGGTGGGAAATTGTAAAATTACCCCGGGGTTTTCACCTATGCCACTCTTACGGGCAACCAATGCTGATCATGAAATTGCAAATGTGGACTACATATCCCGGCCTATAAGGGAACAATGGTACCACTTTGCTAGGCTTAAAAAGGCCTTAAGTCCATTAGCCTAGTAACATCCTATAAACTTATGAACCTAGGGCCACTATGGTAGTAGCCTCATATGAACCTATGAAGCTATGAACCTATGCAGGCCTACCAACATATTGTCTCACACATATTCTGCTGATGCTCCCAGAGATTGGCACTCCTCTGGAACAAACTCCCAATTCACGTAAAACAGAGCTCCTCAATGACCCTATTTAAGTGTAACTTAGAAAACTGGATGGGAGACCATAAATTTAGCCCAGGAGTGCCACCTATTTTCCTCTTGGATAAGAGCATTCAGTGCTTAGACTCACGCTGCAAAAATAGACCATACAACTTGTTCAATAAGGGAACAAGAGTATAACATGGCTAGACTTATAAGGGCCCTAGGCCCAATAGCCTAGTAACCTCCTATGAATCTCTGAACCTTTGTCATGTACTATAAGTTCAGCTGAAGTCTTGCAGAAGTCAGACTCGAGCCGTGTTCTTAGATAGGTAGGGGTTCTATTCTCACTGCGGTCAACTGTGTGTGTGTGTGTGTGTGTGTGTGTGTGTGTGTGTGTGTGTGTGTGTGTGTGTGTGTGTGTGTGTGTGTGTGCACGCTCTTGTTTGACATTACAGAGAGCCTTTTAGCACAGCATGTGGGACACTGTTTTTACCATATTCTCAACAGACACTGCTGATGTCATCAGCTATTTCAGATGTTTGGATATGCAGTCATCCCACCAGAGCATGATCAGACACTGGCCTTGAGCCAGGCAGACATCGCCTTATCTTATACAAGACAGATTACAGTGACATGGCTTTTAATTTATCCACATACTTCATGACATGGTTTGTAGACTCTGTGTTATCTTGCTGAGAAAGCCCTGTGTTCTCTCCAGCTGCTGGATGTGTCTGTTGAGGTACATACAAAAAAGAACATTATACTGTATTGTTCTTATGAGGTTTGACTACAATGCTGTCATACAATCCAAAGATCTGAGAATGATGGCATGACTTATGATGTGCACTAGACGTTTGTCTTGGAAAATCATTAAAGAGAGAAGTTAGAAAGTAATGATACACATAGCAGTTTCTGACTTCAAAACCCTTATAAGAGCATTCACTATACAGCTGTGAAATGTTGATGCTATCAACTGTCTAACTTTCCAAAGCCAATATAAGTCAAAGGTACAATGAACAGTTCAACAGCATAAAAGCAGATATACTAAGCATTAAGTTAGCTATGCACCCTGAGCATCAGACACAGCATTTGTATCCCTGAATCCAAAAGACAAAAAACAGGGATATGGTAGTTATCATCAATTGCACAGGGTATTGTGTGTGAGTCATTACATAGACAAGTTAGAAAGTAATGATGTACATTGCAGTTTCTGACTTCACAACCTCTACAACAGCATTTACTATACAGTTGTGAAATTTTGTTGCTATTAACTGTCTAACTTTTCAAGGCCAATATAAGTCAAAGGTACAATGAGCAGTTCAACAACACAAAAAGAAGATATACTAAGCACTAAGTTAGGTATCCAAGTATCAGACACAGCTTTTGTATCCCTGAATTCAAAAGATAGAAAACAGGGATATGGCACAGTTATAATCACTTGCGCAGAGTGTTGTGTGTGGGGGGCAGGAAGTCTAGGCTGACACAAAAGGTTGGTGAGTGTGTGTGAGTAAGAAGGAGAAAAATGCAGACATTGGGATAACACAACAAATGGCCAGTGAGACAAAATGAGTAACTGTTTTGTGTGTGTGTGTGTGTGTGTGTGTGTGTGTGTGTGTGTGTGTGTGTGTGTGTGTGTGTGTGTGTGTGTGTGTAGGGGGTCCTCTAGGTGAAACTGATATGTGAGTGTCTGCATGAACACAGCCACGCTCTGTGCTAGCTCTATGTCTTGGTCTGAGCCATGCATGGTAGAGATGGCAACTCATCATTGTCATCCTCGACCACAAGAACTGGCTCTGCCAGGAGTTGCACTGGCACCTCCACGCTTAAGCTCAGATGCAGTGCTGCTACCTGAAAGTGACCAAGGCCTGCTGGACAAGCTCCCTTCATGGGGACACTGAGGACCATGACCCCATGGCCTGGCACATCTGGGTGTAGACAGCACACTCACTGATTGAACAGTGGATGTACTGCCACTATGGGAGCATGATCGAGCATGTCCACACTGGCTGACAGCAGATGATGTGGCTGACCTACACCCATGAGGATGCCATTCCCCTCCCAGCAGATGTTCCATCACAGACTCCCCTCATTCCAATGTGTCACTCATCCAATCCAGTGTTGGCAACATGGTGGAGGCAGTCATGCATGTCAGACTGTGCCACATACAGAACCATGGGCATTTGTGTGGAGCATCTATGGGAATGTTACTGTGCCTCCATGATGGCCTTAAACATATGTTCAGTGGCACAGGAAGTGACAACTGCACCAGGTGGAGGAGGGATAGCAGGCCCTCTCCGAGCACCCCTACCACTCCTCCTGTGTGGCACCTTACTCACACTTTGGCTTTGGCCATACTCAACAGGCACTGAAGCCACAGTAGCCACTTCCCTGATCAATGTCCTCATTCTCCACCTGTCCAATATCTGTGGGCTCAATGGACAAGATAGGCATATGCCTACTGGCTGTGTCAGATGGAAATGCAGGGGATGGATGTATATCATCCTCTCTGTCAGCCTATGCACCCCCCAACTGTGCTTCAGTTTGGCCACCATCGTCATCATAGTCTGCTGATACACTAACATCAGTTGACACAGGGCCCACACTCCCACTGTCATGATCACCTGTGATAAAAGCAAGAAATGCAGGAATACATCAATACCTGCATTACTATAGTGCAATATATGCTAACAAACTTACAGTGCTGCCACTATTACAGACAGTACAGCAATATACACAACAGCCCTGAGATCAAAATCACACACTACAACATTTCTTTAATTTGCTGAGTAGTACTGACAAAAAAAAATTGGCTTACCATATGCAAAGATATACTGTGCTATACTCCAGATGGTCCTGGAGGACGTTAACCAAGAGGTAAAGGCAACATCATCACAATTAGCAGTAACACAGAAGGTAATACATTTACCCCTTTATATCTGCATTAAGTCTAATGTCAGCAAGAACGTGGCTGGCAACTCCAACCTAGGTTTATAACTGTAGCAATCTTCAAACCCCCCCCCCCGCAAAAAAAAGACATATGACACAGAATTAACTTATTCATTTCAATTGTTTTACTATACAACAGTATACAACTGTTCAGATAACAAAGCCTACCTGGAAGCTTCCCATAGGATGTGCTTGCTGTCTCAGAAGGTGTTGCACCCACATCCAGTAAATACTGTCCTGCATTTTCTTGGGAGCTGTCTGGATCTCTGATATTGGTTAGGAACTGTTCATTGGGGGTTAGTGGGGGTTCTCTAGCAGGCCCTCCCCTGGTAGCCATTTGGTTATGCCCCCTGCAGCTGCTCGACTGAGTGCAGCAGTGATTATGTCAATGGCCCTGTGGCGTACCTGTTCGTACAGAGCATCTGGAGCATTTCTCCCCAGGCCTCCGCTGAAAATTGACCTTGTCTTAAGTCGGACTTTCCCGATAAGCAAATAATAAATAAATAAATAAATAAACAAATAAATAAATAAAAGTATGTTCTACCATGGCTACCCACAACATTCTTATTTTGGACAATTTTCTGCCATGTTTGCATCTGGCATGCCATATCTCCCCATCCCCTTTCCAGAAGAAGAATACCATGTTGCCAAAACCCATCCACAATTATTTGATTTTTCAAATCGGTGAAGGGGTAGGGGGGTCTATGTGGATCGACACACCTGAGTGGCATACTTGTCGGTGTCCTAAAAGACAACAGAAGTATAATACACATAAGTATCACATAACTACAAAATAATTGTTCCAGATAAAACAGAAAAGGTAGCCAGTCAGTGTTTCCCACTGGAGAAACATAAAACAGTCTACAGAGGATGCAAAAGAAGGAGGTAACAAGAACAACATACCCTTGTTTGTGCCATAGCAGTAACTCATCGTTGCTCACCTCTCTTACAAAAGAACAGGCAAATGACCCATTTTGCTAACAAACCATCTTTGAAATGTTAAAAATGCTATCAAAGGACCTATCCCTGAAACATTTGTACCTATTTATCTCACAGCCCCCCCACAAAAGAACAGGCAAATGGCTCATTTTGCTAACAAAACATCTTTAAAATGCTAAAAGTGCTAACAACGGACCTCTCCCTGAAACATTTGTACATATTTATCACACAGCATTCCATTTTCATGTATTGTTAATCATGCATACCTCTGAAATGGCTTGACAGACATGTCCATGCCATCAGTACACATCTAACTAATGCATACAGATAAAAGTGTAAAAACCTTTGCTTCACATTATTTTTTAAATACATTCCAGCATATGCAGTATGTAGATGACAAAAAGGGAGCATACCTGCTGGAGTTGAGCACTCCTCAATACAGTTTTTGCAGTCTTTCAAACATAAACAACTCTCCTCACCATCAGTTTGGCTAGCTGAAAGTTTGCCTTTTTATGATGATGTAGATTATTATTGGATTGCATCTGTGTTTCATAGATGCTAATTACAGCATAAACAGCTGAATTTTATGCTAATCAACCAATCCAACACAGAGGAGCTATTCAATCAGCTATAAAGCAGCCATGTAGACTCCATGCTTGTTTTTTCCTGCAGATGTTAAGTATTTGTTTCGTATTAAAAGTTTATATATATATATATATATCTATATATATATATATATATAGCTTTAATATCGCACATGTCATTTGGCTGTGTTGACATGTTGCCTAAGTAACCAATAATTAAAGCTAATTAATGACATCATTAATTTGTTTGCTTGTATAAAAATGTACTTTTAATAGCGTTTCAACTGTTTGTCTGAGGAAGGCGAGGCACTGTCCTGGCTGAAAGTGTAACTTACAATAAATAACACTAGCTTTAATTGTACTTGGCCGGCTCTTATTGTGTTCTTTTCGCTTTGGTTTTGTTTTAAAAGTTTTCCTGCAGATGTCAAAACTTTTGGAGAAGAGACACAGAAAGTCTACACAGACAGAATGTTAGAGGTTGCTGTTGCTTTAATCCATTTGTATGTGCTAGAGACTGAAGCCAATTCAGCTGCTGCTGCCAATAGGTCTAAGCCAAGAAGGAAGAAGAATTTTCAGGCCATGTTTAACATATCACAACCTATATGACGTGGAAATTATAGAGCTTTATAGGGTGGACAGGGATGCACTACAGGAAGTCTGTGACCTCTGCCATCCTCAACTCAGAGGCAGAGCCAACTTAGTTTCCAGTGGAAACTAAGGTATGTGTAACCCGTAGAATCTCAGATACAAGTACCATTCAGAGACCAACAGGAGACATGCTGGGGGTGTCACAGGCATTAACATCCAGGATCCTCCACCAGTTCCTGGATGCTATGCTCCACATATCAGTGAGCATATGTATTTTCCCCATAGCTCTGAGGAGAAGGTCAGAAATATGCAACAGTTCTTCTGGGTAGCACACTACCCTGAAGTACTGGGTGCCATAGATTGCAGTCGTAGAAATTAAGGCACTACCTGGGGAACAGGGTAGGATCTACATTAACAGAAAGGGCTACCACTCTATCAACTCCCAAGTCATGTGTAGTGCCAAGGGAATCATCTTGAATGTGTGTGCTGGCAGCCCTGGCAGTTACCATGACTTACATATTTGGCACACCTCCCAACTGTACCAGATGTTTGCTAGAGAGATATCCCACAGGCTCATTTACTGGGGAATGTAGGCTATGCGCTGGAACTGTGGCTGATGACACCCATCAGAAATGCACGCATATCCATGGAAGAGGGCCATAATGAGGCACATGCTCAAACCAGAAATGTCATAGAGCATGTTTTGGGGCTGCTCAAGTCACGGTTCTGGTGCCTAGGTAAATCTGTGGAAGCCCTGCAATACAATCCATGGACATGTACAGAAATCTTTACAGTGTGAGCCATGCTACACAACATAATACTGAGGAAACAGCTGCAGCAGGATCAGCAAGGAGAAGTGGCACACACCCCACCACCAATGCCAAGACCACCACAATCACAGGAAAATAAGGAATCAGAGGGCAACCAACAGCTGCTGTGGGTATAAGCAGATGTAGGCATGCTCAGTATGCCCTTGCATTGGCTAAGAGACAACGCATAGCAGACTCACTCACTCACTCACTCACTCACTCACTCACTCACTCACTCACTCACTCACTCACTCACCACCTAGGAACCTAAAACCTTCCTCCTACTCACAAACATATATTAACATTTATGCCAGGCAACTCACACAACCTTTACCTCCCCATGTATTGGCTGTGTACTGTTTGCATCAGAGTCATCCCTGAAGTAACACTATGGCAACTGCTGCAATTACAAGGTAAGTCCTGAGCCTGGAGTGTATTGTTTAATAATATTATGAGATATCCTTTTATTTCATCACTTGGTGCAGTAAGCAAGTAAAAGGTGGGAGATTTATGCAGAGATTACCTTAACATGTGACAGCAGAGACTTATTTGACTTGTGTCCAATAGTAATTAGTAGGTCTCAGGCGTCAGAGATTCACACAGTCATACCTCTGAAAAGTACTGATGATCACTGCATGCCCTCAGTTTAGCACCATACATTTGTGCTGGAAAATCATTAGAGAAGTTAGAAAGTAATGATACACATTGCAGTTTCTGACTTCACAATCCTCACAAGATCAAACAACAGGCAGGATGCAAAACAAGGAGAGTAACAAGAGTAACATATTCCTGTTTGTGTCATAGCAGTAACTTACCATTACTCCCCCCAAAAAGTAGCAGTCCATTTTTGTTTGTGCCATAACAGTAACTTACATTTGATCACCCCAAAGAATAGTCTATCCTTGTTTGTGCCATAGCAGTAACTCAGCTTTGCTACCCTCCCAAAAGAGCAACATATACTTGTTTGTATCACAACAGTAAATTACCGTTGCTCCCCCCCAAAAGAGCATTCTATGCTTGTTTGTGCCATCCAACCTGCCCTTCAGTCGTTGGCAACTGCATATCGTATTATTCCCAGGTAGTATCCTCACAAATTTTAAGGTCAATGATATAGAATGGCTTACACACTCGGCATGTGTCAGAGTACTGTTCAGATAACTGTTTAATGACCAAAAAACACAGAAAGGTAAGACAAAGCTGAATATTTGTGGAAAGAAGGCTAGCAAGTAAGGCTGGTGCCAGGCAAGCAAGCTCGGTTGATCAAAAGAAAAAATATGCCAGCACCAAGGAGGATCTGAAGTTTAAATGTTCATTAAAGGACTACTCTCCACAGATTATCAACTCTGCAGCCCACTTCAGCAGTAACAAACCAAGGGATTCCCTTCTACAATATGAAACGGGTCAGAGAGATAAAAGCACTGACATATGTAGATTCATTACCACCTATGGTAGGAACAGCAGGAACTTGATTAATATTATCAATAACCATTGGAATATACTTAACTCACATCCCCTTTTGGAAGGTTACCTAGGGGAACGGTGTTATTTTTCATATAGGAAGGGTAAAACGCTCAGTTCTCTTTTTTCACACTACAAAAGAACAAGATCCAAGGATGACACTCCCATACAGAGGACACTTACAGGGGACAAACTCACAGGTATTTTTCCTTGTGGCCACTGTAGTTTTTGCGGTTACATCTTTAAAACCACTAGTTTTACTAGTAAAAATACTGGACAAATTCACAACATTGATTTCTTTGGCAACTGCAGTTCAGATTGGATAATCTATCTTGCCACATGTACCTGTCAGGCCTTCTATGTTGGACAAACATCCAGGCAGTTCCGCATAAGGATCTCTGAACACCTAGGGGATATCAGAAACCAAAGAATAACTAACGCATTATACAGACATACCACAAAACATCCCACTGCCAAATTCTCATTTACTATCATTGATCATATAACTGGTAACCGATCATTCAAAACAGGGTGGCATGACATTTTGAATAAAAAAGAAAAAAGATGGATTATTAAACTTGGGGGGCTTTTCCCTCCTGGATTAAATGACAAACTATGATTTATGTCTTTTCCCAGCATCTCCCACAAAAAAATACATCTATTTATTTATCTCTACTGAGATATTATTATTTTTGGATGACTTTCCCAATCCTATCAGTTTAGTAATGATGGTTCTTTATTTCTGTATATTAATCATTATGTTCCTCATTACATGTGTCTAATATATGACAGTAACAATTGTTATCTTTTTGCACTTATGAACATAAATGAAATATCAGGAGCCTACTAATACCATCATTATATTTCCTATGTTAACAGTTTTTATGGTTTTTACCACAATAATGTTCAAATTAACCTTTTTGGTTTTTGTTAACTACAGGATGTGATATCATTCTATTCTGATTTATGGAAGCTATTTAAGCTGGTGAATTTTTGCTATTCAGGAAATACACTACTGAAGAAAGCCTTGTGCTGAAACCGGTCTAGTTTCAGTCCTTTAATAAACATTTAAACTTCAGATCCTCCTTGGTGCTGGCAGAGCTGAATATTTGCAAGCGATAATCATAACAGGTTGGGTGATCACTAAGTGCACTATTTACAAATATAATACATTTTAATTAATGTACAAATAGTTTATGGTTTGATATTTGTGCACATTCTGCTGCAGTTGGTTGTATGAATAATGACTTCAGTTCTTTGCTGCAAAGCTGTTTGTGTGACAAACAGGGATAAGGCACCCATCCTGTTTTCTGAAGGTGCACTGGAGTGAGAGTTGAAATCGAGAGCTATGTAGAAATATCTCATGTGCACTAACATTCTCTTTATGTATGTCATAGATTGTTTTTCCTTGTTTCAGGTATTTTCCCTTTTTTACTGGATAAGTAGACCACCCAGAAAGTAGACAGCCAAAAACAGAAACTGGAAATAAGTGTAGGGCTAGAATACAGACAGTTCTGGGTTCTAGTACAGGGTGTGTAACCTTTGTTTTACTGTTGTGACACTACAGTTTGTAGCAATGGACTACAATATAGACAAGTGTTTTCTTAACTTTGCTGTGACAACAGGTGTTAGTGTAGGGCTACCATACACATGGTCCTAGGTTCAAAAGCAGCACATTCCATATGCTTTTACTGTTGTTCCATTTCCCATTATAGTCACTCTCACTTATAACACTTGACATAGTGTAGCTAATATATGTATGATGGGTGACACACTAATATTTTGTCAGTTATTTATTTATTTATGTATTATCACATTTATTATCAAATGTATGACTGACGGTATGCTGTGTACTATATTTCTGTAAGTATACTTCTGTTCTCTGGACTGCTGTGACCTTCACATTTGTCAAATGCACATATACAAGTGCCTGTAAATCAAATAACCTTGAAATTGCATTGCTTCTCACTGTTGTACACCACTAACCATTGCGCACCATGTCGTGAGATGGTGCACAGTGCGCAACTATTTCAAACAGTGTGCACACTCCCAGTAAATGAGATAACTGGAACTGGTGGGAAACCACCATTCTTCATTGCTCTTGATCCATGATAGACATGGCAGGCATTCATGGAGAGGGTGTGAGATTTAGGGATCAGAGATGGGGTGTCCAGGAATCCAAGATTTTTGTTGAACTCCTAGTGAAGCACCACAGTGCCAGGTCGCTGCAGGGGGGCTATTATGGAGCCCAGTATAAGTCAGAGGCTTAGGATATTTTGGCCCATGCTGTGACCTGTGCCACTAGTATCCCCTACACTGGTGAACAATATAGGCAGCACTACAATGACCTCCGGAGAAGGAAAAGGGGTGTTCTCTAGGCATGGATCATGGAATTTAGGATAGCAGACATCTGGCAGATGTGTAAGTATCATCTACAGAGAATACTTGTAAGGCTTAAAAGCTGAATATATGCATGACTGGCATTCATAATGGCATTTTGTTCTTCCACAGCTGCCATGGAAAGGGAGTGCAATGTTAGGTCCCATGCCACTGGAGTGGTGAGGAAGAGGGAGGCATGCGGTGGTATGTATGCCGCAGAAGAGTAGTGTTACTTTAGCATTAAAAGTTAAAGATAGCTTTTTTTTTGGTATTTTATGTATTTGTATCAAATTCAGCATGCATATCTCAGCTGTAAATGGAAGTATGCATATGTGACAATGGAGGTACTGCCAGCATAGCTAGCTGGAATTTTGTAAATAATTAAATGTGATTTGTGAATATCAAACTGATTTATATAGGATGTTTGTGTTACAAATATATTAGAACGGTATGTCATGTGTATATCAAACTGCTTTGTACAGATGTTTGTGTTGAAAAGGTATCTGTAAAGTGCTTTTGTTTAAGATGTATCCTACTGGAAGAGAACAGAAATGTACATGCACTATGGCAACTGTTTTAATGTATATGTTTTTACAATGGAAACTGGAATGCAGGAGCTTAACCTCAGTCCAGCAAACTTTAGAAAAATATCTGAAATTTAATCACTTTATAGGCTAGACCTTAAAGAGGCTATTTTACAGGTTTCAACTCAGCCAGAGACACAAAATCTGTACTAGGAAGCTTTCTGTATTGTCTTTGGGGTGAACTAATCAGTATTTTTTAACCATGGAGAATGCAATCCTTTTATGACTTCCAGCATCTGCCACAGATCCGAGCAAAAGCCTTTGCATGTGTGTGTTTTTACGGGTAGGTGCTAAATGCTGCCAGCAATGGGGGGTTTGCCTTGGAACTAGAATTCAGATGACCAGAAATGATGTCATTCTTCAAGCTATTCCAGCAGTAATATTTTACATATTATTTTGATATGCCTCTTAGTGGGATTGAGCATTTTGTATTGGACCTGACAACAAGAAGACCCATTCACCATATCATCTGCCTTGCTCTATTTGTAAGTCATTAGCGTATAGTAATTCTCTTAGTCACAGTGAGGAATATAGTGAACCTGAGTTTAGATATTATTTTTCTTTATTTGTTTGAGACTTTCCTTCAATATTGTTTTAAATATTTGATGTGATTTTGAACTCTGATGTCACTGTGAATATATACTTAGTATATTCTCATTCTTTTATTATTTATTATATTTAAGGCTTTCATTGTGGCTGATCTTTGTAGAGATATATATGTTTTGAGAGAACTTGCATATTTATTCAATGGCACTGTGTGGGCCACCCCTAACAGCCTTGCTCTTGGTCAAACTACCATTTTTATTAATATTAATATTACACAGTAAGATTGAACACCCTTTGTTAAAGTAGCTGTCAAGGGGTTCTGGTGGCAGCAGTAACTACCTTATAGTCTGGGAAAAAGGGGGCATAGCTAGTAAACCTGCACCAGCCTTTCCCAGGTATGTGTGTGTGTGTGTGTGTGTGTGTGTGTGTGTGTGTGTGTGTGTGTGTGTGTGTGTGTGTGTGTGTGTGTGCGCGCAAGTAAATCAAATCTCCAAGAGTGTGTGTTTCAGCTACTTGGGCAGGGACACAGAACACTGGTTGGACAGAGAGAGTGTTAGAGGACTTGACTTGGAACACTGGCTAAGGACACCACTCTATAGCTGTGCCAATGGGGAGTCTTATTGGGGATCTGTAGAAAGAGGAATCAGCCCTGGACTGACTGTGGTCTCTATGTACTCTTAATGGAAATTGCACTTGATGCAGAGAGCTGCATTGGTAAATACTGTGTGTGTACTTGTTATCCTCCCAGTGAACATCACCCACAGATGCCAGTGGTGAGGACTAAAGCTGCTTGATTACTGGCCCAGAAGTGAGATATCAATGTCATATATTGGTTGGCAGTGGTGGAACATCACAGCATGCATTGGTCTGTAGCACAAAAAAGATAGCTTGTTTGGTATTTTATACAGTTGCATAAAATTGAACAAGCACATTCCAACTGTAAATGCAAGTATGCATGTATTAGTCTGTAGCACAAACCAAGAGTACAATATTAGACTTTAGTCAGAGGTGGTGGGTTCAAATACCACACTTCCCAACTATACAATAACTGTTAAGTTTTCAATTATATGTAGCTTAATGGTTTAAAGTAAAAACTCTATGCCAGTGGCACACATGCCCTGCTATAAACTGTAATCTGGAAAATTGGAACACGCATATGTGCAATATATGCACATGTAAAGGAGTACTTGCAATCTGTAGTATTCCGAAAGGACAAAAACCAAAACTAGTAAAAGGACAAAACGGTGTCACGCAAAGCCAAAGGTTCCAAAAAGTAGAAAACGCACTTTATTCAACACAAAGACAGAAGCTTCATCAGCATTTAGCACAACAAGTTCAGCCGTTTTTTTAAAAAGGTTAATAAAACCAATCAATGATGTCACATCCTCAAGTAAGCAAGATGGAAACATTTAAAGGTGTATATTACAAAAAATGGTAAGACTGAGATATATTAATACCAATATCATGCAGGCATGAAAACAGTCCGCCCATGTAAGAGGACATAACTCAATATGATCTACTAATATGTAAAATAAAATATAATATAAAATAATATAAAATAGGCCACAAAAAATCCAAACAGGTTTAATTAAAAACAAAATTAAATAAAAGAACAAATTAGCCCCAGATATGTGACAGGTACTACAGGCTAGTAGATTTGCATACTCCTATACTTTTAGATACTAAAGCCAAAATATGAAGTATAAAATATAAAAATATATAAATATAAAAGCTATTTGAGGTAACTTGGGTTTTAGATATGGCTTATAACTTGATTAGTTGGACTAGTTACTTATCTAGCTTGATGTAATGGTTGAAGTAATATCATATATGCGGATCCCCTTTTATTATCATTCTTATTGTTATTTTTATTTCTATTTTCATTTTTGGATCCAGCTACCTTCTACCCTGAACTTCATATTTTGGCTTTAGTATCTAAAAGTATAGGAGTATGCAAATCTACTAGCCTGTAGTACCTGTCACATATTTGGGGCTAATTTGTTCTTTTATTTAATTTTGTTTTTAATTAAACCTGTTTGGATTTTTTTGTGGCCTATTTTATATTATTTTATATTATATTTTATTTTACATATTAGTAGGTCATATTGAGTTATGTCCTCTTACATGGGCGGACTGTTTTCATGCCTGCATGATATTGGTATTAATATATCTCAGTCTTACCATTTTTGTAATATACACCTTTAAATGTTTCCATCTTGCTTACTTGAGGATGTGACATCATTAATTGGTTTTATTAACCTTTTTAAAAAAACGGCTGAACTTGTTGTGCTAAATGCTGATGAAGCTTCTGTCTTTGCAGGGGCGAAAAACGCTGTTCTATTGTGTTGAATAAAGTGCGTTTTCTACTTTTTGGAACCTTTGGCTTTGCGTGACACCGTTTTGTCATTTTACTAGTTTTGGTTTTTGTCTTTTCGGATTAGTATGTCGTCCGGTGGCACCCTCAGCCCGAGGTCTCCTAATATCTTTGGGACTAACAGTCTAGAAAACCAGCCTGACAACGTGAACATACAAGCGTTAATGTTAGCGCTGTCTCAGCGTTTGGATATGATGAACTCTCGGCTGGATATTATTGAACGTAACACCGTCAGCCAAGGAAGCGTCCATCCTCTTTCCGGTTCGGATGGTAACAGGTCATCTTGTGGGGCCAGTAACGGCGATATTCCAGCTGGACAGGTTCAGCGTTCTTCAGCGGCTGTCCCCTCGACCTCTGCGGGTGCAAACAGCTCTCTTGGTGTACACAGTCCTTCTTTTGGCGGCTTGCAAGGTAACGGTCTCTCGCATAGCAACGGACCTCTGCATAACCCTTCCGCCAATGGTTTTCCTGGCAACATCAACAGGAATGGAGTGGCTCTAACTGGCATTGACCCTAATGGTGCCCCTCAACTTGGATTGCCACAAATGTCCGGAGGCGCTGACTCACTTATTGGTACTGCCTCTATGCCCGAATGGGCGAGGAATTTATCTGCTTTTTCTTTTAATAATTCAACATCTTCAGGCGGACCGGCGACAGATGCACCCGGACCAGGTAATCCTTTTGATAATATTGCCTTGAACTTAAAGGCACTGGACACTAAATTGTTAAAAATTAAGAAACTCCAATTGGAGGTTTCGTATTTTCAACAATGCCTTAATGAGGGGATTATTCCTAAAGGACTGCGTAGCTCTTTCACCCCCACTGGCCTATTTTTTGACAGTAACTTTTTATCTGAACTTGAGACTTTATTTAATAAACAGGGCGCAGAACTCCTTGAACTAATGATTAGGAATTATTCCAATCATATCGTAGTTCTTCTTGATGAAGCTTCAAAACTTGATGTTACAATCAAAAATGACATTAACTTTTTTAGATACAAATTCGATTATAATCGAATTTTTTCTAGCATAGACTCCTTACTTGCTAAATTGAAAGCCAATAAGGTTAAAAAGCTTTCAAGGGATAAGCTTGCTTATCGTTCTAACATGGCTTATCCAAATTTGAATAAAAAGACTACTACATCTGCCAATCCTAATGAAAATTCTTCCACATCAGTCAACCTTGGTGGTGAAGCTGTTGGTCAATCCTTTACAGGTGCAGGCCCTAGTGATGACGGGTATGGTGAAGGGGGTGACCAAGGGCCCAGAAGAAGCAACAGGATTAAATCTTTAAATAAGAACAACAATACCAACCATCAGAAGCCTTTTTTAGGGAAGAAGGGCAACCGTTTCCAGAAGAACAGGAACTGGAACTGACTAATTATATGACTCCTTTAATAGGTGACCTATTGGGGGAGAAACAATCCCCTGTGGTGCTGTTGAATTTAAAAGGTGACTTCCACATACATAACTTTGCGGACGTCACCATTGATGAAGAGCTAATTGAATTGTTGGCCAAAGGCCTGAACTTTGTTCCAGACCACAAATTTAAGCTTGCTAAAACATTAATGGACTTAAAACTCTTTGTCCGTAAGATAAACCTTAATGTACTTTTTGGTAATGAACCATCTGGTGATCCATTTAAGTTAAAACTAGCAAGCACTTTTAATCCCCCCTTACACCCTAGCCTCTACACATTTGAGAAAGCTTGTGAACTTGATTTTAGACACCTGGCAGAAACCACTAGTAAATTTGGTGACACCATGAATATTTCTTCTGATCAAGTCACGGCCTTAAATAAGATCTGTAGTATGGCTGTTAGGATTATTAAACCGGATAAGGGAGGGGGTCTGGTCATTTTTGATAAAGCTGAATATGTTACCAGAATGTTACGGGTTTTAGATTCAACTGCCTATGAAAGTTCTTCATTAAACGAAATGACTGGCACTTATAATAAAATCAAAGGCTATTTTAGGGACTTATTCCTTGAGGGTAGGATTAACATTGATATTTACAACTTCATTGATATTTCCTACCCCAGGATTCCTGTCATGTTCGGGATCCCTAAGATGCACAAGAGCATCACTGATCCACCCATGCGCGCCTTAATTGATGGTAGATGTTCGATCACCCACCCTTGTGCCCGTCTTATTGACAGCATCATTAGTAAATACTTGAAATCCATTCCCCAAATTTGCAAGGACTCTTGGTCATTCCTGTCCCTGATCAACGAGGTTCAATTCGACAAAGACCTCAATTTTTTGACCATTGATGTGGTCGATTTATACACATCAATTCCACACGAAGAGGCTGTCGAATGGACTGAGCTCATGCTAAAGGAAAGTGGGGCTTCGAATAATGATAGGTATTTGGTTTCAGTCCTACTTGACATTATCCTTTCCTCTAATTTCTTTCTTTTTGAGGGGGAGTACTACCTTCAAAAGAAAGGAATAGCAATGGGCTCGCCTTGTGGTAGCAGTGTTGCCAACTTGTTTGTTGCCTACTGGGAGAAGAAGTACCTTTTCAATCACCCGGTATTCCTTGAGGGCTCAAAAATATACACCCGTTTCCTTGACGATATTTTTGTATTGTTTAAAGGAAACGAGGAATCTGCATTAAAACTTATTGACCACATGAATGCTTCTACGGAATTTTTAAAATTCACGCATCACTTCTCGAGTTCTGAGATTGACTACTTGGATGTCCAACTAATTAAGGACCTTGATAACAACAAATTTTGCTCAACCATTTTCAGGAAGTCAACATATTGCAATTCATTCTTGCA
The DNA here is from genome assembly GCF_019279795.1 of Protopterus annectens. Classification (NCBI taxonomy): domain Eukaryota; kingdom Metazoa; phylum Chordata; order Ceratodontiformes; family Protopteridae; genus Protopterus; species Protopterus annectens. The sequence goes on along the minus strand of NC_056738.1, from coordinate 276,776,301 downwards.
TTTTACAAGTTGTCATCCTTGGAAGCAAAAGCGCTCTATTGTCAAGGGACAACTGGTCAGGGCAGCACGTATGTGCAGCACAGATGTTGCCTTTGAAAAAGAGTGCTCCCTTTTGGTTGACATGTTCCTGAATCGTGGTTACCCTATTAGCCTTGTCACCGACCTTAGAGATGAAGTATCCTTCAAACGTTTAAATGGTTTTTATTTACCTTTGTTATCATCTAATGAGCAGGATATGGCCTCTGACTTTGTAGGTTCCATTCCTAGTTTACCCGGGAATGGTACATCGGAGACAATCATCAATCATGAGACTCCTTCTCTTAACACCAGTTCCAATTTTTCCACTGCTTTCATTTCTTCATTTAACTTAAATTCTGGGCTTTTGTGCTCAATCATACGTAAAAATTGGTGTTTCATCTCCAATTCTGGATTACATCACAGACTGGGCCTTACCCCTTCATTTATTTACAAAAGGAGTAACAACCTTAAGGAATTATTGCAAAGGAACCAAGGGTCTGACCCCATGGTGAAACACAAAGGCACATTCACCTGTGGCTGTTGTAAGTGGTGCAGACACCTTAGGGTAGGTAACTCGTTTTCCATTGGTAAGAGGAAACATTTTATCAATCATAAGATCAACTGCACCACTAGATCCATTGTTTACATCGCCTTCTGTGAATGTTGCCCTGCCTTCTATGTGGGAAAAACGGATAGGCGTTTTTGTGACCGCATTTACCAGCATTTGTATGCTATCAAGAACAAGAGAAGTGATAATGCCCTTTCCAAACACATTTTAAGCAATGAGGGGCATAGCTTCCTCTTCATGGGAGTTGATAATATTAAACCAACTATTAGGGGCGGCCCTCAATCCTTAATTTTAGAAACTCGTGAGTTGGAGTGGCAGTTACAATTGGATGCTTTTTCCTATCCAGGGTTGAACGATAACTGTAATATATTGTCAATTTTAAAATATAAAAGCTATTTGAGGTAACTTGGGTTTTAGATATGGCTTATAACTTGATTAGTTGGACTAGTTACTTATCTAGCCTGATGTAATGGTTGAAGTAATATCATATATGATCCCCTTTTATTATCATTCTTATTGTTATTTTTATTTCTATTTTCATTTTTGGATCCAGCTACCTTCTACCCTGAACTTCATATTTTGGCTTTAGTATCTAAAAGTATAGGAGTATGCAAATCTACTAGCCTGTAGTACCTGTCACATATCTGGGGCTAATTTGTTCTTCTATTTAATTTTGTTTTTAATTAAACCTGTTTGGATTTTTTTGTGGCCTATTTTATATTATTTTATATTATATTTTATTTTACATATTATTAGGTCATATTGAGTTATGTCCTCTTACATGGGCGGACTGTTTTCATGCCTGCATGATATTGGTATTAATATATCTCAGTCTTACCATTTTTTGTAATATACACCTTTAAATGTTTCCATCTTGCTTACTTGAGGATGTGACATCATTGATTGGTTTTATTAACCTTTTTAAAAAAACGGCTGAACTTGTTGTGCTAAATGCTGATGAAGCTTCTGTCTTTGCAGGGGCGAAAAACGCTGTTCTATTGTGTTGAATAAAGTGCGTTTTCTACTTTTTGGAACCTTTGGCTTTGCGTGACACCGTTTTGTCCTTTTGCAATCTGTAGTATAGTGTAGACCTCTTAGGAGCTGCTAGTCTTTAAAGTAATGTTATCTGTTAAGGGGTGGTATTCTTAAGTGTAAAGGTTATAATAATAGAGTAAAATAATTGTATCAATGCATTGTATGTTACATATGAAGGTACTCATCTTATCTCTTTTTTCTTCTCTCACCTCAACCCTTATCTCTCTTTTTTTTGTTTTATTTTATTATGTGTCATCAAATTGTGTCCATATCATCCATGTGTACCACATCACAAAATGCTCCGCAGCACAGCGGGATAGGCCTGCCCCATAGGATCATCCTACCCCCATTCCACCATCCCTGGCACTGTTGCCCAGCATGTCTGGGAGCCAAACTGGCAGCTCCACCACTGCTGCTCCTGCACTACCTGCACCCTCAGGTAGTTCTGCCCCCAGATGATAGGCCAGTGGTTCCCTCTGGGAGCAGTGGCAGGGGTGGTGCATAGGCTTGCATGCCACACTGTTGCTCATGCCTATTCAGGCTACAGGGGCTGCTCTCCCTCATTTTATGTAGGACCAGGAGGAGGAGAAGGAGACTTTGAGTACTCTAGCCAGTGTCAGAGTGAGGTGACAGTGATGACAGTCCAGTGGGTGAGGACTTGATTCTCACTGTCAACTAGTTTGACGTCCATGGGTCCTGGATTTATTGTTTTATTTATTAAATATTTGTTTTCCAGGAAAGTCCGACTGGACACAGGTCCTTTTTTATAGAGGCCCGGGGAGAAAAGCTCCATTAATAAAAGAGACACACATATGTCCCTATCGTCAGCCCATCCATGGTGTCCACTGACCTCTTGTCTTCATCACTATCCCTGTGTCCTGTCTTGTTTGTCTTGTCTGTCTACAATTGCTTCCTCCCCTACCCACCCTACCAGACCCTGACATACCTACGTCTCTTCCACCAACATTCCTCTGTCTCTCAAAAACAAAAAATGGGGACCTGTCTCACCCCCCCCAAAAAATTGTCCCATATATAGCTCTCCATTTCACACATGTCTTTTCTTGACACACTTGATTCAGTCCAAATAGCTATACAACTAGACTGTGTTGTGGTTACCCCTCTCTCTGGAGGTGACAGTCCAAATTCAGCTAATATTCTGCATATACTATCATTTTTTACTGTTGAAGAAATGGATAGTTATGGTTCTTTCCAGCCTTCCTCCCTCCTGCATATTCCTTTATAGGTTTGTAGGTTCATAGGTGTTTACTAGACTAACAACCACAAGAACCTTTTTAAGCCTAGCCATGCATCCCAAATCTCTGACAAGTTCTGATACCCTTGATAAGTGTAAGCTTTATTTTTTTCTGTATTGCTTTCCATTTGTTCTTTCCCCTGCTTGCTTCCCATTTCACTACTGTCCTATCTTCCCCATTTCCTTTCTTTAATGCATTATTGAGTGATGGTGTATATCTTACACCAATGCACACCAAAGGTAAACCAAAAGTAGTCAAAAGTATTAGGTAAAACTGCATTCAAACCCAGTACCATCTGACCCCAAAAAGGATTGTATCGCTGCATTAACACCTGTTGCCACAGAGTCATTTAAGTAGCAGGTGTATTCCACAGACTCATTACTAACTGTCATACTTTAGCAATGCTGCCACTGGATGAGTTACATGACATTCCCTTATATACTAGTCATTCATAAGGTCTCCCTTGTGCCAGTCATGCAATGCCCCTCAGACAAGATAAGCATAGCCAAACCTTCCATTATTCCTCCTTTTCCAGTGACTGTGCTAAGTGCCGCATTGTGCAAACAATGTTCCAAATATATATATATAATATATATATATATATATATATATATATATATATATATATATATATATATATATATATATATATATAAAATAAAAACTGACAGAGAAAACACAATTTGCAAACAAATAAAGAGGAAGTTGGATGTTAATGAACTTGTGAATTGTGTGCTGCTTACGTGCATTTCCAACCTTGACAGACGCACAAGCAACACTTTGAAAGTCTAACCTGACACACCCACCTGGTGTAAGCATTGCCAGATGCCATCCATACACTGAGGGAGTGCCTACATGATGTTTTCATCTGCTAAACAGAGCCAAGGATTTGGAATTCAGCACTTCTAATGTTCAGACCTCATTTGCATCTTCACCATGCTGACAGCCCTGAATCTCACCAGAACGCAACCGTGTAGCTTGGGAAACTGAAGGATAGTCATATTGTTTATGTGTTGAACTCAGAGGAGTACTGATTTTTAGATGATATGTCTGCATTTCATCAGCTACATATTTCATATTCTGACATGTAACTATCAATAGTCTGTTTAATGGTTTTTAGAATTATTTTGATTAGCACACACTTTTACACTTTTATCTGTCTGCATTACTTACAAGTGTACGGTTCATTTGGGGGTGGGGGAGCAAAGCTGCATTTGTGTTATTGCACAAAAAAGGATTTATGTTGCTTTTGTTACTTTCCTTTTGTTCCATCCAGCCTACTGTCACATGTTAAGGTCAGTTCTGAACAAATCTCACACATTTTACTTTTGATTCTGTCCGTGTAAACTCCTTTCCATGGCTATATTCCAAAAGTTTTGGAATTCATGGGGAACACCAGCATGGAGTCTACATGGTTACTTTATAGCTTGTTGAACAGCACCAGTGTGCTGTCTTTGATTAGCATGCAATTCAGCTGCCTATGCAATAATTAGCATGTCATGGTGTTTACCTTGCTTATGTGGGGTTCCACGCTGCTACTCAGCACTTACTGAATTTAAAAGTTTCCGCACTCATGTACACATCACACTGACACGTACATGGTGGAAAATCACCAGGTAAGTTTTATTGAATCCCACCAAATGTACCAAAGAAGTGAGTGAATAAATACTTAAATAATCAGCATAAAAATGTGCTGAGGATGAGACCCTTAAACAAATTGTTTCTTTCTTGGATACATTTTTAACTTTTTAAAAAAACATAAGGGAAATTTTCTACATGTAATAGCAGCTTCTTATTACAACAATTTAGCACTTCCAGTTTTCCATGTGACCATACCTCTCAACCATACCTAATTCCTTGATAAATGGTGGTTCTGAGGGCAAAATATTAGGGCGCCACGAATTTCTGAGTAGCCCCATTAATTTCCAGGTTTTTTTGGGGGACGAATTTGTTCCCGACGTCATCCCATACAAAGCATGCTCGATGATGTCAGCTTCATGAGGCAGACAGACAGCCTGTCAGAATGTCAAGCCATAATTTAACTTGCTGCAGAGATGGACCAGTCTATCAGGCAATCAGGCCTGTACTTAGTTCTGTTAGTTCTGTCTTATGTGCGAGTACTTAGCTCTTAATTCTGTTAAGTTGAAACGACAGTCTGCATTTGTATTTAAGTGTGCTGTATTGCTTTTCTGATTATTCAGGTATGTGTGTGTGTGTGTGTGTGTGTGTGTGTGTGTGTGTGTGTGTGTGTGTGTGTGTGCAGTTAAATATAACTGATGGTTAGAATTACGTAGACTCAAACTTTGTACCTTAGGTATATGGAGCAAGAGCCTAAAGTCTCTACCCATACCACCACCACTTGTGATTCAAGGGGTTAAGTCCATATTTCTCAGCTATCCCAGTTTGACTTATACTTGTGGTGTGTTCCTCTTAAAATTTGTGGTTTTCCGGCAAATCAGTGAGAACTAAATTCACTAAATAATGATAGCCATTTAAGTTTCAGTCTTCCTATCTTTCAGGAAAGGCATGGTAACACAAAACATTGTATTCTAGCAACTTTTGCAAGATTATACAAGCAACGTTTAAAATGTGTCCCTGGTTTTGGGGCTTTGTTCACCCTCTAAATAAATTTTGGCTTTTTCCAGATTTCTTTTGCTGCATAATTCTTCAGGGGGAGAGAAGTTTAGTGCTGCTTATGCCAAGTCTGTTTGTGTTTGTTGTTAGTAGCACAACAGGTAGAATGCTTGGTTTTAATACAGAAGGCTATGGGTTCTACTCCCACAGTATGTAGCTGGATTGCTGATACTGTACTGTGTTGTACTTTTAAAGGAGGTGGATGCTCCAGTCCTGAGAATATCCTCTTTGACGGAGATACCTAGTAACTATGAACCTGTTATCAGTTTTCCATCCATTCTTTATTAAAATATTACTAATATAACATGTTTTAATTTAACATAGGCAATTTATTCCTCAAGGGCAGCAGGTACTTTATTTGTAGATGAAACAATGAAGTATAAAGTTGTTTGCTAGCGGCAACCTCTTCATTAGTTACAGATCTCTTTAATGTGGAATTATTTAGATGACTTTTACTTCTGCAGAGATTATGGATATTTACTGATACTGGTGGATTGTAGAAGTTTGAGTAGACTTTTATGATGGAAATGTTCTGCAGTGGGCAGTTTTGTGATCATTGGTTCATGCATTGTGTCTTTAACCCCCTATTGGTGAACACGCTGCAAGTGTTTCAGAACATTTGTGAAAAAGAGTTTAGAGAGATCAAACATGGCAATGTTAAAAATAACTTATCTGAAGCTGAATTTATTGCTTTAGAAAATATAAGTAGGAATTCTAACATTAGAACTATGAAAGCTGATAAAGGGGGAAAAATAGTTATCATGGACACTTGTGTTTATGAAAAATCTCTCAGTACATTGTTAGAAGATTCAGACACTTATTCTAAAGTATCTTTACACTTTGTCAACTACAGTTTTAGGAAAATTGATACCCTGTTGTTTGATATGTTTTGCCAAGGGGAAATTGACAAAGCTGATTATGATTTTCTAGTGGTAGAACATCCCAAAATGGCTACGTTTTTTGGAATTCCAAAAATTCAAAATAACAAACTAAGTCCATCTTTTAGACCTATAGTCTCTGCCAGACAATTTAAAACTGAGAATATTTCAATATGGTTAGACAATGTTCTTAATCCAATAGTACAAAAATCTGAACACTATATAAGAGATTCTTGGCATTTGCTTGAGATCCTAGGCAAATATAAAATGCCTGACAGAGACATATATTTTTGTACGCTAGATGTCACGAGTTTGTATACTTCCATTAATCAGGAAGCAGGTTTAGAGTTCATGAGAGAGTATCTTACATGTCATACTGATTTTTCAAGTGAAAAAGTAAACACAATTTGTACATTAATGGAATTAGTACTCGACAATAATTTTTTCAAATTCAATAATACATTATATAAGCAAATATCAGGTGTAGCCATGGGAGCAAGAGTGGCACCGGCTTTTGCAAACATAGTCATGGCCAATTGGGAAAATAGCTTCCTGAAGTTACACCCTGGTTACAACAAGGTAGAATTATACCATAGATACATAGATGATTTGCTTTTTTTGTGGTCAGGGGACCATTCTGAATTTGTAGAATTTGTATTTGACCTTAATGGCACTACAGATTTTTTATTATTTAAAATAGGTGGTTATGGTGAACAAATTAACTTTTTGGATTTGACACTTAACGTAGATAATGTTACAAGAAAATTTAGAAGTAGAATCTATAGGAAGTCCTGTTTTGCAAACCAGTATTTGCATAGGGATAGTTTGCACCCAACACACATGAAAAAAGGGGTTATCATGGGTCAAATTATCAGACTCAGTAGGCTCACTTCTGATGAACATATATTTTTAAATGAGCTTATCTTTCTTAGAGAATTATTTCTCCAAAGAGGTTATGACCGAAGGTGGATAGAGGGAATAGAAAAAGAGGTTTTACTTTTAAGAAAAGGTGTTGCTCAGCCCATTTTGGCTTCTGAGGACATAATGGTGGGAGCTCCTATAAGTTTACATCATAGTAACACAAGAAAAATCAAGAATTCAACATAGCATTTCCTTTGCCAATAGTAAATGAAATTTGGTGTATAAAGGAAATCATTGAGAAGAACTGGATAATCATTTTAGGTAACAATGAATTAAGTTTATCTTTGGGGTATTTACCAAAGTTTACATATAAAAAAGTTACAAATATTAGACAGAAGTTAGAAACTTCTCAGAAGTCAGAAACTCACAAGGACAGATCAGTTAGCAATAAAAAGGTACTTTTGCATGTTAAGACTGTAAACAATGCAGGTTCATGTGTAATTCGTCCTTCATTACAATAGAACATTTGGGACAAACATTTTGGGCAAATAAATATTTTAATTGCCATAGTGAAAATGTAGTCTACATGGCTACTTGTTCCACATGCAAAAATTACTATATAGGCAAAACAAAAAGAGTTTTAAAACGTAGAATTTATGAGCATGTTCTAGCTATAAAGAAAACAGATAAAGACAATTCTTTAGCTAGACATGCTCTTTCTTGTATGAATTTTAAGAAATATGAATTTTTCGTTTTAGATTATGTAGAGAAAAAAATGTTTGGTGGTGACATTGACAACATATTAGAACAGAGGGAAGCATTTTGGCAGCTCCTTTTTGGGGCTGATACATACCCAGGGCTTAATGAAGTCATCAACATAAAATGTTTTTTAAAGTATAGATAAATAGAGCATGGAATAACATACTGATATATTGTATTTATTTATATGTATGTATATACATTTTTATAGATATATCAATTATTTTACATTAATTTAAATTTATTTCATTGTGCAGACTATGACATCATTTCCTGTAATGAATCATTTAAAAGGTGGTTAGGTGGTTATTATTTGTTTTTTTGAAGAAGTTCACATCATTAAAAGTGGATGAAAGCGCTAGCTCATTGTGCCTCAGTGTGTCTCTTGGTTGGATCCTGGTTTTTTCATTTTCAAAGTTACTAGTTTGTGCTTTCCAGCTTGGTTTACTGTTGGTTCATGCATTTTGTTTCATTGCTTACTGAAAAAATGTTCAAAACAATAAATGTAAAACTCGCTCTAACAAGTGTGCTGTATTATACAAGGAATATAATTTAATACAATCAGGAAGGTGCATCAAAGAACACAGGTATGTTTTGTATGCAAGGGGAGTATGATTTAAAAACAGACCAAAGATAATCTTTATCTGCCACTGTCCAGATGCATTTTCTTTGTATGTGGGTTTCAATGCTGTTTCAATTAATGCGAGTTTCAAGGGCAGAGAGTTTTAATGCTAACTATTTTTATTGTAAGACTGTATTGCTTTGTTTAGCAGATGTTTATTAATGTCTCTGCTATAAAATGTAAAATAAAAGTTTTAAATGAAATCCAGATAATCATTGTAGAACTAAAGCAGTTTAAATGAAATCCAGATAATCATTGTAGAACTAAAGCAGTATGTACATTACAGTGTTTCTGGTAAATGAGGTGAAATAGCCAAGTAATGAGACATTGGAATGGCTACAGGTGGGGAGGGTGGTGTATGGGGGACTCCATTCGACCATGATTTTGTGAGGGGGGAAAGGACAGCAAACTCAAAGACAGCCATGAGCGACATAAACTCTAGCTATGTCACTGATCACTAGGCCATGGAGAATTACTTTTGGAGGTCCTACCAAACTATAATATTCTTTTGCTAAGATTAGAATATTGCCTACCAGTAAATGCCCTACTTTTTCCACAAAACCCATATACTGCAAGTCACCAAAAACAAAATCCTAAGGTTCATCATCTTCTCCCTTCCCAGTGAACATCATTGCTACACATTTAAAAAAATGGTTACCATTTACTACAGAGTCTGGGGAGCCATATTTTGGCTGCCTGTTCTTCAGTTTGTGCTTGAAAGTTGGTATCCCACAATTCTATTGGAGTGGGTGGGTTACATAATTATGTATTCAAATTGTATGTTAATCAGTGTACAGATTTGTACCTATTTTTCATGTGCCTTTGTCCAGATTTTTTTATGTTTCCAGGTTGAGAGGTATGCTTGTGGCAACTGTGTTTAGGATGGCTATTTAATAATCTGTTTCTTCACTTAATTTATGCATTAAATATAAGACATGTTTGCATTATTAAGACATGACCTAATGATGTTTAAATTGTTGATCTATTATTGATGCATTTTGGTAGTTACATGATAGAAATTTTTATTTAAAGCCTGAGAGTGATTCACATCTTATTTATTTTATATTTTGCAGTACAGTTTCATAAAAATATCGTTGACTATGATCCAGAGATGGAATCTTTCTATCTCATAAACTAAACAAGTTATTGTGGTGAAAAGAGTTGTTTATATGTTTGTAAAGATTGGGGATTAAAATATTTTGCATTCACACAGTCTGCTTTTTCTGCGCTTCAGCTCTTGCAGTTAAATTTAGGCATAGATGCTTTTGTTGACCTTGCAGAACATCATTTTGTATTTAGACTTTACTGAGATTAAAACCTTAGCTTGAGTTTCCATTACCCAGCATGTACCATTAAAACTCTTATTCTCTGTTTTGTTTTCTCTTTTCCCCATTAATTACATAAATAATGCATTGTTTAAGTGATCTATGCCCTTGCATTTCACCTCCTCTTTTATGTTATGATTTTGTTCCTTTGTGTTACACCACAGCAGAATTTCTAACTTGGATCATTTTGATACCAAATTGAAACCTGTTAAATATATATACATTTATAAAGCAGTTGATCTGGACGGTTACCATATTAATCTTTGGTGGGTGAAAAACTCCTGAAGATGAACAGGATTAAAGAGATTCAAATATTGTTCAAGTGTTTCCTTTGGGCACAGAAATTTTGTCATTTAGCTGAAACTGCTTTCTCCTAGCACTTTAGCTGCATGGAGAATCATCTCTATGTTTAAGAAAGATACAAGCCGTATGAATAGTCTCATTATGTGCTGCCTAAAGAACTCTGTAAGTGAGAGCAATCTGTTCCTAAAATCCCTTATCAAAGTCTTGACAATGTACTTAGCCAATAGTACCTCACAGCCAGGAAAAATGCTTTGAAAGGAAATAAATTAACATTCAGAAGAGACAGGATTTTTAGGCATGTACAAGTACAAAATGTTCTTCGTGATGCATGAAACTCTTAAAATGCTCACAACAGTGTCTAACAAATGTACCTTGAAAATTAATGTAATTATCTTTTTAGAAAGTGACATGTTCTGTCATTTGTTTGCATGCTGGAATTTTATTAAACTTGCAAACCTACGCATGCATTGCATAGTGGCAAGCATGCAATGAAACTCATATGGTGTTAGCTGTGATATAAGCTTTAGTCCCCAGGACTTGTCTGCGAAAGGGGCACAAATCCAGATGGATTAAGCTGGTTAACAATACTCAGTATGCAGACAAATAAACATCTGCCAAAGAAAAGTTCAAATTCCATTGATACTATAGTTCAACAAAGCATTGTACTTTTCTGTAGGATCCATGTGTCAGCTTCTGGGTTTATTTTGTGTAGTGTCAGCTTTTAATGAGCATATGATATGTTGACAAATTAAAAAAATTCAAACAATATATAAATGACATTGTTACACAACATTCTTTAGAGGTAAAAAAAAAAAAAAGAGACAAAATGAACCTTATTCTTCACGAGGTTCAACATTGCTTCACCAGGTATTAAACATATTTATCAGTCTGTGTATTTGTCTTTGTATCTCTCTGTCTGTCTATCTAGCTAGCTGATGAAAAACCTAAGTTTAACAGCAAGAGCTGAGACTCAGAAAAAGCTGACCATGGTTAGACCACATCATGAATGCAAAATGTTTTAATGAAGTTATTATATCAACAGAGTTGTTGTTTAAAGAAAAAGGACCTATAGGGTTTAAAATTAATTCTGAATAGATGGAATCACATTCTAGTATATGTTAGGAGGAGATACCAGATATAAAAGAATGGAAAGTTATCACATGGATAGAGTGTGGGTTGGGATTACTCGGGACGTGTTGCTGATATTTGTGCAATATCTGTTTTTGACAGAAGACTCTAAGAAGAATTTTAATAATGAGGGACTGTAATGTGTGGGTGTGAGTTTGCCTTGTGTGTGTGTTTGTGCGATCTTGGAGTTAGAATATTAAAGTGGGGTGGCACAGCCTCCCACATGGGGGTGCAGGGGGGCTTGCCCCCCTTCTTAACTATAGTGTAGGATTATTTGTTTGGGTTTGGGGGAGATCCTAGGCAAATATAAAATGCCTGACAGAGACATATATTTTTGTACGCTAGATGTCACGAGTTTGTATACTTCCATTAATCAGGAAGCAGGTTTAGAGTTCATGAGAGAGTATCTTACATGTCATACTGATTTTTCAAGTGAAAAAGTAAACACAATTTGTACATTAATGGAATTAGTACTCGACAATAATTTTTTCAAATTCAATAATACATTATATAAGCAAATATCAGGTGTAGCCATGGGAGCAAGAGTGGCACCGGCTTTTGCAAACATAGTCATGGCCAATTGGGAAAATAGCTTCCTGAAGTTACACCCTGGTTACAACAAGGTAGAATTATACCATAGATACATAGATGATTTGCTTTTTTTGTGGTCAGGGGACCATTCTGAATTTGTAGAATTTGTATTTGACCTTAATGGCACTACAGATTTTTTATTATTTAAAATAGGTGGTTATGGTGAACAAATTAACTTTTTGGATTTGACACTTAACGTAGATAATGTTACAAGAAAATTTAGAAGTAGAATCTATAGGAAGTCCTGTTTTGCAAACCAGTATTTGCATAGGGATAGTTTGCACCCAACACACATGAAAAAAGGGGTTATCATGGGTCAAATTATCAGACTCAGTAGGCTCACTTCTGATGAACATATATTTTTAAATGAGCTTATCTTTCTTAGAGAATTATTTCTCCAAAGAGGTTATGACCGAAGGTGGATAGAGGGAATAGAAAAGAGGTTTTACTTTTAAGAAAAGGTGTTGCTCAGCCCATTTTGGCTTCTGAGGACATAATGGTGGGAGCTCCTATAAGTTTACATCATAGTAACACAAGAAAAATCAAGAATTCAACATAGCATTTCCTTTGCCAATAGTAAATGAAATTTGGTGTATAAAGGAAATCATTGAGAAGAACTGGATAATCATTTTAGGTAACAATGAATTAAGTTTATCTTTGGGGTATTTACCAAAGTTTACATATAAAAAAGTTACAAATATTAGACAGAAGTTAGAAACTTCTCAGAAGTCAGAAACTCACAAGGACAGATCAGTTAGCAATAAAAAAGGTACTTTTGCATGTTAAGACTGTAAACAATGCAGGTTCATGTGTAATTCGTCCTTCATTACAATAGAACATTTGGGACAAACATTTTGGGCAAATAAATATTTTAATTGCCATAGTGAAAATGTAGTCTACATGGCTACTTGTTCCACATGCAAAAATTACTATATAGGCAAAACAAAAAGAGTTTTAAAACGTAGAATTTATGAGCATGTTCTAGCTATAAAGAAAACAGATAAAGACAATTCTTTAGCTAGACATGCTCTTTCTTGTATGAATTTTAAGAAATTTGAATTTTTCGTTTTAGATTATGTAGAGAAAAAATGTTTGGTGGTGACATTGACAACATATTAGAACAGAGGGAAGCATTTTGGCAGCTCCTTTTTGGGGCTGATACATACCCAGGGCTTAATGAAGTCATCAACATAAAATGTTTTTTAAAGTATAGATAAATAGAGCATGGAATAACATACTGATATATTGTATTTATTTATATGTATGTATATACATTTTTATAGATATATCAATTATTTTACATTAATTTAAATTTATTTCATTGTGCAGACTATGACATCATTTCCTGTAATGAATCATTTAAAAGGTGGTTAGGTGGTTATTATTTGTTTTTTTGAAGAAGTTCACATCATTAAAAGTGGATGAAAGCGCTAGCTCATTGTGCCTCAGTGTGTCTCTTGGTTGGATCCTGGTTTTTTCATTTTCAAAGTTACTAGTTTGTGCTTTCCAGCTTGGTTTACTGTTGGTTCATGCATTTTGTTTCATTGCTTACTGAAAAAATGTTCAAAACAATAAATGTAAAACTAGCTCTAACAAGTGTGCTGTATTATACAAGGAATATAATTTAATACAATCAGGAAGGTGCATCAAAGAACACAGGTATGTTTTGTATGCAAGGGGAGTATGATTTTAAAACAGACCAAAGATAATCTTTATCTGCCACTGGCCAGATGCGTTTTCTTTGTATGTGGGTTTCAATGCTGTTTCAATTAATGCGAGTTTCAAGGGCAGAGAGTTTTAATGCTAACTATTTTTATTGTAAGACTGTATTGCTTTGTTTAGCAGATGTTTATTAATGTCTCTGCTATAAAATGTAAAATAAAAGTTTTAAATGAAATCCAGATAATCATTGTAGAACTAAAGCAGTTTAAATGAAATCCAGATAATCATTGTAGAACTAAAGCAGTATGTACATTACAGTGTTTCTGGTAAATGAGGTGAAATAGCCAAGTAATGAGACATTGGAATGGCTACAGGTGGGGAGGGTGGTGTATGGGGGACTCCATTCGACCATGATTTTGTGAGGGGGGAAAGGACAGCAAACTCAAAGACAGCCATGAGCGCCATAAACTCTAGCTACGTCACTGATCACTAGGCCATGGAGAATTACTTTTGGAGGTCCTACCAAACTATAATATTCTTTTGCTAAGATTAGAATATTGCCTACCAGTAAATGCCCTACTTTTTCCACAAAACCCATATACTGCAAGTCACCAAAAACAAAATCCTAAGGTTCATCATCTTCTCCCTTCCCAGTGAACATCATTGCTACACATTTAAAAAAATGGTTACCATTTACTACAGAGTCTGGGGAGCCATATTTTGGCTGCCTGTTCTTCAGTTTGTGCTTGAAAGTTGGTATCCCACAATTCTATTGGAGTGGGTGGGTTACATAATTATGTATTCAAATTGTATGTTAATCAGTGTACAGATTTGTACCTATTTTTCATGTGCCTTTGTCCAGATTTTTTTATGTTTCCAGGTTGAGAGGTATGCTTGTGGCAACTGCGTTTAGGATGGCTATTTAATAATCTGTTTCTTCACTTAATTTATGCATTAAATATAAGACATGTTTGCATTATTAAGACATGACCTAATGATGTTTAAATTGTTGATCTATTATTGATGCATTTTGGTAGTTACATGATAGAAATTTTTATTTAAAGTCTGAGAGTGATTCACATCTTATTTATTTTATATTTTGCAGTACAGTTTCATAAAAATATCGTTGACTATGATCCAGAGATGGAATCTTTCTATCTCATAAACTAAACAAGTTATTGTGGTGAAAAGAGTTGTTTATATGTTTGTAAAGATTGGGGATTAAAATATTTTGCATTCACACAGTCTGCTTTTTCGCTTCAGCTCTTGCAGTTAAATTTAGGCATAGATGCTTTTGTTGACCTTGCAGAACATCATTTTGTATTTAGACTTTACTGAGATTAAAACCTTAGCTTGAGTTTCCATTACCCAGCATGTACCATTAAAACTCTTATTCTCTGTTTTGTTTTCTCTTTTCCCCATTAATTACATAAATAATGCATTGTTTAAGTGATCTATGCCCTTGCATTTCACCTCCTCTTTTATGTTATGATTTTGTTCCTTTGTGTTACACCACAGCAGAATTTCTAACTTGGATCATTTTGATACCAAATTGAAACCTGTTAAATATATATACATTTATAAAGCAGTTGATCTGGACGGTTACCATATTAATCTTTGGTGGGTGAAAAACTCCCTGAAGATGAACAGGATTAAAGAGATTCAAATATTGTTCAAGTGTTTCCTTTGGGCACAGAAATTTTGTCATTTAGCTGAAACTGCTTTCTCCTAGCACTTTAGCTGCATGGAGAATCATCTCTATGTTTAAGAAAGATACAAGCCGTATGAATAGTCTCATTATGTGCTGCCTAAAGAACTCTGTGAGTGAGAGCAATCTGTTCCTAAAATCCCTTATCAAAGTCTTGACAATGTACTTAGCCAATAGTACCTCACAGCCAGGAAAAATGCTTTGAAAGGAAATAAATTAACATTCAGAAGAGACAGGATTTTTAGGCATGTACAAGTACAAAATGTTCTTTGTGATGCATGAAACTCTTAAAATGCTCACAACAGTGTCTAACAAATGTACCTTGAAAATTAATGTAATTATCTTTTCAGAAAGTGACATGTTCTGTCATTTGTTTGCATGCTGGAATTTTATTAAACTTGCAAACCTACGCATGCATTGCATAGTGGCAAGCATGCAATGAAACTCATATGGTGTTAGCTGTGATATAAGCTTTAGTCCCCAGGACTTGTCTGCGAAAGGGGCACAAATCCAGATGGATTAAGCTGGTTAACAATACTCAGTATGCAGACAAATAAACATCTGCCAAAGAAAAGTTCAAATTCCATTGATACTATAGTTCAACAAAGCATTGTACTTTTCTGTAGGATCCATGTGTCAGCTTCTGGGTTTATTTTGTGTAGTGTCAGCTTTTAATGAGCATATGATATGTTGACAAATTAAAAAAATTCAAACAATATATAAATGACATTGTTACACAACATTCTTTAGAGGTAAAAAAAAAAAGAGACAAAATGAACCTTATTCTTCACGAGGTTCAACATTGCTTCACCAGGTATTAAACATATTTATCAGTCTGTGTATTTGTCTTTGTATCTCTCTGTCTGTCTATCTAGCTAGCTGATGAAAAACCTAAGTTTAACAGCAAGAGCTGAGACTCAGAAAAAAGCTGACCATGGTTAGACCACATCATGAATGCAAAATGTTTTAATGAAGTTATTATATCAACAGAGTTGTTGTTTAAAGAAAAAGGACCTATAGGGTTTAAAATTAATTCTGAATAGATGGAATCACATTCTAGTATATGTTAGGAGGAGATACCAGATATAAAAGAATGGAAAGTTATCACATGGATAGAGTGTGGGTTGGGATTACTCGGGACGTGTTGCTGATATTTGTGCAATATCTGTTTTTGACAGAAGACTCTAAGAAGAATTTTAATAATGAGGGACTGTAATGTGTGGGTGTGAGTTTGCCTTGTGTGTGTGTTTGTGCGATCTTGGAGTTAGAATATTAAAGTGGGGGGGCACAGCCTCCCACATGGGGGTGCAGGGGGGCTTGCCCCCCTTCTTAACTATAGTGTAGGATTATTTGTTTGGGTTTGGGGGACACTGTGTGTATGTGTGTACTGTATGTGTGCTGATCATTCACGATTTTGAATTTCATGCTTGTGGTCCGTTGGTCTTCTCATCTTTCAGGTATTTTGTCTTGGGTTTACGGGCGTTGGTCTTGTGGGTTTTCGGTCTTTCATAGTGAACCCATATATATATATATATATATATATATATATATATATATATATCGCTCGCTGTCTCTCTCTCTCTCTTTATATATATATATATATATATATATATATATATAGATAGATAGATAGATATATATATGTATATATACACACACATAAATAAATAGATAGATATAGATATTTTTTCTTTTGTAGACAATGTATGCTTTCATCTGAGAAATAAACTGTATTTAGTTATAATTATCATTCAACAATGTATTAAAACAGGGAAAACCTTGATGATGTTCACTATTCTCCTCCTCCACATCATTTTCTAAACCGCTCGTCATGGTGAGCTTCATGGTAGTAGAAAACAGAGCAGGGTAGACCTGATATTGTGTGATGTAACATTGTAGAATGTATCCCAGTGTTGGAGAATTTGAAAGTTGATTCCGGTTATCCTCTTTAATGTGAGAATAAATCTATAAATCACTTTGATACTTAAGTCTGAGTGCGAGTTAAATTACACTGCCAAGAACAAATCTTTTTTGTATATTCAGTCTTATTCATATGGATTATGCTCTGAAAACAAACTCTAACATTCATTAGAAAAGAAATCTCAGCTGGCCTCAAATACGATCAGTAGGGCACAGGTTCAATGACTAACATCCAACATGAAAGTGAACATTCTCCAATCGTATACTTGCAGTTTCCCAAGAAAACTCAAAAAACTTAGTGAAACAAAAAAGTAAGACTTTTATCAAAATAGATAATTTATTAAGTGAAGGCTGTTTAAAAAGTTGGGAGTGGAGGCATGATATTCAACTGGCCAGTGGCATTGCTTTCATTTGGCAACTGTAACTTTTGCGGGAGAGAAAATGAATATCACTACAAAAAATGCCACAGTAAAAAAAAATAGATTTAAAATATTTCAGAAAACACAGGAGACTTAAGGTAAAATAATATTTTATACTGGGCTAGCATGGATTCTTTCATCAGGAGTGATGACGGACTCTTGTTAGTTTAAATGCTTTGTATGTTGATCATATAAAAGGTATCACCTCACCTCCGTCTTCCAGTGATTTCTGTCAGTGTAAAAGCATGGAATGTCTCACTTTATTTCTTGATACATTTCAGTGATTATTCTCTGTGTCAATGAATTCTTGAATGTACAAAACATTCAGGCATACTCCTTGGAGGCATGGCCTTGCCACATTCAAGTGCCAGAGAGACTCAATATAATTTTCTGTGATTTTTCCATTAGTATAGCATGACTTTTTTCCGTGTAAGCATTAAATAGAAATGGTAGCCAAACAACAGGGAGACACCCATTAGTGTAAGAATCCATGAAACACTTTCAGAAGTATCATATTTTAGTGTATCTCCATTTATTGGCAAATAAATAACACTGAAAACATTTTACATTAACCTTTTTATATGCTGTTTTTTAAACTGTTGATTTTGTTTAATGGCTCTAAGATATACTGGCAGGCTATTAGTTTCAGTCTGCTTTGTATAACACTGTAAACCAGTAGTGCATAGAGCAGTGATTTTTTTTCAAAACCAGGCTATATGTACATATGTTTTCTTAGCTACATAAAATATCATAGACATATTATATTATACAGCTGTCGTGCTTGCATGTTACAGTTTCCTGACATCAATAGATCACAGACGTTTGACCTAGCATGCCCTTAGACATTGTTTTGCCCAATTTTTCTATGAGAAAAGAAGTTGGGAGGGATAGAAAGATATGTTTTTTGTCATGTATCAATTCAAACTGTTTTATTTATTTATCCATTTATTTATTTACTTATTTATTCACTTATGTATTTATATATTTATGTATGTATGTATGTATGTATGTATTTATTTATTTATTTATTTTGCACAGAAATATATAATGAAAGACACTTGTAAACTTTGAAATAATTCAGCATCTTGAAATGTTTCTTATTATACTATCACTGGAATATTTTAAAGAATTTGGTTTTAACCATAGTAATGTCCAAGTTTAAGCTAGCTATATTGTAAGAAATATTATGTCTCAGCTTTAGCTTTCTTTGATAAAGGATACATAAATTTACAATCCACTACTCATGTTAAGGAATGAGATGAAAAAAAAATACCAATTAAGATTTGTCACTTTCTTTTGTCACAAAAGAAGACAAGTGCATGCTATTGACAAATGCTGTTTTAAGTTAAGTATTTATATTTCCATATTTTGTCAGTTTATAAAATTCAAGTAATTGCAGTAACTATTCATTTGCATACTATACTACAGATGCTATACGTAGTCTTAACCTCTGGTTTATATTTGTCGTGAATACAGTGAAATGCAAAAAACTGATCAGGAAATTATGTGTGTTAAATCATGAGTGGGTGAAGGGAGGTATGTTGAGGAAATTGTTATCCATTTTATTATGTTGTTCTGCTGCTCTGTCAAGAATAATTGTAAAAATGCATCTGATATGTAAATTATGTTTTTATTGTCATTTTTCAGCACTAGTGACACAGTATTTTGTCACCATTGGAATGATGGCTTTGGACTCGTGGAAGAGCAGAGTGGATTTTAATTTCATTTCATTTTTTTCAGAAGCAGATGAAATTGGTTTGGCACTGCAGTGATGTCTGGCCTCCACCCACTGAATAAAGGAACTGGCAAGCAGTAAAGATGCTATGTGAAGCAGATATGGAAGAATCTGGAACAAGTCAGGTTCATCTGAAAGTACTAGGCTAGCTGCCCTTGTGGGCCATTTTAAGCCTAGCCAATTTCCCTTTAGGTGCTTGAATGAAATCTTATTTGGAGTTAGACTGGCCTTTCCCATCACAAGGTCGATACTTACATATTACCCCTAGTTAAAATAACTGGTATCATACCATAGAAACTTCTTCTGTCCATTAGTAGTACCAGGAGCAGTACCGGGATAAATTTTCTATTGCCTATCCATAGAGCCAAGTTGTACATGGATATAGGCAAGGATGACCTTTTTTTACCTGGACATGGAGTCTGTTCCAGAACAGTGTTAACCTTTGCAAGATATACCTAATCCTCCAAAGACTTCTGTTGATGTTTCAGAAGAGATTTAGATATCTGAAATGAGTATTCGATGCCATTTGACTTGTTGATGTACAGTAGAACCATCAGTACTGGGTCAGAGGATGCCTTGTATGTCAGGCACAGTTCACCTGTTAGCAGTCTGTAGGATACCATGAATAGGGATAAGACTTTAGGTGTCCACATAGGATATATTGTTAAGGCTGTGTATCCTTTCAGTATGGTATCTCTATAGGCATTTCAGTTGCTGCATGTGTCTGGACATACTGGTCTAATGAAGGCTGAGTAAAGGGGACAATGTATCTGTAGATCTCGTCGCAATCCCTTTTTTTATAAGTTGGACAATATAGAAGGACTTTCTTATAATGGTAGACACATGCTGGTTGAAAGTTAGATCACTGTCCACATACATTCCCAAATCCCAAACAAATGAGTCAACTTTCAGGGTTCAATGGGTTAGTTCCATGGGGTAGATGACTTCCGAAAGGATACAATAATGCATTTTTTTGCTTGAGTTTCAGTCTATGATTCTGGCACCAGTTATTAGTTTTGGGACAAACTCTCCTATATGGTCAGGTCATTTTGGGATTCAGTAATTGCTCCTAGCTTGCAATCATCTGCAAACTTAGTTAGCCAGAGCCCTTTGGTACTGGCTTTTACTTCAGAGAAGTAGGAGCAATCAGGAGAGGTCCCAGTACAGAACCCCTGGTGGACTCCACTGGTGATTGGTCTCTTTGCAGGCATAGCTTCTCCTATTTTATCTCAGGAGTCCTATCTGTGAGCCAGTTGGAAATCCAGCAGGTGATGTAGCAGGTTTACTCCCAGTTTATGTAGCTTTTCTGCTATGCCCAAGTGGAAAATTGTGTCAAAATCATTGGCCAGCTCAAGGTATGCAATGTATACTCTTTCATCTTTATCCTTTGCTGGGTGACCATTTTAAAAAAGTCCACAAGGCTCAGTAAGTATGACCTGCCCTTGATGAATCCAAAATGGAACTGATCCAGTGTTTGAATGTTCCTTATTTCCTTATTGATTAGTTCTGTGATAAGTCTTTTCATTTTTTAGCGTATAAGGCTCATCATACTTATGGGTCTGTAATTACATGGGTCTATGAAATGTCCTCCCTTAAGCAGGGCAATGACTGCAGCTGTTCTGCATTTGTTTGGTTCAAAACCTGTATGAAGGCTGAGGTTGAAGTGTTGTTAGGACAGTTGTTAAATCACACTTTATTTATTTATTTATTTGTCTTTTGTTGAGTGGGTTAGTCCAAGTGGGCCAAAGACCACTTTTCAGTGGAGACCCGAGGACAAAAGCTCCAGACAATAAAAATACAATAAGAACTATACCAGAAATATTTACATAATATCAAAAGTAGTGAGTGAGCAAATGATACATAATAAAATGCATAACATACAGAAGAATAACATGGAGTACTGAAAACAAATATATATATATATATATATATATATATATATATATATATAAACTAAAAACAAATAGAGTATCAGAAAGAAACAGGAAATTATACTTAATCTAACTAAGAAGGTAAACCTGAAGGAAAGTGGTAAAATACTAAAAAAGGTAGAAAAAAGGTATTTAATAGTGAGGTAGAAATAGGGGGTAGAGAGATGCATAACAGAGTAATTTAGTATATGTATGTAAGAAAAGATGAGAAGCAAGAAAGTTAATTAGCTTTTGAGGAGACTGTATATCTGTTTCCTTTAGGGAAGGGGGCGTGGAAATTTAGGCCATATATAGGGAGTGTGAGCAAGGTGGGGTGGTGGCAAGAGCAGGATGGAGCAGTATGGCTTCATGCTATTTAAGATGCATCCAGGAACAATGCCAGGACACATTGATGTAATATTTTTAGCTTTTGATAGCACTTTCAGTACTTGGTCTTGTGTGATAGTTGGAGGCGAGTCAAGTTCAGATACATTTTGTGGGATCTACAGAGGGGAGAGAGAGGAGTAAAGTTTGAGATGAATTTATCAACCCGTCTTTTAGCTATATCTTCAGCATCAGTGCAGGTAACATTGTTCACAATCAGCTTAGTGTATTTCTGTATTATGATTCTGACAATGAACATAACTAAAAATGCCTTGTGATCATCTTTGGCTTAGGTGGCTAGTTTAGCCTCAAACTTGTTTTTCAAGGATTTTATTAGGCTCATGAGTTATTTATTTATTTCAGTGATGAGGGCTCTAACATTCTGGGAGTTGCTCTTCTTGCTTTTTGTCAAAATTCTCTTCCTTTTATTGTAAAGCTTGCTGATATTATGGTTCCACCAAAGAGGCTCATTTCTGAAGTTTGCCTGCCCAAATACAGCTTCTTCAATGTAGCAGTTTTAGCGTGGTAATGTGTGGTTCTGCATATTCATTGGAGTTAACTGAGTTTGGATAACATTTGAAGTTGGCCAATATATCACTTAAGAGTAGGCAGTTTGTCTTAAATAAATTTGTAAAGGTACCTTGGGTGAAAGGGGTCACTAGTTTTCAATTTTATTTCAAAGAAGACTGCTTTATGGTCAGACATAGCGAGTGTGGAGATACACAAGGGATGGTGCAAGATGCTCCCATATTAGTAAGGATAAGATCCAAGATGCTGTTCCCTTTAATGAGTACTCTGACTAATTGTTCCAGGGCATTTGCACTGACAAAGTATATGAATCTCTGTACTTTTTCACTAGCGGTGGTGTAGGTTTCCCAGACTATAACTGGATAGTTTAAATCACTTAGTAAAATGGATTGGGTTTAATACTGACTGATTCCAGTTCTTGTAGATAGGCACTGTGGCTTTCTTGGGTTATAGAGGGAATTCTGTAGATAGCTAATATATTGTACAGGAGTTTTCTCATGGTTATTAGGACAAGAAGAAGCTCTAGTGTATCATGCTGCTTTACTACCTTAATTTGAGACTCTTCTGAATAAAGATTGAGACACCTCTGCCCAACCCCCACACACTAGCCGGTCTAAATGTGGAAGATGTTATAACCCTGTACAACAGGTGAGCTCTCCATGGTTTTAAACCATGTCTCAGTCACTTCATAGGTGTGTACACATCCTCCAGGGTGCGAAGGGCTTATAGACAGTGGGGTTTCTTGATCAGCCGCAGCTTCATATTTTCCCCTATTTGCTTCATTATGGTGGTAGGGTTTTCAAGATAACTGGCTAAAAGAGACTATGGGAGTGGACAATGTCATTGCCAATAATCAAAACTCTAGAGGACACAGATACAGGCCATCCCTGTCGCAAGCATCAAGGTCTGTCGATCTGGTTCCTGTCAAATGATTAAATAGACAGATTGTCAAAACCAGATGGTCGAACACACATAATTGACAATTCAGTTAACTGAATTGTTTTGACTGAGATTGCTTTACAGTAGGGATCAGGAAATTTGGTTGTGGGGGATGGAGGGGGGACTGCCCCCCTGTAAAAGCATTTTTGTGTTGTATGTGTGTGTTGTTTGAGTTTTAATTTTTTTCAGTGGTCTGAATTGTCATTCATATGGGTTCAACCATATGG
The DNA here is from genome assembly GCF_019279795.1 of Protopterus annectens. Lineage (NCBI taxonomy): Eukaryota > Metazoa > Chordata > Ceratodontiformes > Protopteridae > Protopterus > Protopterus annectens. Next base: position 276,752,894 of record NC_056738.1, on the reverse strand, counting down.
GTTTCAACAATCTGTCCATTCAATCATTTGACATAGATGCCTATCGATCATATCCTCTCCTGCTGACAAACACTGGACTCCCTTCAAATGACACCAAAAACGTAGCCAATTATTGAAGTCAATTATTTTTTTATCATATTATGGCATCATCCCTGGAAAAAGATAGAATGCTACTCAGTGCTATGCTCATACATGCCTGGGACACACAGCTTGTGAGCTCCATCATGTCTGTCTTTATATAGTCCAGGGAGGTACATCAAATCCATCCATTTAAGTACTTCCATTTAATCTTTTAGCACTATTACTAGCTGACTTTCTCCCTTTTGTACTGTGTTACACTATATTTTTATATTCATACTCACACCCCTCCCTAACAGCACCTATCTGTTCTACAATTGTATCTTATACTTCCCCCCAAAATAACTCACTTCTTCCTATTTTACCTACATTCTGACAGTCTGGCCTTATAAACGCACCTATTCCTTACATTCCACAGAAGATACTAGGATAACCTAACTTTCTTTCTTTCTTCATAGAAAATGCCTCTTTCCTTAGACTCATCCACCACTAAATATCCTTCTATCCTGCAACTTCTTTTTCCTTGAGCTTTTTTTACTGCTTAATTGGGTAATTTGTTTAAATCAGTTTTCTTGTTTTCTACTGTTATATAAAAAAATTACACTTTATTCATCTGCTTTTACTGTATTTGTGTTTCTTCCTACTTTATTACTTTAGTTTGCCTTTGCTGCTTGTTCTTAAAAGTACTTCATTGCATTTATTCTGCTGCATTTATTACTGCTTGTATGCAGCCTGATTAAATTATAACTGCTAATCTAAGCCTTTGGTTGAAGCACTTGGGCTTCAGACCAGTTGTTTTACATTAAGAAGGTTTATAGTCTGCACTGTTGTGGCAGGACAGGTAGCTTACATCCTTTTAAGTTGGGAGTTGCTGATTGAAGGCTTAGTGTCTGTTATTCTAAAAGTGTATTAGTTCTGGTTTAAGCTCTTGGGCTTTGGGCCAGTTATTTTACATTAAGAAGGTGTGGTCTGCACTCTTGTGGGAGGAGAGGGTAGATTCTGCCCTTCTGAGCTGGGAGTTTCTGGTTAAAGGCTTATTGTGCCTGCTTATTTGAACTGTTTCTTTCTGAAACTGGTACACCTTGTTTGCTGTAGCATAGACTAAATTCAGACCTGCTGAATCTAGCTTTGGTTGTATAACTTGAGCACTAATCCAGACCATCTTTTTTGGATAAGGTTCCCCTGCACCCTAGTGGCAGGTGTGTGCAGTTAGAACTTATCTGATTGAAGACTGCTGGAATGGGGCTCAGTTTTTAGCTTTTTATTGGTTAATTGGTTAATTTGTTTAAATCCGTTTGCTCATTTGCTACTGTTATATAAAAAAAAATACACTTTATGCATCACCGCTTAGCTAGGGTTAAACTATTCCTGGTGCCATAAAGTCTGCTCTTTAAATTTTCCTTTAAAACTGGCAGTGTTTTAGTTTTAGCACTCATATCTCTTTCTTTGAGCTCAGCACTTGTTCAGAACTCGTTGTAAGCACTAAATAAGCTACAAATTACTACAGCACTCAACTTTCCTCACTTGTTTAGAGGAAAACAGTTTTTAGTACTTAATAAATAAGTACCTATCCAGGCATGTCTAAGGGTCAGCTCCTGGTGTTTTCTCCTGTCTACCTGATGAATCTGGGCATTTTGGGGCAATGCAGCAATTGCCTCATGTACACAGAGAACCCTGTACTCCTACCACCCAACACTACTACCTACGAGAGATGCACTTATATAACCAAACTGGAAGCAAAGCTCTCTTCACCCAAGACTGGACTAGACAGTCAAGAGGAGAAGGTAAACACTTGCACCACACCACACTCATCACATAGTCTCTACCTACACCATCAAAACAGACACATAAAAACAGAAAACACACACCTACATTCACGGAGGCTCTGAATAAAAATCTGCTCAAGCAACAGAGACCTCCAAAGCAGAAATGCAAGCAACCTCCACCCCCAACACAACCCAAATGACACATAGCCCACAAACTCAGTGTGCCACTCAACCACAGCCCATAAGGCATAACAACGTACCCAAAGTACCCAACACTCTAGTCATAGGTGACTCTATAGTCAAGCACACTGATGTTCCACTCACCAGGCTAAACAAGGTGAAAGTTACTGTCAGCTGCCTGTCGGGTGCCAGGATCCGCCACATAACACACACACTCAGGTCACTCCACAACAAGTACAAATATGACTCTGTCATTGTCCATGTTGGTGTGAATGACCTGAGATGTACCTCCCTGGACTACATGAAAAGAGACATGGAGGAGCTCTCCGATCTTGTAGCCCAGGCAGATATGACCCTAGCCCTGAGTAGCATCCTGCCATCACCCAGAATGAAACCACAGTACAAGGACAAAATGATTGACTTCAACAATTGGCTAAGCTTCTGGTGTCATTCTAAGGGGATCCAGTATTTGTCTGCCTGGGATGACATGATCAACAGACCACGATGCTTTGCCAGTGATGGCCTGCATCTGTCACCCTTGGGATTCCGGATACTGGCTAAGGCTCTTGCCACCCCTATAGTGCCTTTTTTAGGCAAGGTTCAAATGACAAATTCACCACCGTAACAGGTACAAGCAAGCAAAATCTGAGAGTAATGCTATTCAATGCTAGAAGTCTAAACCTCAAAATGCATTCACTCGAGGCACTCCTTAAAATGGAGAACATCAATATCTGTGAAGTGACAGAGACCTGGTTCAAGGCTCCAGAGAGCACCCCTGCATTATCAGGCTATAATTCATACCACACCTTTCAGCCACCTAACCTTTGACCGAAACACTAAAGGCTGAGGTGTGTCCATATTCATTGAGGATATCCACACCTCCAGGCTAGTTGCTCAGCATAATGCATCTGAGATTATTCAAGTGCAACTAACTTTGGGCAAGACCGCAATCCAAATTGTAACTTGCTACAGATCCCCCACCATGCCCCAGGATTCCCACTCCTCATTTCTTGATACACTGGAAAATATTAGGGTACAACCCAACACCCTCATAATGGGTGATTTTAACTACCTCAGCATTAACTGGGAAAACTATTCATGTACCAACTCTTTTGCTCAATGTTTTCTGGAATTCATAAATTCCAATGCCTTGGATCATCTTATCCACACCCCCACCAGGGGCAGCAATGTCCTAGACCTGGTCATTACCAACATGGGCAACTGGTGTTCCATACCAGAAGTCAATTCCTCGTTGGTCAGATCCACCTACAAGCTAATCACCCTAGACATCCACATCCTGCCCCCACCCCCCATTAGGGAAACCACCGTAAAAAATTTCTCCAAAGCCAAATTCACACTTCTTAAGACAGAAGTGGCAAACTTCACGACACCCATGCAGACAGACAATAAAGGTACGACTGCTGACTCCTACACAAATGCACTTTATAAGCACTTACATGAGTGCATGGATCATGCTATCCATAACAGATCTAAGATGCTATCCTCCAAAAAAAGGAAGCCAGTCTGGTGGTCTCCTGCCGTAAATCAACTCTACCACAGAAGAAAGAAACTGTTACAAAAAAGAGTAAAATCCCATGATTGGAGGAACTCCCTAGTCAGCCTCAGTAAAAAGCTGAGATCCCTCATAAAATCCTCCAAAGCTAGTTACGAAAACAAAATCACCACTGATTCTAAAGACAACCACAAAGCATTCTATAGCTATGTCAAGAATCTCAATGGCAACACTCAGATCTGCTCTGAGTTACAGCACAATGGCACTAAATATACAGAACCAATTGATATTGACAACATCCTGGCAGATAGGTTCAGTGCTAACTTTAACCCTCTCTCACCCTCTAAAGGGCCCATCTCAATACCGGAAGAATGCAAAGTTGCTGTAATCACGGCTGCACAGGTAAAAACCACACTCTCCAAAGCCAAGAACACAGCATCCATGGGACCTGACAACATCACAGGCTGCGTTCTTCATTAACTACAGAATGAACTGGCACCCAACCTAGGCACCATGTTCAATCATAGCCTCACCTCAGGCTTTGTGTCCACTGAATGGTACACAGTGACGGTTATCCCACTCCACAAAGAGGGAGCCACCACAGACCCTGGGAACTACCACCCCATTAGCCTAATGAGCCTGGTCTGTAAGGCCATGGAATGTATCATAATGGAACTTATAAGCAAAGACATTGATAATCTCCAAACTCTGGACCCCACCCAGTTCGGGTTTGTAAAAGGCAAATCATGTCTCCTAAACCAGATAGACTTCTTTGAAGCAGTCACCAAAGCCATAGGCGAGGGTAAGGTGGTTCACACAGCCTATCTAGATCTTGCCAAGGCTTTTGGTACCATCCCCCACTCTGGAATTATAGATAAACTCACTAAACTAGGTATAAATCCCTATGTCACAAGATAGGTTGCCAACTGGCTCACTGACAGAACCCACACTGTGAAAGTAGCAGACTCCAAATCCGACTTCAGACCAGTGACAAGTGGAGTACCTCAGGGTTCAGTCCTGGGTCCTCTCCTGTTTGGTATCTACTTTTCTTAAGTACAGGCTAACACAGAAGGTCTTTGGCTAACGAAGTTTGCAGATGACTGCAAACTAGGAGCCATAATTGAAACTCCTAACAATGTGGACACCCTACAAAAGGGCTTCACTGAGACAGATGCCTGGTGTCAAAGGCATGGCCTCAAGTTCAATGCCAAAAACTGCATTGTCATCCCCTTTGGTAAAAACTCTGTACCCATGAGCTACCACATAGGTGGTAGTCTATTTAACACCGAAGGTGTGATAAGAGACCTTGGGACACAGGTGGACAGTAGTCTCTCCTTTGATAACCACATAACCCCAGTAGTCAGGAAATCCTTCTATGTGGCACACCTCATCACAAAAGGTTTCTCATCCAGGAAAAAAGAGGTCATTGTTCCCCTCTATTCATCACTCATTAGACCCATTATAGAGTACAACACCCCTTTTCGTATGTACCTCAAAAGACATCTGCAACAACTGGAAGGCCGCAGAAATACCTCACAAAGAGGATTACTGGCCTCAAACAGATGGCCTACACAGACCATCTCAAAAAACTCCAGCTTTACTCCATCACATATCGCCTACTCAGAGGCGATCTCTGCTTAACATACAAAGCTATGTCAAACCCAGAGATGTTGGACATGCTCCTATTAAAGAAATCCCAATCCCTCTGAGCTACACGCTCTAGGGACCTAAACCTTGTCACCACAATAAACAGAACATGCTGGAGGGATGATTCCTGTCCCAGAGACTTCCTATACTCTGGAACAAACTACCTATCTATATCAAACAAAGCTCCTCATTAGCACTCTTCAAGAAAAATCTTGATGATTGGATGGGAAATAGGAAATTCACCCCGGGGATCACCTCTGGGGCTTTGCTCAGCAGGGGCACAGGAAAATAATTTTCTTGGGTGGCGAAAGCCAGGGTACCTTTTTGGCTAGGCGTATATAGGCCCTAAGGACAATAGCCTAGTACCTGCCTATGAACCTTCCCCACTACCTACATATAACACACTATAACACACAGATCTCTTTACTTAATCATGCTTCCACTCCTCTATTCTTCTTCTCCTACTGGGCCATCTCTCATCTTACCATGACTCTATAATAGCTGTCAACATATTTCCAACTCTGTCCCAACCACCTATTCATACTTCCTCCATACACTATTCACACACCTTGCACCAAATCTATTTAATGATGCCCCTCACCTTTACTCCATATATAGACTGATTAACTCCATGTCAACTCAAACCTTAAACAAAATTAAGTGGAAAAATGCTGTCCAAAAACAAGTATCAGTAATTTCACAATATACTACAATCCTTCTAGGAACAGACATTCAGCATAATCTTGGCCCCACATATGTTGACAAACATAAAAAAAATTCTCTTCCACACACTATTCTAACCAACAATGTTCAACCTCCAACCCTGCTTATCTAACTTTTGCTGCCATAAATGTTAGAAGAATAAGAATTAAAATTGCTGAACTACATGGCTGGATTACCCAACATAAACCTGATATTCTCGCTATAACTGAAACTTGGCTTAAGCCCAGCACAAATGACTCTGAACTTATATCTCCCAACTATTATGTGATCAGTAATGACCATATAAAGAGGAAAAGTGGTGGTATTGCGCTAATATTTCCCAACAACTACCACACTTTCCCTTACAACAAACCAATATCAAAATTAATTTCAGCAGAGTTACTTATTACTTTCATGAAATTAACTCATTACATCTGAGTGACGCCTCCAGGTGTATCCGCAGTTAACTCCCACTGACCCCTCTAGGCGTCAAATATTGCTTGTTCATATTTGCATCAGTAATTCCAAAACCAAGCTATGTACAAGGTTTTAAATGAATTCATCTTAAAGCTTACACAACAGCAAACTCAGCTGCATTAATATTTGACCTCTGTCTAGTGCAGGTAAACAGATATTATGATATTAATTTGTATAGATAAAATTTTCACATTTTTTCTAAATATCTCAACCAAGTAACACAGCCAGAACTCTTTAGACTCGCATGAAAGCTATCAGCTATTTGAAGAAAATGCTGCTGACAGTATGAGTGTAACTTGAGTGGTTGCTGAGATATTGTAAGATGTTTACAAAATATTGCAAATTTAATAGTTACTGTGTTTACTGCAACTTATGAAATTCATTTTAAGACCTAGAACCTAAAGAATACTACCACTATAACAATAGTTTATGGTGAAGAGTTTGCCATTTATGCTTCTTTAATAATCCTTATGGTTCCAGAGATATTAACATTTGTTTGAAATGTGAGGATATAATTTGATTCTGTGAAAAGACTTAGGCTCCGCCCACTGGAAGTTACAGTGCAAATTTCCTGAGCTTCAACAATTATAAGCAAATATGTATTACTGCTATTTTACATCTCTCCTGGCAATAAAACAACTATACTGGAAGATATCCTACATTGGATATCCATAATAATTCCACAAGAAATAATAGTACTAGGTGATGCAAATGTCAATTGGTTGGACATAAACTTAACTCCCCCATATCTGGCATGAACATATTTTGTTTTACACAACTAATAGCCTCACGCATTATAGCAAGTCATCAAATTCCCTGTTAGACTGGATCCTTTTATCAGACCCTAGCAAATACACCAACTCAAGAACAATGTCTTACTGTCTCAGTTATCATCTCCCAATGTATACAACCAGACATCTCACACATCCACTTAAACAACATGTTTATAAAACAACATGCAACCCTTCCAAGTTTAACCCAGAAATGTTCATTACTAACCTATTATCTATTAACTGGAACATCCTAAAAATCCTCCTCTTAGATGATGCTGTAAATTAATTTAATACAAATTTCCTGAATATTCTAAATAGCCTTGCACCTCCTAGAAGGAAAAGACTATGCAATCTGGCTATACAAAAAGAGTAGAATGCTAACGGAGGATAGAGAAAAGGCATGGAATGAATGGAAACATATAAAACAGCTTAATATCTTGAAAACTTCATAATGCTTCTCAATCATACTAAAAAGCAAATTAATGAGGACAAAAGACTATACTATAATAACTTTCAGAATAATATTAAACACATCCCTAAAATTCTGGATAGCCATTAAAAAAATCTCGTATCCCAGCCATAAATTCAGCCCCTCTCCCAGTAATCTCATCACTTAAACCCACAATACAATTCAGCTCTTATTTCAAAGATAGTATAGTATCTCTAGCCAGGGATTCCCCTATCCTAACCCTGCCCAGCAGCTGCATATCACCATGTCCACTTTCACCTTCAAACCTGTGCACATATCCTATATAAAACTACTCAAACAAACCATGCTCTTCTTCAGCTGATGACCTTTCAAGCAAATACCTTAAAATAGCAGCTGATAGCATTGCCTACCTTGTTTCAATCCTTTTAAATAGGTCAGTCTAAAATTCTGCATTTCCCCACTCTAGAAAAAGTAACACATTATCCCTATGCACAAAGGAGGAATTTCAGCAGACATTATTAACTTTAGCAATCTTATCTTCACTCTCCAAAACACTTAAAAAATGTTTTCAAAAACAATTACTAAACTATCTCCTGCAGGAAGAATTCCTATCCCCCACAAAACAAAACATGGCTTCCATCCTTCCCACGGTACTAGCACTGTACTTATATATAGATATTGTCAATAAAGAAAGAGATAATGGCAAACTAGTCACCTCTGTTTCTAGACTTATCTAAAGCCTTCAGCACAATTTGTCACAGCAAACTTCTACTTCAAATGTCCTCATTAGGTCTCTCTCAGCCCACCCTTCTATGGTTCAAAAGCTACTTATCCAATAGGTATTAGTCAGTAAAATGGCACTCCACTATCTCTTCATACCTCCGAGTCACCATCGGTGTACCCCATGGCTCTGTCCTCGGACCTCTCTTCTTTAACATTTTCATCAACACCATCCACACATTCACACAACAGGCCTCCCTTAATCAGTATGCAGATGACTCCACACTCACTTGCACATCTGTAAATGTGGCCCACCTCAAAATAATTACTCAGGAAGCTTTAATAACAACTGAAACATGGATTTGTAACTCACAACTCATGCTTAACCCTAAAAAAGCAAACTATTACTTTTTTCCCCCAATCCATCTCCCATGAAAAAACAAAATGTAAAGTCCTCTTTCTTGATAATATAACCATTGAAGTCACTTCAAAGAGCAAATCATTTGAGATGATAGTGGACGATAATCTTAAATTTGACCTGCACATACAAAACTGTATAAGAAAACTCATCAAAAGCAAGGAATGTTTTATAGAGCCAAAACCTTTCTCACTGATGCAACCAAAGCTACACTTGCTACTACTTATCTCCTCCCAACACATCCTTACTAACCTTCAGGCATTACAAAAATTAAAACTTGAACAATGCAATAACAAAGTTGCTAAACTTGCAGTAAGTACCCCATTCAAAACCCACCAGTGTACAGCACTAAAAGCCTTAATTGGCTAGAACTACCCTATGAACTAACATATACACAGCTTTCACCACCTATAAAAGGATCCAGAATCCATCTGCTTGTCCAGCACTAAATAACATTCTACACAACTATGTTCCTAGTAGGTCATTATGATCCAATGACCAAAAATTCCTTTCTGTCCACAAACTTATCAAATCTGCTGGGTATTGTCTGTACTCGTACCATGTTGCCAAGGCCTGGGACTTTTTATCTCTATGCATCAGGAAAATGCCTTCCCACCCTCACATCCTTCAAAATCATTCTGAAAGACTGCTATTCAAAAAATGTTTCTGTTCTTGCTCAACACCAGGATAAACTATATCCCTACATGTGAACAAATACCTATTTATACTTTAGATCTCCTTACCCACCCTTCTTCATTCACTTCTTAACTTCTATCAATTCCTCTCCAAATATACCATAAGCACACTTTTTTCTTACTTTCTATTACAATTTGTTTGTATTATACAAACGTACCCTTAATTTATCTAGAAATTGGCTAAAATTTCTCTAAATATTAAATCATTGTCATATAACTTGTCTATTCTTAACCAGTGTTTTCATATTATGACTAATTTGGTATAATTATTTTAACTTTATTTGGTTTTTGTATTATTTTTTAAGACTGTAAAATTATTCTGTTTTATTTATATTGTGGATTATCTTCATGTTTTTTACAAGTTTTTAAGTCTGTCTTTGGAGATGTTTTTCAGGGACTTGAGTATGTTTGTGATTTGATGCATTCTGTCACCAGACAAGCAACTAACAGTCATTCCTTCCTTGCCCAGCCTGATAAGAGGTACATCTGTATGCCTTACAATAGTCACCCTCTAACTAGAATGTCTGCTTGCGTAAATCACTTTCTTATGGCCTCAGCATCTGTGATTTTGGGACTCCTTGTACTATGTGAGGAGGTAGGCCTAACTTGTTGAGTGTGCTCTGTACCTTTGTTGCCTTTTGGAGGCCCTTCAGGTTTAGGCAAGTTAATTTTTATAACTTCAGCATATGATGTATTATGTGTATTGTGATGGCCTTGGTGAGGTGTGGTGTGTGGTGTACTGCTAATGATTTTGATGTCTGAGTTTACTGTGTATGTGAGATTTTTGCCTCCAAGGACATTATTTATGTATACCTCTCATACACTGTGTTATGCTGTTTGAGTAGTAGATGATTGCCAGACAGCATGAGACATCTCAGTCAGTTTGTCTACAGAAGCTTTGGGAAAGTGCTAGTCTATGGTTTTGAGTGGAATGACTCAGTGAGTGTGAGGGGGGGAGGGATGAATATACTTGGAGTTTGTTTTCATTAGGACACTGTTTGGGTGGGCTTACTACTAAGACATTGGGAATTGTCTAGTTATTTGATCAGGGGTGTACTGCAGCATAAGGTATGTTTATTTGTGCTTTGCACAGGTTGTTTGAGCCTCAGACCTGGATATCTAAGCTTGTATAGATTTTGCAGGTCTCCTGTAGGGAAAAACAACCCACTACAGAGCGAATCCAAAAGCAGTGCTCAGCGCAGCTTTTTATCTTCCCTTTTTGATGAAAAGTACATTTCTCACAGTTCAGAGCTTTGCTTGCTTCTCATAGTCTTGAAAAAACCAAGACCTTGGTGGGCACTGCTCTGTGATGGTTATAGAAAACTACCTAGAGTGGAATTCAATCAAATAGGGAGAAAAACTCAATTAAAGTTACACAAATTACAATAAAATTACATAGAAAAAAGAATTTCAGTTTAACAGTAGAAATGGGGTTTTAGCATCATACAATAGGTAATACAATCAAGACAGAGGTTGATACAATTTGATTTCTGTAGGAGTCTTATACAATAACAAACAGGTTGCATTTACATATACTGCAATATATAAATTTCATTTACATAAGAGTGATGAAAAGCAGTATATAGTTATAAATATAGATAGGCTTTATTTACATTATTTACAAGATAAGACAGAACTAGAGAGTTAGGGGTTGGTGATAGCCTAGAGATCTGAGACAGACAGAAAGTTAGTCAGGGTGTAAACTAGAACAGAGCCAGGAGGAGTTTAGGTGCTGTCTTTGGTTGTGCTTAAACCTAGTTCTGTTTTAGAGGGATAGGCAGGGAGTTCCACTCTCTGATGTCATAGGATGAGTATAGTGAGGCTCTAGGTATATTACAGGGTTTGAAAGTTATTTAGTAGGCTCTGATTACCTGAGTAAAGGCAATGTTGTGGGGAGCAGTGCTTGAGAATGTTTTGTGGAGAAGGGCATGTGTATGTGGTTTGTGTACTAATTTGTGGGCAATTTGAAGTTGAGTGACTCTAAGGTGATTAGGTAGCTCTAACCATTTGAGCTTCTTTAGTGTTAAGTAGTGGTGCATACAATAGAATGCATTATTTGCAAACTTGGTTATTTTGTTAAAGCATTCCTGTATCTACTTAGTAGTGTGGCTTGAATATGGGTGATGCATAGAGGAGTGAGGCGAGAAGGTAAGATAATGCTAAGGCTTTTCTTGAGGTGGGGTTCGTTTCAGTAGAGGAATGCCCAGTTTTTTATGAGTTTCCTTGATGGCCTGGGTGATATGCAGGTCACATTTTAGTTTATTGCCTATTATGACTCCTAGTAGTCTGGTATTTGTTAGTTTCTATGGTGGTGGTATTTGTTGAGGTAATATTAAAGGGTGTACTGGCTGTTGCAAGAGATCTGGACATAAAAAGAATTATTTTTTATTTTTTTATTTATTTTTGGTACTTAAGATTAGCCGATGAGCCTTTAGCTATGATTCTATTGAAGTGAAGGGGTCTTCAGTCATTTACTGAAGTAATGGAAAGGTTGAGTCTGAGCAGATGATGGTGGTATCACTGGCATATTATACTAAGGTGGCAGGTTTCCTGGTCTTGTGCAGGTTGTTTGTGAAAATATTAAAAAGTACTGGGCCCAGAACTGACCCTTGTGGTACACCAAAACAAGCGGTAAGGTAACCTTGGCAAATCCAATAGTTTAATAGAAACTGTACCACAATCCAAAGACAGAACAGTCAGGTCCCTGCCTGAACTTCATCAGACATGCTGCAAACAGTCTCACCTTAAATACTCTTCTTCCTAGGAATAAATTTAAAAACACAGTACATCATTTAAAAGATAGTACATCATTTAAAAGTACGGCAAACACTCAGTGTCCAGCCTTGGATATGTATAGAACTGAACAGATACTACATACAAAGACAAAAAGCAAAAGATTGTATAGTGCATTAATAATGTAAAAGTATATATATAATGTTTGAAATAAATTAAAGAATTATTAAAATGAAATATCGTGTGTAGGTACATTAATGATGTTTCATGCTTGACAGTTTAAGTTGTTAATGGCCTTATAACAAAAAATATATACATAGTTCAGACTACCAGTGCCTACCTAACCTGTAATTATACAAAACATCTATACATAAGAAAGTTATATATGATGATTACAAGAATTAATATATTACATATGTACATTTAAATTATTAATTATGAAGTTTCATAAAAATGTTGGATTAGAATTTAACAAATCAATACCTAAATACAAGTGTGAATGTGGTAAGCTATTAAAGTAGATCACCCAGCTACACCATATTCAAAAATTGTACAATTCCAATGGGGTGTTGAGGAAAATTACAGTAAAGTGTTACAAGAAAGTACTACAAAAGGATGCTGCAGTAGTAGAGACCCTCAAAGTAGTTATGTTAACAGGGCATGTACCTATCTAAATAAACTGTTCAATTTAAGAATACAAATGATTGAACAGTATTCATTAAGGCCAGGTTCTCTATGTGCTGCTAAACATAACTGCCAACATAACTCTTTCTTTTCTAATTGTAACCTAAGTAAATTTTCATTGGGCAAATTAGTATTGATAGGGCATACTTGATCGATGACCATAAAGTCAAAGCTGTGGTCCACATTAGTGCCACAATGTTTTGCAAGGGCATTTTCATCCTTTCTGTTATTAATCGCATAACCATGCTCATATACCCTATCCCTCAGACGTCTGTCAGTCTTCCCTATGTAAGGCATTGTTTGCACTGTGCTAGATAAACTACACGCCTACTGTTACAGTTGAAACGTTTCCAAATTCTGAAAGTATGTGAACCCATTGAAAATGAATCTGCTGTATTAATGAAAGCACACTGCCTACATGCCCCACATGCCCCACATTTTGAAGAAGAGTATTTAAGGTGAGACTGTTTGCAGCATTGCCGTAAGTCTGATGAAGTTCAGGCAGGGACCTGAACCGATACTGTTCTGTCTTTGGATTGTGGTACAGTTTCTATTAAACTATTGGATTTTACTACCTGTTTTTGCCAAGGTTACCTTACCGCTTGTTTTTGTGAACTCTTTGGCACCCGCCAGCCAGGATACTATTGTGGCACTTCCTCCTATCTTTGTGGTTTGTGTTGCTGTTTAAAACCTTTCCTCAGTTCCTTGTGGTACACCGATGGAAAAAGGAAGGAATGGGGGATAATTCCCAATTCCATTTTATGGCCTGTTGTCTGTTGGAGAGATAGCTAAAGAACCAAGTAAGAGCTTTATGAAATAGTGATAGGGAATATATATCTTTGATTAGCAACTGGTGGAATTCTGTGCCAAATGCTTTTGAAAGATCCAAGAAAAGAGAGGATAATTGTTTCTGTTGGTATTTATGGTTTCTAAGAAACTAAGCACAGCTGTCATTGTGTTGGGATTTGGTCGAAATACATGGTGTGTGGGAGAGAGTAGTTTGTTGTTTATGAGATGGGTAAGAAGTTGGAAGTGTATGCAACTTTCTAAGATTTTTAACAGAGGGGAGAGAATTACAATGGGGCAGTAGTCAGAGAGGATTGTGGCTGGTCTACCTGTGTGAAGTGGTATAGTATGTGATTTTTTCCAGATAGTCGGTGCATAGTTTTCTGTGATATATCTATTTGTGAGTATTGAGATGGAGTGTGCCAGGACATCTGCAGCTAACTTAAAGGGCTTGGGTGAGAGTTTGTCAGCAGCTTGTGCAGTGTTTTTCAGTTTTTGAAGGTAATTTTTGATAGCTAAGGCAGGTATTTGGCGGAAACAAAAGAGAGGGGCATTGTGAGCATTGTTAGTGGGGACAGAGAGATGGGAGGATGGATTAGATTCTAGTAGAGAGAGAACAGATTGAATGATGTGTGTGTGTTGCATTGGGTGGCTATGGGGTTTGTGCCATTGTTTGTGGTAGGAGATGGGGTGCTTGTTTGACAAGGGTGTAGTATGTTTTTATGGTTGTCCAGAATTGCTTGGCATTGTGGTGATGTTTGCTTTCAAGCGAATGAAGGAATGCGGGTTTGTCTAGTTTGACCTATTGTTAATATAGATTTCTAAGTTGTTTAAAAATTTGCTGCTTTTGTGGTGTTCTATCTTTGTTCCCTGCCTTCCAGGCTTTGTCTCCATTTAGCATGAGGTGTTTAGTTTCTTTGTTGAGCCATGGAGCAGGGTTGCTTTTGGAGCTCATTTAGTATGTTAAGGAAGGTATTAGTGCAATGCATATTGTATCAGGCAGCAGCTGAATGTTGTAAAAAGACTTTTGAATCGTTAAGCTAGCTTGAGTCATATGCAAATTAATCTATTAAGTTCCTAAAGCAGTAATATAATGCTATAGAAATATTCCATCAGAGAGCTGGGTATGCAAAATAAATCTATGGAGCTAAGCAGTAAAATAGTTTCTATAGAACAGAAATTGGTTACACTGAAAGATAAAGACAAATATGTAAACTTGCGCATGAGTGGGATTTTAAACGGTGAAGAAGGATTTGATTGTGTAGAATATGTGAAAATGATGTTGGAATGGATTGAATTCTACAGGTATTAAAAAAGCCTACAGATTTCTGCTGTTGACTGACAAAGCTTATGGATGACTGGCAATGCTTTTGCTTCCATTTGTGATGAAGAGGAGCAGATTCTGCTATAGCTTTGGTGACCTGGTAAGAGGTGACGGAAGATATGTATTTGTGGAGTATGATTTCTACAAGACTACTGTGCAGCAGTGGGAGCAGCTCTTTGCTGGCAAAAATATATCAGCAGTGTAAATTATGATACAAATTATCGTTCCAGGGACTTTAACATGTTTTTTCCTACAGGGATGCAATTATTCACCTCACCTCAATTGGTGATGGGCAGGTTTCAAGGGTTACTGCAATTGTGAAGGAAGAAGCAGTGGCAGTAATACAGAACAAAGGGAATAAATGTTTTGATTTTAATAATGAGAAGCGTTGCAACAAGAGCCCGAGAAAGGGAGACGATGACACATGTTACATTACACCTGGAAATATGCAATGGGAAGAAGGACATCAAATGGCTATTTGAATGATCACATAACTTTGGCAAATAATGGTAATGGTGGCCAAATATAGCAGACTGTATAATGCAGATCACATATTAAATGAATTTTTGACTCTGCTTTTATTTAATGAAATGAGGCTACCCAATAATTAAATTTAGGGCTCTTATACCAAAGAGTATTCATAACTGACAAATGGTACAAAACCAGGGGCATATTCAGACAATGTGATTTTTCTGAGAGTCAATTACTTAGCTAAAGTTTGGGGTCTTGCAAGAAGAGTCATTACAGGGGACAGCACATTTAAACTGTGTGCAATTATGAGCCTATACTTGTCAACAAGTTTTGAACTATACGAAAAGTTATAATTATTATTAATTTATATGGGGATCATTCTCAGAGTAAGCATAGTACTGATAGCATTTGTGTTTGATATATTATGTTGCGTTGTGTTGAATTAACAGAATTTAAGCTTTTGGAATGGTGTACATTAACAATACTAACAAGACTTTTGAATGGCTGATCTACATGAGGTTCCATCAAAACTGTTTTCATAGGGATAAGTGATTTAAAATGCTATTTTTTGCTTAAACTGTTGGAAATTTTCTTCAGTCATGTGTGGTTTGAGGAGGACTTCTAATTGCAAGGCTATGTATGTTAAAAGAGCCTTCAGAGTGGATAAAATGGCACTTTGTCAGTGGAAACAGCCTTGCCAGCTCTGTGGTCACTGCACTAAGGAGATGCATGTTTGCTTCCATGCATCTGCAAACCTCCCATATCAGTGGCTCACTGCTCATGCAGCACATAGCTGGCCAGGTTCATATGCTATATTTTGTAGCAAGCCAAGATTGCCAACATCGACCACACAAATTCATCCTCCCCCCTGTATCACCCCATGCCACTAATTGAACAGGGGTCATCTAGAGTGAAGTAAAGGCTTTATCCCAGAACATCATAGGGCCACTAAGTTTTTATCTTTTGTTTATAATTCACCTCTACTTATCCATTTGCATGGCAACACTCAATCCAGTTATGAGATTGTATGTTGCTATAAATTCCTTCTATATCCCCATGTGTCAATATACCAAAGAACACAGATTTGATTTCGCCTTTGTTGCAGGTAAGATTACTGGTGGCCAGTCACTTTCCAGACTCAAGGAAGCTTTCCTTTAGTAGCCAAATGATGCAGCTTATGTTTGCAACGTAATGGCATAGCACAGCCCTGTCTTCATTAGATTAGATACTCTTCTCTTCAGTGCTTTCTTACAAACTTTTTTTTTGTTATTGAGAAGGTACAAAAGGATTTTGGGGGGGGGGGCCTTGAGAAACCTTTTGGCAAGTAGTACTTCAGGCTAATAAGTCCCCAGGCCTCAATGATAACATTCCTTTGACACCACTTTTAAAGCTCAGGCTGGCAAAACTGTGAGTGGTTTAAAATATTTAAAATAACTATAATTTAGGAAAAATACACTCATGGCTTTATGTTTTACATCTTATATAGTTTGAAAAATGCATACTTGAATACAGACCTTTCATAGCTCAAATAATATCAATGGGTTTATTAATGTACAAGAAAATAGTATTTAGGGTTGATTTTATTAAATTAGTATTGGAGATTTGTAGTATTACATTTATTTTATTTCACGTGTTCATCAAACACTTTGGGTCATTTCTCTTTTAAATACTAGTATTTGTTTTTATTAACTAATTGTATTAATTATGTGTGTGTGTGTGTGTGTGTGTGTGTGTGTGTGTGTATATATATATATATATATATATATATATATATATATATAGTTAATTGATTTAATATGTTGATTGTCTGATGAAGTCTGAGGAATACTTGGACGAAAACGCTGCTTGTTTTTTATTGAATTGCGTTAAAGAATAATAAATCCAGGAGTCTATTTTTATAGCTACGAGTGGTGCAGTGCTACTTTTTATTGTCTTTTTCTTGGTTTTTGTCATTTTTCGACAATTATTCCTTCCGTTCTTTTTGATTTTTGTGTTATGGAGGAAGAAGGGCAGTCTACCGGGAATGGAGTTACGGAAGGTACTAAATCTACTCAAGTGGGTGAATTCCGTAAGATTACTGGTCAATTGACCCAACTCGTTGAGCTTTTGACTCCTTTAAGTCAGGGCATTGTGGATGTGCTGTCCTACTTCCGTTTACCTGGTAATCAGGAAGCTTTACCCAACCATGGCATCAATTTATGTTCTTCAGCTACTGGCATTTCCCTAGGTGCGAATGCACAGGAAACAGGAGGCAACTCTACGGACTTTGATGCTACACCTGGGGTTTTATGAGAAAGAACTAATTCTAATTCTCCCAGGGGAACTCATACTAACTTGGGATTTAATTGTGACTTCAACAAATGGCTACAAGACAAACCAGTGTTTTGTAAGCCGGTAACTGTTACTGCATCTACGGAGTCATCTGAAAGTTATAGGGAGAATTTAAATCTATTACAGGAAGCACTCACGAGGTACAAAATTCTATCCATTGACAATGACTATCTCAATGAATGTATTCGTTTATGAATTGTACCAAAAGGTTTGAGACTTTACAAATTTCCAAACAATGTCAGTGTTGATTCCGAATTCCATCAGGAACTTATTGCTATTTTTGATAACAGTGGTTTGGAAGTTCTTAGAGCTATTGTTAAAAACAATGAAAGACAAATTGTGGTTATACAAGAAAATATTGCATCGTACAATTCTTGTATTACGAGTGATTTGTTGTTTGACCTAGAAGTAGAGAAAAAAAAATAATACTACAACATTAGAAACCTTATTGATAAAAAAAGTGATGAAATTTTACAAAGAAAGTACAAGAAACTGGATAGGGACATCAAGGAATATAAAGAAGAGAGACAATACCCCCAGCCTAAACAGTTTAACGTGCCTGGTGGTTTGGAAAGCAATGTACGCTCTGAATTTAACCAACAAGGGAGGGTCAGTAAAAATTCAACAACTGTAGAAAGGGAAAATGTTTCCAATAATTATCAGGAGCCCCTACCCCAAAGATCGTACAGATTGCGTAACAAAAATTTCAATTACAACCATTTTTACAGGTTGAACCACTATCAGGAGGGAGGGGGGTGTTCAGGAGTTACCGGTATTAGACTCAAATGTTATTAAATATGTGCAGGTAGATGACAATGTTCAAGTTGTGTCAAGATGTGGCTTCCATGTATTCAATTACAGCCAGTATGAAATTACTAATGAATTTTTTGATCTTTTTGTCAAAGGTTTTAAATTTGTTCCTAAAAGGAAAAGTAATCTGATTCAGATTATCTTTGATTTAAAGATGTTTATTCGAAAGTTGAATCTGGAAAATATCTTTGGAGATCAGCACATTTATTTGGATTCTGATATACCTAAGAAAAATAGGGTATTTAACCCTCCAATACACCCACAACTTAAAAATTTAGAATCTGTTATGGAAAATGAAATTAGGAAGATGTTCGAAAACAACAGGGTATATTCGAACCTGGATATTAAACAGAGGCAGGTTTTGGGTCACTTGTGTTCTAATCCATCTGTTCATGTTATGGAACCCGATAACGGTGGGGGGGTTGTCCTCATGGACATGATTATATATGAAGGCAAGATGTTTTCTATCCTTAACGATGGTAGTAGATATAGTAAGGTCTCCATTAATGAGGTTAACTTATCAAACAAGAGAATTGATTTGGCACTTAAGGATCTTTTTGACCAAGGTGTTATAGATTTTAAAACGCAACAATATCTGGAGAATAATTCTCCGAGGGTACCCTCAATTGTCAGGATACCTAAGATTCATAAGTGCATTGGGGACCCCCCTCTCCAACCCGCTGTGGCCTCAGAAGGTGCTAAAATTACACCTTTAGCTAAGTTCCTTGATTGGAAACTTAAGGTGTTATGGGATAGGGAGGTTTACCTACTCAAGGATTCATGGGAATTTTTGAGTAAGGTCAAACACAAACTAAATACACCAGGACTAATATTTGTTACAGTCGACATTATTGACTTATTTTCAGTAATTCCCCATGAGACTGGATTAGCCTGGCTTGAGAAAGCCCTTAGGAATAGTCCTGGTACTACTGAGAATGATATATATATATGCGTTTGGAAATAGCTGACCTTGTCTTGAGAAATAATTTTATGTATTTTGAAGGAGAGTGCTTCAAACAGGAGACTGGAGTGGCAATGGGGGCTAGTTGTGCCCCCATTCTTGCAGATATGGTGGTATCGATATGGGAGAAAAAATTTTGTATAACAGTGAATATGTCCAACATTGGACTTTATACACCAGGTTTTTGGATGACATCTGTATTTTATGGACAGGTAGTTTAGAGGAATTAGATTAATGTGTTCATTATATTAATCAAACTACTACATTCTTTAAATTTACCTACCAGACCAGTTTTGACAAAGTGAACTATTTAGATGTCTTAATTAGCAAACACGAACAAGGCTTTAAATCTTCCATTTATAGAAACCCCATTTTTTCCAACACGTATATCAGTTTCATGAGTGCACACACTTTCTTTCAGAAGAAAGGGATTGCTAAAGGCCAGTATGTGCGTGCAAGTCGCATGACGTCGACTGAAACTGATTTTGAGCTTGAATGTTCCCTACTGAAGGGAATGTTTCTGGAACGAGGCTACCCTGAGGATTTAATTATTAAAATTCAACAAGAAGTATCACAGGGTAGGAAAAACAAATACATACCAATTTTGGGAAGGGGCCTTGATTTTTCTAACCAATATGGAGCACTTAGTCATATTGATGGAAGTTACAATAGATCTTTTATTACCAATTTTAGTGGTAATGCATATCATATTAAAGCTATTGTCGAAAATGAGTGTAAAAAATTTTTTGACCTCACCGATTTACCCAACCTCAAAAACAAATCTATCAAGGTGGTTTTCAGAAGGGGTCAGAATATAAAAAATGTGTTGTAAAAAGCCAATTATGAGTCTATTCTTTCACAAAAGAGAAAGGGGACATATAAGTGTGGGGCTTGTAAGCAATGTCCCTACATTATACAGAAGTTCTGGTAGCCTCTAGACAAAAAGTTTTGATTTCCCCTAGTTATTTTAACTGCAATAGTTCTGGGGTGGTTTACCTAGTTATTTGCAGTGTATGTCAAAGTTTCTATGTGGGGAAAACTGAAAGACAACTCAAACATAGGATATATGAACAAATGAATAGTATTAACAACAAAAACAATCATAATGCCCTATTCATACATCTTGCTTTATGTCCTGATGCTAAGTTTGGCTTTTTTGTTATTGAGAAGGTACAAAAGGATTTGAGGGGGGGGGGCGTTGGGAATCTCAATTGGCCTATAGAGAAACCTTTTAGCAAGTAGTACTTCAGGCTAATAAGTCCCCAGGCCTCAATGACAACATTTCTTTGACACCACTTTTAAAGCTCAGGCTGGCAAAACTGTGAGTGGTTAAAAATATTTAAAATAACTATAGTTTAGGAAAAAATACACTCATGGCTTTATGTTTTACAACTTATATAGTTTGAAAAATGCATACTTGAATACGGACTTTTCATAGATTAAATAATATAAATGGGTTTATTAATGTACAAGAAAATAGCATTTAGGGTTGATTTTATTAAATTAGTATTGGTGATTTGTAGTATTACATGTATTTTATTTCACGTGTTCATCAAACACTTTGGGTCATTTCCCTTTTAAATACTAGTATTTGTTTTTACTAACTAATTGTATTAATTATGTGTGTGTATATATATATATATATATATATATATATATATATATATATATATATATATGGTTAATTGATTTAATATGTTGATTGTCTGATGGAGTCTGAGGAATACTTGGATGAAAACGCAGCTTGTTTTTTATTGAATTGCGTTAAAGAATAATAAATCCATGAGTCTATTTTTATAGCTACGAGTGGTGCAGTGCTACTTTTTATTGTCTTTTTCTTGGTTTTTGTCATTTTTTGACAATTGTTCCTCCCATTCTTTTTAATATATCAAAGAACACAGATTTGATTTTGCCTTTGTTGCAGGTAATATTACTGGTGGCCAGTCACTTTCCAGACTCAAGGAAGCTTTCTTTTATTAGCTGAATGATGCAGCTTATGTTTGCAACTTAATGGCGTAGCACAACACTGTCTTCATTAGATTAAATACTCTTCTCTTCAGTGCTTACTTACAAAAACTGTAAGCAGCAATTGTGTGAGTATTAAATCTTCAGGCACATGTGCTAATTTGAAAAGATTTGTACAAATTATAATCCTTCTGTTAAGTAACTCCAGAACCACAGAAAGGTGAGACTACTGACTATCTCTCTACAACATGACATATATTGGATCCCCTTTGAATTATATCACATATCGAGGCAGTTGTTGAAGTCAGTTGTTTACTGTTTGTCAGGGGAGTGCTCTCTGTGTGTAGCTATACAGTCACTTGTAACTAGAATGTTTTTATATGTGCTAGCATGCTCAGATTGCTTAAATGTTTAAGCATGCATTTTCTCATGTCAGTTTAAGAAACACAGTTCATATTGATATGCACATGTAGTGGGTAAGATGGAAGTATGATGCCAGTGTATTGGGAAGAGGACTTAGTGTTTGCTCTTGACTGAAGTAGTGTGATTGTGTGTTGTGTACTGACAACAGTGCATAAGTGAGATGGTAAGCTCCAGTCTGAGTGGGTGCTTAAACCTCTCGCAAGTAGATAAAGGGTCGTCATTGAGAATGAGGCAGTCATTTACTGCCTTTTAGCACCTAGTATTATTAGGGTGGCAAAAGGACAGACAGTGATCCCAAGATGGCAGAGAACTGGTGGGCTAACAACACAACAAAATGTGTAAGTGCAGCCCAACAAAGCAGCATTAGTAGATTAGAGGAAAATCTCTAGTGGAAAACATGTCTGCATCTACATAATGTAGAATAACTTTGTCCTGATCAAAGTCCTAGTGGAGGGGAAAGCTTTTTGCTTGGTAATACTAGGTTTAGGACCATGATTCCCTTTTGATTTTATGCGACTTGTATTGGTATTGCTGCTGTTATTATCGCTGCTATACTGCTGTGTAATTCTTTCACATATGTGGCTGAACAAGGTAATAAGGCAGGTGTATGACAAAATACAGCATACCAAGTAACGCAGTGCAGTGTGTCAAAAAGGGACAGTGTATTAAACCCAAATATATAGCTGGGCAATACAGGCACAAATGTCTGTATATGTATTGTACATGCAATAAGGCAGAACAAAATGAAAATTAACAAAGCACTAATAAACACCGTAGTATGATAAGAAAAGTACAATACAAAGTACTTGACAGAGCAGATATAAATGAAGGACAGTATTACATATTAAAATACAAATGGACAATGTTGGCATAGGTGTCATCAAAACAGAAGAGTATACACTGATAGAGATAAAGCTGTACATTGCAGGCATGAATGACACATATGTATGAAAAGTGCACCCAGGTTGTCCATTCTGTCATATCTTAGCACTCCAAGGAATGGCAGACAGAGAAAATATGACAGCTATAAATCTGTTCTCACTAACAAAATCACAGAAGAGTGGCTGGAGGGAGAGGAGGTAAGTGGAATACCTGAAAAGCCACCTCTATAAAATAATTACCAATATACACATCAGTGAATAGTAATATTTGTCTTTAGAAATCTTAAGAATTGGTTGATAAGGTTAAGCAAAACCATGAAAAATCCAACTGAAGCACTTTATTGTAATTTAATAATTATATATATTTTCTTAAATTACATTGTAGTTAATACTTGTGGTTTAATTTTGGCCCTCTTTCCATCCCCTTATGATCATTAAGCCTCTTCCCTAATAGGCTGATTTGTTTTTCGTCTCCTATCTGCTTCAGCAGATGCTAGAAGGAAGACACAAGAGTTAGGTTGTGTCCATCATCCTGCAGTAGAAATCTCTAGATTGTTTACAGTGTTGCTACATCTGCCCTCTATTGGCTGGCAGGAGTAGCCCTGCTATGCCAAAAGAGTAGCAGTATATGCTCTTACTTACCCAAGTTACTTGAATAGGACATGGAGCACCCCTTGGGCTCACCTCCCTGATTTCCAGCACATACAGAGTACTCTTCAGGGCTTACTCCTACAACAATAACTCTAGGAAAAAGCAAGCATCAGCTTCTCACTCCCAACCCCACCCGTCTAAGGTCACCAAATTCTTGGGTCACTAAATAAATGCAAATCAGCTGGAACCCTGTCAGGGCTCCAGCTACCTGTGACATTAAGCAGAAATATATGAGTTTTGAAAGCTGATGGATGGTGCTGTTAATGTATTAATAAACTAGTCTGTTCTACAACCACAGTGTATAAAGAGCTGCTTAATTCACAACATATTCATTTTTGTATTGCTGTTGACAGTTTAAACTTTTTCTGATCAACACCTTTATCCAGTTTAAACCCCAACTTTTAGAATGAACTCTACATACATGAATCAAGGGTACAGTGTGCAAAAGTCTTAGCAAAGTAAGAAACAAGAA
This sequence comes from Protopterus annectens, assembly GCF_019279795.1. Classification (NCBI taxonomy): domain Eukaryota; kingdom Metazoa; phylum Chordata; order Ceratodontiformes; family Protopteridae; genus Protopterus; species Protopterus annectens. The sequence goes on along the minus strand of NC_056738.1, from coordinate 276,729,003 downwards.
CATAAAAAAAATAACAAGTTAATGCAGTTATACTAACTAGAGGGATTCTGCAACCAGCAAAGTGCCATTACTAGTAACTTAGAGTATTAACATATGTAAAGGAAAGCCCTAATGATGTTGTGTCCTACTCAGTGTCAATGTTTGGACCAGAAGATGAAACAGTCTGAAAACGAGGTATGCATTTTTCACCTTACATAACAGGGACAGGGCTTGTAGTGCCTTTCTTATCACACATTTCAATCATAGGTTCATAGGTTGGTACTAGGCTATCAGCCCTAGGGCCTAAACAAGCCTAGCCATAACAATGCCCTGGCTATTTCTTCCCACACTGCTGTTTTCTTATTTCTATATAGCACATTACATTAATTTAATTTTGTTTGAGATGACAAATTCTACTTCACACAAGTAACTAAATAAGTGTTTTGCACACCTCTGCAGTGATTTCTAAAGTTTGTAATGCTGGAGTATATTATATTGTTCAATTCTGGGGATACTATGCTAACTTATCATTTTTTTCATTAAAGAATATAAATAACTTTTTTCTCCTTTTTCACATAATTGTACAAAAGTTATTTCTTATTCATGGAAGTTAGCAGTAAACATCATGATAATTAACTAGGAGAGTATGCCATCATCTTACCACACAATATTAAGCATCCATCTGCATCTTGCTTTATAAAGGCTGTAAAAGTAGCTCTACAGAAAATACACAAGGGAAAATTGCCATAACATTTTTCACTAAATATGGGTTATTAAGCAAGAAGAGCAGCTATTATCCTCTTTCCACTAATAAAGCCTGCAGGTGTTACGTCTTGCATGAAATGTACTCTGGTATTAAACTGAGTGGTAAAAACAGAGGTAGGCATTATTATCATCATCAACAACATTAGTCTTATAGCTCTAAAATTATATTGCAGCCTCCTTACTAGGATTGGGCTATACAATTCAGCTTCACTCCAAAAGATGGAACTTGTGCACATTTCCTGCTCTCAAATCTCTTGTTGCTTCAATTCATGTAGTACCAGGTACAAATTCTGTAATTTCTACGTAATTCACGGGTAATGTTTTTTTTCATTTTTAAGAACTTTTCAGTCTTGTTTGCAAGTCCACAGATCATGCATCCCTAAGGATTCAAAACAATGAACTGTTTAAATTGAACTCCCACTTCCTTGTGGACATTGATTACTGTGCATCCCCCTTGATATCTATGAGAGTCTGTGCTTCATATTTCAGATATACATTTTACTGCTCCATTTTAAATTCTCATATGACAAAAACCTGCCTTATACCTGCAAATGTAGGTTGCCCATGTGTTGTTTAAATTTTATACTTCTCAAAATAGGCTTACTGCCTCCAGATGTCACCTTTAGCAGCTTTTTTTTTAAGTTTCTGTTTCCTTATCTTCTACAGACACTGAGGTGTCATCAAGATTAGTAACAAACTCAAGGTAAACAGTATAAAGGCAGGGCAGCATTTCCAGTGTCACCCTATGCCCCACAGCAGGGTTATGATGGTGCAAAAAACAGCTTATTCAGGCCGCAGTTGCACGACCTGCCAGATAAAGCATAACAACATGAAGAGGTTTTGATAATGGGGGACCTAAATGCTCATATTAGAAAAGACAGAACAAGCTGCGAGGACAATATAGATCCACGTAGGTGGGACAACAAAAATAAAGAAGAACAGGCCATTCTAGAGTTTTGTCTGGCAAATGGCCTGAAGGTGGCCAATACATGGCTCAGCTCAAGAGACAGTCAAGAGATCAAATACAAGACTGGCCAACATGCAACTCAGGTATACTTCTTCCTAGTAAGGAAAGACCATTAGAGTTAAATCAATGATTGCAAAGTCATCCCAAGTGAAACAGTCAGTCCACAGAATAAACCGCTGGAAGGCACAGTCAGCTACAAGCAGTGGTAAGAGAAAGTTCTAAGGTCAACAGAGACTAGGCTGAAGAGTTGACTGGGAGAAAAGTATAAGACTTCAAGGGACTTCTCAGGACTCTAGTACCGCAGGTAAAAAGTGAAAATAGGTAGAGTCAAAGAAGAATAACAGCATCTTAAAACAGCACGTGAGAGGACTATAGAACAGATATGAGGCAGAACCAGGTATGACAATAAGGTACATAAGGAAAGCTGGTGGTGCAATGCTGAAGTCAACAAAGTTATCCATAGAAAGAAGGTATGCCGGAAAAAGTAGGTGACAGAACAGGCAGATCAGGCTAAGAAGGAATACTGGCTTTCTAACAAAGGAGCTATGGTAGTGCTTGCAAAGGTAAAAGGCATCATAGGCATTCTACCAGCTTTTGGAGAGTGACTCAGTGAATGGCACAAAGAAACTATCAAGTTGCAACAAAAAGAGAGACAGAAAGATAAAGAAGATAGTCCTCAGACACCCGCAATAATGGATGCCAGCAACAACCTGCTCAACAATCCACAGGACATCAAAGGCAGTTGAAAGGACTACTTCCACCAGCTTCTGAATGAAGAGGCTGTACTTCCCTGTGCTCAGCCTATGATAAAAGAGAAAGAAAGGCCCACCCAAGTAGAAGTAGGAACAGCACTAAGGAAAATTATTTCAAGGAAAGCAGCAGGCTCAAATGAGGTCATGGCAGATATAATCATGATGTTGGTTGAATTAGGGAAGAAATGGGAAGAAATGGATTCAGAAGGTACTCATAGTAGTTTGGAAAGAAAGATGTTTCCCAAATAACTGGAAAATAAGCACTCTATTGCTACTGTACAAGGATAAAAGGAGACACTTCAAATGTGGGGAGTATAGAGGTATCAAACTCTTGTCACACTATATGAAAGTGCTGGAAAGGGTGACTGATGAATGAATACACAGAGCTGTAAAAAGTAAGATGGGAGATGAGCAGTTCAGATTCAGATCAGGATGCAGCACAGCGACCTGATATTTACAGTGAGACAGATAGTTAAGAATAAGGTAGAGATGAGGAAAGAGTCCAACTGCGCATTCCTAGAATTGAGGAAAGCACATGACAAGGCCTCAAGAGAGCTGATTTGGGGAGTCCTGCAGTGGTTCAAAGTCCTGGAAGCAGTGGTGGAATCAGTGCAGGCTATGTAAAAGTACACAGTTACACAAGCATAAACAGTGTTTGGTCTCACAGGGGCTTCCCAATTGGAGTGGGGGTGCATCAGGGTTCAGTTCTCAGCCCACTACTCTTCAAATTGGTGATGGACTATATTAGCAAACAGGTAGGAGGGGGCAGATCAGCAAAGGTGTTGTATGCAGACAGTGAGACATTAAAGCAGATGCTGAACAAGAATTTCAGGAATGACGGGAATGTAATGCAGAAATAAAGGCACATAGGATGAAGTACAGATACGAGTTGTACAGCAGCAAATGGAGAAAATCAGAAGAAGATGAAATTTGAGATATAACAGAAAATAGTAGCATAGGTCAACAGCCTCAAGTAACTGGGAGGGGTGTTTAAGGAGAAGGGAAGTCTGAATGAGGAGGTCAAAACAAGAGTCAGAGGGGCTGTGGTCAGCTGGCACTGAGTGACAGCGGTAGTGTGTGACTGAAGAATGCCAAAGAAACTTAAAAGTAAGGGGCAACAAATAGCGGTGTGATCAGTACCACTGAATGGTACAGAAACCTGGGCAGTGAAGGTAGCTAGTTAAACTAGTTAGCTAGTTCAGGAAGCTAGAGACAATGGAGATGAAGTGGCTGAGATGGGTAGAAGGATGTACACTGTAGGACAGTTTAAAGAATGGTGACATTAGAGCAGAAGCCAAAGAAGATCTAGTTTCAAAGAAGGTCAACGAGGGCAGATTATAGTGGTTCAGGAACGGATGCTGGATAGGAGAACATGATTTGGGAGAGCTAGGAAAAATGCAAAGAGAAAAGAGGACATCCAGCAAAGATATGGATGGGTGGATGGGTTGTGTGAGAGAAAACTTGCAGCAGTCAGCTATGACTGTCAAAGAAGGTAGGAGAGTGGCATTGAATTGAGAAGGGCGGCAATTGTTGACATGACACTCTGGCTACAGGTAGAAAATGGGAAAAAAGGGGGTTGATGACCTGTTGCTCAGCCTGCTGCAAAGAGACTGACCTACTACCAGCTGTGATATTGAGAAAAGATATAAGTTTGTTCTCATTTATTGTCTGCACTGTTTAATATCTCTGTAATTTCTACAACTGTTGTTTTTTCCTCACCCACCTTCCCAGTTCTTGTTGTCATCTCTTGTCTTGGCAGCTTTGAGTTGCCCACCTCTGGTATAAAATCGATACTGGACACTCCTCTCAGTCACATTACATCAGCTCATTCTACTGTTAATAGTGAGAACTTAGAAAAGGCCCACCCCTTTAGAGCTCCTGCATATTGAATTATCTCATTATTTTCTGCCTCTTCACTTTCTACTAAAATACCTTTCCCGAAACTATTGTAGTCCAGTTACAGATTTGCTGTATCCTGGACTTTTTGTAAGCTTCTGAGCGGTACTCTTCAATTTGTTTCCCTTAGATCTGCTAGTTCTCTGCTCTCCTGCACTTTTATTAGCTTATTAGTGGTGCTGCGGTAGCGTTGTCGCCTCACAGCAAGACGTTGTCCCATTCAATTCTCAGCTAGAGCGTCTTCTGTGGAGACATGCATGAATGGGCGTACCTTCGTTGAAGGCTGTGTGTTAGGGCCGGCAACTCAGCACATAAAAATCTTCTGCCAATCATTAGCGGAACGGAGTTCCGCTGTGGCGACCCCTAACCGGGAAAAGCCAAAAGACACAACAACAAGTCTAGCACTTACATCTATTCCCAGTGCCAGAAAGTCTGCTCCTCAAATTTTCCCTTTGAACTAGCTGGTGTCCCAGTAGTAGCACTAAAATCTGAATCCCTGTGACTAGCACTTGCTCTAAAACCTGCTAGAAAGCACTAGGAAGCTTTAAACTGATACAAGCACTCAACTCTCCTTGTTAATAAGGAGAAATTAATCGTAGGCACTAAACAGCCTATAATTGCAAAGTACCTTGCCAAGGTAATGGAAAACAGCTCTTGTACTTTACAAAAGAAACACTGAACCAAGCATGTCCAAGGTCAGCTTCTGGTGATTTCTCCTGTCCACCTGGTGGATTTGGGCATACTGGGGTAATGCAGCAATTGCCTCATGTACACAGACAACCCTCTCCTCCTACCACCCAATACTACAACCTGTGAGAGATGCACTTACATAGCCAAACTGGAAGCAAGGCTCTCTCCAGCCAAGATTGTGCTGGACAGTCAAGAGGAGAAGGTTAACACCTGCACTACACCTCAAGCAACACATAGCCCTTCAAAACTCATGCCACCAACATCCACATATAGTAACACTAAACCCACTTATGCAGAGGCCCTTAACATTAACTTAGCCATGCAACAAGGACCTCCGAAGCTGAAATGCAAACAAACACCAATCACAACCAAAATGACATACAGCTCAAAACACCAGTGTGCCACCAAACAACAGCCCCTAAGGCAAGACAACGTACTCAACACTTTAGTCATAGGTGACTTTATAGTCAGGCACACTGATGTCCCACTCACCAGGCTGAACAAGGAGAAAATTACTGTTAGTTGCCTGTCCGGTGCCAGGATCCACCACATAACACATGCACTCAAGTCACTCCACAAGTACAAATACGGCTCTGTTGTTGTCCATGATGGAGTTAATGACTTGAGACGTACCTCTCTGGGCTACATGAAAAGAGACATGGAAGAGCTCTCAGATCATGTGGCCCAGACAGGTATGAACCTAGCCCTGAGCAGCATGCTGCCTTTGCCTAGAATGATACCACAGTATAAGGACAAAATGACTGACTTCAACAATTGGCTAAGTTTCTGGTGTCATTAAAAGGGGATCCAGTATCTGCCTGCCTGGGAAGACATGATCGACAGACCATGATGCTTTGCCAGAGATGGTCTGCACCTGCCACCCCTGGGATTCATGTTACTGGCCAAGGCTCTTGCCACCCCTATAGTGCCTTTTTAGGCAAGGCTCAAAGGACAAAACCACCACCGTAACAGATATAAGCATGCAAAATCTGAAGGTAATGCTACTCAATGCTCAAAGTCTAAACCTCAAAATGCACTCTCTCCAGGCACTCCAAAAAATGGAGAACATCGATATCTGTGCAGTATCTGAGACCTGGATCAAGACTCCAGAGAGCATCCCTGCAATACCAGGCTACAACTCTTACCACACTTTTTGGCCACCAAACTAGGACCAAAGCACTAAAGGCAGAGGAGTGTCCATATTCACCAAGGATATTCACACCTCCAGGCTAGTTGCCCAACACAATGCATCTGAAATTCTACAGGTGCAACTAACACTAGGTAAGACTGCAATCCAAATTGTAGCTTTCTACAGCTCCACCACCATGCCCCAAGTTTCTCACTACACCTTTCTAAACATATTGGAAAATATTAAGATACAACCAAACACCCTAATACTGGGAGATTTCAACTACCCTGCCATTAATTGGGAAAACTACACTGGTACCAACACCTTTACCCAATGGTTCTTGGAATTCATAAATTCCAACACCCTGGATCAACTAATCCATAGTCCCTAGTCCCACCAGGAGCTCAAATATCTTAGACCTAGTCATTACCAACATGGAAGACAATTGCTCCACACCAATGGTTACCCCCTCGTTGGTCAGGTCTGACCATAAGCTAATCACCCTTGACATCCACATCCCACCCCCACCCCCCAGTAGGGAAACCTCTATTAAAAACCTTCTCCAAAGCCAACTTCATGTTACTCAACTCAGAAGTGACAAACTTCATGACACCCATGCAGACAGGAACTGAAAGTTCGACTGCTGAATCCTACACTAAGGCACTGTACGAGCACATCCACTCGTGCATGAATTGTGCCATTCCAAAGAGAACCAAGACACTCTCCTCCAAAAAAAGGAAGCCAATCTGGTAGTCCTCTGCCATAAACAAACTATACAACAGATGGAAGAAACTGTTGCAGGAAAGAGGAAAATCCCAGGATGCAAAATACTCCCTTACCAGTCTCAGTAAGAAGCTGAGATCCCTCATAAAATCCTCCAAAGCAAGTTGTTGTTATTGTTGTCTTTCTGCTTTTCCCAGTTAGGGGTTGCCACAGCGGAACTCCGGTCCGCTAATGATTGGCAGTAGATTTTCACGAATGCCAAGGTGCCAGCTCGATGTTCAACCTTCAACGAAGGCACGCCCATTTACGCATGTAATTCGAACGCCCACCCAACCGCGGGGAGGAAATGCACACTCCACAAAGAAGGCACTCCCCGCACTCCAGCTGAGAATCAAACGGAGAACCTCTTGCTGTCAGGCAACAATGCTACTGCTGAACTACCGTGGATGTATCCTCCAAAGCTAGTTATGAAAATAAAATTGCCAAAGATTCCAAGGACAACCACAAGACATTCTATAGTTATGTCAAGTATCTAAATGCCAATGCTCAGATCTGCTCTGAGCTACAACAGAATGGCATTAAATATACTGATCCCAAGGATATTGTCACTATCCTGGCAGATCAATTCAGTGCCAACTTCACCCCCCTGTCACCCCCTAAAGGGCCCATCTCAATACCAAAAGATTACCAAATTCTGGTAATCACAGCCACACAGGTAAAAACGCACTCTCCAAAGCTAAGAATACAGCATCCATGTGACCAGACGACATCCCGGGCTGTGTACTACATGAACTACAAAATGAACTGGCACCTCACCTAAGTGTCATGTTAAATCATAGCCTCATCTCAGGCTTCGTGCCCAATGAATGGCGTAAAGCTACAGTTATCCCACTCCACAAGGGGGGATCCACCTTGGATTCTGGGAACTATCATCCCATCAGTCTGACGAGCCTGATCTCAACCTGATTGACTTCTTCTAATCAGTCTCCAGAGCTGTGGATGAGGGTAAGGCAGTCCACACAGCCTATGTGGACCTCGCCAAGGCCTTCGACACCATCCCCCATTTTGGAATCATAGATAAACTTACTAAGCTGGGCATTAGTCCCTACATCACTCGATGGGTTGCCAACTGGCTTACTGACAGAACCCACACTGTAAAAGTAGCCGGCTCAAAATCCAGCTCCAGACAAGTGACAAGTGGAGAACCTCAGGGTTCAATCCTGGGACCACTCTTGTTTGGCATCTGCTTCTCTGAAGTATAGGCCAGCATTAAGGGACTCTGGCTAACAAAGTTTGCAGATGACTGCAAACTGGGAGCCATTATTGAATCCCTAAATCATGTGGATATTCTACAAAAGGGCCTTAAAGAAACAGATGCTTGGTGCCACAGCCATGGGGTCAAGCTAAATGCCAAGAAATGTATAGTTATCCCCTTTGTGAAAAACTATGTACCCATGAATTAAAACATAAGTGGCAGTACACTAAACACCAGAAGTGTGATAAGTGACTTCAGGACACAGGTGGACAGTGGTCTCACCTTTGATAACTACATCGCCACAACAGTCAGTAAATCCTTCTATGTGGCACACCTCATCACTAAGGGCTTTTCTTCCAGAAAAAAGGAGGTCATTGTCCCACTGTACTCATCCCTCATTAGACCCATTATAGAGTACAATGCCCCATTTGGTATGTACCTCAGAAGACACCTGCAACAACTGGAAAGGCCACAGAAATACCTCACTAAAAGAATCACAGACCTAAAGCACATGCCCTACGCAGACCGTCTAAAAAAACTCCAGCTATACTCTGTCACATATCGCCTACTCAGAGGTGATCTCTGTTTAACATACAAGGCCATGTCAAACCCTGAGCTGTTGGACATGCTCCACTTAAAGAAATCCCAGTCCCTCAGAGTCACATGCTCCAGGGATCTAAACCTTATCATCACATTGAACAAAACGTGTTGGAGGGATAGGTTCCTGACCCAGAGACTCCCCATACTCTGGAATAGACTGCGCATACATGTCAAGCTGAGCACCTCTTTGGCCCTTTTCAAAAGGAACCTTGATGATTGGATGGGAGATAGGAAATTCACCCCGGGGATCATGTCAATCACCCTACTAGACAGGGGACCAGGGAAATAAATATTCTGGGAAGAAATAGCCAGGGAATTGTTATGGCTAGGCTTGTATAGGCCCTAGGGCCGATAGCTAGTACCAACCTATGAACCTATGATGATTTTAATTTATATGTTGGAGCATTTGTTCTTTTGTTATCTACAATGTGTCTATCCTTGTGGTAACTGAGTTATGTCATGCTACCTTTGTGAATGATTCTGGCCAACTTTATCCTCATGAACTTCAAACCTGACATCTTCTGTTAAAAGCCATTATTCCTTACTCTTTTACTCTTAGGAACTGCCTGCAGTGCCCCTAACCTAGCAGTCAGACTCTTCCCATGCTTGTGCAGTCCATATCAGCACCTCAAATGGTCTGAATTCTTACCTTCAAGTTGCAGTACATACCCCAACAGATGTTCATCATATTGGTCACTGCTGCAGTAGCCTTAGCTACATGGGTTATATCCTTCCCACTATATAACAGCTGGTCAGTTTTCAAAGCTTCAGGGCACCTTCCACTTACCCAAATTGCCACGCAACTCCAGCTGAGCTGACTAAAAGACAACTTTGGTCAACAAGCCCTTAAGAGCTTTACTGCTGCCAAAGAGCATGCTCCTTTGAGGCTTTCAAGGATCAATGGTCAGTTTGTGCTTTTGTTTGCTGTGCAGATAAGTTCCCTTTGGGTAAAAAAAAACTCCCACTTTATTTTATTGATGTTTTATTAATTTCTTCTTCACAAAAGTCATTTTAAAGCTAGGAGTGTTGCAATGGACTGTCCCAAGACTGTAAATGTTAAACAGAGCACTCTTTTTTTTCTGTAACTGAAAACATTTTTTCTGTGGAGACATTATGTTTATTTTCTTTTGTGGGACTGGAATAGTGTTTTAAAGTGCTTTTTACTTTCTTTCTGTTGAAAAAGTAACTTTTCTGGTCTGGTAGTGTTTACTGGCATTTACTGCTTGTCTTCCCTGGGAAGTAGACACCATTTTTGGCTTCACCATGTAATAGATAACCAATTCAATCGTCAGTCCTTCTTCCATCCACATAAAGAAAGGGTTAAGCTAACAGCCTCTGCCACCACAGCAGGTTAGCAATTTCCCTCAGCTGCAGGGAGGTAACTCTGCTGTGACCATTTGTTGTACTATAGACCACTCATCTTTTACCCCATATCCCTCTAGTGTAGCACCTACAGCCACTGTGGATCAGGGGTTAGCCATGTCCCCTGCAGCTGTTGGGAACCCCTCAGTGGGCAAGAGAAAGCCACTCTTGTCAGTAATGGGAGAGGGAATAGGCAAAGTTTTTTTTTGAAAACTAATCCCTCTTTTATGCATAAAGTAATATTCAAATTTACTTTAAGCTAAACTACCCATCACCTGTTTTCCCTCCTGAACCTAAAAATGAAGGAGAAAGGATACTGTATACTTTGGATGTCCACAGACAACTCAGATACTATCTTGATGAAACTAAATCATTCAGATCTTTGAATCAATTGTTCTTTTCTTGTAATTGAAAGGAGAGGCAACCTGTGTCAAAACAGATTATTTCTAAATGGTTGTCTAAAGCTTTTACCTTTTGTTATATTCACCATAATGAAACTATTCCTGGCAGGGTCAAGGCCCAAGGGCCTTTGCTTCATATATGGCTTTTTGGAAACAGTTGAATTCCAGAAATACTCTAGAAGCTGCTACTGGGTCCTCTATACATACTTTTACAAGCACTTTAAGTTTAATTCCTTCTCTAGGTTCAGATTCATGTTTGCTAGGACCATTCTTCAGGGGCTGTTGGACTGTTCTCCTTCCACCTCCCAGATGTGATTAGCTAAGGTAATCTACCCATATAGCTAAGGCTACTGAAGCAGTGATCAATATAATGAACATAGTAAAGTTGTCTAAGTTGAACGTATCATAAAAGTAGATACCTGAATGATCACTGCTGCAGTAGCTCCCTCCTTCTACTCCCTTTATTTTTTTGTGTTTTTTATACCAGGATGGGGACATTTATTTTCTGTTGTTCCTAGTATTGGCCTTTCAGGGCTCAGCCACCCTTTCTGGCAGGAAAGGTCTTAAGGGCTTTGCACCCAAATTTGTCTTTTAGTCAACTCAGCTTGAGCTGCTTGACAGTTTGATTGCTTGAAATGAGCTCTGAAGTTTTAGAAACTGGTTAGCTGTTATATCCTTGGCAAGATATAACCTATCTAACTAAGGCTACTGCTGTAGTGATCATTATGGTAAGTTCAACTGTACTTTCCTTTTGACCTGTGGAAAAGAATGGAAACTTGCCTGGGTTTTTTCAGTCTCATGGCCTTCTGCTGTTTAGAAGCTAAAGCAAATATTAACTTAATGATTTTTCAATTCTGATAAGCAATACATTTTATCAGTTTATGGTTTCACTCTTGCATTCTCACAGCTTCATTGTGATTATTATTTTTTTTTAACCCTGGCATTTTTTAAACATCCCCCTGTAACCACTAACAAGGATTTTGTGAAAAGTAATTCCTCCCAGGGACATACGTATTTTTTCAGTTAAATGGACAAAGTTAAGTAATGTAACTGCGATATAACCTTTCAGGTAAATCACAACCTGCATCCTTAATGTTTAAAATAGCTGTAAAGCTTGCAGTGTAATCTCAGTTCCCCTCATTTTTTCAGGGTTGACTGTTTCTTGGTAATTTAAGAATAATATTGTTAAAGGAAACTTGTAGTTAAGTATACATTTTTTATTTTATTGATTACATCTAGGATGTCAACACTTTCACCTTTTTGGGGTGGTCTTTCTTATTGCATGTTCAAGTACTGTAACTGCATTCCTCAGAACTATGAGAATTTAAGTGCAATTACAAATAAATATGTACTAATTCTGAAACTGATGATGTTCGAGTGTTCCCAATTCACTGACGTACACGAATATTAGAGTTAGAGAGTAAGTTCGTATAACCAGTAGGAATGCATGGGAGCAGCTCTCTGCTTCTGCTGATACAGTTTGTTGCTACTTGTATTTAATCAGAATTAAATTCTCATAGTTCTGGAACTTGCATTATTGATTCTCAAACTTCTGAGAGGCCACCATTTTCATTATGGAGAAATTTTGTTTTTTAGCTATTGCCATTAGAAAATCAGGCATCATCATCATTATTGGGATATAGGGATCAATCCACTAGCTAGGAGTAGTTAAACATACTCTCACTTCTTAGGTGTATCGCAGTTAAGCATCTTGATGGCCATGGATTATGAACCTATGAAATTAGCAGAAATGGAAGCAGGGCAGGCAGTGACAAAGTAAAAGAGGAAAGTGAACTTAAGAATAATATTCAGATGATAAATTCTCGGGTGAAAACTATTTATGAGGAATAACCATAATGGGTACAAAATGCAGAGATATTCAGGAAAGAGAATAAGTTGGGTCTGGACTCACAGGAAATGTTTCACAGTAAAACAAAGTTATTTGTCTCCTTTAATTCCTCATATGAACTACTAGGCATACATTATACTCTTACTGCATTTTAACTTGAGCATTCAACATACCAACAGTTTTTGGTTTTCAGGCAGTTATGATTCTGGCTTTCTATTTTCAGTGATTTATGTTTTTTGGAAGTGTTATTCAGCAACAGAAAATAATCCTTTTTGTGACAACATTGGTTGACAATTGTTGAGAATAAAGCCCTGACTATGACCCAAGTAACCTGATTAGTTAGTGGGTTAGGTACCTGCTGGACCTAGCATGGGACAGAAGAGCAATGGCATGGCTACGCCAGCTCACCTATCTTCAGACAGAGGGGAAGAACACATTTCCCTAGGCATGCCCTCTACAGTAGAATTCCTGGTGGAGAACAGGAATCACACCGAAGTGGCCTCTGCAAGGTTGGTGGAGCCATTTGATTACACATGCATTGAAGTGAATAAATACACCACAATGGTCTATTGCTCTCTAGATCCTTGAATGATTTGTGCATGTGCAAGGACACTAGGCCTTAATGATAAAAATCTGTTCTCTAATACTAGAATGATGACTTCCACTCCCAATGGGTGCAGCTCTTGTCACAGGGGTGTAAATGGGTTGTTGGTCTCTTGCTCCTAGGGAACAAAGAGATCTGTAGTATGCTTAGTACAGCAAGACTTGATGGTCAGTGATGGTGCACCCCTCCAAAAAAATGCATGACAAATTAAATGTTTTTCAACCAATGCTCTTTCTCTTCTATTCATATAAGAAAGGCAATGTTTTCTTTCCAAGCCTAAAATATGTAAATGACTGGAGAAGTTAGAGCCAACTTCTTATACCCTGTTGTTTTCTGAGGAAAGATCCAAAATGATATTACTAATCCCAGGGATACTGCCTCTCATTATTCCTGATCGAATGGGATAGGTGGCAGATTCTCAATATTTCTAAAGGAAGACCTTACGCCAGAAGAGAAAATGTACTCTGCAGAGCTTGAAGATTGCATGTTTAATCTTCAGGATGTAAAAATCGTGAAAAGATAGTCTTCGTGGGGAATTTTGTTTGAGGCACTTATGCCCCCTACTGGCCACGGACCCATTCATTCCCTAGTAGAAGACAGTCCACAGATCCCCTAGAGTAGGACTTGTCTGCAGGGGGTCATCATTCAAGAAGTTACTAGAATGTTTGTTCTGTCACCAGCATCTCAACAATGAAAGCATTTTTGTTTACGTCTTTAACCCTGCAACACTGCAAGCAGATGGGCCACATGCATGATCACAGGGATTCTGAATGCCCTCCCTCTTTGAGTACCTGATCCTACGCATTCACTAGTGATGGCTACCACTATGCAATGGCTTGGATATCTGTAAGCCTGCCCATACAATGCTGCCCTCCTCTGGGGGATTGTGGCTGTATGTGCCCTCTACCCTCCCTCCGAGCATGGCTGTACCTATCCCATCCAGCACCACAAAACACTTTATCTACCAATGGTATTTGGAATCACAAGGAATTTTAATTATCTAAGTAATAACTTGGTGAACTACTCAACATCAGATAAATATCCTGAAATATTAATCAGCACTATTAAAACAAACTGTAACATTGTGTACAAGATTCAGCTAAAAGTGACAATATCTTTGATACTACACCCACAAACCTCATTTTAGCTGATATGTAGTCAAGTAGATAAAACAATGGATGCCAATAGGATAGATCAAGTTTCTAGGTTACCCGTTCATCTTACCTAGGCTACTACTATGGTACATTTACCTTTGTCTACCAACTACAGAAAAAAAAAAGATATTGTGTAACCTATGTTACTTCAGGGAGATTGGTGTTCTACTTTCATCTCATGATTTAATAATATTGCATACAGTGTGACATTCTATAGCTTTCACTCAGGGCACCTGAAACAGCTTAAAGGAGACATTCATTTCTTTCTTTTTTTACCACAAAATGTTAATTTACTTCAGATAAAGTTTGTACATCTCAATGAAAATGCACATACCTACTGGGTATTACACAATGAGTCTAAATAATAACTATTAACAATGTTTCATTTCCTATTGTTCTTACCTGCTTATTTCCTTTACTATAGGTAACATACTTACAGACCAATACAGTCACTTAGCTATATTATCCATAATATGTAAAAAAGTTGAGCAATATCTTTTCCATGTTTTCATATCTAGACGAAGGTTGAACCGGCTTTTCAGTTTATAGCTCATTTGATGAAAAGTGTTCATCCAGGCTGAGGGTATAAAACTTCCAGTGTTGAAAATTGAGAGCAATCAACGTCAGGACGGGTTTATATATCCAATAGTAGTCACTATCAGAGACATTGATTTCCAGACAAATAATATAAGGTAAAACATGAAAATGAAATATTCAGAAAAGCTAGAGAAATTGCTATTGGATTCTGTTCCTCATAGACTACTTAGATGACCACTTCTTGGTCTATAAAGCAAGGCCTGCTCCAATAACAATATATAGTAAGAAGTGTGTCATACAAAGATCTAAAATAAAGGCCAGGCAACTGTCTGTATGGAAGTCTGTCTCTTTTAGAAAATTATCACCATTTGAGCAGGTTCTAGATAATCTAATGCATTGTCATCTGGAAATATTATAAGGAACTTTAAAAATTATTCTCTATTATATTGAATAAAATATTTAAGTAAAAACAATTGATTTTCCAAATCTGTCCAACTAAAAGTGAAACAGAAAAGAAGTGCTAGAATTCAAGCAGTTAATGAACTTAGCAAATAAGCTTCTGTCTTCTTCATACAAAACAAACAAATACATAAATAAATCATCCACATACCTTTTGTACATGGTGACATACTTACAGAAAGGCGATATGAACAAATACTTATTTTCCCAGGTGATCCAAACCAAACTAACAAAACTGGTGCAGCAGTAGCACCCATAACCACTCCATGAACTTGATAGTAATACTGGCCATAACAACAAATAATTTATTTTTAACATTAAATCAAATAAGGTGCATAATATGCTCATGTTTAAATTACTAAAGCCAGTGAACCCATTTACATACTCTTGAACAAAGTCTACACCTAAATCCTGCAGGATACATGTAAATAAAGATTCAACATTTACAGAAAACGTACACGCTTCAATGTTTTCATATTCATACCACCTAAGGTGATCCACAAAATCCCAAAAATCTTTGATGTAAGACTTTAAGTCATAATACAAGTCTGTTTTAGACCCACTTCCACCTGTTATGGGTCTAAAGTGGATTTCATTTCATTCTTATAAATTTTGGGAGCTGCAAATTAAGAGACCATACTTGGTTTGCAACTGTCAAATGCTTGCATATCACAAACCCTATGTTTTTTTGATGAAACATGTCCAATAATGTATTAGGAGTAGTTTCAAAATAATTGTTTTTAGTGCATGTCACCACTTACACTGAGAACAGGTCTTTTGGAATCTGATCCCTGGTGTAAGCCAGTTTACAGAAGTCACCACTTACACTGAGAACAGGTCTTTTGGAATCTGATCCCTGGTGCAAGCCTGTTTACAGAAGTCACCACTTACACTGAGAACAGTTCTTTTGGAATCTGATCCCTGGTGCAAGCCTGTTTACAGAAGTCATCACTTAAACTGAGAGCAAGTTTTTTGGAATCTGTGCAGACTTACACTGAGAGCAACTCTTTTGGAATCTGGGCCATTGTCTAAAAATTTATATTGGTTTTAGATTCATAAGTAGGTACTAGACTAGCTGCCCTTGTGGGCCATTTTGATCCTAACCACTTTTCTTTTTTGTTCTTAAGTTAACCTATCCCATTTGGTTAGAGATTGGGCTTACCCATACCATGGTTGATAATTATATATTACCCTTAATGAGAATAACTGGGATCATACCATAGATAATCTGAGGGGACCCATACATGGGGTAAAGCATTTAAGAGCTGCCTCTGTCTATTAGTAGTCGTACAGGGGGTAGTCCTGGGGTATATTTTCTGTTTCACATCCATAGATCCAAGTTGCACTTACATATGACCTGGAATGAACTTTTCTTTGTGGATGGACAGTCTGTTCTGGAGCAGTGGTATCCTCTAAGAGCTATACTTGTCCCTTCAAACCATTCTTTTGCTGTTGCAGAAGAGCTTTATATCCCTAGACCGCATATTTCTGATTCCATTTGACTTGCTGATGTGCAGTAAATCCATCAGCATTGGGTCAGAGGATGCCTTGTATGCCAGATACAGGTTACCTTTTAGCAATCAGTAGGATACCAAGTATAGTGATAGAGCTTTGAGTTGGGCCATATAGGACATGTTATTTAGGCCTTATATCATTTTAGTAGGGTATCCCTGTGGGCGTCCCAGTTGTTGCATGTGTTTGGGCAGATACATGCCAAACAGAGCATTATATTCAATGACTGGAGAAACGCGACCTGAGTAAAATTATAAAAAGGTAAAAGTATAAATGCTGTGTAACAAAATCTGTTTGAAACTATCATGTTCTAATAATTCAAATTTTTTTTACATGCAATGCTCACTATTCATAATAACAGTTACTTTATCTTTTTTTCCTGTAATACTCCTGGCTAGTTTCTCATGCCTTTGATCAAATGTTTACTATTCTGCTATCTTCTTGTCTTATTTCTACCAAATGAAAATACCACAACAGTTTTTAGTTATATATTTAATGAGTTTCATATTACTGTCTGTAGTAAAGCTTAGGAAATGTAATGTTTTCTGTTTTACACTCCCCTTTTTTATAAACTGTGATCACTGGCAACCGTCAACCTTTTTGAATATTTTTTGTAAATCTTTTAAAAATGTTTGTAATCTTTTTGTACCAGGTCTCTGCTGAAAATGGGCTATTTGCCCAGCCGGACCCTACCTGGTTAACAAATGTAAAATAAAATAAATAAATCGTTCATGTACCTTACATTGTTCACTTTTAGACAATTCCATAAGGGCTAACTTTTCATTAGCAGTTTCATAAAAAATAAAGGAACTGCCTACTCCCACATTTAGACCTATAGTACAGTAGCTGGAAGTGCAACTAAAATAGACGTTTTTTTTCCGTTTATTTGGATTATGATTTAACTCCCATAGTATTAAATTGTAAGTCTTACCTCAAAGATTTTTGGATTTTTTTTGGATCAATTACTTTCCAAAAAGTATATTAGGTGTCAGTCTATTTTGACATATAGTATACATATGGTATTAATGTTAACAACATGCAAGTAACAGTAACAACACTGTCAACAGTTTTACAGTACCTAAGAGTTTGGGTAGTGAGGGTATTACATCTATTACTAGTAATGTGAATATTTTGACAGGTAACCAAGATTTAATTAGGACTTTGAGGACTAAAACACACTTTGCATATAAGAAACAAAGTATTTTGAAGTGCTTCTTAGAATATGATACTTGAAATACTTCTTAGAACATGATAACATTTTGAATAACAAACACACTGACAGGCACTTATCAATGTTAATATTGTACGTGGTTTCATTATACTGACAGATTACTTTTAAAATTTACTACACATTAATCATACTTTTTGTACATGCATTATTTATACATTTTGTAGATTCATAGACAAATATTTGGCTAACTGCCCTGAAGGGCCATTTTAAGCCTAGCCAATAAGCCCAACATCAGAATTAAACCCTAACTTCTGTCCATGAAGTGAAGACTTTAACCACTACACCAAACCTAATATGTACCTACATTATGACTGGAATAATTGTGTGGTTTTTGTTGCAAAAGGTTAACCTGTACTAGCTTTTATGTTTGAAAAACTACTAGAAGCTTAGCCCATAGAATAACAGAACACACCACTATTAAAAATAAAGTCAACAATAATGCTATTGTTAAGCATATGCTATTACATAATAATTTGTATTTATTTGTTTATTTGTAACAGATGGAACAGGTGATAATTATGGAAATGGAAATCTGAACAATAAGCTGGAAGTCAAGGAATTACATTGGTGGATTTTATTAACAGCTGATAAGTTTCCAGGATTTAATGGTGTGATGAAATTTAAAAGTTATTTAAAATTATTGCCAACTTTGTAAATATATTTTTATTCACATAATTTTGTATATTGTTTTTATAACAGTTACATAATTTGTAACTATTTTCATGAGAATTTTTGTTAGTGTTTTCTTTTGGTTTAAGTTCTCTTAAGTGTTTTGGGTTTATAATACCATAATGGGAATGGACCCCAATCCTATGTCAAGGTATGAATAGAGTTATGAAATTAGCATTGTTTCAATCTTTGATGTTAGCCAATAGTGCTCCTCTCAGCACCCACAATATGCCTAGAATTGCCTCCTGCTTTAGTTCATACAGGGTTACATGTATTGGTAGCATATTTAAGTACAATTTAAAATTCTTTTTTATTAAACCTGTTGATACGGCTACTATTGGAACTGCCAGGGTATCTTTCTTCCACATTGCTCTAGTTTTGCTTCCAAATTATGATATTTTATTACTTTGTTTGTCTCTATACATATGATACTGTAGTGACTGGGTGCAGCATTTTCAGTTATCAATGCTACTTTTGCTTTCTTTTCTTGGACTTTTATCTCTTCATTTGCACATCTGTTTTTTGAACTGCTGGTAACGGGTGATCCCTTGTGATATAAACTTCATCATTCTCTATAATGCTTTGTATTTCAAGTTTCAATGCTTCTCAGCTATTTCTATATTGTTGTGTACAAACAATCCCCAATACAACAGTCTTGCAACATTATTGTGCCTTTCAATATACAGGCCCTCTGTCATGAGTGTATCATACCCAGCAAAAAGAGATGCGATCGTTTCACATTCTGTTTTAAAGAATTTGCATTTGTCTGTGTCTCCCACATGTTCAACGGACTTTGTAAAACAAGGTGTATGTAGTCCACTAACCTGGGTCACTATTATCAATCTTTCACCTTCTGTTTTCAATTAATCTATCCTTAACCATTCCTGAATCAAATCTTGGCCAGCATGAGGTTCTTCCATGAGATCCATGTACCTGCCACTATATTAGAAGATTTTCTGTTTTTTCCCCTTCTCATCTGATCCTTTTTTGTTATATTCTTTCTTTTTTGCTACATTCATTTACTGTCTGATTTTTGTCTACTTCTGGTTTGATTTCCATTCCCAGTTGATACCAAACTGCTTCTGATAAATAAAACAAAAATGTAATTGTAGACTTCTCTTCGTATTTTAAAACATTCACAGTCTTTGGATCTAATGAGGTCAGCAGATATGTATGCTTTCCTATTATTGAAGCTCTATTCATGTAGTCAGTTTTGAGGAGGATCTTACCTCCTTCAGATTGATGAATATATAATCTTGGTATTCACTTATCTTTATATATATATATATATATATATATATATATATATATATATATATATATATATTTTTTTTTTTTTTGATAAGTATAATGGATTTTTCTTGTTTTCATGTTCATTTGATCCAATACTTTTACAGGCAGAGCAATCAGCCCAGAACCATATATTAGAACAGGAAGAGCAAATTGATTTATATCTTGGACATTATTCCTAGATGTCAATGACAGTTTTCGATTTTAGACACTTGCGGAAGAAGGTAAGTCCACTCCAAGTACTATAGTTCTTCTGAAGAAGTCTCACCACCAGGTGGGATGAAAAGAGCTTTGTGTTCACAGTTGTTTTATCGTCTACTTCCATATATATTCTGTATTTTTTTATTATTTTTTCTTGTGCTATATTAAAGAAAAGGAATTACAGTACTTGGAGTGGACTTACCTTTTTCCGCAAGTGTCTTGGATTGTTGTTTGGTCTTCTACTTTTCCTGGTTTCATAGTTTTCAATTTTAGACTTAAGTCTTCTTATTTAGAGTTCTCCCAATTTAATTTCTCCAAGTCTTTTGGGTTTCTAATACTATGACAAGAATGGACCCCATTCCTAAGTCAAAGTATGACTAAAGTTCATGAAATTAGTATTCTTTCAATTTTTGATGTTAGCCGAAAGTGCTCTTCACAGCACCCACAATGTGCCCAGAAGTGACTCCTTCTGCAACTCATATGGAGTCGCAAGTATCTGTAGCATATCTAAATACAACTGTAAATATATATATTTTTTTGTTTATTTGATCCAATGTTCCTTTTACTATTGGAACTCTGTAGGTATCCTTCTTCCAAACTGCCCTGCTTGCAAATCCTGGTATTTTATGACTTTGTCTCTCTCTGTACGCAAGACATTGTAATCACTGGGTTTAGCAATTTCAAAATCCATGCTGCTTTTGTCATCTTTTCATGGACTACTATATTGGGTTTTCTTGCATCTGTTTTTTGAACTGTTGGCAATGAGTAATCCCATTTATATCATTTTCTATAATGCTTTGTGGCTCATGTTTCCTATGCCTCTCAGTTACTTCAATATTGTAATGTTTGCACAATCCCCAGTTCAACAGTCTTGCCATATTATTATGCCTGTCAGTATACAGGCCCTCTTCCATTAGTGTATCACACCCAGTAACAAGATGTGCGACTGTTTACAATTCTGTTTTACAAAACCTGCATTTGTCTGTTTCTCCAACATGTTCAATGGACTTTGTAAACCAACATGTATATAGTCCACTGTTGTTAGCTGTCAATAGTAACCTTTTGTCTTTTGGTTTAAACTCTTCTTAACCATTGGTGGATCATATACTGATCAACATGAGGCTGTTGCAGGAGTTTTTTATTCTTGCAGCTATATGCCTTTCCACATTTCTTGCCTTCTTATCCGATCCTTCACCTTATATTCTTTCTTTTGTTTTTTGGCATATTTATTTTCTGCCAGATTTTGTCTACTTCTGTTTGAATTCCATTCCTGCTTGACATCGATATGCTTCTACTAAACTAAGCAGGGAAGTCATCTGAGACTTTTTCTCCTCGTGTTTTTAAACATTCACTATGTTTGGATCTTGGGAGGTCAGCAGATATGTATTCAGTCCTACAACTGCAGATTTATACATGTAATCAATTTTGAGGAGGCCCAGACCTGCTTCAGAATGGGAAATATATAGTCTTGGTAGACACTGATTTTTATAAATCACTTCAGAAGGTTGAAGCAGTTTTCTTGTTTTCCTATCCAACTGATCTAATACCTTTTGGGGCCAGTCAATCACCCCAAAAGTTGTAAAGTTAGAACAGGAAGAAAAAAATGGTTTATTGCTTGGACTTTGCTCCTGGATGTCAGGGCTGTTTTCAGTATTAATTTTAGTCTTCTGTAATAGTCCATACTAAGCATTATTTGCATTTATATGTATTTTTGTCAGTCTTTCATCATTTCCAAATATTTATACCCTCCCTCCTCCTCCTCCAGCTCCTTTATATCCCATTTCTATCCCAGATTGATATTCTTTTGGTGCTGCAGCTTTCCTGCTTTGAAAGTTGCTTTTGTACATTTATGAAGATCAAAAGACATCCTTATATCATCTGAGAAAGTTCTGACCACTTACAGTGTGCTTTCAGTTCTTCATCTGCTGAAATATATAATTTTATATCACCCACAAAAAGATGAGAAGCCTTTACACTTTGTTGTTTTCTGGTAGACAATTTGTAACAATGACAGAATATGTTAAATAGACAGTTTAATGGGAAGACAAAAGAGCAGCAGTGACAAAGAGTCACCCTGGGATATCCCCTTTTGAATTTTTATCCCTAGGGTAATAATTTGTCCTTTATCATGGCTTAGCTGCAAAGTGATTTGCCAGTGTTTCATGGTCACTGTAAATGAATCTATCGAAGTAGGGTATAGCTTATACCTTTGTAAGCTCTCCTTTTTCTATGAATGTGGTACACTGTCAAATGCCATTTTGCAGTCTATCCATGCCATACTTAGATTATTTCTCTTTTTACAGTTCTCCACTGTGACTTTATTTGACAACAAATGATTCTCTGTTCCATATGACTTTCTTCTGTTACCCTTTTACTCTATTGCCATAACTGAGCTTTCTTCTAAATGACTATAAACTCTGTCAGTATTAATTCCAGTGTATAATTATTGTTCTGTATATTTTAGGAAATCTTGCAGGTTCACTCTTAAGGAGGACTATCACTTTTCCTGTTGTTAACCAGGCTGGTGTCTGTATGGGGTGTGCATATAAATAGTTCTTATTTAGGGATAAATCTTCATGTAAAGATGGTAATATTTTAGCCAAAAGTTAGGTACTGCATCTGGGCCTGGGGTTTTCTAATTCGGAGCTTTTCGTATTTTTGTTTCAATTTCTCTGGCTGTTACTTCACCCCATTTCATATCCTGTACATTTGAACTTCTTAATTGCTTTATAGTTTTCTCCATCTGATACTTTCATGATGATACTGATTTCTTCCTTTCCTTGCACTAACTGCTCTGTCTTTTTATGGTATGACTTTATATGTTATTAATTTATCTGCACAGTAATATATCCTATTTACTTCTGTTATATCACATGCATTTCTATGAACAGTTTTAGTTACTGTGTTCATTTGTTTTATTAAACCTATAACATTTCAGGTCTTATGGACTTTCTGCAATCTATTTTTTTCATTGATCTTAATATTTCTATCCATCTGTATTAAATAAAGCAACTCTTTCCTTAGATCATTTTCTTTTATGCTAAGAGCACATTCTATGTTCTCTGTTTTTCTGCAGGCATTCTTCAGAAAGTTCCAGAACATCTTCCTGTGACAAATTCTCTTCAGCTTCATCCTGAGTTCATTCATATGGGAACTCACTGGCCTATCATTCCACAACATTTCCTGTTCCTTCCCTTGTTGTGCAGTTTCAACTGAAGTTTTATTAATTAATTCATTTATTTATTTAATGACATTTGATTACCAGGAAAGTCAGACAGGGTAGAAGACCATTTTCAGTGGAGGTCCAAGGAGAAAATCTTCAAATTAATATAAAACATTTTAAGAACAATAATTATATAATTTTCAAAATAAAACAAAAACATCTGTAGTTTAAAAATGTATAACATAGTAGATATAATATATAAACATTGGTTAAGAATCGATATAATGTATATGACAACCACTTAATATTTAGATACATTTTAGACCATTTATAGAGAAATTAAAGGTGAGTTAGTCTAATACAAACAGGAATTGCAATAAGAAGTGAGGGGAAAACTGACTTTTGGTATATTTAGAGAGGAAGCCATGGAAGAGAATTAGTTGGAAGGAAGTAAGTGAAAAGGGGAGAATAAGGAGGTATAAGGAATGAAAAGGTAGTTGTTAACATTTAAGGATATAGTTTATCCTGGTTTCGAACAAGAGCAGAGTCAGATTTCATCAAGGTAGTCTTTCAGAGTGGTTTTGAAAGATGGGAGGGAGGGTATAGACCTGATGGATACAGATAAGGAATTCCTTGAACAAGTGCAGACAATGCCCACAGATTTGCTAGGTCTGTAGCAGAGAGGAGTTTTTGGTCACTGGATTGCAATGACCGACTGGGAGCATAGTTGTGTAGAATGTTTTTAATGCTGGACAGGCATATGGATGCTAGATAATTTTATAGATGGTAAGAAGTTGTGTATATGTTAATTGATGTGACAGTTCTATCCAATTTAGGTTTTCCAGTGCTATACAGTGGTGGGTTCTGAAAGGGCTATGTTCTGCAAATTTAACAACTTTTGTACTGGTTTCCTACTGAAGGCTGCAAAGCATCTTCATATGGCAACTCATTAGATCCTTTCTGCTCCACTGGTTTCTCCTCATTTTGGGGGATTCATTGCTCTATCATGTTGTGATGTTACTAGAGTTAGATTTTCTACACTGAATCCTTCACTTCCCAGGTAATTCATAACTTCAATTTCTATTTCTTTAACTTCTCCATTACTTATCCTCTTTTCTACTTCCCCCTTTGTTTTCTTATTTTTTATACTGTAAAATGTTCCATATCCTGACACCTTTGCCTGTATTTCTCATCAAATATCTTTGGTGCTGCTTTTTCTGTATTGACTAGTTTTGCTTTCTCCTTTGCTTAAATATTACACCATATTAAATCTCTTTTTTTCCCATGTCCATATTTCCTCTTCAGATGTCTCCTGCTCCTCCTGTTTCTCCTTACTTGGGGGAATCATTGTTTCATTATGCTGTGACATAACCCATGTTCTTTCTATACTAAATTCTTCACTTCACAAGTATTGCATAAGTGCAGGTTCTATTTGTTTAACTTCTACTTTACTAATCTTCTATTCTACAGTCCCACTTTATGCTCTTATATTTTGCATTCAGAAATTTTCCATATCTGGGTGCCTTTGCCTGTATTTCTCTCCAAATATCTTTGAAGCCACTTTTTTGCATTGATTAATTTGTCTTTCTCCTTTGCA
This sequence comes from Protopterus annectens, assembly GCF_019279795.1. Classification (NCBI taxonomy): domain Eukaryota; kingdom Metazoa; phylum Chordata; order Ceratodontiformes; family Protopteridae; genus Protopterus; species Protopterus annectens. The sequence goes on along the minus strand of NC_056738.1, from coordinate 276,704,218 downwards.
CAAATACTGAACTATATCATATTTTTTCTTTCTTTACCATGCCATGTTTCTTTTTGTATACATTTCAAAAATCTCCAGATCATGTTCTTTATATGTTCGCACTTCTTCAGTTGCATCTTTTTCCAAACGGCCTAAGGTTTCTCGGTCTATATAATCTTTTTCATGAATCTGTTGATTTAGTGAACAACAATTTGCATTTGAACCTTTTGACAGCTTTTCTTGTGCAAGTATTTTTCTTTCCTCTAATTTCTCTTTTAATCTTTTTTGTGTGACTTCTATCCAGAAATTCTGGGCATCTTGCATAACAGTAGCAATACATAATTTATTTCTCATCATCAATGGTCCAGTCTATCATCTTATGGCTCTTTTTTTAGCCTGTCAGTTTTTGTGATTTTTGTGCACTACTACTTCCTTATATAGTAGGTGGGCCATCCTCCCCCTGAGCCTGGCCTAGAGCCATTGTAGGAATGCTTCCATGACTTGAGGATTCTACACTGTCATTTTTTCCAGTCCTGGCACCAGTACACCTACGAGGACTGTGCACTTTGTAATGAAATAGATTTCATTACTCTAAGGGGTTACCCTTTAGAGCTGTTACAAAACACAGCTCAAGAAATTAATAACAGACATATTCACAATTTTCCTCCTATACTTTTAAAAGGATTTACTAGTAGGGAAAAGGTTACTGACAACAGACATCATTCATTGCCAAGACGTGGTATTGATATGACTGTGGACAGCAAAAAGATCAAATCTACTATTCAAGACAACTGGAAAGTTATAACAGGCAATGGTGACTTACATGAAGTTTTAGGAGGAGCATCGCAGTTTGTACATAACAAGAGTAATAGTATCAAAACTATGGGTGGCCGCAGTGGTGCAGCGGTTAGCATTCCCACCTCACAGCAAGAGGTTCTCTGGTTCAATTCTCGGCTGGGGTGCCTTCTGTGTGGAGTCTGCATGTCCTCCCTGTGGTTGCGTGGGTTTCCTCCGGGTACTGCAGTTTCCTCCCACATCCCAAAGGCATACTGTAGGTGGATTGGACACTCTAAATTGGCCCTAGGTTTGAGTGTGTGTGCCTTCTGTGGAAGATTGGGCATCGGTCTGGCAACTCGATACCATAAAAACTCCACTGCCAATCATAAGCAGACAGGTGATCCACTGTGGTGACCCTTAACCAGGAAAAAGCTGAAAGAAGAAGAATAGTATCAAAACTATGTTAGAAAACTGTGATACTTTTGTGCCCTTCATACAACGGATAAACCTAAAGGCACATAGAAGTGTAATAATTGTAATGTATGTAGATATATAAATGAAGGCCCTTATTTAAGTTTAAATCACGTATTATATACTATTAGTATTCCAGGTAGGTTCAGTTGTCCTACAGCTAACATAGTTTATATAGCTTTATGTTCGGAGTGTCCTACCTTTTATATAGGCATGACAACCAGGAGTTTAAATACACATATTAAGGAACATTATTATGCGATTAAAACTAAAGATGAAAATAATGCACTTTATAGACATTCTGTGTCTTGCACTTATTATAAGAAATAAACTTTTACTATTTTAGAACATGTAAAACAAGACTTAAGAGGTGGTAGCCTTAAAAACAAAGTGGGAAGGAAAGACATTATGGGAAATAAAGCTGGGTACAAATAGCCCCCCAGGTTTGAACGATATGGTGAACACAAAATATTTCTTGGTTAATAGAAAATTGACTACTTAATTCTTGTATACTAATGTTTTATACAATAGATTTTTATAATTGTTTTTAATAGGAGTTAATTTAAAATTGCTGCAAAATTAATTGTCTAATTGTTTAATTGTTTTATTGATTAATTAAAGGCAAAGGAATGGTTTATTGGGGGGGGTTTAAGTATTTAAAGTTTGGTGTTAGATAGAAGTGTTTGTTTTTCCAATGAAGTCTAGATGACGGAAGCTTGAATAAAATAATTTATGCTAGGACAGTCTGTTCATTCTTCTGTAGCTGCCAGTGTTTTTTATTTCTATATAAAATAGTCTATTTATCAGTGTCATCTTGGTGAGATTTTGTAAAAACAGGGTCCATCTTGTTAAGGTACTCATCAAGACTTGAGGATGAATTCATTTCCAGCAGTACTACTCTCCTTTGCTTGCTAATTTTATCATCTCTCCATTCAGGTTCTTTACAGACCATGTGATATCTTTTAGAAGTATTCAAACTTTTTGATGTGTATATGTTACCCTATTCTGATGAAGGTTAGTTTATCCAAGAATGAAAGTGCTTAATTCTTGAACAAATCTGTTGTCCTAGTGAATTGTTTTGTGGTTGTAAATGAATTACACATAGCTCATATGGTGAGTAGAATACATTTACCATATATGCATGAAGGACTATATGCAGCATTGTTTGGGTAATATCTAAGCTACTTCTGAGAGAAGAAAAAGTGAAAGATTTTCAAAGGTGTACTGATGATGACGTGGAAGTGGAGATAATCATCAAAAATCATCACTGAGAAAAGACATTCAGCCTTGTCATTCTTTAAAGAAATAAATAAGTTGTGCCCAAGGCATAATGTGCTAATCTGCTTTTTATTTACCTCCATTCTGATGCTCACCACAGCCTATTTGATCTTCTGCCCTTTTCCTATCATTGCACCTCTCATTTCCTCTCTCTTCTTTAGCAGTATGTGATAAAATAACTAATCTGCTATCCATATCCCACATTTCTAAGTAACAGTATTAAAATTCATCCAGCCTCTTCTCTTTCAATCTCTTTGGAGATCTCCTATTAATTCCTAAATCCTACCATCTGTCTATAATATGTCATTCTTTTTCAGATGCCGTAACCCATATACTTCTTATTCATGACTTTTCTAGCACTCCTATCTGGACCTTATCTTCTACAAATTTCTTAGCCATCCACTTTGTGTTTTTTCAATATCTAAAACTACTCTGCCATGTAATCCTTTCGTTCTTCTTCCCCATTATCCTGATCTCTCAATGACTGATCCATTACCATAGCTGTAAGGTATTTCCTACAATCGGATGCTCCCAACCATATAACCTTCCATCAGCCTTTTACAAATGTCTTTCACCTCTCTAGATAAAGTAGTAAAAAATGTTTTTATCTCCCCTAAATGTTCCTGCTTGGACTAATTATATGTCTCACTAAATAGGTTATATTGGGGGCTATTAAGCTTTTGATCAGTTCTACTCTGCATTGCAATGTAAATTTCCCTACCAATCCATCTAACAATGTCCCCATTTTTCTCTTTTAGAGATCTCGTGGTGATGAAAGTTAAGGTTGCTGTCAACCTGTGTGCCCAGATGTCTCACCACTGACTGTGTGCTTAGGGTATTTCTATTGACGTGGTAGTTTGGAGGAACATAACCCTTGCTGAAGGGGATGATAATGCAGTTTTTGCATTAAGTTTGAGACCATGACTTTAGCACCAGTCATTAGTCTGCATAAGATCTTCTTGAAGGATGTTGACATCGCTAGCGGTTTCAGTGATTGCTCCCAGATTGCAGGCATCAGCAAACTTTGTCAGCCACAGTACTTTAGTTTTAGCCTGCACTTTAGAGAAATAGATTCTGAACAGTAGGGGTCCCAGAACTGATCCATGTGGAACACCACTGGTTACAGGTATGCTGGAGGAGATGGAATCCCCTATTTTGACTGTAAAAGTTCTATCAGTGAGCCAGGTTGCAACCCACTTAACAATTTATGGGTTGATATCCAGCTGGGTGAGTTTATCAATGATGCCTGAGTGGGGCATTGTGTCAAAGTCCTTGGCTAAGTCTAGGTTGGCCGTAATCGCAGATTTGCCCTTGTCTAGGGCTTTGTTGACTGTCTCAAAGAAGTCCACCAAGTTTAACAGGCATAAACTCCCCTTGACAAAGCCAAACTGGGTGGTGTTGAGCATTTGGAGATTTCCTATATTTTTGTTAATAAGGTCCATGATAATTAATTCCATGGTCTTCCAGATAACACTGGTCAGGCTAATGAGTCTATAGTTCCAGGGTCTGTGGCTGCATCCCCTTTGCGTAAAGGGCTGACAGAAGGCATTTTCCATTCCACTGGGACAAAGCCACTGCTTAGGCTGTGATTGAAATGCGTGCTCAATGGTGTTGTTAATTCCTGTTTCAAACCATGTAGAACAGTGCGGGATGTTGTCTGGTCCCATAGAGGCTATGTTTTTGGCCTTGGTGATGGCATTTAAGACCTGCTCTTTAGCAATACTAGGCAGGGGATAGGTGTTAGGGATGCTTTGGGGTAAATGTGGCTGGAACAGTGAAGTGAAGTTTTCAATGAACCTGTCAGCCAGCAGGTTTACTATATCCACAGATTCTATATATGTAGCTCCATTAACTCTGAGTGTAGTACAAATCTGGGCCTTACCTTTGAAGTTACGGATGTAACTAAAGAACCCCTTGTGGTTGTCCTTAGTTAGGGAAGCTAATTTTGATTTGTAGCTAGCTTTGGAGGACTTCACTAGGAGTCTTATTTTCTTGTTTAAGTTGAGGAGAGAGTGTTTCCAGTTTTGAGACTGCTGCTTCCTACTCTTAGACAGCAATTTCTTTCTTCTATTGTATAGCCTATTAATGGCAGTTGTCCACCAGGTAGGTTTGTTTTTCTTTGAAGATCTTGCTTTGGTTCTATCAGGTACAGCAGAGTCAATACAGTTGTACAGGTGCTTGTATAAAGCATTGGTGTATAACTCAGCATAGGTGTCTGTTCCATCAGTGGGAGGAGGGTCTATGAAGCTATATATAGGTTGTAATTGGCCTTGGAGAAGCTTTTTAGTCTAGTTATTGCTAAGGAGGGGGGCCTTGTGTTACACATACTTCTAGTGAGACTGATTTGTGGTCAGATCTTACCAGGGATGGTCACACACTAGGGGTGGTACAGAGGTACCCCATGTTGGTGAGCACCAGGTCCAGGATGTTTGAACCCCTTGCGGGTGTGTCAACCAGCTGGTCCATGGCATTGGAGTTAACAAAGTCCAGGAGCCTTTGGGCAAGTGAGTTAGAACACGTATAATTTTCCAGTCTATGGGCAGGTAATTAAAGTCACCCAAAACCAGGGTTTTTGGTTGTATCTTGATTGACTCAAGTAGATCCAAGTAGGCTGAGTAGATGTACTGATTCATGGAGGGGGTCCTATAGCTAGAAGTCAATTGTATCTAAAGTAATTCAAGGGAATTGTGCTGTTTACCAATCCAGAGGTGTATTTATTTTAATGAATATTGATGCACCACCTCCTTTAGTTCTCACGCCTTCAGTTTGTAGTCTGAACATGTGGAAGGAATATGCAGAGGTACCCCATGTTGGTGAGCACCAGGTCCAGGATGTTTGAACCCCTTGCAGGTGTGTCAACCAGCTGGTCCATGGCATTGTAGTTAACAATGTCCAGGAGCCTTTGGGCAAGTGAGTTAGAACACGTATAATTTTCCATTCTATGGGCAGGTAATTAAAGTCACCCAAAACCAGGGTTTTTGGTTGTATCTTGATTGACTCAAGTAGATCCAAGTAGGCTGAGTAAATGTACTGATTCATGGAGGGGGTCCTATAGCTAGAAGTCAATTGTACCTAAAGTAATTCAAGGGAATTGTGCTGTTTACCAATCCAGAGGTGTATTTATTTTAATGAATATTGATGCACCACCTCCTTTAGTTCTCACGCCTTCAGTTTGTGGTCTGAACATGTGGAAGGAATGTAACCTGGTATAGCTGGGATGCTCTCCACAGTCTTAAACCAGGTCTCACTGATACACAAATTTCAACATCTTCCAGGGTGAAGAGTGCTTCCAGTGAGTGCAGTTTCTGGTTTAGACTCCTAGCGTTTAGCAGCATACAGGTTATTTTTACTCTGGGAATTTATTTTCTTCTTGTGATATTGCCTAAAAAGGCACTATGGGGATGGCAGGAGCCTTAGCCAGTAATCAAAATCACAGGGGTGACAGATGAAGAGGTACAGGTACAAGCAAGCAAAATCTGAGGGTAATGCTACTCAATGCTAGAAGTCTAAACCTCAAAATGCACTCACTCGAGGCACTCCTTAAAATGGAGAACATCGACATCTGTGCAGAGACCTGGTTCAAGGCTCCAGAGAGCACTCCTGCATTACCAGGCTATAATTCATACCACAACTTTCGGCCACCTAACCTGGACTGAAACACTAAAGGTGGAGGCGTGTCCATATTCATTAAGGATATCCACACCTCCAGGCTAGTTGCTCAGCATAATGCATCTGAAATTATCCAAGTCCAACTAACTCTGGGCAAGACCGCAATCCAAATTGTAACTTGCTACAGATCCCCCACCATGCCCCAGAATTCCCACTCCTCATTTCTGGATACATTGGAAAATATTAGGGTGCAACTCAACACCCTAATAATGGGCGATTTCAACTACCCCACCATTAACTGGGAAAACTACTCATGTACCAACTCTTTTGCTCAACGTTTTCTGGAATTCGTAAATTCCAACACCTTGGATCAACTTATCCACTCCCACACCAGGGGCAGCAATATCCTAGACCTGGTCATCACCAGCATGGGTGACCAGTGTTCCACACCAGAGGTCAATTCCTCATTGGTCAGATCCAACCACAAGCTAATCACGCTAGACATCCACATACTGCCTCCACCCCCCATTAGGGAAACCACCATAAAAAATTTCTCCAAAGCCAACTTCATGCTTCTTAAGACAGAAGTGGCAAACCTCACGACACCCATGCAGATGGACAATAAAGGTAAGACTGCTGAATTCTACACAAATGGACTTTATAAGCACTTACACGAGTGCATGGATTGTGCTATCCCTAGCAGACCCAAGATGCTATCCTCCAAAAAAAGGAAGCCAATCTATTGGTCCCCTGCCGTAAACAAACTCTACAACAGAAGAAAAACTGCTGCAAAAAAGAGTAAAATCCCATGATTGAAGGAACTCCATGGTCAGCATCAGTAAGAAGCTGCGATCCCTCATAAAATCCTCCATAGCTAGTTACGAAAACAAAATTGCCACTGATTCTAGAGACAATCACAAAGCATTCTATAGCTATGTCAAGAATTTCAATGGCAACACTCAGATCTGCTCTGAGTTACAGCACAATGGCACTAAATATACAGAACCAACTGATATTGCCAACATCCTGGCAGATAGGTTCAGTGCTAACTTTACCCCCTCCAACCCCTAATGGGCCCATCTCTATACTGGAAGAATGCAAAGTTCCTGTAATCATGGCTGGACAGGTAAAAAACACACTCTCCAAAGCCAAGGACACAGCATCCATGGGACCTGACAACATCCCAGGCTACGTTCTACACGAGCTACAGAACGAACTGGCACCCCACCCAAGCACCGTGTTCAATCATAGCCTCACCTCAGACATTGTGCCCACTGAATGGCGCACACCGTTGGTTATCCCACTCCACAAAGGGGAAGCCACCATGGACTCTGGGAACTATCGCCCTATTAGCCTGATGAGCCTGGTCTGCAAGGCCATGGAACGTATCATGATGGAACTTATAAACAAAGACATTGGTAGTCTCCAAACTCTGGACCCCACCCATTTCTGGTATGTAAAAGGCAGATCACATCTCCTAAACCTGATAGACTTCTTTGAAGCAGTTGCCAAAGCCATAGATGAGGGTGAGGTGGTTCACATAACCTATCTAGATCTTGCCAGGGGTTTTGACACCATCTCCCACTCTGGAATTATAGATAAACTCACTAAACTAGGTATAAATCCCTATGTCACAAGATGGGTTGCCAACTGGCTCACTGACAAAACCCGCACTGTGAAAGTAGCAGACCCCAAATCCGACTTCAGATCAGTGATAAGTGGAGTACCACAGGGTTCAGTCCTGGGTCCTCTCCTGTTTGGTATCTACTTCTCTGAAGTACAGGATAACACAGAAGGTATTTGGCTAATGAAGTTCGCAGATGACTGCAAACTAGGAGCCATAATCAAAACTCCTAACGATGTGGACATCCTACAAAAAAGGGCCTCACTGAGACAGATGCCTGGTGTCAAAGCCATGGCTTCAAGCTCAATGCCAAAAAGTGCATTATCATCCCCTTTGGTAAAAACTCTGTAGCCATGAACTACCACATAGGTGGTAGTCTACTTAACACTGAAAGTGTGATAAGAAACCTTGGAACACAGGTGGACAGTAGTCTCTCCTTTGATAATCACATTGCCACAGTAGTCAGGACTTCCTTCTACGTGACACACCTCATCACAAAAGGGTTCTCATCCAGGAAAAAAGAGGTAATTGTTCCCCTCTACTCATCACTCATTAGACCCATTATAGAGTACAATGCCCCTTTTGGTATGTACCTCACAAGACATCTACAGCAATTGGAAAGGCCGCAGAAATACCTCACAAAGAGGACTACCAGCCTCAAACAGATACCCTACGCAGATCATCTCAAAAAACTCCAACTTTACTCTGTCACATATCACATACTTAGAGGCGATCTCTGCCTAACATACAAAGCAATCTCAAACTGAGAGCTGTTAGACATGCTCCACTTAAAGAAATCACATTCCCTCTGAGCTACATGCTCTAAGGACATAAACCCTGTCACCACAATAAACAGAACATGCTGGAGGAATAGATTCCTGTCCCAGAGACTTCCCATACTCTGGAAAAAACTACCTATCTATATCAAACAAAACTACTCATTAGCACTCCAAGAAAAATCTTGATGCTTGGATGGGAAATAGGAAATTCACCCTGGGGTTCACCTCTGTGGCTCTATTTGACAGGGGCACAGGAAAATAATTTTCTTGGGTAGTGAAAGCTAGGGTACTTTTTTGGCTAGGCGTATAAGGGCCCTAGGGCCAATAGCCTAGTACCTACCTATGAACCTATGAAGACCATGTCTGGCAAAGCATCAAGGGCTGTCGACCATGTCATCCCAGATTGACAGATACTGGATACCCTTTGAATGACACCAGAAACTAAGCCAATTATTGAATCAATCATTTTTGTTTCTATTGTGGCATTATCCTAGGCGAATGTAAAATGTTGCTTAAGGTTAGGGACATACCTGCCTGAGACACACAGTCTGAGAGCTCAGTCATGTCTCTCTTCATATAGTCCAGGGAGGTAAGTCTCAAGTCGTTCACACCAACATGGACTATGATGGAGTCATAACAGTGCCTGTTGTTGAGAGACTTGAGTGTGTGTGTGATGTGGCAGATCCTGGCAATTGACAGACAGCTGACTATGACCTTTTCCTTATCCATCCTGGTGATACAGACATCTGTGTGTCTCACAACTGAGTCATGTATGACTAAGATGTTTATTTTTGTGTTATGCCTTAGGGGCTTGACTGGTGAGACACTGGTGTGTGATATATTATATGTTCTATGTTCTGCAGAGGATATATTATGTGATGCATGCTTCTGTTTGTGTTTGGAAGGGATCTGATATTTAGATAAGCTTCTCATAAGGACCTCCACATATGTAGGTTTATGTTTTATTGGTTTGGTGGGTGCAGGAGGTGAGGTATGCATGCTGACAACCTGTTTAGTATCAGATGGACTGACTGGTGAGCGAGAGATCCTGGATTCTAGCTTCTTGATATAGCTGCATCTCTCACATAATGAATTTGTGTGGACTAGAAGAACTGAGTTGTCAGTGTACATGAGGCAATTGCTACACTACCTCAGAATGCCCATGTTGACAAGGCTGGCTGGAGAAACTGCGGGAAATTGCCTGTCCATAATGCTAGATAAGTTGATATGGTCAGAAAATAGGGAGAGACAAGAAGGAACAGGTAAAGTAGAGGACAGGAGAAGTGGACAAAAAATATGAAGGGTTAGTGGGTAGGATCTGGATTGGTACCACAGGAACTTTGCTGAAGAAATATTAGCTTTCTGTGCCTAGCAGTTCTCTCTATCTGATTCCCTCGGTGCTCCTTCAGTTTACCTAAATGCAGAATCTAAAAGTAAAAAAGTACATTTAAAGTGCATTGCCCTGTCACAAAAGTACCAAAACATTGTGCCTGCAAACTTAACTTTTGCTCCCTGATTTATAGTTTTATGCAAAGAGTGTAATGCACCTGTCTACTATCAGACTAAGTGATAGATTTTTTCTCTCTCTCTCTTGCCAGTTCCAGCTGGGACAGGTTCTTCTCTTGTGCATTTTCATTACCTTCTCTACCCTATTATAATTAACAACTCCTCTCTTCTGTCTCCACTCCCACTGCACTCTCCTCCACTAGTCCCACTACTTTAATCCCTCCCCCAACCCCATCAACCCTACCTCTATTTCCATCTCACTTAATTCATATAAGTATCCCCCCCTTATCCCCAGTATCCCTTACTAGTACAAATTACTACCATCTTTTAAACTCTTCTCTTCTTTCTTAAGCACTACTTATCACTCATCATGATACCTCTTTATCTCTCTGCCTTACTCCTCCTTTTCCTTTCACTCATACCTCATACCACATTCCACTTTACTATCAAACACCTTTTCATACTTTTCCCATCATGCATATCACCAGCATCCTCCCTCAATTACAGCTCATCTCTTCATCCCTATTTCATATCACAACTTCACACTATTAAGACTAACACATTTCCAAACACCACTCTTACCTCTACTCTGAAATCAAGATGTACTGCTACCTTGAACCTCCTCACATATATTGTTCCTTTCCTGGATACAGTTCTCTTAGACAGGGACATCTACCCCAACCCAGGACCACCTGCCTCTACCTCTCTCAAATACCAACCTCATACCTCACCCCACCCCCAGTTCTCCTGTCATACCCACTCTCTTCTCTTAAATCATTACATATTATCTCCTTAAGTATCCAAAACCTAGTAAATAAAATCACAGAACGGCATTCCTGGATTGGTAACATTTCCCCCCCATATCTTTTCTCTGTCTGAAGCCTGGTTGAAACCCCATATCTCAAACACAGAAATCTTACTTCCAGGCTATAACATCTTCCTCTGTGACAGAACCAGTAGGAGGGGTGGAAGTGTTGCCATCTTCTACTCTGAACAACTCAGTCTCTCTCCACTCCCCATTTCTATACCTAGCTTTGAGCCTGCAAAACTCCTTATTGTAAAGTGTCACCTAAACCCACATAAAAAATTGCAATAACCTCCATCTACATACCTCCTGGGAATAGTATTCCTATTCTTGAAAACATTCTCTCCTGGCTTGCTCAATATATTCCGTATGAAGCCATTATCCTTGGTGATGTTAATATTGAGTGGACTAAACTATCTACTACACCTCTTTGTTCTATTTTCAGCTTTCATCGCTTCCACAAACTTATATCCTCCCTTACTCGGACTAATCAAAACTCCACTTCAGGACCTACCATGGACTGGATTCTTATGTCAGATCCCAATCTTTATCATAACCCTGGCACACTCCCAAACTCACTTAGTGACCACGCCTTACCTTTATCCAAAGATTCTCCAATCATACTCCCAAATATCACCTCTACAGGGAATGTCGCAAACTCTCCCATTTCAATCCTGATACTTTTAACTCCACATTGTTTAACATAAAATGGTCCTTCATTCAACACCTCCCTCTCAGTGAGGCTGTAACATCTTTGAATAAGATATTCCTAGACATATTTAACGCCACAGCACCCATCTGAAAAAAATCAGAATAAATTCTAACTCCGCCCCTTGCTTCATAAAACATACCCACTCCATTATGCATAAAAGAGACCGTGTCTGGAAAGCCAGGGTTAAAAATAAGTCCCCTGCTCTACTCCAAAGATACAAAGAGCTTAGAAACCTCTTTAAAAAACTTAACAAAAATAAGAAAATTTTTTCTGTTCCAAGCATTGTAGCCTACATAAAAATCAAAAAATATTCTGGACTTCCATTAATTATCATCTTTATCCTGGCAACCCATCAACTCCCAATCCCTTCCCACATACTACAGCTACTGAAACTGTTTCTATGAAGTAGTTGTTAAGGAGAGTTGCAAACACCTTTCAATATCTTCTCATTTAAACCTGTCCCTACCTCCTTCATCTAATCTCTCCATTCTAAACTCAAACCCTGCTCCCCCTCTGCTGATAAACTACCTTCCTACTTTCATAAAATTGCTGCAGAATCCATTGGCTACCCTGTCTCTCTACTTATAAACTGTTCCATTACCGAAGCCTGTGTCCTCGATATCTAGAAATCCTTCTACACAATCCCTCTTCATATGGGTGGGAACTCTACAGATCCTTCTAATTATAGGTCCATTGCCATCCTATCCCCATCTCCAACATTTTGGAAAACTATATTCACATCCAGTTACTCAACCACCTACTTGATAATAATCTGCTAACTTCCACCCAACATGGATTTAGACCCCACCACAGCACTTCCACTGCACTACTTTCCTTTAGCCAAACAGGTGCAGAGGCCAGGGACACCAACATGTTAGTCTCCTGTTTATTCCTTGATCTCTCTAAGGCCTTTGACTCGGTCTCTCATTCTAAACTTCTAACTAAACTATCCAACCTTAATCTCTCCAGTTTCTCTATAAACTGTTTCCCAAGTTATCTCTCCAGTAGGCAACAATCCATTCACTGGCAAACTCTCTTCTTCCCCTTCCTTCTAGTCAACACGGGTGCTCCAAAAGGATCTATCTTAGGCCCCCTCTTGTTCAATATTTTTACTAATCATCTACATTCTGTCTCTAACCTCTCAACACTCCTACAATATGCTGATAATTCTATTCTTATCACCACTGCCCATAATATTCCCTATCTTTTAGCTCTAACTCAGGATACCTTTTCTTCAGTTGAAACATGGCTCTCAGACATCAACTTGTACTTAACCCTAAAAAAAAACTAAAATCCTTCTCTTCTTTCCTAGAACACTGGCACATAACAAATCTTCATTTTCCATCACTTCTCTCAAGAATACTATTATTAGACCTGAACCCCATACCAAACTACTTGGACCCACTATTGACAATGAACTAAACTCTGATGTACATATCCAACAATGTATAAAAAACACCAGAAACATGGTCTACTTTTATCGTAATCAGAAATTCCTTACACCCTCCTCTAAACCCTCCCTAGCTCAGTCTATTACCCTGTCTAGTGTATGCAGCCCCTATCCTTACAAATATTCAATCTACTCTACTCTCCAAACCTGAACAAACATACAGTAAAATAGCCAGATTTGCCACTAATCTCCCTTACAATTTCCATTGCTGTCTTATCCTTAAGGCACTTCAATGGCCCGAATTCTCTAACCAACTATTACTTCATTAATTACATATTACCCACTCCATCCTGAATGATCCCTCTTCCTGCCCCTTTATCTCTAACCTAGTATCTTACTACAGACCCTGACATCACCTTCATACAACTGACAAACTCCTCCTTGATCTCTATAAACCTAACAAGAGTATTGGAAAGTCCCTTTATAAGTACTCAGTACCCCATGCCTGGAACACACCTCCACTAAATATAAGACACATCTCCCAAGAACACCTGTTTAAATGTGAACTTAAATACTACCTACAAAAAACCTAGTCCTGTCCCATGTCAAACTCTCACATGACAACTTTTTCACTTAGTCATCTTTTACTCTTCTTTTTTATACCACCTCTTATTCTGCTCTTCTTTCTGTCATGTAATATTACTTTATTTTTTCTGTATTTAAGTACAAAATAGCTATTTCAATACTATGTCTCATGTTGTCAAATGTATCTCATACTGTATGCTTTTGCAATTTTATTTTTTATTTCTATTTCAGAATGCAGTGATGTGAACTGTAGCGAATGTACCTCATGTTATGTGTTTGTACAGTTGACCACTTTCTTTATGCTATCTTTTATAAGATTGTAAATTATCTGGAGCTTTTCTTCTCTGGTCTCCTCAGAAAATGGGTCTGTGGCTCAGTTGGACTAACCCAGTTAACAAATGTCAAATAAATAAATAAATAAACAAAACTGTATCACCTGTCAGTGAGGGACAATCATGAGAACTCACAGATGGAGCACCAGCAGGGTACTAAGGGAACATTTCAAGCAAAAGTGTTTGCATCTATAACCACCAATGGTGCCCACTGCTGAGTGGCAGTGTATGATGCACAAACACGGTGCTAGGTAGCAAACAAGCACAAAACTGATCAAAGCAATTTGACCAATAAAAGAGCTCAAAACTGAGCCCTGTTCCAGCAACCTTCAATCAGATGAGTTCTAACTGCATACCCCTGCCACTGGGGTGTAGGGTACGCCTCTCCAACAAAAGATGGCCTGATTAGTGCTCACGTTGTATACATAGGACTAGATTCAGCAGGTCTGAATCTAGTCTATGCTACAGCAAAGTACAACAAATTTAGATAAAAAAACTGCTCAAATAAGCAGTGATATGGTAAAAATGCAGTTCAAAAGTACAATATACAGTGAAAATTTCTACTTAAGTTCTGTAGAGATCAGCAGAGGGCTTGGATTTGCTTATCTAGCAAATGAGAGCAAACTGATTTAAACAAATTAAATGATTAACCAATAAAAAAGCTCAACATTGAAGGTTGCTGGAACAGGGATCAATCAGATGAGTTCTAACTGCACACTCCTGCCACTGGGGTGCAGGAGAACCCTCTTCAACAAAATATGGCCTTGTTTAATGCTCAAGTTATACAAGCAGAGCTAGATTCAGCAGGTCTGAATCTAGTCTATGCCACAGCAAAGAAAGTGCACCAATTTCAGAAAAAAAATAGTTCAAATAAGCAGCATAATAAGCCTTCTACCATCAATTCCCAGCTCTGAAGGCCAGAAGCTACTGTCTCCTCCCACAAGAGTGTAGACCACAAACCTTCTTAATGTAAAATAACTGGCCTGAAGCCAGGGTTGCCAGATTTTCGACTGTCCAGGTAGGGACAAAAAAAGTTTTTCACAGCAAGTGAAGACTAAAAAAAAAAGTCTTTCATAGCAAGTGAAGACTACAAAAAAAAAAAAAAAAAAAAAAAAAAAAAGGTCTTCCAAGCTAGGTCTTTAATGCATCAGACTTCTGCATTAAACAAAAGTAGCTCTGTGTTTATTTTTTTTTTTGATTGGCTGGGCCAATCAAAAATAAATAAACATGGAGCTACTTCTGTTTAATGCAAAACATCTCAGTTCCGCATTAAACAGAAGTAGCTCTGTTTTGCGATTTTTTGATTGGCCCGTATACCGGTATATGGGCCAATCAAAAATCGCTAAACACGAGCTACTTCTGTTTAATGCAGAACATCGCAGTTCTGCATTAAACAGAAGTAGCTCTGTTTTATGATTTTTTGATTGGCCTGTATACCGGTATACGGGCCAATCAAAAGTCACTAAATACAGAGCTACCTCTGTTTAATGCATAACTGCGATGTTCCGCATTAAACACAAGAAGCTCCGTGTTTAGCGAAACAACACAAAGTAGAGGCTGCCTGGGATTTAAACCAGCAGTGCGGGACTCGGGATCAGGCTGCTGATCTCGGGACAGTCCAGCTAAAATAGGGACGTCTGGCAACCCTGCCTGAAGCCCAAGTGCTTAAACCAAAAGGCTTAGAATAACAGTAGCCATTTAATCAAGATACTAACAAGCAGTAATAAATGCAATTGAACATTTTTAAGAACAAACAGCAAAAGAAAAATAAAATAAAAGTAGGAAGAAACACAAATACAGTAAGACCATCTGAATAAAGTATATTTTTATAGGTTAAGTGGGAAAGGAGGAAACAGAAGATAATTCAGATTTGAAAAACTAAGAGGGTGGGCCTTCCTAAATGATCTCTCTCTACTCAGTAAAATAAGCTGATGAGATGAGACAGAGGAATTTCCAAAATCAGATTTATAGTAGGGGCAGGCAACTCAAAAGCCACCATGTTTAAGAACACAACAACAATTGGGCAGATAGGAGGGAAGAATAAAATGCAGCCTGAGATCAACAATATTCAGGCAGAGTACAGCAAACAGACCAAACAAACACTTCAGCTAAATAGAGATATTTCTAACTAAAAGGGAAATGCTGTTTCTCAGCTCCTCCCACTAATTAACTGATGTTATCCACTGTTTTCCAAGGAATTCTTTGCTAACTTTTTTAATTGATCCTAGCTAAGACCTCTTAAAACTCCAACAGAACAGAAAACGTAAAACAAAACAAATGTAATACAAGAATAAGATACAAAGTAGGAGTGACCAAACCTTAAATGAAAAGCTTCAATTAAAAATAGAATGCAGCCAGAGATCAGCAATAGTCAGAAATATTTCTTTTTGTCATTTATCATAAGAATCATCATTTTACAGGTGAAATCTCAATACTGAGTCATTCTCAAAAATTTTCAATCATATTTAAAACATTGGGAAACTTCTCATACATGTTTTCTAAAACAGGCATATAATTTTGCTTTCAAGGCCTGTCTCCCTGTTTAGCTATATCCTAAATCTCTTTACCAAATACTCAACTATTAAGAGCACTTCCCTGATAGGAAACAACTCTGCCTCATCTCTCACATTAAATGTAATTTCTCTCTCTCACACACACACACACACACACACACACACACACACACACAGATTACTCACATCTATAAGCAGACTTAACACATTCTCCCCCTTCAACCCCCCCCCCCCGTTTTGATTCAATATTGCAAATATATTCCATTAGATATGACCAGAGGCCTGTTTAATATCGAAGAAAACTAACCATCCTCAATACTTCCGATTTTTATTTGCCTTTCCCCTCATCATTTATTAAAACTCTCCAGTGATTAACCAATGACTGCCCCTTTACAAAATATGTCTGTTCCACTCCTATTAAGAAATGAAGTGCTGTTTACAATCTAACCATTAATACTTCCAGAAAAATGTTTGAATCTACATTACAAAGATATATTGATCTATAATTGTAAATAAAAACTGGGCAACACTGAATATAATATCTGTGGGTGTGGATATGAAATGCATAGTATGGATCATTAATGGAGCTCAAACTGTTAACATGAGAAAACAGGATTATGAGGAGTAGGTTTCTCTGTTGCTAATTCTAGGCTCGACACAATGCACTTATAGTGTTGCATTTAGCATCTAGCAGTGGGCATAGTTGTCAAAGTGGCATAAAATGGGTAGACTTGGCAGCGGGAAGTAAGACACACACTGAACAGAGTTTGTATTGGTATGGACATTATGGAGATAGCTTGAGTTCAAACTGAAATCTGTATAAATCTTACTTTTCAAAACAAATAGGTAAGAATTTGCCTTTGGAAGTTTATATTTGATATCAGCATGTAATAATTGTATTTTGCTGCAGAAGAGGTTTGTTTCCCATATATTTTATATAAAATATTGAGTATACAATGATGACTCCATGCATGGAAAGATGAAGTAGCAATAGACACTGAGATATTGTTTATTTTGCAAAGAGCTGTAAAGCAGGGTAGGACAGTTTTTATTGACTGCTTTCAGACAAAGAAAAAGCCAAATATTTTTTTAAGTATTTTGGTCCATTCAAGTGGATGATGTTTCAGTAAAACAAGGACAAGCTAATACAAGAGATATATCATCATATAAGCATTGGTATAGACTGCAAACTCTATCAAAGCCCAAGGTTCAACTAATTACATCATGTTTAACACTAATATTCCTTCAAGCCAGCAATACTTCATAACCCATTTGGCATACTATCATGTAGCAAGTTCTTCTAGTAGTATCCACTACCGTTTTTACTGTCCTGAGTTTCTCTCCCAGTGTCTGTGCATTGCAGTTCATCCATCCATCCATCCATCCATCCATCCATCCATCCATCCATCCATCTTCAACCATGTTAACTTATTCTGTGAATTCATTTCAGATCCCAGGTTCCACTTCTGTAACAGCAGGTACTTCTCTAAGGCCTTTAACTTGTCCTAGTACTATATCTCTCTGTCCCTCCCTAGCAAATACCTTTGAAATGCATAAACCTAACAGACTCTTAAGATCAAATTGTCACAACTTAATCAAATTGCACAGACCCTTACTTCCAGCTGGAAATCAACTGATGTCCTTCTCACTAGCACGCCTCTGGAGCTCTCTTCCAGCCTCCATCTGCATTACAAAGAGTCTCTCCTTGTTCCAAACCTCACTTCACTCATATCTAACCTCACAATGGATATGCTCATGCCCCCCACCCTACCTAATAACTGCTACACTTTCTTCCTAATCTTCTAACCCTCCTGTAGACCCATTAATGCCTACCTTACTTCGTTAACACTAGAAATACTAAAGAAAGTTAAACTGGCATTTTGTGTTACTCCTTATAACAAATACTACCCACTATTAATCCAGATGTTTGTTCAAATATGACAATCTTTGATGAAACTCATTGTAAATGCCTATTTTCCTCCAACATATTTTTTCTTAGTTACTGTATTAATATATAATTACATTTCCAATTTGTGACAAATGTGTTTTTTTTAATGTGTACTTCAAATTTGTTCCCACTTTGTATTATGTAATCAACCTTCTGGAGCTTTTCTCCCCAGGACTCCACTGAAAATGGGCCATTTGTGGCCCAATGGACTATCCTGGCAAACAAACTGCAAATAAATAAATATATCTTCTATACCCCTTTCACATACTGCTAGCTGTCTGTAGCCAATGATTGCAACAACACCTTTACTGTATACATTTACCAAATGCAGAGTATTCTTTTTTTTTTTTTTTTTAATATTTTTTTTCATTTCCAAAAAAAAAGAAAACACGAATGCAGGTTATTTATGACAATGAAGTATTTACAAATTATTTAAAAAGGTAGGCTAAAACCTCTAAACAGATATCAAACATTAAAACCAAAATAAAGTATTTACAAGGGTGTCTATTGTTGACATATAATTGACTTTCTATACAATTGTTTCCTGATTATAATCTGCTGCAGTCATTATTCTCCAGTATTTCAGTTACTTTTTGCCATGCTATGTATAATGATGTAGTTCTTTCAGTTCTTCCTTTAATAGTGTTCATTTCCAATTGCGATACTGCTGACACCATATTCATGAATTGCTTAAAAGTTGGAGAAGCTTTGGATTTCCAGTTTGATGTAATGTTCTTCCTTGCAATAGCTAGGAGAGTCCATAAGATTACATATTTTGTTCTTGGCACACAGTCGGGTACAGGTGCATTAAACAAAATAATAGATTTGGAAATCTGGAATTTATCATTGAATACCATTTGCAGAAAATAATTTATTTTATCCCAATATGGTTTAATCAAATGGCATTCATAGAACATATGTTGCCAGTCTGCTTTTATTGATAAATCACATCTCCAGCAGCCAATATTTTTCTTAAACATAAGTTCCATTTTATGAGGGGTTACATAAGATCTGTGTATGAATTGCCATGTAAAAAGCCTCCAATGTAATGAAAGTGATGTCTGCTTTGGAGAGAGAAGAATTATTTTTTTATCTCTGTCATTTGGCACATGTCCATTAACTGATCTATAATAATTCCATATTTTGTCATTATTATGCATTTTTATTTTTTTTTTGTTTTATAAATAGATGATAAGTATCCCTTTCCAGTAATGGGTTGATTCGTTAGTAATATTATATGTTCTATAAGGTTAGGAACATTTTGTCTTATTGATGGTTGCATTGTTTCTTGTTTGCTTAATATATACTGTCTTAATTCTTGTACATGTAACTACGAACTATCTTCCATATTTAATTTCTGTTTAATCTGGTCTATTGTCAGAGGTTTTCCAGAGTTTAGCAATTGATGCCAATATATTAATCCCTTTTCTTTAAGCATGTTGACTACTTCCATATTAAATGTTATTATATTACCTTGTGTGTATGCTACTGGATATAAAAGAAATGACCATGCTTTAATATCAGGATTGCTATTAATAAGATTTTGGAAAATTTTTAATGTATAAGTAATGTATTTGGAACTTATATTTTTATTCTTATGTATCATCATACATTCCTTCATCAGCCATAGAAAATTGTTTGGTATGAAATCTGTATACTTATTTGCTACTACAAATCCTGATTTTAACCAGATTCTCTCATGAACTAGCTTCCAATTTGATGTATATTTTGTATTTAGCCATAATGATATTGTTTTAATAATGGATGAATGCAAATATATTTCTATGTCTGGTAAACCTATGCCACCTATATCCCAATCATCTAGATGATACTTCATAGCTATCCTTGTTTTTTTTGGATACCATAGGAATCTCACCATTAAATCATTTAATTGTTTTAGGTGCGATTTAGCTGGTGGCAAAGAACAAGCTTGTATGACATAAAGAATTTTTGGAAATATGATCATTTTAATTATATAAAGCCTTTCTTCCATTGAAAAGAAGAATTTATTCCATCTTTGTATTAGATTTTTAATATTATTTAAGGTCTCTTTATAATCTGTTTCAATTGTAGTATCTAGGTTGTTAGTTATTATAATTCCCAAGTATTTAATTATATTATCGGTAGAGATATATTTATGGTATTTTTTATTTAGATCTTTTTTATTAGTATTTATAAGCAATACATTTGTTTTGTTCTCATTAAATTTAAGACTTGAAAAGTTTTGAAAGTTTTGAATTGAGTCCCATAATGCTTTTAAACTGCTATTATTATTTTTTAAGGTAATTAAAATATCATCAGCAAAAATTTGAATTTTAAGCTCTAGGCTGTTGTCTAGTTGTATTCCTTCAATATTTTTATCCATACGTATATTATTTGCTAAGGGTTCAATGACTAGCACAAACAATAATGGAGAAAGAGGGCAGCCTTGTTTTGTGCCCTTAATTATTTTAATAGATTTAGACAGACAAGATCCCAGTTTTATATAAGCCAATGATTTTTCATATAATAATTTTATTAACAAAGTGAAGTTGTTTGAGAAGCCATATTCTTCTAAAACTAACCACAGGTATTCCCAGTTCACTGAATCAAATGCGCTATTTATGTCTAAGCTAATAACATTCATTTTGTTTTTTGTGACATTTATATAATCAATTAAGGAAAGAATTCTTTTAATGTTGTCATAAGTGTTCCTATCTTTTATAAAACCTGTTTGATCCTCCTCTATCAAAAGTGGTAGTAATTGTTTTATTCGAGCAGCATGTATTGCCATAAAAATTTTATAATCTATATTAAGAAGTGAAATGGGTCTGTATGATGAACATTCACTGGGATCTTTATTTTGTTTCAGAATTGGTGATATTAATGTGTAGTTCCAAGAAGGAGGAATGTCTTTACCATTTTAACTGATGTAAAGACATTCAATAACAACAGCAAAGCCTCATTTGATAGTAATTTAAACATTTCTGGGGTGATATTATCTATACCTGGAGCTTTGTTTAATTTTAGCTTATTTACTTCAGCTTTAAGTTCTGTCATTATTTGTTTATCTATTAGTTGTACCTGCTCCTCTAATAACCTAACTTTAACATTGTTTTTGAGAAAAGCTTTCAATGCTGAATGTGTTTCTGTTTTCTCATTTTGATTATTAAGTTTATGAAAAAATAGCCTAAAAGCTTCTAGTATTCCTTCTAAATCAGATACTTTCTTTTTTGTTTCTGTATTATGTATTTCCTTGATTTGATTTGTTTTAATAATCTTTTTAGTCCTATTTGCTATTCTTCGTTGGTTTTTAGGGTTCATTGAATAGTAACATAGTTTAATTTTTTCTAAGTTGTTCATTGTTTTGTGGTGTAGCGTCTCTGAGTATTTTTTATTAGTATCTTCTAGTTCTTTTATTAAGTTGGTGTTTCCATTTTGAATATCAAGCTTTAAATTATCTACTTTTGACTGTAATTCCATTAATTCCTTATTCCACTGTTTTTGTTTATTTTTATACCATCCCACTGCTCTTCCATATAGGTATGCTTTCAATGCATCCCATATATATATTTCAGATACATCTTTTGTAAGATTGATATCTAGGAATGTTTGTGTCTCTTTAATATAAAATTCCTTAAAATCTTTGAGATTTGTTATGTAAGATGGTATTCTTGTTACTGATATCCTTCTCTTGAAACATAAGTCTATCTCAAAGCGTTATGGTGTTATGGTCCGAAAATGGACATGAAATTGTCTTGACTTTATTTAATTTAGAGGTTAAATCCTTTGCTATGTACACTCTATCTATTCTAGAGTATGTATTATGTCTATGGGAAAAATGTGTAAAGAATAGTGAATCTGGGATAGCATACTCATTTATGTCAACTATATTAAAAGTTTCAACAAACTCAGATAACAACTTTGTTAAAGGTGATCTCTTACGTGTAGTTTTAGTATTTGTGTCAGTTTCTTTTATAATGCAATTGAAATCTCCAGCTATGATTAAATTGGCTTTGGTATATTGTACAATGTCTTCTAAGTGTTGTTTGGCCACTCTAACACCTAGTCCTGGTATCCAATAAATATTCACTAATGTATATATCATTTCACTGATAGATATTGTCACTAGACAAAACATTCCTGAGTTGTCATGGAACGTGTTTATGATTTTAGGCATTAAAGTAGTGTTTTTCCACAAAATTGCTACTCCCCTTCGCTTTTGATTATAGGTGGAACTTACTAGTATTGTATAATTTTTATTGTTTATTTTATTTATGTCTTCCTGTGTAAGGTGAGTTTCCTGTAAAAATACTAGTTGCGCTTCACATAGCTTTAAATATCTATAAAGACTTCCCTTTTGCAGCTATTATTTAAACCATTTACATTAAGAGATATACATTTTGCAATTGGATTTATATTAGCTTTGCTTTTATCCATATTCATATACTCGTAACAATGTGTAGATGTGTGTACATGAAGAGAATGACTTGTTCTTTCTTCTTCCAACAGTATTACAATAGATTATAGACACCCAATAAAAGTAAATTACAAGATCATAATTGAGAACAATATAAGATAAACAACCACCAAACCCCTCCATGAGAAAAAACATCTCATCCTTGAATGATCTAATCATTCAAGCGATCTCTCTAAGTCTGCATTTCAGCATCCTCCCCCGGCCCCGCCATATGGTAGTTTTATAATGAAAAGTATCTTATATATCTTTTAAGTATACATGTATCTGTCTTTACAGATTACTTAAATACAGTCTTTATCTATTTTTAATATTTTATAAAACACTAAGGCAACACAGCTATACATAGATTTAATACTTAACTATTTGGTTTTGTTTAAATTGTAAAGGAAAATATTTTATTTTAATATATATTTTGTGAGCAATAATGGTTATGCATCTTAAAAATAATATGCTTGCTGTCTATCTCCCTTATAGTGTGAGTGGCAGTCATAGGTATCAAATTTATTGTAATGGTCTACCTATATATATATATATATACATATATATATATATATATATACATATATATATATATATATATATATATATATATACATATATATACATATACATACATACATACACATACACACACATATATATATATATATATATATATATATATATATATATATATATATATATACACACATACATACACACATATATGCATACATACATAAAAAAAAAATGTTAAGCATTATATGCATCCGTTAACCATGCCACAAGTTGATTAAATCAGAAAGTATCCGTAACAATGAATATAATGTTACATTTGTATTGTCATTTATCAGTAATCTTATAGTGTTCTTTTAATTCAAAAAGTCATATTTTAGTGGTATGAATGCTACTAATTTGTTTTTGGCATTGGTATTATATAGTTTAAGACTATATTTCTTAGCAATTCCTATATATTTATTAGTGCCACTGGCATATTTCATCGCTAGTGTACCACATATGTCATATGTCAAATAACAATTCATACTCCTTATGATATTACAGGATTTATCTGCAGCATTATAACTGTAAGGTTGGAAAATATGAGAAGCAAAGTAGGCTTTAAATATGCTATAACACAATTGTTTGGTACTTATTACTGTCAACTCTTCTACATACACAGGAAAAGATAACCTTATATGACCATCAACCATTTTCCTTCATTTTTCTCTTCATCCTTCTATTCTCCATTTTTAATAAATATTTGTTTCTATTGTGGCTTCTTTAAATTTAGTGAGGGTACTCCATATCATATTATAGATAATATACAACGTTCAAACAGAGAACATGCCCAATATAGAGACATATTCTCAACTCAAGTGGTCCACACCATATATTTATAACACTGCAGTCAGAAATATACTAATGAATATGCAATAACTAGCAGCTTTGCAGCATGTGTGTGTCTCTAACAAGTACATACCTATAGGATATTAAAAAGAATAGATAGCACGCTCTTGTTTCATAATTAACAAATGCACACAGCCTGGTATTTACTTTCATAGACAGAAATTAGACCTGTTACTTATATGCATATCAGGTACCAACAGCAATATGTTAGTAAATGCCTATGCTATTCAAATCATATTTTAATGCTTGATATGAGATGTAGCTGACAATGGCTTTAGCATTTGTGATGTTATATAATATATATTCAGTATTATAAGTAAAAGTATGTTGCATGTCTATTTGCAATCTAAGGTTCAAGGCTGATCAGTTTAGACATACAAGACAATCTCTTTAGCCTTGGTTATATAATGGGAGTTACTGTGTCTCTACACAACCATTCATTTTCAGTGAGGATGTTCAATATTAATATAACTTGCCTTTAATAAAAGCATACTTATAATTCAGCAGTTCTTTCCTATATATATATATAACAAAATCATAAGCAAGTCTGAGATTTTTTTCTTGCTCATTACTGCTTAATGATTGTGCTACTTGAACGATTTAATATTTACAGAGTATCTTGATAATTAAACAGCAACTCCTTTTTACGCTTAAAATGCCAAATAACACATAGCTACATTCATGAACCTTAACTGACTTACTATCCTTAAGGTTGAGTATGCAGAGTATTCCTGATGCATCATTGCCTTAACTCAGCAGCAATAAAACCTCAGCCTGTCAAGACTGTACCTGTTTGCTATAAAATTCAATATTCTGTTTCCTATACCCTCTCAGAAGCCTTATATATGCGCAGCTGCATCACAGCCATAGCCATAGATATACTCCTTCCATCCACTTCAGAAGGAACCCATTCAAACAACTACATCATTTCGGTCTGACACTAATTATATTTAGTGAATCTATGATGACTGAAAATGAGTAATTCATTAGCAACTAGAAATTATTTCAGCATAGCTCTTAAGAGCATTTCCATAAGATTCTCTATTATGGGTATGATATTTACTGATATGCAATTACCTGTCACATTCTGTATCCTATCTGTTGTGCCAAAGGACAAATATCCTTAAGAAATGAGCCAAATGCAAACTATGCAAGATAGTCAGTGGTTGATATAGCAACCCCTTTTAGTTCCCTAAGTGCTTACTATGGCAGTCCATCGAGACCATGAGTTTTTCATATCTTAACATAGTTAATTCCCATACTTGTCCATTTTTTATATCCCACACCCCCAGTTTACCTTCCTGAGCAGGTGCCCTTCCTTCTCTTGCTCTTGCAGATACTGAAATGGTGACTGTTTTGAACATCTCAGAGGTCAGTTTTGCATAAGTGTTTTATACCACCACCATTTTCTTTTTTAAAACAATAGCTTATTACATGATTTTCCTGCAGCTTCATTTTCTCTTTCCATGCCAGCTTAACGTTACCTCACCACATTAAAGGCATTTCTCTTTAGGACTTCATCATACTGAAAGTTGAAACATTTTCCATTACAGACATTTCAGCATCCAGTGAACTGGCTTACTTGTGTTTTGTTTTTATATTCTGCATTTTGTTCTCACCACAACATCTTGTATTATACAGTCACCTAATAGGGTACCAGAACTTATTTACATTAGTAATTTTGTCTTTACTATTATTCCAACCCTATAATTGTTCTAATTTTCTTATAGCCTGCCATGTATAGTCCTTCAGTCCCTGAACATGTTATCTTCTTTTCAAGCTTTGCCTCCTTCACTTCCCTCTTTCCAGCTTTCTAGCTTACATTTGAATAGGTGAGATACAATTAAATTATGATGTATAACATAGCTGTATCAGTAAGAAATGGTCAAACTAAAATAAGGATTCCAGATGAAAGACATACAAAACAGAGATCTACTAACTGAATACTTGCAGATTATGGAGTTCCACATAAAATTCAAATCAGGGTTTGAGCCAGGAACATAATATGTAAACAGGAATGGCAGGGAATGGTGGTGAAATGAAATGCAGAGATGGGGAGAAAGAGAGAGAGAGAGACGGACAGAGCAAGACAGAGAGAGAATGAGAGAGAGAGCAGGAGGGCAAGACAGGGAGAGAGACAGGTGCAGAGCAAGACAGAGAGAGAGAGAGCAGGAGAGAGCGAGAGAGAGAGACGGACAGCAAGATAGACAGAAACTAGAGATTATGAAAATAGTGTACTTAATGAATGTAAATATAGCTACTCTATAAATTGAGTGCATCCTAAAAATATCATCCTAAGATATATTTATTGACTATTAGTTGTAAGTTCTAGAGAAAACAGAAAATTGCATAGTATGCCCATTCATTTAGTTTGTTTTCACCTATTTAAGTAACTATTGTTTAGTTTTGGTACTTAAGAGATTTACAAAAGTAGAATCTTGATCCCTTATAATTTTTACATTTTACAGAATTTTCTCTACTAAAATCGCCCATAGTTTGGATTTGCAGTCTGACACTATATCTGTCCTTTCAAGGAGTCACATCTGATGCTGCAACACTCAGTTTAAAACTACAGAAATATATAAAGATATGTGAAGGAACAAATTTACTTTGCAATGCAATAAGTTTTATTAAAAGATAATCTGGAGGAGAAAGAAAACTACTGAATATCTTTACCATTGTTTTGCTTACAGCTTATTTAAATGATTATATTTGCATGTCAGCTGCTGTTTAGCTGTTTTATTAAACACCATTAGTTGGCTGTTTGGTTATAATTAAGACATCCTAGATTATATTGCTTCCAAAATTCTACTCACAGAAGTCTGGCTAACAGCATTGGAAAGTAACCTGCATTATAAACTTAGCAAAATATGCAGTGAAGAGGTTAATGTGGAGATCTCAAAGCATATATTGTCAAAAATACAACTAACTTCATTTTCAATCAGTTGAAATGCTCACCCTGCCAAGGAAAAGCAACAGGGAATTTTATTACCAGCTATCCTGACAAATTGAATGTGTAACAAGCATGAGCACGTCATCATCCTAGGGGACTGTTAGTACTGTCGTCCTTCCAGGTGGAGGACGTGGAACATGGGCATGTGACTGCTGTCATTTACTCTTAAGACACAGTAATACTGCTGGAATCCACCTGCTTTTCATTTTGTATTCCACTCTCTCTGCTGAGATCATTTACTTCTACATTTTGCACAGCACCAGAAAAAAACTTTCTCTTCAAGGGAACATGATAAACAGCATTATTCTCTTATATATGCAGCTATCTCCTTGTGCTGAACACAGACATTAAATTTATTTGCTGTTAGAAGAAATCAAATACTTATTTTGCAGGGAACTGTTAACTGAAGAGTGTCTTTGACAAACTAAAACAGGACTAAAATTGCTATACATGAAATATTTATATATATACATTCTTAGAGCAACTATGTCATCTCCTTATTAATAGCAAGCTCTTTGTTAAGTAGTACTATTTTAATTGCCTGTGTATGTCAAGTGGATAGATCAATTAATTGTTTTACTACACACTCACACCTATATATACATGCAAGTAGGTACTTAGGCTGGGATTCATAGACTAGTATTGTATAACTCAGCAGCCCTAAATGGCATGGACAAATAGTACCACATGGCCCATAGCTAATCAGGTATGTTTTAAAAGCTGTATAGCACTGATATGCCAAGAAGATTACCACACCGTAAATCAGAATAGCCATTTTTCAGGGAACTGGGATGATAAAGGGGCACACTGAAAGACGAACATCACCAACAATCATATGACCAATGGGAAAGACATCACTGCCAAGACAGGCTACTCGGGCACAGGTTATGTACATCCAGTGAAGCTCCACATAGTTGGCACTGCAGGCAGCTTTGGGAGCTAACAAAGGACAGTGCCAATAATATTTATCATTGAAATGTTTAGGAAAGGGGGAAACAGGAAAGGGGAATATAGCAAACAGAAGCAAGCACACAAGACTAACCATAAGGTATGACAAGTGAAGGAAAAGGAAGTTTAGTCATTTTTGCAGGGTTGACAGCCCCATTTTCAAAATATGAAGAACTTGTTGGGATTGGTAGAGAGAGCGAGAAATGGTTGGTGAAGAGAGAAAGGGAGAAGAGAAGGCAGCAGAGGCAGGGTGATTTAAAATGCAAATTCAGACAGGAAAATATGCACAGAAAATGTGGGCAAAGACAATGGATAGACACAGACTGACAGAGGGTGGACATCTGGTGTTATGGAGGCTTGGATGATGAATGAGGTATGAGGGATGATACAGCAGTGAGGGGAATACCTGAAAGAAGATAGGGTAGGGGCCATGGCCAGATGCCAAGACAGCCCAGAAAGCAACATCTGGCATCAGTCACTTCTGTGACTGAGTTGGTAATAGGCAGGCTATACCTCTGGTAATCCAGTGGTTTCCGCCAATTAGTGATATGGCTTAACAAAAGCGAAGAGAAGGTGCTCCATCATCCCGAGGGAAGCAGCTTACAGTTAGCCCATCTTAAATCATATCAGCCACCAAAACTGATACTGGGAGGTGACTGAAGAGTCTTTTGATACACTGTCAGAAGAAGAGCCTCCACCTTCTTCCTGACAAGTGACCACACAGGCTGGTATCAATCCTTCCATGTAAACTTCAGCAAGATGACCTCTCTCCCACTTTTGAGAAGCAGACCTGCTGGTCACAGCAGTGACCCAGCATGAACTGCATTAGTCAGGTCATGCCAAGGCAACTACTACTGCTGTCCACCCTACACCTCTACCATGTCTACAGAAGGATGAGAAAAGAGGAATATATGAATCCTGTGGCACACATATAATTGGGATTCTGTGACACACATATAATCAGGATCCTGTAGTACATATATAATCAGGGTCCCATGGCACACATATAATTGGGGTGCCATGCATGGAATATTCACCCTCCTTTCAGAAGAATCAGAATCACCCTCTGCAACATCCTGCCCTGTTCAACTTGAACTTTGCTGCAGCAGTAAGTATAGATACCTCAGTACACATATACAACAGGAGTAAAATAATAGCTAGAAAAAGTAATGCGTACAATACATCCCCATCACTCTCTCCCTAACTTCTACCTCCCACTGCTTAAGCAGATCAAGGTGGTACCAACACGCCACTCTACACTTTTCACCAGAAGAGATGATGCCAGTGACACTCATCCTGATGAGTTTATGATAGATTGCAGCTTTACACAGTGGACTCTCATACCTCCCAAGTAGGTGTTCCGAAAAATCCCTGCACAGGAAGAATAAGAAAGTTTTGCCATCCCTAACACATAAACCAAGATCTCTGTAGTTCACAGCATTGAGGAAATCATGATTACTATGCATATTCACTTGAGGAGCAAAGTAAATGCATGTTCAAACATCATGTAATATGCATCATAGCATTTCAGTATCTCACAACCAGATCTTCACATTGCAGTGCCATGACACTGTGGGTCTACATAGGTTGTGTGCATCAGCATACTAGTCACTTAGTTCTGTGCAGCCAGACTAACCATAGCTAGAGCCAGCTGTTCTGGGTAATGCACTACATTGCTTTCCAGATTCAATTTTGAGACAGCCGTACTAATCTGCTGCATTTGTATAGACACCAAATTATTTGGTATAGAATCTAGACAGGCTAGTCTTGGTTTATGATTGACTGTGCAGTTGCCTGGTAAGAGAAGTTTTATTTAAATTTATATTTTATTTCCTATCGCTGTTTTTCATTGTTTGTAGGAAGGAAGGGAGAGCTTGTAGACAAGAAGATTTACTTTCCTTTTAAATATTGTTGTTTTACCTTTAATGTTCACTGTTAGTTGGGATAGGTTTTAGACAAGCAAACTCTAGCCATCCCAAGGGTTCTAGTCAGCTATAAATTCAGACAGACTGCAGAGAGGACAGTCTAGAGCAAATCAAACAATCCTGTCTTGGTTTGCAACTGACTGTACAGTTCTCTGGTAAGAGTAGTTTTATTTGAATGTATATTTTATTTCTTGCCACTGTTTTTCACTTTTTATAGGAAGGAAGGGATAGTTTTGTATTGTAGAAGATTTACTTTGATTTATATTTTGGTACTTTACCTTTAATTTTCACTGTTTCTTGTTAGAAAGGGTAGGTTTTACACAGGCAAACTCTAGCCATCCAAAGGGGCCTAGACAGATATAAATTTACACAGACTGGAGAGAGGACAATCTTCTCTTGGTTTGTGATTTATTGATCTTTACTGTTAACGAAGGTGTAACTGCAAGCAATAGTGCGTAAAGGAATTCCTGCTTTTGTGTGACTCACAACTTCTACAGTCAGAGCTACAGCTTTACTGTACTTAATTTAATATTTAGCTGTATACTGTTTGTGTGATTTTTCTTATAGAAGTTGATTTAAATTCTCTTTGAATTCTGTGGTAACTGATTTTAATTTTCTTTTAGATTTTTTTTATTTATTTTCAACTGAATGTGGATCCCTTAAATGAGTATGTTATTAATGATTTTCTAAAGCACAAATATCTTCAACAGTGTAATAAATGCTATGTATATTTAAAGGTAACACTTCATAACACTGGTGATCTGTGTTCCTCATGTCAAAACTTGGATTATTTGCTTACCATTATTAGTAGTAAATCTAGACGTACTAATGAAAATTCCACTTGTGCAACTGGCGCGGCTTGGGGAACTGTAGTTACATATATTAATGACTGGACTGATGAGATATATAATGTTAGGCAAACAGCAAATAGAACACATTTAGGAAAGGAAGTATCTATTGTCTGTAAAGATCACTGAACCTCTACGAAACAAGATAATGCCACTGACAGCTTTGGAATTCTGGATACAAGTATTCATCAGTCTGGGGATTTACACCATATTGAAGGAAATAATGAAAGAAAGGAGCTCACAACAAATAACAAGGAAAAAAAGAAACTGTTAAATGTCTGTAAAGCAAAGAGAATACATACTAAAAAGGACACTGCTTTGTTATGTTACACACTGGTTGCAGAGAATGATAACATTTCTATCAGAAAGACTTCAGTCTACAGAAAATTTCATCATTTCTCAAAAAGTGAAGGTAGAAAAAAGGGGCAGGTAAAAAGGAAGAAGTCAAAATTGAACATGGAAGGATCAAAGAACATTACTGTAAGAAACAAGAGGAGAAAAACAGACATTGACAACATGGCTGAAGCTGTGGATGTACAAAGCCAGCTGGATGAGAAATGTATGCTTGTAAATGCAATACACAATCAAAACAGTGGGGTTAATAAGGCTAACGGTGATGAAGATCATTCCTTTGTAACGATAGAGTAGATATTTTTGATTTAGTTGTTGAAGATTCTTCAGATCTGGACAAAAATATATGCTTGTAACTGACGAGTCAATTATTAGAGGGAATGGATCTTACATTTGCAGGATAGATAAAGAACATAGAATAATGTTATGTTTGCCAGGAGCAAAAATAGAGGATGTGAGGCAGGCCTTAGAATGCCTTAATGTAAGAAAGTACTTAACTGTTTTTATTCATGTCAGTACAAATGATCTCATCTGTAAGGACTCTCTGACTTTTAGGAAGGAACTTACAGCCCTCTTAGCATATCTTGTACAGATGTTAGGATGTATTTTTCACAAATCACACATAGAAAGAAAAGTCAGGTCACCATGAATGAAATTTGGGGGGGTAAATACCTACATGAAAAAAGTCCAATTCTAAAAAATGGAAATGTGTAGAGCATCCCAACCTAATTTTGTGCACAAATATGTTTAGACAGGATGATGTGCACTTGTCAAGATCAGGGAACAGATTTTTTATTTTTTTGCAGCAGATATTTTGCAATATTTGAGAAACCGAAGGCAGGATTTTTGCCAGCTCGAAAATATAACAGTACACATAGCAGCGTCTGATGCATCTCTGATGGTTATTAATTCTAGGAGCTCTAACAATACATTTTTATTGGAAAATTTGCTACATTCCAACAAAACTGATATTGTTATTGCTTGTGAAACATGGTTAAAGAGCAAAGACTGGAAAACAGTTCTGGCAGGGTATAAATGTTTTACTGTAACAGACATTCTAACAAAAAAATCAGGTGGAGGTGTTATGATAGGGAGTAAAGATAGTTATGAGACCTGTGATTATTACATGTTCAGTGATAACACCAGTACTACAAATTCTACAAAACTGTGACAATAAAGACTAACCAAACAAATAACAGTTGTTGGAGTGCATAGACTACCAAAGTCAAGTGCTGATGACCTAGTGGAATTCATGCATTTCTTGCAACAAACACAGGAAGGAAGAATAAAAGTGGCTTAGGAGTTAAACTTATCAGAAACAGAGTGGAATGAAATTGATTCAACAACAGTAGTAAGGAAGTTATTTACAATATATATTCAGGAACAACAGTTACTTCAGTCTGTAAAACAACCTACCAGGGAACTAAACATACTAAACATTGTTTGTGTTCCTAAAGAAATTACTGTTACTTCATGTCAACTTTTGCCACCATTGATGTGCAGTAATCATGGGGCACAGGAATTTGTTGCTATATAATTCTGACAAACTGAAATCTGATCCAATGCACAGAAGAGTAATATCCGATAATATGGAAATAAAACAGTCTTTATGTAAGACTAATTGGAGTGATGCATTCAGTGGAAAAATGCAGAAGGAATCTACAAAGTTTTGAAAGAGAAATTATTTGAATGCAAAAAATCAAAAAAATGTTTAACATCAGGAAGATATATTTCCATAACAACAAGATACTTGATTAAGGTAAGAGATAAAAAATATAAGACATAGAAAAGAGGTCAAATTACAACTTTGAAAACTGAATTAAACAAGTTTGACAAACAAATTAAGCATAGTGTAAGACAAGAGCAAGAAAAATTTGAAGAAAATGTATATAAAGACATTGAGCATAATAGGAAACCATTTTACAGATACATAAATGTGGAAGGAGTAAAGACATACAAATTGATAAACTGTATGGATTGTAAAATTTATTCTCACACACAACAGATTTTGGATCTATTTATAAAATCTGATACAAAACAGTTTGGCTCCACAAAAGTGGTGATAAGTTGCTCTAGTGATACCCAGGAAGCCTCATATACTGAAATTAAATTAGATTATATTGAAAAAGAACTATGCAAATTGGATCCAAGCAAAGCACCGGGAGGAGATAGAATTAGTTATAATGGCCTGAGAACACTTCAGCAAAAACTTACAGTACCATTATATTTGCTTCTTACTAGGTCTTATACATATGTGGAGTTTCCTTAAGATTGGAGACATGCACTTATTAAGCCTGTCTTTATGGGAAAGGGGACTAGAACAAACCCACAGTCATACAGACCCTTAAGCCTACTTTCTTGTTGTGGGAAAAGGCAATATTGGATAAGCTACTGTCAAAAATGGAAATGTTTGGACTTGAAACCATATATCAGCATGTATATGTTGAAAATAGATCTATTCCTACCTGCAACATGATGTTCTATAGCAATATAATAATAGCTATGAATGAAAAAATTTGATGTGATGTAATTTATACATACTTAACTTCAATATTTTACTGGGTTAAACAAAACACTGATAAATTAGAAAAACTAGGTATTGATGTACTCTTTATAAGATGGATAACTGCTTGGCTTACATATAGAACATGCAAGTATCATACAGCAATTGGACAGGTGAAATCCTTGGTTACAGTCAGGGTCTCACGTGGCTCTGTCCTAGGCCTATACTTGTTTAGATTGTATCTTTCAAATCTATCTTTTACATCTGAGGTGTTCTACAGTCTGTATGTAGATGACTTGAAATTGGGTAAACTGATCACATGAGTTACAGACAGGGTATGTCTGCAAAATAACTTGACTAAATTGACAATCTGGGCCCAGGAGAATAATAAATGCATCAAAAACTAAGAATATGAGATTTGGGAGACATAAATTGAAAGGTGACTATTAAATACATCACACAATAAGTTATGCATTTACCATAACGTTCCATTTGAGTAGTTAGACTTCATTTGTCATCAACCTGTGGGCTTCGGTTCCGGACCATATCCGAGATGGCAGATTCACCATGAAATCCGAGCTTTAAGCTCCTTCCCTTACCCATAATACCACTGCATCTCCTTTCTTCCCTTAAATCGAGTTTGCACCAAACACATGAGCCTGATCGACAATACCTGACCCACAAGTAAAAGCAAGAAGGCCACAGGAGTACTATCTCTTGGTGACTCAGGCAAAAGAACCCAATAACATGGCCAGAGGGAAGGAGGGAGGGATGGTTGATGACAAATAAAGTCTAACTACTCAGATGGAATGTTATGGTAAGTGCATAACTTCTTTATCTGAAGTAGTTAACTTCATTTGGTCATCAGCCTGTGGGACAGAGTCTGCAGCTACCATAACCTTGGGATGCCCTCATGGAAGGATGTTCTGGAGCACCGTGGAGCCAAAGGATGCTTTCCCTCTGGAAACCATGTCCAATTTATAATGAGAAATGAAAGTATGAGATGAGGACCAAGTAGATGCTGAACAAATATCATCCAAGCATACCCTGGACCAAAAAGCAGCTGACGTAGCCATGGACCTGGTAGAATGGGCATGAACCCTCCTGGAATAGGCATACCTTTATCTTTGTAAACCTGCAGAATGCAAAGGGAAATCCACTTGGCAGTTGTCACCTTAGAAACTGGTTTGCCTAGAAAAGGTCTAGCAAAGGACACAAACAATTGGTCAGACTTGCGAAAGGGCTTAGTCCTGTGTAAGTAGAAATGTAACTGCCTATGTACATCTAACAAATGTAGTTTATATTCCTCCTTGTTCTAAAAATTTGGAAAAAAGACAGGCAGATTGATTAATATTTGAGACTGAAGCCACTTTAAGCAAAAAGGAAGGATTAGTCCGAAGCGAGACCCTGTCTTTATGAAAACACATATAAGGGGGTTTAACAGATAATGCTTGAAGTTCTGACACTCTCCTCGCCGAGGTGATAGCCACTAGGAAAGCTGTTTTCCAAGACAAAAATTTCAAGTCCACAGAGGCAGCTGGCTCAAAGGGTGGACCAACTAATGCCTGTAAAACTAAGGTAAGATCCCAAGGAGGAGTGGGGTCCTTCACCGGAGGCCATAAAAAAAAGTCCCTTTAATGAAGGTTTTGCAAAATATTGAAGAAGCCAAAGACCCCATGTTTTTGCCTACATGGAAATTACAAATGTCAGCCACTTGAACTTTCTCCATAGAAGACCTGACAACCTGCTGGAAAAGGTGTGGTAAAAATTCAAGAACCACTGGTACTGGAGCCGTAAAATGATCTAGATCCCTCTGAGAAGCCCAGATCAAAAAACGCTTCCATTTACTACTGCAAACTTTTCTGGTAGATGACTTATGGGCTGCCACTAGAATAGAGTTAACAGGGGAAGAAAGTCTGGGAGTCCTGGCAATCAATGGAATTAGAGCAGCCAAGCCGTGAGCTTCAGACTGCCCAGGTCTGGAAGAGGAATCCCTGATGGGTGCAAAATAATATCTGGAATCGGATCCAAGATCCATGGAGGAGCTACCAGATGAGACCACAGACAGGGAAACCAGATCTGGTGAGGCCAGAATGGGGCAATGAGGATGACTCTGCTCCCCAACTAATGAGCCTTCTGTAAAAACTTTGTCATGAGGAGTAATGGGGGATATGCATAAAGAAGACTGGGAGGCCAAGCATGGACCAGAGCATCTTTGGGGGATTCCCCCTGTGGGCGGATCAGAGTGAAGAACTCACTGCACTTCGCGTTGAAAGGAGATGTGAAGAGATCGCAGCAAGGCCGACCCCCACTTGAGGAAGATCTGCTCCACTACACAAGGATTCAGAGACTACTCATAAGGCATTAGGCTAGTTCTGCTCAATTTGTCCGCTAGTATGTTGGACCAACCCGGAATGTGCGTTGCTATCAGAAAATGGTTGGTGGAGATCACCCATTCCCACACTCTGATGGCCTCTCAACAAAAAATCTGGCTCCTCCCTGTTTGTTGATGTACCAGACCACTGACATGTCTGTCTGAATTGCAATAGTTCCCAGAGGAAAAAAGGCATGAAAGGCCTGTAACACTAATAAGACTGCTTTCATCTCCAGAACATTGATATGCAGATTGGCCTCATTTAGGAACCACACACCTTGGACTGTCCTGCCCAAGCAATACCCCCCCACCCTAGTTGGGAGGCGTCCATGGGTCACCGTGACTTGAGGAGGGGCAACAACAAAGGACCGTCCCTCTACTATCTCTGGAGAGTGGAGCCACCAGAGAAGGGACTTCTTGCATGCCTCGCTTATGTGAATCAGATGAGTCAATGGCCAATCCAATAAGGACCACTGGACCGTCAACATCCACTGCAGAACCTGCATGTGACGATGAGCACAAGGAAGAAGTGTGATAGTGGCTGCTATGGATCCTAGGGCTCTTAACACCACTGTGGCTGGGGGAAAGGGATACTGAAGAATCACAAGGACATGAAGATGAAGGCTCTGAACCTACTCTGGAGTCAGAAAGACTTTGGATTGCAATGTATCTATTCTTGCCCCTATGTAGTCCAGGACCTGAGCCAGTTCTAGAGAGAACTTGGCTATATTTATAGTCATGCCCAGCAAGTCTGACAACTTCCGGAAATAATCCCTGGCTTGACAGAGTAGATGCCTGCTGGGAGCAGCAAGGAACCAATCGGTCAGGTATGGATAGACCTGTATGCCATGTGAGCCGCTACTGCTGCCATGACCTTGGTGAACACCCTGGGGACTGTGGTGAGACCGAAGTGTAGGGCCCGGAATTGGTAGTGATTTTTCCCTATCCAAAAGTGGAGAGACCTCCTGGAGCATCTGTGCATCTTTATATGGTAGTACGCATCCTGAAGGTCTATAGAGCACATCCAATCATTTTCCTACAGGTAAGGCAGGACAGATTGTAAAGTGACCATCCAGAACTTTTCATTGGCAACTGACAGGTTCAGAGTGGAAAGGTCGAGAATTGACCTGGAATCCCCCATATTTTTTGGCACCAAAAAGAACCTGAAGCCTGATCCAGAGTGATCTGGGGGAGAGGCTGGATGGCCCGTTTGCTTGGCAGCTTTTCTACTTCGATGGCTGCTGCCTCCCTTTGCATGGGTGGAACATCCAGGAGGTGCTTTGGGGGAGAGGGATGTTTCACAAAGGGAATTATGTAACCTCTGAATATTATTTGGAGCACCCAACAGTCTGTTGACATGGACTCCCACACTGTTGGGTACATAGAGAGACAGCCCCCGACTGCCTCCAGAGCACAGCAGTCAGGTAACCCCTCAGAGGTGCTGTGCTGGTGTATATAGAAAACTGCAAGGAATCACCACGTTGGAAATATAATAATTTATTTTAACAGAAACAAGCGCTTTCACGCACCACCATGGCGCGCTTCCTCAGGTGCTGTGCTGGTCTGTCTGAGTATGGTTCTCAAGACCCAAAGTTCATTGGACCCCCTTGCTTCTGGGCCGGAATCTGTCTTGTCCTACTCTGCCTCTAGGGGAAAAGGAGTCCTGAGTGTCCCAAGAATACTGAGACTTCTGGAACCACATCTTCTTTTGCCCCTGCTGATTCCTGGAGAAGGATCTTTGGGGGGTTAAAGAAGTGGATTTCGAAGGCAGACAGTGTCTTCCCATCCTTCTCACTCTGGACTAATGTGTCATGGACTGTCTTCCCAAATAAGGAAGACCCATCATAGGGAGCATTCACAAAAGACGCCTTGAAGTGTTCCGCAAAATTACATAGCCTGAGCCAGGTGTGTTGCCTCATAAGCAACACTGGACCTGGCCGCCCGTGCCGCTCCTTCGGTGGCATGAGAAAGGCGTCACATGGACATGTCGGTACCAGGTTTCAGAGTGGCCATTCTCATAGAGAATGTGTGTGTGTGTTTATCCTCTGGCGACATGGACTCGGGGGCGGGGAACGCAGTGAACACTTTTATCAGGTCATGCTGCAGTCTGGTAACATGGGCCATATAGTTCAGTGCCCTTATACAAAATGTGGCTGAAGCATAAGTCTGCTTTCCCAACTAGTCCATCGTCCTGGACTCTCGGTCCGGGGGATGGACCACTGAACTCACCTGAGCCAGTTCCTTCTTCATGGCAACTGCTACCACCATGTCATCCACTGGGGACCATTTATTCCAGCTTGGTCTATCTACTGGGAGGCTCAAGATTTTATCTGGATGTTTTGGGAATGGCTCCACGGTGTCTGGTTCTTTCCATGCCCTGGTGGTAATGAGGTCCACCAGGGGGTCCACGGTGGGGGTGACACCCAAGAAGTAGATGTGCCTGTGTTGAATGCCTCCAGAAACACTAACTCATCCAAGGAAGGCTTGGGGGTAGACCAACCCCCCCCCCTGCTGGCGCAGGATCTCCATGAAGTCTCCAAAAGAGACATCCTCAGGAGGTGATCTTGGGGAGCCTTCCCCTTTCTCCAAGTCGGTATCTTCCATGAGGGACTCGGGGAAGTCCAAGTGCCTCCTGTTGCACTTACGTTTGTGAGGAACCTCTTCAGTGGGACTCTCCGGAGAGGACTCATGACCCGCTTGGGGTTTCTCGGGGGGGAACAGTCTGGGGCATGTCAATCATGGGCTGTCCCTGCATGGGCAGACTGGCAGAAGATGCAACCAGAATAGAGGGGGTTGGGGCAGACTCTGAGGAGATAGTCAGGGGCCTTGATCCATTAGCAAGAACCCTTTCCACAACATTGAATGCCGAGGGAAAGCGAGCCTCCCGAGCAACTGACAGAGAGGATGCCCTTCCCAGATCCAACATGGGGATCAGAGTGGTGCCTGAAGGTGCTGAGGCTCTGAGGGGTAAGTCTTGGCCCGACGAAGTCAGAGCCAAAGGGGAAAAACCCAACCCCTCAGATCCAATGTCCAGCCTATAGCTCCGAGAGCTCAGATCTGACCTAGTCAGATCTGACACACTCAAGATAACTGCCAGCATTGAGGTAGGTGGTACACCTGACTTCAGGACCTGTCGGATCCAGGAACTCTGAAACCTGAGGACGGATCAGAGAAGGAGCAATTAGAGCAAATAATGGCAGTAAGCTACCCCCTGCAGAGGGAGAAGGAGCCAGCAAGACCCCCATCTGAAGCCGAGTGTGAACAAACCTTCATATCAATCTGTCCATATCGGCTTCAGAAAGGCTTCTAGTTGACCTAGAAGAGGCCACTGACACCAGCCTAGAAGGATGGTAACTTGAGGCCCAAGGCAAAGCCAAACCTCCTCCAGCTCTGGGGAAAACCTCGGAGGTCGGAGCCAAGGGGAAGTCAGCCTGGAAGGTGCAGGAAGCTTGGGAGAAGGACTCACTGGATCTGCACACTCTGGGGATCTCTTCCTCCCTTTCTCTTTTGCATGGTGCCTCTCTTTCTCTTTTTTCTTCTCCCTTTCCCCAGGTCAGTGGTCGGGAGGGTGAGTCCCAGTCTGAGAGGGAGGAGAGGACAAAACAGAAGTGGAGAGAGCGGTCACAGCTGTGACTGCTGCTACAGAAGATGAGGAGGCAGCCACCTCAATGGAGGGGAGAAGCCCTTTCAAGATTAATTTAGCCTTACATTATTTTAAGGCCCTGGGGTTAAACCTTGCATATATGATGCACTCAGTTGTTAAATGAACGACCCATAAACAAACAATGCACACAGTGCGGCCATCCACAGGGGATAACTTATGGCCACACTCTGTGCATTTTCTAAAGACCAACTTATGTTGATCTGCCATAATATTGGCTTGCTACCCAACCCCAACAGTCAGACACACACTCAAAACATGAGGCAGGAAGGGGGTGAGAAGGCCTACTCTAACCCTAGACTAACAAAAAATTACTATAGACTTTTTTTTTTCAAACTAACACTAAACCTCAACAGAGAACACAAAGGGGAGGAATAAAGGGACCTAAAGAATTAGCAAACACGCACACTTTCACTCAAAAAAACCCGAAACAACAGTCTTACCACATGGATTCTCAGCGATCAGAATGTAGGCAAAGCCACGGCAAATGAGATCTGAGAGAAGGAAGGAGATGCAGTGGTATTATGGGTAAGGGGAGGAGCTTGGAGCTCACTCTGATGATGGTGAAACTGCTGTCTCGGATCTGGTCTGGATCCAAAGCCCACAGGTTGATGACCAAAAGAGGTTAACTACTTCAGATCTGTAAATTCATTTAAGGATCCAGGTAGATGGATAAAATCCAGCTACAAATTTTTCAAACCATATCAATCAATTGGTTAATGATGGTTATAGAACTATGGGATGTATAAAAAGATTAATAAAGTCTAGGAAATCAGAAATTATGAAGTCATTGTTTGTTAGGTACATTAGAGCCAAATGTGAGTATGGAATAACAATATGGAAACCTTATAAGAAAGCAAGCATGAGTAAACTGGAAAGACTATGGTGGAAAATTACAAAGGCCATCAATGGATGTGAAAAATATCTGAACTTGTACAGTGCCTCATATAGATATTTAAGAGGAGACCTTATTCAGGTAAATAAGGCATTTAGAAACAGCTACCGCTGGGAATGTTTGGGGTTATCAAAAATCATCAGACAACCTATGAGAAGATTCTATAGGAATGAAAATGGCATTCATTATTCATCTGAGAGGGAGTAGCTGATGCATAGGATAGACTTCCAAATTACATTAAAGGAAGCACTAGTTTAGATATTTTTAAGAAGAGCCTGGATGCTTATTATGGTAACAACTGTTCTGGTATATTGGAAGGCTAGGATCTTCTACCGATCCACCGATCTTCTACACACCACTGCACTGCCCTTCACAAACTTAACTGGCTAGAACTACCCAACTACCTCACCTATATTCAACTTACCCAAGCACACAAACTTATCTTTAGCCCCTCTCTCTACCCCTCCCTTGCCAACACCTTTAAAATGCATCTGCCCAATAGATCTCTAAGATTTAACTTCGAAAATCTGATTGAACTACACAAACCCTCTCATCCACCAGGCAATCATCTTCTTT
Organism: Protopterus annectens; assembly: GCF_019279795.1. Taxonomy (NCBI): domain Eukaryota; kingdom Metazoa; phylum Chordata; order Ceratodontiformes; family Protopteridae; genus Protopterus; species Protopterus annectens. The sequence continues at coordinate 276,663,031 of NC_056738.1, read as the reverse complement.
CCTTCTCCCTAGCTCACCTGTGGAATTCTCTCCCTCCACCAATCCGTACCACTAGCAGCCTCTCCTCCTTCAAAACCTTACTCCACTCCCACCTTACATTCCAGTGGGAATGCTCCTGTTCCCATCCTGCATAAAGTCCCCCAACTTAAGCTACCCCCCATGATCCAGCATATCTGCAAACTTCCCCCTATGATTTCTTAACTCTGATAAGTGTCTGTTTGAATCATCAGATTTTGTATATAAATATGATTGTATAAGACCTTTATAAGTATCTGTTACAATCAACAGATTTTGTATACAAATATGATTGCAGAATGCTTATTTTCTTTTTTAAAGAATGCCTGCTTTTGCATTTCACTAATGCCATTTATTACCTGTATTACTGTACTATCTATTGTTATAACTTACTTTCTAAATAACTTGCATTTGTTTGCTCATTTGACTGGAGCTTTTCTCCCCAGGACTCCATTGAAAACGGGCTCCTAGTGGCCCAATGGACCATCCTGGCAAACAAACTGCAAATAAATAAATAAATAAATAGGATGGCATTAATACCTGTGTTTGAAATATTTGTATGTATGAGGCCCTTATTGCCATAACATGAAGAGTGAGCACTATTTTTGTATCATACAGTAATTGGACAGGTGAAATTTGAGGTTACAGTCAGGGTGTCCTGCAGGGCTCTGTTTGAAGGCTCATACTTGTTTATATTGTATCTCAGCTCTATCTTTATCATCTGAGGTGTTCTACATTCTGTATGAAGATTACTTGAAAATGAGTAAACTGATTACAGATAGGGCATGCATGCAAAAGAACTTGAAAAAAATTGACCATTTGGGCATATGAGAATAACATGCTGATAAATACATCAAAAACTAAGTGTATGGGATTTGGGAGACATACATTGAAAGGTGATTATTTAACACAGCACATGGGGATTGAAACTGTACATTCATTTAAGGACCTGGGGGTATGGATAGATCCAGCTTTGAGTTTTTTAATCATATCAACCAATTGGTTAATGATAGTTATAGAACTATAGGTTCTTTAAAAAGATTTATAATGTCTAGGAAGTCGGAAATAATGAAGTCAATGTTCATTAGTTATATTAGACCCAGACTTGAGTATGGAATATCAATATGGAAACCTTATAAAAAACAAGCATGAGTAAACTGGAAAGAGTACAGCGAAAATATACCAACGTCATCTATGGATATGAAAATTTAAGTTATTACGAAAGACTAAAATATCTGAACTAGTGCAGTGTCTGCTATTGACATTTAAAAGGAGACCTTATTCAGGTATTGGGCATTTGGGGACAACTACCTCTGGAAATGTTTGGGGTTATCAGAAAGTAGTAGAGAATCATCAGACAACTTGTGTAGAACATTCTACAGCAATGAGAAGTTTACAAACTGGGTCTCTCAGTGAGCAGCTGACATATGGAATAAACTAACAAATCATGTTAAAGCAAGTACTATTTTAGATATTTTTAATAAAAGTCTGGTCACATTATGGGGACAACTGTTTTGGTATATCAGCAGGCTAGAAGTGCATTAATGCCCATGCTTAAACTATATGTATGCATATACCTTACTGCTTTTAAGGAAGAGGTGTCAGCTGCACTTAACACTTTTGATTAATTTTTAGGAATATTGCCTGGATCTGGAATCTTATTCCAGCACTGGACCATGTAATAGAGATGCATGTACTAGTGTTAGCTTGTGCAGACCATTGCAACACCCTCTACCGCACATTTATGGACAGGGATCTGGGACAAAATCTGCAGGTGTAAACCTATGTAGTGAGGCTTCTGCCTGGGACATCCCAGTCATGTCACATCTAGTTTTTACTGCAGGACTTGCACTGGCTGTTAGATGCTGCAAAATCTGTTTTTAATATGCTTGCTTACTTTCTAGGCATATATTTCCTGGGTCCTACATCTAAAAGATCTACTGTGTCCAACTGTCTAGCAAGATCTTTCAGATCAAAAGGTGATGATTCAGAACACTGAGCAGATTACATGTTATATATCTTGCCCCAGTCCTCTAGAATCAATTAAATTTCATTACTCATGCACCTGATTCTGAAACCTCCTTCGGAAAATCACTCAAGTTCCATCCTTTTAGAGAAGTCTTTCTACATTCACTAAAGGGGTCTGTATTTGTTATTTAATAATTTATTTTCATTATTTAATTTATTAGTCTGTTGCCCTGTTTATTTTTCTACAGACCCGCTACTTTTAAATTGGGAAATGTAAGGTCAACTATCAACTTATGATAGCAACTAATTCAAATTACAACCACAAGGCCTTCTTCAGTTATATTAGGAAGCATAAAAGGAACCTACAGTTCTGTACTGATCTAAACTGCAATGGTATCCCCTTCTCTAACCCCAGGAACATTGTTAATATTCTTGTAGACCGATTATCTTCCGTCATTCCACCCACCATCGCCACTTTCCTTCCCATTCTTCTTTACACACCCCCTCCTGAGATAAATTTTGACTAAGTCCCTTTGGCACTTATCAAAATTAAAACCACTAATTCCATCGGTCCAGGAGATACCCCTGGAACTCTTCTAAGAAGTCTGAAGCCCCATCTAGCAGCACTCCTCCATAAGCTATTCAACCGGAGTGTCTCCACTGGTTATGTCACCAAGGTGTGCAGAATAGCAGCTGTGGTGCCCTTGCAGAAAGATCGTCCTTCTGCTGACCCTAGGAATTACAAGCCAAATATTCATACTAATTTTATTTCCAAAACTATGGAATGCATTATATCTGGACTAATAAACAATGATACAGGTGACCTTCTATCCATTCTATCCATGAATACATACCTATTTAAGTTTGTAAAAGGTATATCTTGCCTGTTCAACCTAGCTGAGTTCTTTGAAGCATTGCTGAGGCAATGCAAAAGAGGCATAGAGTCCACACTACTTGACTGGACCTTGCCAAAGCTTTTGACACTGTCCTCCATGCTGGGATTATTGATAAACTCACCCAATTGAATATTAAGCCATACATAGTTTGCTGAATAATTAATTGGCTGCCTGAGAGAACCTATAACATTATAGTCATGGATTATTTTCTCTAGACAAAAACATGTCACCAGTGGTGTTCCACAGTGCTCCATTCTTGGACCCTCCTATTTGATATATATATATATATATATCTGTTATATGAATGCTGATATCAAGGAACTATGACTTACCACATTTGCTGCTGATTACAAACTGGGTTGTTTTCAAATCCCATTCTGATACTCAAATTCTCTAGCAAGGGCCAAACCAAACAAATACTTGGTGTATTTATCATGGGCTTACTCTCCACACCAAGAAATGAAGCATAGCTTCCTTTGCTAAATTTAGTATCACTGCTCACTATTTAGGTAACAATCCACTTGAATTTGACCCAGTCTTCACGGACTTGGGTACATATGTTGTTAACAGCCTCTCCTTTGACCAACATGTCTCTGTGGTGGTTAAAAAATCACTCTGCCTTGCACAACAAATCCTTTGTGGAATTTCATCATGGTCTAAAGAAGTTATGGTCCCACTTTATTCATCCCCTATTAGGGCCACCAATGAATATCATGCACCCTTTGTCATGAACTTGGTCTTAGCCCCCTTTGATACTCTGCTAGAGTAAAAGCCCTATCCATCTACTCAGTATCAGAGAGACTCCTGAGAGGTGCACTCTTTTGAACTCCTTTACCTCAATAGAACCAGTGGTAAAGCCAGTGGCAGCTCGTGGCATCAGACTGCAGGACTGCAGCCCCCCCACCAGCTGAAAGTTTAAACAATAAAATGTTTATAAATTAATTTTATTTTTAAATACACATTCACTGGCTGGCTGCAATGCTTTGCTTAGCAAGAGGCTGATTGACTCACAAAGTCCCGGAACTCAAACTCTGCATGCTTGGCGAGTTCTGCTTTTTTTTTTTTTTTAATTAGTTTCTGTAAATCTGGACTGCTGTGAAAGCAGTCCAGATTAAGGAGAGAAGGTATCAGTGTGATGGCCATAAGTCTATTCAGTTTAACCACATAGTAAAGTGGAAGGGAATCAGACTGCCACTTCCCGCAGTCACGTACGTGACATGGACGGCTGGATGGCTACTGATGGTTCTCGCTCTCGTTCCAAAAAAGAAAGTGAGAAACAGTCAGTAATCACACAGTACTTTCACTTTAGTTGCTACTGGCATTGCTGAAACAACTTGTTTGCTTTTGGGCTTTATTACAGAGAGTTCTCAAAGAAATGCACATTGGAAAGAATTATTCAGAAGAAAGATGCATTTGTGGAAGGTGATGTACATTCAAGAAGTGCAAAAAACTTTTGGTATTTGTTTCAGATTGGAAAATTCAACATGAGAAGGCAATAAGAAAATTTAGGGAATGTGACTGCAAAATGAAAGGCATTAATAGCAGGCAGAATGTGTAACGTATCTGCACAAGCAGTTGCTATGCACCCTTTTCAGTGGTATAAGCAGTTTGGGAGGGTCACATCTATACTAGAACATATATAAGGCTAAAGTTTTCCAGGAGAAAACAGTTTACTGTGCACACAAGAAACCCTGTATGGAGAGATTAATGAAAATTAACATGAACACTCTTTAGGGATGGTATGATGGTTAGGATGTTTATCTCTTAGAAACAAGGATGGGGTTTGATTTTCATCTTTGGAAGGGAAATTGGCTATGCTTTAATTGGCCTACAAGGATAGCTTGCCTAGAACTTACCTATGAACCTATTAAAAGAAATGAGACAAGCTAAAAACTGCCACACATCTTAGACTAGGATAGTTTTTCAAATAACAAAATTAAAAGAAAAGATGGTAATAATTCATGGATATTATTTATTTTTATGTTGTTTTTGGATTTTTAGTATGATAAGTTAAGGAGGTATGTTACCAAATGTGAGACTATCAGCCTGTATTTATTTGGATGGTTTCGAACCAAAGAATAAAATATATTAAACAGTATGATAAAAAAGACCTTTACAATGTACGAGATAGAAAAATAAACAATATAAATAAATCAATGTATGACAATCAGTGTTAAGGTATCCTAGAATGATAAAGATAAGCTCTAACATATAGGTAGCATTTATAAGATCTCCAAAATGAAGTTTTGGTTTCAAATACCTGAAGTAAAAAAGGCAGATTACACAGGAATAATTCAAAGTTGGCAAAAGACCTTTGGTCCATGAACTCAAGGCATATGCTGGGAACGATAGAAGCCCATTACCTTTAATTTAAGATTCTTGGGGGGACAAAGTGGGAACAAAACTCCTATAAATATTAACCATGAAACTACCTTTCAGTTTGCCATCCATTCCCTATTTCAACATACCAGCTTACATTTTTTTATTTAACATATGCAAGTTATTCTTTAAGGGAAGCAGGCACTGAATTTGTAGATATAAACACTGAAATATAAAGTTGTTTGCTATCATCAACCTCTTCATTAGATTCAGATTTCTTTAATGTGGAATTATTCAGATGACTTTTACTTCTGCAGAGATTACGCATATTGACTGATATTGGTGGATTGTAATGACAGAAGTTTGAGTGGCCTTTTATGGTTGAAATGTTCTGAATTGAGCAGCTTGGTTATTACTGGTTCATATGTTTTGTTTTATTCTTTACTAGAAAAATGTTCAAAACTATACATTTAAAATGCGGTCTAACAAGTGCTGCTGTATTACATAAGGGATATAATTTAATTAATATATTTTATAATTGAATAAATCAGGAAGGTGAATCAAAGAACTGTTTCATGGTCCTAAATGTGTGCAAGGGGGCTATGATTTGAAAACAGCACAAAGTTAAACTTGACCCGCCACTGACCAAATGCATTTTCTTTGAATGTGGGTTTCAGTGCTGTTTCAATGAATGAGTTTGAAAGGCAGAGAAGTTTTAATGCTAAGTCTGTTTTCACTGTAAGACTGCATTGCTTTGTTTAGCAAATGTCTAACATTGTTTGTGCTATAAAATGTGAAATAAAAGTTGTAAACTGAATCCAAGTATCTCTAAAAACTGTAGAAGTAAAGCATAAAACAGTATGCACACAGAGGTTTTAACACTGGAGGCAATGTGTTTTGGGGATTGTTGTTGATTTTTTTTTCTTTAACAAAATACTCTGGGAGGGACAACCAGATGCTAGTGATCAATGTCTTTTGGGGGGCTGTTGATGACTTTCTTTTTTTTTTTTTTTTTTTTGTAATATAATATCCTGGCAGGAGTCAAAGAGATACTAGGTATGCAGTGTGTTCTGGAGAGCCATTTGTGGATGACATCCATTTTTTTTTAACCTAGTATTTTTTGCAGGGTTAGTCAAGATAAATTAGGATGACTTATCAATGTTTTGTTGTTGAAACAAACTCTTACTTTTGCATGAGTAAAGTGTGTATGGGTGAACTGAAGTAAGATCACATGCAAATTCTTGGCTATGTGATGTGAAAGAAATACAGTAATGTAACCATGGTCTTTTATTTTCATTATTTTAAACCTTGTAGGCTCAAAGCAGATTCTCTGGGTAGGCAGTTGGGATGGGGCAATGCTTATGTGCAAATGGAATGACTGCAGTTCTAGCTTGCTTTGCAAGACTAATGTGCATTTGAGTGAAGTGAGACCAACCATAAGCTCTGAACTGAGTGTTGTTTATGTGAAAAAAAAAGAATACTTACCTTAATGACAGTATTGTCTTTTTTGTTGTTTTCGTTTTTAACCTTGCAAGTTCAAATCAGATACTGTGGGTGGGGTAGGCACTGGGAATTGGGACTGGGTGTGAATTAAACACATTGCCCTGCTGTTTACTGTTGTAATTATATCTTTGTAAAACTGTAATACTTTTTTGTCTGCATTTTAAGATGAATGTAAAATAATTAGCGAGTTAATGAGTATTTCTGTAACATAGCTTCATCCCTTTCTTGTTGGCCACACCCCTTTCTAGCTGACCATGCCTATTCAGCTGTATCCTGCAGCCCCCCTTTGATTTGAAGTCACTAGCCACCACTGCGTAAAGCAAACAACTCTGGAGACGTATGCTACTGAATCAACACCACCAGATGGCATGAAGATACTAAGCAACATATCCTCTGGTTCTGGAATAGGTTGCCCTTGCCTATCAATCAGGAAACTTCCCTAAAAATTTTCAAAACCAGTCAAGATTACTGCAAATTTCTACCAGGAACATGTGGAGTATGTCTCCTTAATGGGGGGAACTACTAATTTTCCACCAGTACTGGGTGATGTGGCTGAGCTTCTTAATGGTCTCCTTCACATGTAAGCTTAATAAGAACCTATGAACCTAAAAATGTATATTATACCAGGTTTTTAACTAAAAAAAAAACATTTAGGTTGTGCATTTAAATACTCAGATACAAAATGAATATGCATTATTCTTACAGTAACTGGTGAAGGAACATTAAGACAATGTGCCACACAAATGAATAAGCTGTTTGCAGCATTGTCATTTATAGTTATTTTCAGTCATGCTGTAAATCTTTGGCATAATTTTTTGACTGTCTGTTAACTTCTAAGTTGCATTGTTTTACGGTGGCCTATTGTTATTTTTGAGTGATAGAGCTTGCTAAGGTGTTTGTGGATGAGATAGTGGTCTGAGCATTGTAAGGAGAAGTCTGTATCCTAATAAATGAAAAGGGCCAGCTGTAGAGTTTATAACATCAATACTTTTTAATGTTGCACTAACAAGACGGAGAAATCCATGGGGCTGTATATAAAATAGTAAAGAATATGAGAGGAATGAACAGGTAGCTGAGATTCAGAATTTACATATTCATAAAAAGGACAGGGAAACACATTTTAAATTGAGAATTCTCCAGAAATAAGTTAATTTTATGAATTAGCTTGAAATAAAAAAAAAATATTCAGGTTTGTTGAAACAATAGCAGTGATCAGAATTTATTTGATGTTAAACTAAACTTTATGCTCTGAATGAAAATAAAAAGACAGAATTTGGGTTTGTTAAAAAAAATGCAGAGATTAGAATTTATTTAGAGAACATAATTCAAGTCAGACAACAGTAGATCCAATAATACAAAATTTGCATACCAGAAAACATTCCAGATGAGAATTTTATTTAAACTGACTAAATTCAAGCAAAATAGTAGCACGTTCACAAGGTGCTTTCTCAAGCTTACATAAAATTACTTCTAAGCCCAACGTTTACATAGGGCACTCTTCAGTAACTTTATAAATCTTATGACGTAATTATAATGTTTCAACTTCCTGTGTTTAAGAACAGGTTTTAGTTTGTAGTAATAATTAAACTCTTCTGCCCTAACAATATACGGATGTGTAATCTAGACTTACTCTAACATTTCTGTAAAGATAATAATATTTCCTCCTCAAAGATTAACCTTCACCCTTGCAACTAAATAAACTTGAAGGACTGTTATTCTCTCTTTTTAATTACATGCTTGGACGGAGTGTTCTCTTTTGTTATTTATGTCATAAAAGTATTTACTGATCTTTTCCTTAGACTGTATGTTTATCTTATGGACATAAAAGATAGTACACTGCGTAATAGAAAAGGGATAATAACATTCCTGTAAGCAATGTGAAGTATTAACCAAAAGCATTTTATACACACACACATGTATGTGTATATGTGTTTATATATATATATATATATATATATATATATATATATATATGTGTGTGTGTGTGTGTGTGTGTGTGTGTGTGTGTGTATGTATGTGTGTGCATGTGCGTGTACATATATATTCACACACACACACACGTATGTATATATATATATATATATATATATATATATATATATATATATATATACATATGCACACACACACACACATAACATTTTATATATAGATATATATATATATATATATATATATATATATATATATATATATATATACACACACACACACACACACACACACACACACACACATATATATATATATATATATATATATATATATATATATATATATATTTATTAGTCGTGTTGCTCTCATCAACACTCCATTAACTGACTTTCTCCATTAAAAAAACATCTTCAGCCATAAGTCATGGTCATCAACTCAAGCCAGTCACAAAAGGGAACCTAAGACTATCTGGTACACAAACCACAAAAAAAACGTCTTTTAACAGTAATTAAAATCTTTTACTTCATTAGTAAATTTGATGCCATCTCACATAATGTAATTGACAGAAGTTAAATACTACTGCTTACATCATGGAAGACTTCATTCATCACATCATTAACACGTGGGCTCCACACCCCTACCTTATATTATTTACACTAACTCCACAGTCAAACAATTGTGACTAAAAGTAAATACATACATCTGACTTATAGATATGATATGATATACAAGATGATCATATCATTACTCAATAAAAGATTAGATAATGAAATCGCACCGAATGAACCAAGCTATATATATATATATATATATATATATATATATATATATATATATATATATATATATATACAGTATATAATAAATTATCATCAAGATTGATCAATGCATAACACATTGAAACATCTAAGTGGTCATAAAGATGAAAGGAAACAATTATCTAAACAAACTTATGGCAAATGTAAGCAATAGTGCTACATTTGCAATCACTAACAAACCTAAAAAGAATTCCTTTTATGGGGGTTTCACCCATACCACAGGAACTTAAATAAACCAACTTCAGCATCATGCAACCATGAAAAAGGGGAAAAGTATTGAATTATGCTATAGTGGGCATCCTGAAGTTTGATTATAGTATTATGCAACCAAGTTTACCACCAATAAAATTCCTTACCAAAACTGGCATGCGATGAAGGCGTTTGCCAGTAAAACAAATGAGAAGTAAGAACCATATATGTATAATGGCATTTATTGTTACTGTAAACTCAGCTAAAACTGGCTGAAACATACACTGAGGCCAGCCCTCCCATCTGGTAAACAAATAAAGTTTAGTTTTGAGTGCAAAGAGTAGTTTCCTAAAAGTGCAAATCACTTGTAATGCCTCAACTTTTATTTTTATGTAATATATTTCTAGCAAGTTTCCTAATCTATAAATAAAATTATCATAGCCATGTCACATATCATTCATATGATATTGCCCAGTATCTAATTTTTTTCTGTGTTGGTGTGATTAGTGGTGGACACAAGACATGTTTGCTTTTATACTACAAATATGTCTTGCTATTCAACACAAAATTATTAGGAGCATTAAGTCCTCTAAGCAGAGCAGTAGCTACTTTCACAGCTGGCCTTAGGCATAGTCCAACTAGGTGGCCCCCTAGGGTGCTGCTCTAGCAGGGTGATTCTCCAGTAAACTGGATAGTATAAGTAGACCAGGATGGGGGCACCAGGTAGTGTGGGGGGTTGTGCTGTGGATACCTTTTGGCTAGGGCACCAGTTGACCAAAGGCCAGTCCTGGCTACTTTATCTGGTGCCTGGGGAAGTTATCTAATTTGGCATTTGCCAACTGCAATGTCTAACATTTTGCTCCTGGAGCAGCTGCCCTCTTCACCCCACCCTAACTACTCTTATGCTCTAAGCAACAATATTTGAAAACAAATCTGTAGTTTAGACTTTTGTCCTCAGTTAGTCAGCACCAAAGATTAAGGCTATGAGATGTTAAGGAGATACTTCCTGTAGTACAGGATTTGATTATTTTAGCCTTCTGCAGCCTACTTACTGTGTGGCCTTTAGCAAGTGAATTACACAGAGAGTGTTTTGGGGCAATTAGGAATTTGAACTGGGTGCTAGTAACTACCGTAGAACCTAAAACTGCCACTGGTTGGCAGAGTATTTTAAAAATGTACACATAGCTATCTATTTAGACTTATGAAGCCCCACATGTTAAAAATAATTTTCTGACAAAATATTACAAAAAGAATTTTCTGACAAAATATAACACTTTGCTTCTACATTGTATCTATTCCCAGTACATCTTTTCAATCATCTGCCTTGCCTAACTGTTTATCTCTATCTGATGCATTTTCAGACTTCGTTGTATCAAATGTTTTTTTATTCCATGTACCAGCAAATACAAACTTTTTATACTTATGTCAAATAACATAAACATTCTTTAAAGCATACAAGTTCTGTTTTTTATGAATCATAGAACTGCCCTTTTCTTGCACAGATTTTTTAATAGTTATTATGCAGTACAATGATTGCTTTCATGCTTATAGCCAGACCTACTGCTTTAATTAAAATCATACCAGTAATTTGCCCTGTATCTTTAAACCTCATATAGCTCTCTTTCTCATTTCTATCATGAATGTTTAATTCTCAATTTTTGTCACTTTTTTCCATAATACATAACCAGGATGAGCCAATCTCATGGCCAATTGGCCCATTCATTCCCCATTGTGATTACAGCCAGTCATAAGACATCATTATCCAAACAGCCAACATGATTTTTTTCTGTCTTTTTTTGTGTGTTACTCTACATGGTTGCTGATTTTCACTCCTTCAAATGTAAGGGCCTGGTATTCCTTCTTTTCTGAATGTCTGCATTTTTAAACGTGAAATAGGGATTATCACATGTACATGGCTCGGCAAAGCCGAGCCCATGCCCAAACCCATTCCAGTGCATGCTATGTACCGCTCTCTTTCACCCTCTCTGTTTAGTAGGTAAGTAGATGCCAGTGTTGCACTGCATTGGACTGTCTGCTTCCCATCAAGTTGAACAATCCAGTCAGATATCCACATCAAATCCTCTAGTTCCTTGGTTGCTAGTTATGGCTGGGTCCTATGGTTCTCTGTCAGAGTGTAATTCCTATTATCCATGAAGCTAAATGATATATTTCTTATGTCTGCCTTATTATTTGGCTCATGTTTTGTTTTACACACATTGTTTTCCACATTTAATTATTTTAACTGTGAACTAGCAATTTCACTTTCTGTGCACACTTCCACAGGACTGATAAGGTGAAATGTGATTTAAAATCCTACCTTTTTTTAGTCCGTTTATACCTCAGACTATTTGCCTATTATTAGAGAATCAATCAACTCATACATTCACAGTCCTTGGCTCAGTTTCAAAGTAGATTATTGAAGGATTTGGTCAACTTAGGAAGCTAGTATAGTTTAATTTTCACAGTGAGTATTCTTTGATGGGTCCATGTCAAAAGACATTTGTTGCAACAGCTGTCATTACCAAGGATTAAAAAAACTATATTTTTCTGTGGGTGCAAGCCACAAAACCATTAGGATTCATCCCTTCTACTTACCTCTGAATATAACATCATCATCTCTGCAGGCCTAATGTCTCTGTGCTTTGTTACAAGGGCAAACAGACTACAGCAACCTTATTCAGTATGAGTTTGTGCTGGCTGACTCCTATACTGGGATTCAGAAACAAGTCAGAGATGGTGAAGAACTACAGAATCTGATCGTTTTTTAAAACATTCCACATTTCTCAGAATAACAGTAATGTGGCACGTTATTCATTTAAACTGAAATTTGCAATGGCATTTAGTTTAGCAGTATATTTAACAACATTCAGTGAAATATGTAAATTAAAAAAAAACAGCCAAAGGTTGCATAGTGCTTTCCTCTTAATAACTTTTTTTCTAAATCCCAGGCCAGTTACTGAGCACCTAGTCTTAATGCTACTATGAGGATAGCAATTTTAGTGCACTAATAGAGGTAATAACAAATCAGAAAACATTAACTGAGAAAACCTATTCAACACTGAGTAAGTATGCCCAAATATCAACTGACTATGCTTATCAAAACAGCTTGTATAAAATCACACAAAATTCATACCCTCTGTAATTAATACAACTCATAATATCATAATGTCAATCCAAAGAGAAGGGACAAGCTCATTCTGAAACAAACCATTCTTCTAAACTTACCAATGGAAAACAAGATGCCAGAGATTACACACTTATGAAAACCGATTGGGATGCTCTCTTCAATGACCCAAGTAAATATGGTCAGGATACATCAAAGAACTCTGCTTTATTAACTTCTGCATTAATGCACACACATACTAGTAAGACACTAATATGCAGGTAAATTCAGAAAATGGTGCAATCACAAATGTAATAAGATAAAACAGGAAAAAGGGAATATCGTTTAGCTTTCAAAAATCACCCTTGTCATAAAAATAAGTCAAGATTAAATGAAGTTTATAAAACATTTCATTTTCTCGTTAACCCTTCCAGATCTACACATGAACTCAGATTGATCTCATAGGCTGAAGGCAACAGTAAGGTATTTATAGCTATATCAGAACATCATAAAAAAGAAAATGAAAATTGATAATATTATATCAATGCTTGATGAAGTGATCACATAGCCATAGGATATAGGAATTTTTTGTGCAGACTTCTCAAGAAGCAAGAATATATCAGAGTGTTACACAAAGAAGGGGGAGGACACTTATTATATGACTGCAGGGACACATATCAGATCCACGAAAGAACACTTATCTGATGACCAGATCAACGAGGCACACATCGCCGACAGAACACATCTCTGATAATGGTAAGTAGAAGTACCGCGGAACGGGATGTATTCCCGTTTCTACAATAAAAACAAAAAAAAAAAACAAAAAGAAACATGTATATAGCAGGGGGGCAAGCCCCCATGCACCCCCTATGTGGGGGGCTGCAACCCCCCACTTAAATATACTAACTCTGAGATCACACCACATTGCAGAAATGGGAATACATCCTGTTCCGCACTACTTATACTCGGAGATCTGCTTTTTCGGCTATGTGGACTCATTGATTTGGTCGTCAGATAAGTGTTCTTGTGTGGAACTGATAGGTTCCCGACTGCAGACATAACTATTGCTACAAGTAAGAGTCAACAAAAAATACCTTTTGGTCATGTTAAATACAATGTTAGCAGGTAGACAAAAGCCTGACATAAAGAGATGGGCAGCATTTGCTCTAATTCTTTTGTGTGGGGTGATATCTAACGAAAATAATTTTAGACCCATCAGTCTGACCAGTAATATGTGTAAAATAATGAAAAAATTCATATAGAAAGTTGTCACAGGGAGCCACTTTCCATTAGATATGCAACGGTATGAGATTCTGGAGGGGAAAGTTTGCTGTTTAAATCCTGTGGTGTTCTTTGAAAAGGTACCAGCGGCATTTGATGAAGGGCTAACGGTGCTTACTGCTTATTTTGCCAATACTAAGGCATTAAACATTATCTCATATTAGGGAATAATTCACAAATGCATTGCACTAAATGTAAATTCATATATTATGCGATGAGTGAAATATTGGTTGAAAAAATATGATACAAGTCAATGGAGGGGGATTCCTGTCTCTAAGAACAGGGATAAACAGAGGGGTCAAAAAGCTATGTGCTGGGTGCTCTTCTTTTTGGACTAATCTTTTCTGGCATAATGTTATGAAAAATTAACTGTTGATTAACATGGGATTGACTGCAAACTGGTTAACAATTACTTCAGCAAAAAATGTTCAGGTTTTCTAAATATTAACTAAAAATTGGTGAGGTAATGAGCCATATTTTATAGTTGCATTGTAACACTTTCAGCCAGTTACACAACTACCAAGTAGTAGTTAGAAAATCAATGCATGTTCAATGTATATTTTTATTACATGCCACTAAACAAACTCATCTTTCCTTTGTTTCTCAACTTCAAGAACATCAAATGTGTTCTTTATTATTTATGTTACTTTTTAATCTTTCCCATGCTGAACTTGAAAATGGCCCAGTAGGTCTGTGTTCTACCCCAATTAACAAATTAACAAATTAACTAAATAAAATGAATGCACCATTGATGTCAGTAAATGTAGTACCAAACATATCACTGATGTCAATAAATGTATCAATAGTCTTGACAAAAACAGCATGATCTATGATTGCAATAAAAATGGTCAAATCCTAGAAAATAAAGACATCAGGAAATGATCGAGGGATAATGGTGGACACCAATTTAAACTTTGAAAAGTGTGCATATACCAGAGTGAGAAAAACATAGTCTATATCTCAATGGCATGTGTACTAACTTCACAGAACTTATTGTATCTCTTTATAATTTACTGCCCTAGCCCATTGTTGTATACAACCTTACATTGTGGAGTCTTTGAGCAAGCCACCTTAAAGAACTTGAAACAATATAATGGTTCATTACTAGTTTTCCAATCCTTTTAATTTTCTAGTAATGGTTCATTTCTATGGTAAATAAAAGGAATGGAAAATTGACTTATTGTTATATTTGGTTTCTTACAGCTTACTTGTAGGTAACCTCTCTGTCTGGTTGGAATTGCAATGTCTGTTCCAGTTCTATTTGAAATTATGTCTGTTGTGGAGCTAACACTAGACTGAGAAATGCAATACTAAAAGTGAATTTCAATAATACAATAAAAAGACAGATAGGGCGTCCACTGACTTTTTGGATTCCATTGTTATATATTAAGTTTGCCTAACTAGAGAAGTCAGTCATTAAATTTTGAAATATATTGTAATATGTTCTCTGAAAATATGTAATGTTCCTTGGTGCATTTCAATACTGTGGTATAAAGAGTAGGAATTTTCTCACAGCAGCTAGCTAGAAATATTCCAATTTACAATTAGGAATGTATATAACGAAGTTGTCTGTGAGCCCCCTCCCCCACTGAAAGACCAGACAGGGTAGTCATTGTGACCAGTGTTATCAGCTTAGCTTACAGTGGAAGAGTGGGAGGGAAAAGCCACCACTCTGACGAAATGCGACTGATGAAATCAAGGGACATGTAAATCTCAGTAGCAGCCACACATCTCTGGATGTAGCAGGCTCACATTAAAGTGTTTTGTCTAAAAATCGTCATTGTTTATGAGTCCAATCCTCCAATAAAATGCCACTCAGGGTAGCCATTGTGACTAATTTTATTAATGCCAAACCAATAACTGAACTTACATCTCTTTATCACCAATGTTCAAACTTCAGAATCACCAAATAAGCCATATATAATTTCCACCAAACACAGCAGCTTGTTGCTGAGTAGCATGCCAGCTATCCTCATGACCAGCTTGTCCAACCAAAATGCTATCAGTCAAAGCCCATGACCTACTTGGACCATGTGAAGCACCCTCTGCTCATCTCCTGGCACACGGCCTAGTTGGCCAAGGAAAGAAGGGGGATAAAAAGTAGGAAATACCAGCAGCCACCTGCCCACCAGGCTATAAAGTCTATTCCCTACTTTACTGACTGTCCAATAACACCTGTGATGCTGGTTCTCAAACTTTAATGTGTGCATCTTAGCAATATCCAAAAATAAGCCAAGAATTCTATGCAGATCCTGAAACTGGTACATAGTAGCCAGATAAGAACCAAATACGAAACAAATGACCAGGAAGCCACAGTACAATTGCCGGAGTATTTAATGAATAAAAACAACACAATTAAGCACTTTTCATCTTAATAACTTCTTCAGAACTATGACAATCACAAAAAAAACATTCTTATAGGAAATTACATCATTACACACCCCCAGGTACAGCCACTAAAAAGATGGAGAATTGGTAGCATTCAAATAAAGCTGCCAGTGCATTTCTCTTTGCAATAACCAATTCTCCCAGTCACCGCAATAAGCATCTGTAGCAACTTGCTCCAGCACAAGGAATTTAAATCCAGTAAAGCCAGTACAAAGTGAGGCATGTCTTGCCAAAGCACTCTTATTGTCATTCTTCACAGTACTGTAGTGATGCAGGTAAACCCTTCTGTTCAAGGCATTTTTAGTCTTGCCAACATAAAATGCAGTGCAGATGCAGCATTTTGCAAGGTAAATTACCCTCTCTCTATCACAATTACATTTATCCTGTGGCTTAATGTCCAAAATGTTCTCATTTAATGGATCCTCTGGGTTGATCCCAATGAAAGGTCACTGTTTACACTGCCCACATTTTGTTGTCAAAAACAGTCTTCAAAAGTCAACTAACTGACCTCTCCAGAATCTTCTTAATGTTGGCTTCCTAAAAATGGAGGTAGCAAAATCACCTTTCATGTTCTTCTGAATCTCAATATCCAAGAACTTAACACAGCTTTTGGCCACCCTGAAGGTAAATTTGAGGAACGATGATACTTCCAATTGCATAATAAAGGCATCAAACTGGGCTCTGCTACCTGACCAGATAATAAAAAGGTCATCAAGATAGCGAAAAAGTCCAACACAATGTGAAAAGAGACCAAGCTTGAAGACCATTTCCAACTGCCATCTCAAGAACACCATATTAGCAAAAATGGGGTAACATGCAGCCCCCATAGTTACACCCTTCAACCGCTTGCAATATTCTCCCTCAAATGAAAGAAAATTATTCTGCAGCACCAGAGCCATAAAATCAACAACCAACATGTTATCTATGTCCTTGAGAGATCCATATCTTTTAGCCATCTCTTGAAACCACTTGAGCCCTTCCTCATGAGGGATAATGGTGTAGAAGCTCTGAATATTACATGTTTCCAAGCAAAATTAATTTCCACATTCAATGCTTCTAAGCTTGTCCAACAAATCCCAGGATCAAAAATAATCTGTTTTAATTTACCACAAAGTTTCTTTAGTTTTTGATCAATAAACTTCACCAGTGGTTCGGTCACCAAGCCCCCAGCTGCGACTATTGGCAGCATGGGGGAGGGGGGGGCAGATGTACTTGAATGAATTTTCGGGATCCCAAACATTTTTGGAATAATGGGATGATGAACTTTAAGGAAATCATATAGTCCCTGGGACACGCTATCCAACAACACTAATTCATCAATAGCTACATTAATCACCCTATAGGCAATGCTGATTTCATTAATCGATACCACACTGTACACTGATTCATCATTTAATAGTGTAAACATTCTGACAATATAATTTATGATAGTGATCCATAACCACCAACCCTCCACCCTTATCAGGCTTCATACACCTGATGTTCTTGTCCTTTGTAATACTATGTAAGATGTCTCTGTCTTGCTTAGATAAACTATAAAAGCCTTTCCGGCTGCTATGGTCCAGCAAGCCCCTTATATCTCTGTCTCACAGGCTTTTTCAAATATATTCAAAGCAAGGCAGAGGGGGGCGGATTTGCGGCACTTTTTCTTTTCAAGTCTCTATAAGGGTGGTTCAACATCGAAGACGCTCCAAACAAAATTTTAAAATTGTATTTTCTAGTGAAGAGTTTAAGATCTATGAGAGTGCTCTTTACATCAGCCTGGGCCCAAGGGTATAAACTAATGATGTAATTTCCTATAAGAATGGTTTTGTTTTCTTGAATGACATAGTTCTGAAAAAGTCGTTAAGACAAAAGCACAACTGTGTTGTTTTTATTCATTAAATAGTCCAGCAGCTGAAATATGGCTTCCTGGTCATTTGTTTCTTATTTAACACCCAAACATATTATTCAGAGATAGCCATAATTTAAAACCTAAAATACAGTATGATCAAAATCAGAATCAGTAACATCCCTGTAAAATTCTTATTCATAACCAAAACATATATTGAATTTGATAACAAAATTGCAAATTTCATTCAGTAGCTGGCTAACTATTATGATTAGACATTTTTTATGTTTAGCCATCTGTACCTAAATTAAACTCATGTAATAATAATAATGCTAATAATCCTGGGAATATTTATATAGAGCTGAAACTGTTGTGCAATAGCTACACATAATTAAGGACCTGACTGAGACAAAAACAAGTTTATATTAAAAAGGCCCAGGCCAAGTAGAGATAGATGTGTCCTGTCTGGAGAAAACCAAACTGAACCCATGTCCACAATCTCCCAGTGTTACAAGGCTGCAAATATTGTACGTGTGCATCCCTAGATATTCAATGGATCAAAAGCTTCTTGAAGATTTGAAAGACAACTGGGAATAAGCTTGCCTCCAAAATATCTGTGGGATAATGGCAGGCCATACAATGTGGGCTCCTGGGAAAACCACCTTGGATTTCAGGACAAAACCTCCTCATTAGAATGATGCAGAGGTTGTTACCATCTAGATGAATAATCAACAAGCTAATATGATCTGGTTACCACTAAATAATATCCAGGATTCCTGGGAGATCTTTCACTGGCAGTCTCAATAAGTCCTTCCAGACTACTTCAAAGATGGAAGTGTCTAGACCCAGGCTGACCATTAGAGTGCACCGTCACTCTGACAGAAGCTCAAAGAAGTAAGGAATGGCACAATATCACAATCATCCTTAAATTTGAAAATAGATGAAATTACTTAAGGAACAAGCCAGGAACAAATGTACATATCTCCAAATGAAAGAGGACAACCATCAGTCAACTCTCTTAATAACTTGAATGGATTTTCTTTCTCTGGTGAAGTCAGAGGCCCAAGCAATATGAAAAGAGTAAGAGAAGCCTTTGGTAGGAATCCCTTCACCAGGTAGAAATTAATCTAAGATGTTATCTAAATCCCGGGGAATAATAACCTACCACTCAGGGAGGCAAACAAATAGATTTCCAAATGAAGAAGATGAGCACAGAGGGAATTTAACCAGAAAACTGGGTAAAGGTCTCTGAAGGGGGGAACTGATAAATGTCATCTATGGGCCCTGACATGCCTGATCCATCCTAGATCTTTGGCTCCAGATCTTGACTGAATCCTCTGTAAAGACTACATCCTCCGATTTATGGGGGACAGGAGCTTTCTAACTCTGAAGGTGCTGCAGTATGAGGAGCTGAATAGAGAGTCCCAAACTCAAAACTCCCTTTCCAATTGACATCTGACTTTCAACTACCTCACCAAGAACCTTGCTCCAACCCTTCAAAATCTTGGCTCTATATATATATATATATATATATATATATATATATATATATATATATATATATCCACAAACACAAAACCATTTAAAACACTTGCATTTGAAATACATATAATATTATTAATGTTAATGTTTACAATGTTAAATACTATTGATTTTAAAGTTAAGTTAAAAAAACTGTTAATTAAATCAGTTATATTTACAAATTAAATAAAATGTTTAAAAAAATTAATATTTACATATAAAAAAGTTAAATAATATATTAAATTCCTATGAAAAAGTCATGATTGAAATATTAAGCAATAAAATGTTTTTACAAAACTTTAAAAAATGTTTTTATATAATTGGGGTCAAATAATTTGGGGACAAACTGTCCTCTAACTATTCCCATAGACAATAAATGTAAATTTAAACATGAAAGTGTATACAATTGAATTCAGGTCAAATCATCCGGGGTCGAATCATCTGGGGTCGAACCATCCGGGGTCGAATCGTCTGGTGTCAAGCTGTCCTCTTTCCACTGAGAAGGCCCAATAATACCATGAACACAAACTCTGACCTTTTGGGCCATGAAGAATTTGTCTATTATGCTGCTGTTGATCATGGAAAGGCTTTTCAGGGGCAACCAAAACTGGGACGCCTGCATGCCAACTTTCAGCCATAGGAAAGAGAAAGAGAGACTTAATCAGGCCCATTACCTTGTTTTCCACCAGTCACAACCCTAGCACTTGGCATAGGTGAATGAAAATGCTCAGTCCTTTAGCCCCAGTGAAGCTAGAAACCACCTGAATAAAGCATTTAAATGATGGATTTGTAATTGATAGGGGAATCTCTTTTGCCAGTACCATTGTAATGCTGTGCTAAACTTTTTTAACATGGTAGAAGCCATAGAGCAACCCAAAGGCATGGTGGTGTCAAGAATTTTCAGTCAAAAAATGTTCCTAGATGATTCCAATCCTGCTCCTGGATTGTGACTCACCAGAAGGCGGCCTTGCTGTTCAATTTGCACGACCAGGGTTTGGGAAACTTCTTAATGCCACTGATTGAATCATCCAGGGAACAGGTTTGGATTCCATCTTATTCCATACTGATATTATTATTAACAGAATTCTTCTGAGGAAAGGATAAATGATGGATCAAAAGAAAATCTCTTACCTGCTCCTTAGGCACCATTCCAGTTGGGAACACCCTGAAGAGAGGGAAAGGGGATTCGCCAAAAGGACCCAGAAATTTGCCCAACACAATCTCCTTGAGGAGGAGGTTATTAACCACTGATTCATTTCCTCTTGTAGAGCTTAGATTTTTAGGAATTTAAGTAGAAAGGGAGGCTGAAGATGTCAATGGAAATCTAAATAAAAAACCTTCTGACAATTCCTCCTTTAGAAAGAGAGAGATGGGGGTAAACTCTTAACAATCAGGCAAGAAGTCTTAGATTAACCAGAGAATGACAACCACTATCTCTGCTGTTTGCCTCTAAAAGTCTGTCCTCCTCTGCTTAACCTGGAGGGGGTACTGCCTTGAGACTGAACCTCTGAATTAGTTGGACAGCCTTTGATTTTATTTTATTAAAATTATGGTGGGGTGGTGGAATTTCACAGTTGTGTGATTCTTACCTTAATAGGCACATACATGGTCAAAATGACAGGCCTGCCAAAGACATAGTCCTTTGTTCAGTAAACCTCTGCTTCCCTCTATAGCTTGTGACACATTTGGGGGAATGGCACAGAGTCTGTCAGTCATCACATCCAGCTAGGTGTCCGGGTGCCTTTCCTCCAATTTTAGCACATTATTGATGGCTTTCAGTATTCTGAACATTTAATCATACCAATACCATGCCATGCCATGCCACCTCTGAAACATGGGCCTTCCTGATACTAAGGAAGTACATCTGAAGGGGCAAGGCTTGTGATACATCATTTTCAACTCAAATTTTAATGACCCACTTTAAACAAAGCATCATATTATCCCAACTGTGTATTTTAACCATAGTGGTCTGTTTATTATAGCAATAACCCATGTCTGGGTGTGGGTAATCCTGGATTTACCCATGGTTGGTGTTGTTTGCTCACAAGGGCAAAGCCCAAGTCACCAAACAAAGACAACAGTGGATAAATCCAACATTGCCCACACCCAGACGTGGGTTATTGCTATTATACAATGACATTATTTAAAAAAAAATACTTACTTTTCTTAAATAATGTCTTTGTATAAGGGAAACATGCTATCCTTCCACCACTGGACATTTCATTGAGCCTTATTTGATGTACTGCACATGCGTTTGGGACTTGCATTCCCATGCATACCCAGTATATCAGTGCTTGGGAAAGTAAGTAACGGAGAAAAGAAGATCTCTGTTGCTTTGTTTTTCTTTTTTTTTAATTAAAAAAAAACTTTAGGGCAGTTTAGGGGTAGGAGAGCGACAGCATGGACAAAATACAAGGGATATCAGGTACATGTGTTTAGTTTTAAATAACGTACCTGATTTCCCTAGTATTTTGTCCACGCTGCCTCTGTGGTATGTCCGGAGTCCAGACTATAGATTTAATTTTTATTTTTTAAGAAATAAAAATAAAATTTAAAGAATATACCAACGGAAATAAGTCTGGGTGACCGGACCTTTTTCCATTGGTATATTCTCGGATTTACAATGGGCACGCTGACTGGGCTGGCCAATCAGCGTGCATGTTTTGGAATTGTTAATGGCAGTCATTGTATAATTCCCAGTATCTACTAAGTTCATTAAGCCTCCATAAGATCTTTTGCCCCCACCCCACACCTGGCCATCAGATTCTAGAATATGCTAAACTCCATCTGGGTCAATTAAATTGAGAACATCCATAAACTCACCTTTCAAAAGTTTTGCCTTAATGGCAAGATGGGTATCTGCTTTCAGGATGCTCCAGGTTGGATGTAGGAAGCCAAATATGAATATTTTGATGCTTTGTTCAAAGTAGCTTGAGTATCTGAAATATTTAGGGAAGGGGTGGAATGCTATATCCTGGTAACCTCACCTATGTAAATCCTGGACTTCTTAGATGAACTGTTAGCTTACTGAGAATGCTCAAAGCCCCTATCAGTCACCAAATCAAACAACCTAGCCCTGTCATCCTTGTAAAAGCTCTGCCATGTATTCCTTTTTCTGGTTTCCTTGCACCACATATGCTTCTGATAAGCCCTCTAAAAATGGATTACTTTGATTGCCTGCAAACAGTTGCTCAGAATCTGGTGACATTAACAAGGGTTGCAATGTTGCCACCTCTGAAATGCCCTTAAAGTTCTGTTTTGGCAAGGCCTCTAGCTGCACATAGGTCATCTGGAGTGGATGTCTCTGGACCACTGGCTGCATTCCTCTTTCCTGTAGGCAGGCCAGAAGAGACAGACCACTGTAAACTTTCCCCATCAGCATTATTTCCCTGAGCAGACAGAACCCATCCCCAATCCTAGTGACCAATCACAATACAGCTGCAGCAACAGTACCCCAGAATGTTGGTGGAAAAAACATCAATGTGAGCATAAGAAGCTAAAACATGTTTTTCCCACCCAGTGCAAGTGAAAGTGAGTGGCCATTTGTTTGTTTGTTTGTATTTTTTAACAGAGAGAGAAAACCAATGAGTAGTAGATATTAAATGACAACAGAGGCAAGATGCAACAAAGCAGATCACAGATTGAGCCATAATAGCACCCCGGCACAGGAAGCAACCACAGAGTGACAAAAGTTAAGAAGAAAGTTGCTTGCCCCAGTAAGCTGCAAAACAAGGCAACCACTCCTTTGCCAAATGGTAACACTTCACAGTTACTCAGCACTTAAGGCTGAATACACCAAGTACTGCCAGGATGAGTAGGGAGATAGATGCGTTTTGAAAGAAATAAAGGGATATTTACCTGTGGCGGACACAACCCAGGATAGATAAAGAACAAAAATATTTTTTTTTTTTATTATTATTGTAACATATATAAACAGGGCCACAAAACAAGTCTTCCTCATCACACTGCCCTATTATATACAATAAAAACTCAGAAGATAAAACAACCTACCTTAAATGGGGGCAGGGCAAACGATTGATCCAAAGGAGAAAAGCCACCACTCAGCCAGAGTGCAACTGTTGAAGAATTCTACAGATACTTAAATCCCTGGAAAGGCAACACATGCCTGCATGTCACAGGCTTGTGACAAGGTGTTTTTCCCTAAAACCCTTGATACCTGAAAGAAGTAAATGAGGAAGTAAGTTCTTCACCTGGAGGCCCTTCTGAAGACTATGAAAGTGTAGAGTGTGATCCCAGTTGTTGCTAACCTGTACATGTATTTGTGAAAGTACTTGTTTTTGGAGCTGGAAACTAGGCCTAGGAAAGGCTTGCAGGTCTAAGTATTACTTATCCTAAAAGACATCCTATATCTTGAAAGGGCAATGTGGAGTTAACACTGGTAATCAGAAGCAGCTAAATGTGATGGGTTTACTGTGTGTTAATGTGGAAGCCATGTGGACTGTTATTTTGTTTAGAAACCAAAGGAGCTGTTGTTTGTTTTACTGAACTATCTGAATTACCCAAATGAACATGTATTTTTATACAAGTCATGTCTCTAGTGTGTGTGTATATATATATATATATATATATATATATATATATATATATATATATATATATATATACACACACATTATATATATATATATATATATATATATATATATATATATGTATAGAGAGAGAGATATGTGTGTATGTATATATTTAAATATATATTTGTGTGTGTGTGTGTGTGTGTGTGTGTGTGTGTGTGTGTGTGTGTGTGTGTGTGTGTGTGTGTGTGTGTGTGCGCGCGTGTGTGTGTATGCATGTCGCACTGAGCTGTCACTATTTATTAAAACACAGATTAGTACTTTTATCAGAATCTTTAAAAACATGGGGCTGAAAATCTTGTCCTCACTATCCTCAGCTACCAAACCTGTGATTCTTCAAATGCATCACAATAAATAACATATCCACACTGCACATGCATATGTATCAATATATGTAAACGAATATAAATAAATACATGTTTATATCTATAGCTAGCTATCCAGCTATATGTATAGGGCAAGTAGAAAATATCAACACAAACTGTTGAAATCAAACTTTAAGAGGGCCAGTAGATTCTAACCTTTACAATCAAACCTATGAAATTAATGTACATGTCATAGAAAATGTCTGCTTGGATAAATTCAATGTTAAGAAGAACTGTATGATTTTCTTCTATAGTTTGTAATGTATGCATGCATGCATGTGTGATATATTGTGTCACAGTCACACACAAGGCAAAAAAGAAGGTGCCTTGTATGCTGCTCCTGCTTCTTTTTTGCTTTGCATACTTTTCCCTTTGGGACCCTGCAGCTGCCGTACTCGCAGAGGTTGCATCACTTTGTGTTCCCAGTCATACACAACACACTAGCACAATGCACGCAGTATGTATGTACTTATATATGTATGTATATTTGTATGTCTACTTTTCTCACACCTTTTCATCATAACCCATTCATTGCAGTTTATCTGACTAAACAGATGGAGAAACAAATAGTAGTAGAACATCTTTCTGTACGTTTGAATTTTCAGGTATTCAAATCCAAACAAATACAGAGTAAAATACTAGCTGCTTAATGAATAGTAAAATATCTTTATAAAGAATTAAACTGTTAAATAATTAATTCAGAGTTGTAGCAATGTGTATAAAGCATCTCATATATAGTTAAATATATGCTGCTGCTGGAGAGAACCAAGGGATGTCCCGCAGAAGTACTCGGATTTCACATCTGACAGTGGGAAGGAACTGAATGGTGCTAAGTAAGTCATATTGTAGCTGGCACACACATAAAGGGAAACATAAACACTTTTAGACAGAGAGGACCCTGATTCTAAAGAACGCATTACATAGTCATTAGGAACTTAAGAACTGGCCCTGTTATCACAGACGGACATGCAAATGCTGCAGCAGAAGTATAATACGTAGGAAGCAAGATACTTCATTCTACTCCCTGCTAACGAAATGTTGTTGATACTGAAGGTGTTCAAGGTCCAGAGTTGTAGCTATGCTGGTTGCCGCCCAGGTCAATCTCCCACATGGTGCCTTCCAATGCTAAGGACTGAAAAACAAAACCCTCAATACTATTTTGCTTTTATATAATACGTCCTTGAGAAACTATAACAAAGAGCTAAACAAGCTTCTTGTTACAGTTCTAAACATGCAGACACACTGCAGGCAAAATTATTTAGGCAGCTGCATTTCAGATTGGGGCTGTTTACATGACTACTGATTTCACCGCACAATGAAAGCAATCACACAGGTAACTTGCAGGCACTGATATGTGCATTCCTCTACAGTGCTGATCATACCCCTAATTTTGCCCCACTCTGACTATGCTACTATCATGGACAGAATAAGAAAGTCCAAGGTAAAGTCTATTACTGTAGTCCAAACAGCAGAAAACTACTGCATTTATTATTCTCTTCAGAGAACTGGGCATCAGGTTTTTGATTTTGGATGTGTTCCTAGGAATAAAGTATGAAGATTTTATAATGCCAAAACCTGGTCTTTAAAATTCAATAGGTTATCTAAGAATGTTTACAGATTCCAAACTAGTCATTCTATAATTGTATTTATTTATTTTATCTGACATTTATTTAGTGGGAAAGTCCAAATGGGATAATATCCTGTTTACCGTTTTACTACAGATTTGCATTATTTTCACTGAAGTGCTAAATATTTGGGGTGAGAAGAGCTTGTTTTTTCAACAAGGCTGTAGTTTTCTGAAGTTTGCATGCATTAATAAGAGTGCAGGGAGGCTGGACTTCTACAGAAATTATTGTTTTTACCCTGGATTTTGTGTTTGTGAAGGCATTACTTTTTGAATAAATTATAGGGACTTCATTTACTTTTTCAAATCTCAGATATCAGCCAATTAGACGTTGGATAAGCTCAAATAATTCTTAATCACCAGGGTATTTGTGGTATAAGACAAGTGTTGAACTCCATATTGTTAGTCATATAGAATTTAGTCATGAGTTTAATCCATCTCCTCTCCATCTTTCCTTCATCTCTCGTCTTCTTTTAGTGTACATTCACTAGGAATCTCAAAACATCCCACTAAATATATGGAACGTCTTTAATGAATCCGATTATCTTGAATCCTGGGTTCAGCAGGGGGTATCTTATCTATCTCTAAAATGTGGCTTAAGCCAGTACTCTTCCCCTCACCTTATCTCTCGAATAATCATCAACAGGTTAGGAGGGACTGACCAAATGAAAGGCTTGTACAGAATATCCATGGTGAAAGAATAAACTTTTCATTGGTTCTTGCAACATTTCAGCACTAGTCTCTGGTATGGATTTCAGTGTTCTTCTTGTTACCCTGGAGACCTACACCAATGATAAAAAGGATACCTTTCTCTTTAGTGAATTTGACATTAATTGGGTAGTTGACCAGCTGCCTGACTTCAAGAACTCACAGTTACTTTAGATGTATCCAAATACTCAATTAGTATACAAGAATCAGTCTAGCTACTGGCAAATAGATGACTTTGGATTGGATGCTTACAAATAGACTTAAATCCTGCATTAACACAAAGAAATGCTACCCAGATCTATATAAAGAGCACCTCTTGATGTAGCCCTATGGTCCTACAGATGCCTCATGCCAGATCCTGTGTATGTGATTACTTCTGAAATGAGGGAGGAGGCAATGCCTTAAGCACTTGCTAGCCCAGACTATGTGGTGGTGTTGTAGAGTCCAGTTATAAACACATTGTACTCACTGTGACAATAAAGACACTTCCAGAAGTTTAAAACAACAGACTCATCCCCATTCACATTAGGAAGCTGAAATGTAATAAACATGACTTACTAATCACTGTCCTCAAGACAATGCTCAGAAAAAATGGATTGTACCTGGTACCTCTGGAAAAACTTGATAGATGAAAAAAAAATCATCAACATATTGAGCTCAAGAAAGGGTCTAGAAATTAAATCCAGGTGGCCACATCAACTTACTTTAGGAACAGGTAGAACCTTCTGTTTAATCAACTAAGAAGACTTCGGAATGAAATAAAGATCTCAATAGTGAGTTAAGGATTTTACCCCCCCCCCCACAACCTTGTAATCTCTGGGAGGTTCACCAAAGTTACAAAACAACCGCCAACACTCTGTTGCATGCCTTTGTCAATGTGCCCCTTTCGATGTCTTCTAATTGCGGTGCATCACTGTTTATTTATGTTACATCCTGCTAGCAAACTGGACTTATTTTAGCCTTCATTTTTATATAAAATCATTAGTGTGAGTTTAACAGAAAAAAAGATGTTGCTCAAGATTATACATATACCTGATAACTTGCCTGGAGATGTCTTTACCAGGTTTTATTGTTGTTCTTCTTGTTTTATGAACGCGAGCTTCACTAACAACAGCCACTTAACACATATTAATTTATCTCAATAAGATAATAATGTCAATGTCTTGACACTGGGAACTGGAACAAAAATATTATCTTAACAATACCTAACGCATGAAAGCCAATTCATGTCGATAAATACCATAGGTCTAAAACTATCCTCTCTCTCCATGCAAAGATTTTTCAAAAGGTAATCTACCGTTTTGATGTTAGATTATGTGAATAAATACGGTATCCTAATGTCTGACTGACATGGAATTAGGCCTGACTGCAGTTTCTCTGCAACTGTTCCAGTTATCAAGGAGAATACTACCTACTACAGATGAACATGAGCTCACTTGTGCCATATTCTTTAATTTCAGGGGGGCATTTAATTACCCCAATCATTTATTGTTATAAAATGAATTCAGAGGTTTGGGATTCTGAAAGAGTCTTCTGGTCTGGGTTGCCAGCTATTGTTCCAGGAAATGTTGTAAATTAAAGGTTGATCAGTCATACTGTATGAAAGGACTTAGTTCTGTGACCAATACTCTTCGTTTTCTCTGCTAGTTGTTCTTCAGGTCATTCAGCTCAGCCTCTGTGTGAATAGCATGCCTTCAGTTATCCATGACTACATATAGCAACATAAAATTATGACTAATTTTCCTTACACCAGCTCACTATAAACAATGATAAACCAAATGTAATGCTTTTCAAGACTTTCTAAAGACTTTTAAATATGGTCTCTCACAAGATCTTGATTATATAGATAAAACTGTTGACCATCTGCAGGCATATGAATAATTGGGAATCTTCTTTGATCTGGTCCTACAGCTCTGCTTATATATGATAGGCTGTCATTACAATGATGAGTTAATTAAAATGCTTATAAAATCAGTAGTCTCCCTCCCGTGAAAGCTCGAAATGCTGCAGTTTGAATATACCACTGATTTAGTAGAATATTCTCTTCAACTCATCTCTCTCTCTTGGCTTGGAAACATGCTACTCCCTTTGGCTTATAATGTAACTCACATTTTGTAGATATATAAATATAAATTTAATTATAGGTTTACTTTCCACTCAGAAAAGTACGAACACCTCGGTGTCAAGAAAGCTGCCAGACCTAAGGTCACTGAAAGGATTAGCATCTTTCTCAACTTTCTGACAGAAAACTTTTAAATAATAATTTCTGTCTCTCTTTTAGCTATGAAGCTCTTAAGAAGAAGCATGATCATATTACCTACAAGCACAGAGCAATGGAGTCAAATGCTTTGAGGGATCACAAAATAGCATATGTACATGCAAGATGGCATTCACATAACTGGTACTTACCAATCATATTAATCATCCATTTTGTTTTTTTTTTTTCTCTGTAGCTGTTGTAAATGCCATTTATGTTGCAGTTATCGCATTTCTGGCACTGAGGGACAGCTGATTGCACACCACTCCCCATTGTCTAGCTAAATGTGCAGAGTTAATACTGGAGAGAAAATTTAATCACTCCTGATGACTATCTAACTGATGGGTATGGGTTGACTAAGAGGGCCCAAGTGAGAGAGAAGGTGAGCAAATGGGCAACTGGCAGGATGAAGGTTGATAGCCAAGATTAGGGTTAAAAAGCTGAAAAAAATCAAGGTAGTCACAATACACTATTTTGCTACCAACTCAGGAAATTCCCCAGGTATCTTTATAATGTTACTTAATGTATATCCTGCATACACTCACTGACTGCTTGCTTTAGCACTATAGAAAACTAAAACAGAGTCAAATATATAGATAGTTTCCTTCCTTCTGTGTTTTAAATGTTGTTTTTTACTCCTCTCTGAGTTACTCAGTTGTAAGTTTAAATGTATAACATATGCAATGTCAACCATTTGAACTAAATCTTTATTCAGTAACAGATAGAGGTTGTTTTATGCACATATATGTGCATTTATTTATTTTCTAAGCTGGTAATGCAAGTAGTTACAGTAGCTGCTCTACTCGGACCACATCACATGTGCCTTACCTATTTCAAAAACTACTTCCATTATCTAATCTGACAGCCAGTATGGCATATTCTGCACTTCTGGTGATAGAAGTATTTTACTAGTTTTCTGGGTGAGAGCGTTGGCAGTACAAATGAAATACAAAAAGTACAACTATTTAAGACTTTTTCAACTGTGAGATATAAACATCTTGTGTATCTATCTATCCACGTAATTGTAATGGTGCAACAGTAGGCAGTAGAAAAGCATAGCATGCCATTGGGATCATTGCCTCCATTTCCGTAATGTAAGCTATTGTACAGTACAGAGTCGATTATCCGAACATCGATTATCAGAAATGTCAATTAACTGACCACAGCCTTCCAAAGTTTTTGGGTAGGAAAAATCATAAAGTCTGAACATGTAAACATTATATGTATTCGCTTGTGTGTGTTTTTTGAGGTGTATGCCACTCGTGTGTGAAAAATATTGTTTATTGTCCACTGGAATTACTGAATGGTTGAAAAGCATGCAGAAAAAAAGCAAGATGTTTGAAGTTTTTTATCTAGTTCAATATATGTTTGATTATCCAGTTTGATTATCCAAGCTACTCTAGGTCCCAATTAGTTTGGATAATCAACTCTCTACTATTAAGTGTTATTTAAGAGTATTCTTCACTTATTTAGCAGTCTTCAACTACACATGATTTTTCATTCAGTGCATTACAATATTCAAATACTAATTAAAACAGGCTTTCATGTTTTTAAACATAGCCATGTAAAACCCAGCACCATCTTTTTAACAATATCTCACTCCTCTGCCATGAGTTTGCATACCGTCTTGTTGAAGTAGAATAGATTCAATACTGTAAAACAATGCCACAAGTAAGGATAAAACCATAGCCTCTTAGACTGCTTTATACATGACCTTAACCAATAAACCCATGTGCTTTCATCATTCTGGCTTCACTGCTTACAGAAACATCAGAACATTGTAAATGTATACATCATCATCATCATCATCAACATTTTCTGAACTGTTCAACCTGCTCAGGTCACAGTGGTAGCAATCTATTTAGGGTAAAACAGACGTTCCTGTCTCTAGCTCATTATCTGGGATTCTTAGACATTCTAAGTAAGGCAGAGAGAGAGAATTCTTCCAGTATGCCCTGGTTCTAACTTTTGGTCCCCTCCCCAGAGAATGTGCTTGGTTTACCTCTAGTGGGAGGTGCCTAGGGGAAATCCTCACAAGGTGTCCATACTACCTCAAATGACTCCTTTCAACTCAGAGGAGCAGTAAATTTACTCCAAGGTCATCTGCCTACCTTACTATCATGCAGGATGATTCTGGCTGTCATGTGAAGGTAAAAGTGAAAAGTGTGTAAGGACCAAGACAGAATAAAAAAATCCTTATAAATAAAAAGATGTCCACCAGGCTGAGGAGGATATACATATACTTAAATAACACAAAACAATAGACGTATTTAAAAACTGGTAAGTGCTTTTGCGGCACTTCCGCTTCATCAGACCATAAAAACAACAATTACTCTAAATCTTTAAATAAAACTTCTACCAGACCATAAAAAACAACAATTACTGCAAATATTTAAATAAAACCTCTACCAATCAAGTAAGAAGGCAGAAACACATGACATTTTTTAATGATATAAGCCCCTCTTTTTAAGGGCTAGCTTTAAAGAGACAGCATTATTAAGGCCAGGATAAGCACTTGCCCTAAAATCTAAAATCAATCTCAGTTCTAGGTATTCTGTTTCATTAATAATGTCACCCTCCTAATATCTTTACTGACTTTCTGTAAAACCTGGAATTTAAAATGGTGGGTGTTGCCTACTTCTAAAACATGTTGAGCTAATGCTTTCTATTACATATATCATTGATATGTTCCAGTATTCTTTACTTCAGCGTATGGTTTGTCTTCCCAATATAAAACCTATTACAGGATGTACACTGCACCCAATACAAAAGGTTCCTATCAGTACGGTCTGCATAAAATCGAAACTCTAAATTTTATTGAGTCCTGGGATGCACTGCAGAGGTAACTGACCAGATGTATTTGCAAGCCTTACATGATCTGCAGGCATAAGTACCTCTGCGCTCAGTGTGCCCTATCATAGTTGGTACTTTTATAACATAGTCTTTGCTTCAGAGTTTTATTATTCTTAAATATAAAGAGTGGAGCCTCCCCAACCACTCTACCAATGCTATCATCAGCCAGGAGTATTGGCCAGTTTTTCTTAACTATATCACATACCAGCTCGGTCAAGGCCTGGGTTAACAATGACCGCCACCAATACTGTTAGCCAACAGGGTGCTGGCAGAAATTGGGCTACTGTTGGCCGAAGGAGGAGGAGAAGAGTGGGAAGGCATGGCCGAAGGCTGGAAGAGAGGAGAAAGGCTAGGACTGTGGCAGTGAGGGTAGGAACTTTGAATGCTGGCAGTATGACTGGTACAGGAAGAGAGCTAGCCGATATGATGAACAGAAGGAAGGTTGGTATATTGTGTGTGCAAGAGACCAGATGGAAGGAGAGTAAGGTTAGGTGTATCGGAGGAGGGTTCAAATTGTTTTATCATGGTGTGGATGGGGGGAGAAATGGCATAGGAGTTATCCTAAAGGAACAGTATGCTAAGAGTGTTTTAGAAGTGAAAAGAGTGTCGGCTAGAGTGATGTTTATAAAGCTGGAAATTGATGGCGTAATGATGAATGTTGTTAGTGCATATGCTCCATAAGTTGGGTGTGCAATGGATGAGAAAGAAAAATTTTGGAGTGAGTTGGATGAAGTGGTGATGACTGTACCCAAGGCTGAGAGAGTGGTGATTGGAGCAGATTTCAATGGGCCCATGTTGGTGAAGGGAACAGAGGGGATGAGTAAGTGATGGGTAGGTATGGTGTTAAGCAAAGGAATGCAGAAGGTCAGATGATAATGGATTTTGCGAAAAGGATGGACATGGCTGTGGTGAATATGTATTTTTACAACAGGGAGGAGCATAGGGTGACATACAAGAGTGGAGGAAGATGCACGCAGGTGGATTATATCTTATGTAGGAGGGCCAGCTTGAAGGAGATTGGAGACTGTAAAGTGGAGATCGGGGAAAGTGTAGTTAGGCAGCATAGGATGGTGGTTTGTAGGATGACCTTGGTAAGCAAGAAGAGGAGGAGGAGTGTAAGGGCTGCACCAAGGATCAAATGGTGGAAATTGAAAAAGGGTAATTGTGAGGTGGAGTTCAGGGAAGAGTTAAGACAGGCACTGGGTGGCAGTGAAGAGTTTCCAAATAGCTGGTTAACTACAGCAGAGCTGGTAATGGAGACTGCTAGAAAGGTGCTTGGGATGACATGTGGACAGAGGAAGGACGGCAAGGAGACATGGTGGTGGAATGAGGAAGTACAGGAGAGTATAAAGTGAAAGAGGTTGGCAAAGAAGAAGTGGGATTGTAGACAGGAGTATAAGGAGATGAGGTGCATAGCAAAGAGAGAGGTGGCGAAGGCTAAGGATAAGGCATATGAAGAGTTGTATGAAAGGTTGGACACTAAGGAGGGAGAAAAATACCTGTACCGATTAGCTAGACAGAGGGACTGAGCTTGGAAATATGTGCAGCAGGTAAATGTGATAAAGGATAATGAGGGAAACATACTCATAAGCGAGGAGAGTATGTTGAGCAGATGGAAAGAGTACTTTGAAGGGCTGATGAATTAAGAGAATGAAAGGGAGAGAAGGATGGATGATGTGGGGATAGTGAATCATGAAGTGCAATGGATTAGCAAGGAGGAAGTAAGGATATATGAAGAGGATGAAGAATGGAAAGGCTGTTGGTCCAAATGACATACCTGTGGAAGCATGGAGGTGTTTAGGTGAAATGGCAGTGGAGTTTCTGACCAGATTGTTTAATGAAATCTTGGAAAGTGAGAGGATGCCTGAGGAATGTAGAAAAAGTGTTTTGGTACTGATTTGTAAGAATAAGGGTGATGTGCAGAGCTGTAGTAACTACAGAGGGACTAAATTGATCAGTCACAGCATGAAGTTATGGGAAAGAGTAGTGGAAGCTAGGTTAAGAAGGGAGGTGATGATTAGTGATCAGCAGTATGGTTTCATGCCAGGAAAGAGCACTACAGATGCGATGTTTGCTCTGAGAGTGTTGATGGAGGAGTACAGGGAAAGGTCAGAAGGAGTTGCATTGTATTTTTGTAGACTTAGAAAAAGCATATGACAGGGTGCCCAGAGAGGAGTTGTGGTATTGTATGAGGAAGTCAGGAGTGTCAGAGAAGTATGTAAGAGTGGTACAGGATATGTACGAGGGTAGTGTGACAGCGGTGAGGTCTGCGGTGGGAGTGACAGATGCATTTAAGGTGGAGGTGGGATTACATCAAGGATCACCTCTGAGCCCTTTCTTATTTGCAATGGTGATGGACAGGTTGACAGACGAGATCAGACAGGAGTCCCCGTGGACTATTATGTTTGCAGATGACATTGTGATCTGTAATGAGAGTAGGGAACAGGTGGAGGAGACCCTGGAGAGATGGAAATATGCTCTAGAGAGAAGAGGAATGAATGAAGGTCAGCAGGACTAAGACAGAATATTTATCTGTGAATGAGAGGGAGGATAGAGGAATGGCGAGGATGCAAAGAATAGAGGTGGTAAAGGTGGATGAGTTTAAATACTTGGGATCAGTGGCGGCTGGTGACTTCAAATCAAAGGGGGGCTGCAGGAGACAGCTGAATGGATGGGATCAATGGGAATGGGTGTGGTCAACTAGAAAGGGGAGGAGCTATGCTCAAAACCACAAAAACTATATCTTTAATTAAATAGTCTGCTCTGGGTGCCAAACCATCATTATGAGAGTCCAATCAAGACAAAATGAAGTGTAGAAGAAAAAACATATTTCAGTCTATTGGCTGCATGACAGCTTACTTAATATCTAGATGGCAACAAAAAGGTTGTGAGGCATGAAAAAATAAATTACTTTTTAAATACATTACTGGAATGCTAGTCAAAATCAAGTATAAGAAAAACAAGCAGCACTCAACTCAAACCACTTCTATGTATGGCTTTGTCCAGATTTCTTGCTCTGAGGTTGAGAGGTATGACAAATGTGTCATGGCCATCGCAGTCAGCCAGAGACATTTCAAGTTGTGACATAATTGTTGCACCCCACTCCCCCATGTAGTGACTCTGGATGTGTATTCCTGTTCTAATTATAATTTGTATTCAGCTTTATTAAAGTACCAAGTAACATGCTGAAAGTAGCTCTTTGTGATACCTCCACTTGTAAAAATGTTTCTTATCCAAAAAAGACTTGCTGCCTGACAGCAACTATCTACTTGTTTCATGGGGAAAACATGATCAAAGTAAAAAATGAAAAGCAAACAGGAAACAAGCTCAACATACATTGCTTAAAGGATTACTGCACAGGATATGGACCACACATGATAGATTGGCATTCTGTTTAGTTTGCAGGTAAAGCCTGTAATGAGCTCTTAAAATAATGTAATCCTGTCCTTTATTACGAATACTGTCATATGCATTTCAATACCCAAGGCTTATATGTTATCTAGTTATGTAAGTATTCTCTGCATGGCAACAACAGAAAGGCTTTCAATGTTGGCAATTCTTTAACAGTATGCTTATTAAAACTTACTTGCATCTTAAAATCTCAGACAAGCTTACCAGATGGTCATTAAAGCACTGCTACTTAAACACACAGCAACAGGCACTTTCTGAATAATAATAATAAGCATAAATCAACAGTATAAAATATGACAGAAACCAGAACATTCTGCAAAATTAAGGACAGATGAAAAGCCATTGTAGTACTTGTGTCTACCTTGGATGGGGGGGATAGTCTGCACATTTACACTGCATAACTGCTCCTTGCCTTGCTTGGACACATCCAGAGTCACTACATGGGGGAGTGGGGTGCAACAAGTATGTCACAATTTGAAATGTCTCTGGCTGACTGCGATGGCCCTGACACATTTGTCATAACTCTCAACCTCAGAGCAAGAAATCTGGACAAAGCCATACATAGAAGTGGGACAAAGGCCCAAAAAATAAGGACATTTTTTAAATATTGCTCTTATAAACTTAGAAAGATAATAGAATAGTAGGTCTTGCATTAGTATAAAGTTTCTGGAGGGTATGAAATCTGAAAATGAAATGTCTGCCATTATTTTCTAATTTCAGTCTTTAATGATTTGCCACTAATTAGCCAAAAAACACAATTTTATGAAAAATGGACCAAAAATGTGATTCAAAAATATAAAATAGCCACACAATACAGCTGGGAACCTGTCAAAGAAGGGACACTTTTTAATATTAGTACTGCTAACTTGAGCAGCTGACAAAATAAAAGAATCTACATACATTTCTGAAATAAAAGTAATCTATAACTGATTATTACAGTTATTTATTAATTGTAAACCCTCCATGTTTTCTTCCAAAATTGCCATTTTGCAGAGGGATTATTAGGGGAAGAGCAACATTATGAGCCAAAATCGGGGACAGTTGATAGGTTTGGATATGCCTAATTCTACAAAGCAATTTATTTGCATGTACCTCTCAACCTGTTAATGCAGGAAATCTGGACAAGGCTAAATATATGGGGGGGGAACATATAAACAGTACTAAAAATTATTCTTGTATAAACTGAGACAGTTGATCGAATAACAGGTCTTGCAACATACCACTATGCCAAATCAGCTGTTTTGTGAAAGAGGAAGATGGAAACTTAAATGGCTACCATTTAGTGAATTCAGTTCTCATCATAGCACAGCTGTCAACCTCTTAGCACAAAACACCTGAACAAAGCCAATAATGGGTGACTACAGCCCCCAAACATTCAGTGAATTCAGTTATCATCATAGCTCTCAACCTCTTAGCAAA
This sequence comes from Protopterus annectens, assembly GCF_019279795.1. Taxonomy (NCBI): domain Eukaryota; kingdom Metazoa; phylum Chordata; order Ceratodontiformes; family Protopteridae; genus Protopterus; species Protopterus annectens. Next base: position 276,626,032 of record NC_056738.1, on the reverse strand, counting down.
AAACACTCGGACAAAGCCAGTAATGGGGGAATATAGCCCCCAAACATATTCAGTGAATTCAGTTCTTACCATAGTTCTCAACCTTAGTACAAAACCTGGATGAAGCCAATAATGGGGGAATACAGTCCCAAAAATAAGGACAAATATCCATCTTACACACTTAGAAAATTGCTAGAATAAAAGCTTTTGTGTTACCATGCACTTTCTGACGAATATGAAGTCTGATATTCAAATGCATGTAATTTTTAACATTTGTTAACCAGGAAAGTCTGACTTGGAACAAAAGCTAATTTTTAGCAGAGGCCCAGGGAGAAACACTCCAGACAGACACATGTCTTTGTAAGATGGGAGGACACTAGAGGAAACAAAAACAGGGAGGGCATACAGACTCCACACAGAAGGTAAGGCACCCCAGCCAAGAATCAAACCAGAGAACATGTAGCTGTCAGGCAACAATGCTACCACTGCACCAATGCACTACTGGTTTTGCAAGGACACAAAAATACAGAAACCACAGATTTTATGAGAAACAGAACAAGTATGAGGGAAAAATCTGCAACATTTTTACAAATGGTGGTGGGTAGGGAATTCAGGCTCTTGCCACCTGAGCCCAAGGTACAGGGTTCAAGCCTTATTCTCTACCCACCACCATGTAGCACCTGGGGCATTACACACACACACACACACACACACACACACACACACACACACACACACACACACACACACACACACACTCCTCCATAATGGTGGCGGTCAGCTGATACACACACACACTCCTCCATAATGGTGGCAATCAGTCGATACACACACACTACCTGTCCTCCATAATGGTGGCGATCAGTTGATCCACTCTGCAGCCCAGCTAATCCTGAAGTCTTCTACCGGCAGATCCACTCTGCAGCTCAGCTACTAAATCCTGAAGTCTTCTACCAGCCGATCCACTCTGCAGCTCAGCTACTAAATCCTCCAGCCTGTCTGTAACAGCCCACACATGGGTCTCCCGCAAGATGGCTGTAGCATCCTGTCCCGCGAGATGCGAGGAGGTTGGAGCCTCCTGCCTGCGGGCAATGCAGTCCAGTGACCTTACGGTCTGTGCGGTTGTCACTGCACAGACCTCTGGGCTGGAAGGGCAGAGTTTCCTGCCTTCCCTATCTGGACTGCCTAAGAGAGCAGTCTGGAGCTCAGAAATGAGCACGCATGTGTGCATGGAGTTCTGGTCTGCCTAACACAGCAGTCAGGAACCATGCACGCATGCTCAGAGTCCATGAAATTGTTTTATTTTTTAATTTCAATTTTATTTTTTTTTATTTCTTTTATTCATTTTACAGGTGGGAGGGCTGCAGTCCTGCAGTCCTATAGCAGGAGCCACCCTACTTGGGATCAGTAGTTCAGAGTAATGGTGAATGTGGAAGAGAGGTGAAGAAGTGAGTACAGGCAGGATGGATTGGGTGGAGAAGAGTGTCAGGAGGGATTTGTGACAGACAAGTACCAGTAAGAGTGAAAGGGAAGGTCTACAAGAGGGTAGTGAGACCAGCTATGTTATATGGATTGGAGACAGTGGCATTGACAAAAAGGCAGGAGTTAGAGCTGGATGTGGCAGAGTTAAAGATGTTAAGATTTGCACTGGGTGTGACGAGGGTGGACAGGATTAGGAATAAGTATATTAGAGGATCAGCCCAGGTTGGAAGGTTTGGAGACAAAGCCAGAGAGGGAAGATTACATTGGTCTGGACATGTGCTGAGGAGGGATGCTGAGTATATTGGGAAAAAGATGCTAAGGATGAAGCTACCAGGTAACAGGAAAAGAGGAAGGCCTAAGATAATCAGGTTTATGGATGTGGTGAGAGAGGACATGCAGATGGTTGGTGTGACAGAGCAAGATGCAGAGGACAGGAAGAAATGGAAAAAGATGATCTGCTGTGGTGACCCCTAAAGGGAACAGCCAAAAGAAGATGATGATGATGATCACGCACTCTATTGATATCACTAGAGTAAGTCAAAACCACTCTACTTAGGCCATTTTCCTCTCTAGCTCACATATTCTCTGTTACACTTGTTGCTCTATAAGAGAAATAGGGTTTAACTCTATTACTGCTTGCTTGTTCAATTGCTCGCTTTATGTCCCCTATTCTACATCTCCGTTCTAGTAGTTCAATATGCAAAGTATCAAGTGCTTTGTCTCGAGTATCTGAATCTGTATGCAATTGCATAACCCTGAAAACTTGATTTTTGACCACATTTCTGGGGATATGTCTGGTATGCATACTGGTGTTATGCAGGATGTTGTTTTTCTTGCATGGTTTCCTATTTAAATCCTGTTTAAATGTTGCTAACTCTATTGGTACTAAGGGATCTGAAATGGACGCAGCTCCAGCTGTGAAGCCTAAGGTGCATGCAGGGCCGTGTACTGACCTTTTGGCTGAGAGTGTAGAGCCCTAAATCTAAGGAGAGTGTTTTTTTAGAAGCATCATGCCTATACGAAAAAAGTGTAAAGCTTGCCCATATGTTAATACTAGTAATTGTTTTACACATCCCAAAACTAAGAGGTTATATCAGTTGGGGACATATGTGGAGTGTGACACAAAGAATGTTATTTATGTAGCTATTTGTGATTCTTGCCCAGGTTTTTACACTGGCAAAACAAAGAGACTTTTAAAAGAGAGGATATTATGTCACCTTAGTGATATCAGACTAGTTGTTTTAACAAATGCCCTGTCAGAACATATACAGAAGAATAATGGACATAGGTTTTCTTTTTTGGTGCTAGAAAAGGTATGAGATAATGGTAGAGGTGATGATTTGTTTAACAAAACAGAAATTAGAGAAACACAATAGATAGCAGATTTGTCAACCAACAAAAAACCTGGATTAAATGGTATTATTCCCTTCAAACTGATATTAAAGGAAAGGAGATTAAGGAGGTGATGTTTTCTGATTGGATAACTTGTTTTATAAAAGGAGGAAGTGGTTTTTATTCAACTGGATCTAAAGAAGGTTTGACATAGCTGAAAGCACTTATCCTGTCTTTTAACCTACAAGCTCTGTGTTTCTAAATAAATATATAGACAGCTCTCTCAGTGTTTGTTTTATATTGTGCTATTTTTTCAGGGTTACTCTATTGCAAACTGGGAGTTCTCTTTTCTGCTATTTTTGAATCTCCAGGTAGAACTAAAAATATGTATGTGGTGTCCTATCAAGCATCCATTTATTGACATCACTTCACATACATATTTTGAATTTCCAAGTAGAACTGCATAATCTTTTTATGGTACCCTATCAAGCACTAGACCCACATCCCTTAAGAAAGCCAGGTAACCTGAATAACTACTAGATGCACATGCAAAAACAGTAGACATGTTTTAATTTTTGCAATTCGCAGTCACATTAGGCAGATTACTGGCGCAAACGTCAGCAGAACAGCAGTCATCCAGGATCTTGTAAGTATCCATACACATATCTAGGACACCACTGATGTTCAGTTTCATGAGCAGGAGGAATTAAACCTGCTTGAGAAGTTAGTTGCCAGAACTAGTGCACTGAGCAGAGTCAAGGCCTACTAAAGCTGGCTTGTACTTTTCAGTACTGCATATAACCTGTAGCTCCTTTACCAGCACTGAAGTGACATTTCATGTCATAAGAGCCAGTTTTTATTGAATGAGTCTAGTCTGTCTTCATCCTTCCTCATCCTGCCTACCACTCATCTGGCATTGCATCATGGATTGATAAATCAGTATCTGTTTTAGCAAACTGAATTCATACTGACTTATTATGCAAACCTTCACTTTATGACCAAATAATTCTCAACTGTCTTTTATAATTATCTAGCTATCAGTCTTAGTTATAGATATAGAAATGCATATGGATGTATTGTGCCACTGTGTCATACTTTATAAAATCTCACCTGCCTGATGCTAATGAAAGTCATCCCCTTGTAGCCTTCCTATGGTTGCACAACCGCAGGGCTAGCTGCCATTTTATTGTGCAATTCTCATTAAGGAACAAGCCTACCTAAGACTAAAAAATACAAGAATAAAATAATATACCATCTTCAAGGCCAATGCTTAATGCTAAATAATTGAAACACCTCCATCCACACATGACAAGACTTAAAATACTCCTGGCATTGATACTCCCGTTCACTGAATGACTACAGTCAGTTGTCAGCAATTGTATTCCTTCAAGTGATGTTACCATTCACAACTATCTTAAAACAGGACTGTCAACCCTAGTAACTGATTGGGCATAAGTAATAGTGCCAACCTAACTTGCACTAATGTCAGGTATTAAAGGCAGCTCATTTTCCTAGCAGAACATTAACATAGACAAATAGACTTTCTGGACTAACTGCTTCTCTGTGCTCCATCAGAAATGCATGAACCAGTGTTCCAGCCTAACTTAGGTTCATAGTTCATAGTTTAGTACTAAGCTAACTGCCCGTGCGAGCCATTTTAAGCTTAGCCAATTATCCCTTGTGAGACTCAAACTCTACACCTTGTGTTTGTAAGACAAACACCTTAGCCATTAAGCCACCCTCCAGCTGTGCCCTTGGTAATCAAAAATGTTTTTATAATGTATGTTTTAAGGCAGGTTCTGCGGTATTTGTAAGCAGTACATCCTTCTAAGTTGGGAACTGCTGATTGAGAGCTCAGTGTCTGTTATTCTAAAAGTGTATTAGTTCTGGTTTAAGCACTTGGGCTTCAGGCCAGTTATTTTACATTAAGAAGGATTGCGGTCTGCACTCTTGTGGGAGGAGAGGCTGGACTCTGCCCTTCTGAGCAAGGAATTTCTGGTTAAAGGCTTATAGTGCCTGCATATTCTAACTGTTTCTTACTGAAATTGGTACACCTTGTTTGCTGTAGCATAGACTAGATCCAGGCCTGCTGAATCTAGCTTTGTTTGTATGCTTGTTGTTTGTTTATTTCCCTGAAACACTAATTCCACCTAAAACGCGGCCTTTTAGCACTTCTGTGGATCCCTAGTGATATCTGCATTGCTTACTGTACTTATTTCCTTGTTTCATCTGAAAGAAAGTTACTGTTTGTCGTTTTTGCATTTAAGTTACCTGGCACTTGCTCACTAAAGTAATTATATAAGTCAGCTCTAAAAAATTAAAAGCACTACACCCTCACAAACTCCCCTTGAGTACCTTGTTCCCCATTGGCCCTTTTTTTCAATTATAAAGGAAGTCCCAATACTATTCTAGCATGTCCAAAGGTCAGTTGTCAATCTCCTCTCTGGTCCAGCTGGTGAATCTGGGAATCTTGAGGCAATGTTACAACTGCCTCATGTACACAGACAACCCTCCTCCTCCCAACAAATTCCAGCACATGTGAGAGATGCAACCATATAGCCAAACTGGAGGCTAAGCTCTCTCAACTCAGTACTGGCATAACCAGTCAGGAGGAGAAGGAAACCACACTCACTACAATTCCAGTCTCACATAGACCTACCACGACAACAAACCAAACACATAAACACACAAAAACATACTCGGAGGCTCTAAATAAAAATCTGCCTAAGCAGCAGAGACCTCCAAAGCAGACACCCAAGCAACCGCTACCCCAAAACAAAACACGTGCAACACATAGCTCACAAAGCCAGTGTGCCGAACAGTCACAGCCCTTAAGGCTAAACAACACACCTGATACACTTGTAATAGGTGACTCTATCGTCAGGCACACTGACGTCCCGCTCACCAGGCTGAACAAGGAGAAGGTCACGGTGAGCTGCCTGTTGGGCGCTAGGATCTGCCACATAACACAAGCACTCAGGTCACTCCAAGGCAAGTACAAATATGACTCAGTCATTGTCCATGCTGGTGTGAATGACCTGAGATGTACCTCCCTGGACTACATGAAAAGAGACATAGAGGAGCTCTCTGAGCATGTAGCCCAGGCCTGTATGACCCTGACCTTGAGTAGCATCTTACCCTCACCAAGAATGATGCCACAATATGAAGACAAGATGATTAATTTCAACAATTGGCTTAAGTGTTGGTGTCATTCAAAGGGGATCCAATGCCTGTCAGCCTGGGATGACATGCTTGACAAGCCATGATGCTTCGCTAGGGACGGCTTGCACCTGTCACCCCTGGGCTTTCGGATATTGGCAAAGGCTCTTGCTACCCCCATAGTGCCTTTTTTAGGCAAGGCTCAAAAGACAAACCCACCTCCATAGGTATCACAAGGGATAAGAAACTAAGAGTAATGCTACTCAACGCCAGAAGTCTAAACCTCAAGATGCATGCACTCAAAACTCTCCTTAGCATGGAGAACATTGATATCTGTGCAGTAACAGAAACCTAGTTCAAGGCTCCCAAGAGCACCCCAGCACTACCAGGTTATACCTCATACCATGCTTTTCGGCCCCAAAACTTGGACCGAACCATAAAAGGAGAGGGAGTATCAATATTCGTCAAAGATACCCACACCTCCAGGTTGGTGGCACAGCACAAAGCATCAGAGACTATCCATGTGCAACTAACTGTGGGTAAAACTGCCTTCCAGTTTATAGCCTGCTACAGACCACCCTCCCAAACACAGGAACCCCACTCGGCCTTCCTGAAAATACTGGAAAATATGAAGGTCTCTCCAAACACCATTATATTGGGTGACTTCAACTACCCAAACATAGACTGGGAGCATTACTCTAGCTCCAACACTCTAGCCCAAAGGTTCCTAGAATTTATAAACTCAAATGCTATGGAACAACTTGTTACCACTCCCACAAGAGGGGAAAACATACTGGACCTGATCATCACCAACATGGGGACACTATGCTCCAGACCAGAAGTGTATCCCTCACTGGTAAGATCAGACCATAAACTAATCTCACTGGATATTCACATCCCAACCCCACCCCCTGCCCAGAAAACCACAGTGAAAAACTTCTCTAAAGCAAATTTCACATGCCTCAAAACCAAGGTGAAATCCTTCAAAGCCCCCGTGCCTGTGGAAAATATGGCCCAGACCGCAGAATCCTTTATAAACACATTCTATGAACACCTTCAGGAATGCATGGATCATGCAATCCCAAATAAAACCAAGACCCAATCCTCCAAAGGCAGACGTCCTGTCTGGTGGACCCCAGCCATAAACAAACTATACAATAGAAGGAGGAAGCCACTACATGATAGAGCAAAATCCCAAAAAGGGAAGGCATCTCTGATCAGTATTAGCAAAAAACTACAGGCACTCATAAAATCGTCTAAGGCCAGCTTCGAGAGAAAAATTGCACAGGACACTAAGGATAATCACAAGGCTTTCTTTAGTTATGTTAGGAACCTGGGTGGGAATTCCCAGATATGCTCAGAATTAGTCCAAAATGACAAAAAATACACCGAACCCACAGACATTGCCAACATCCCAGCTGACAGGTTCAGTGCAAACTTCTCCCTCCCCTCCCCACCAAAAGGGCAAATATCTATCCCAACAGAGTGCTGCCCCCCTGACATCTCAGATGCTCAGGTAAGAGCCGCCCTCTCCAAAGCAAAAAACACAGCATCAGTGGGACCAGATGGTGTCCCGGGCTGCGTCCTACATGAACTCCAAGAAGAGCTAAACCCAAACATAAAACTACTGTTCAATCTTAGCCTTACTACAGGATATGTACCCAAAGAGTGGCGTACAGCAACAGTGGTCCCTCTCCACAAAGGTGGTGCCTCAACGGATCCTGGAAACTATCGCCCCATAAGCCTGACTAGCTTGGTCTGCAAAGCTATGGAAAGGATCATCATAGACCTCATAAATAAAGATATTGGGGAGCTACAGACACTGGATCCTACCCAGTTTGGCTTTGTTAAGGGCAGATCCTGCCTCTTAAACCTGGTCGATTTCTTTGAAACAGTCACCAAGGCCATTGACGAGGGGAAGGTGGTCCACACAGCCTACCTGGACCTCGCAAAAGCCTTCGATACAATACCCCACTCGGGCATTATAGATAAGCTCACCAGCTTAAATATAAACCCCTATGTCACTAGATGGGTTGCAAACTGGCTCAAGGACAGAACCCACATGGTTAGAATTGCTGGAGCCATGTCAGACTCCAAACCAGTTACAAGTGGCGTCCCACAAGGCTCAGTCCTGGGACCTCTCTTGTTCGGTATATATTTCTCGGCGGTACAGGCCAACACGGAAGGACTGTGGCTAACCAAGTTCACAGATGACTGCAGACTGGGTGCCATAATCAACTCTCCAGCCGACACAAGCATCCTCCAAAAGGGCTTCATAGAAACAGACAACTGGTGCCAGAGCCATGGCCTCAAGCTAAACACCAAAAAGTGTATAGTCATCCCCTTTGGCAAAAACAAAGTGCCCACAAATTACCACATAGGTGGTATTCCATTAAGTACAGAAGAAGTCATTAGGGACCTGGGGACCCAAGTTGATAGCAATCTCTCATTTGACAACCACGTGGCCAAAGTGGTTAGAAAAACATTTTATATAGCCCACCTAATCATGAAGGGATTCACATCTAGATCAGGGGAGGTCATCGTGCCTCTTTACTCATCCCTCATCAGGCCCATAATTGAGTACAATGCCCCTTTTGGGATGTACCTTACCAGACACCTGCAGCAACTGGAAAGACCCCAAAAGAGGATCAAAGGGCTCAAACAGATGCCATATGCTGCCTGGTTAAAGAAACTCCAGCTCTACTCAGTGGCATACCGCCTGCTCAGAGGCGATCTGTGCCTGACGTATAAAGCCATGTCCAACCCAGAATTAATGGACATGCTGCACCTCAGAAAATCCAATTCCCATCGAGCTACGCGCTCGAGAGACTTGAACCTCAGCACTGAAATAAATAGGACATGCTGGAGGGACAGATTCATAACCCAGAGGCTCCCTTCACTCTGGAATAAAATCCCAGTCCAGGTTAGGCAGAGTCCCACATTGACTCTCTTCAAGAGGAATCTTGATGAGTGGATGGGAGATCGTAGGTTTACCCTGGGTATCACTTCTGTGTCACTGTTAGACAGAGGCACAGTATACTAACCTCGAAAAAGGGCATAGCAAAATTAATTTAAAATGGGTGGCGAAAGCCAAACACACTCTGGCTAGGCTTATAAATGCCCTAGGGCAGATAGCCTAGTATGAACCTATGAACCTATGATGGTATCACCTCTTTGATGGTTCTTTGATTGTTCTTGGGTACCTTGCTACATGTTAAAAAATAACTCTTACCCCTATTCTGCCTGTGAAGGTAATTTTTGTATCCTTTCTGTTCTTTCTCTGTGTTGACAGCTTCCTCTGTGTCAATGAATTTCTCATATTATTATCATTGAAACATAAATTGTAAACCTTGAATCAAAGCTGATGTGAAGGTCCTCCCCAAATGTACTCAGCTGAATAAGTCAGACTCCTTAATAAAGCCAATCCTAGCATTGCTGATAGCACAGCTGATGGATCCATTTGTGTAATTGAAATTATACTGTTATTCCCTTCTGTAAAAGAACAGTTTCACTTGATAATTAGATTTGATTTTCTTTTGTAATAATAGTTGTTTCATACAGAATAAATGCACAGCTAATTTTAAGCATCCAGGTCTGCTGAACTAAGAACCCTCTCCCAGGGGTTGGACATACTCTATATTGCATAAATATAATACTAATTAAGTTGTGACTAATTATTCTTTTCATTTTTATGGTGCACCTGTTTTTCTTTTGGTTTTACAGATGTAAGGGTAATTTTTCCAGTGTACATGTTATGAGTATATTGCCACAATGAATAACAATGTTCCACAAAATTTCACACAAAAACATAAATACACAAGCATTTAAATAAAGAAATAAAAATAGTAAATGTTATGAATAATGAAACAATTCCTTCTTCTGTTTTATCCTTACTAGACATTATAGACATATATAACTGGAGGATTTCCAATAAATAAAATGGTGGAAGGAAATAGTAAAGAAACCATACAGCTGTAAATGCAAAGAACAGAGAGATGTGCTTCAGTTTCACACTCTGGGTGTGATTTGTTCATGGCTGTGTATTGCCTGTACTGTTAATCACTTCAAAAAAGCATGGACTTTAAAGAGGCATTGAGTCTGAAAGTATTTTTAACAAAAGTGTGAATGACATAATTAATTATGCAGTCTATTATTTGTATTTTGCTTACCAGTAGTCAGTGCTAGGTTATTATATTATTATCAAATGCCTTCAGACAATGTCAAATAATTTAATTTTTTTGAAAGTTCCATATTTCGCTTTCCAAGCACTTTTTCACATTCACTGGCTACAAGATTTGTCATAACTATACTAATTAGGTAATTTCCTTGCCCGACATGCAGTAACTGGCCAATAATTTATGCTTTTAACAAGATCCAGGCCAGAAAAGTTGAATTCTTTCCCATTCCTCTTGGCTGCTGTAAGTGCTCTTGCACAGCATGTAGTATTTTAGACTCGTACTTCTGCAATTTTTTTTGTCTTGTTTTGAGAAATATGCTGCTTTATTATTGCATTTTAAATAAACTATGATGTTTACTGTTAGTTCTGACAGTTAAAACAGGAATGAAGTGTCAAGCCCTACTCTGGACAACTTTAGAGAACTTATCTGTATAAAACACATACAGCAGTTATACTGTTCGATGAGCCAGATCCAGAGTTAGTCTCTTACTGACAAATGATGATGTTACAATATTTATGAGGTTGATCACGCCGCCAAGACATGCCTTAAAATTCAGAAAATTTGTCATTTATTTTGTTACATTCTGCTGGCTAGCTTATCTTTCCATAGCAGTCTTCTGGCTTACTTTAATACATTAGAATACCTAATATTTTTCACTTCTACACTGTTATTTACATGCAACCTTTGGGACTGCAATTCTGTTTTTCAAAACATTTTATGTTTGCTAATGTTGCTTTACTCCTGTCCTGAAACTACATCTCAGTATTTCATACCTAGTTACCAATATATAATGCAACTAAAAACAATGCAAATAATTAAATATACACATGCATACAGTTACAATTAAAAATTGGGCCCCACTATGAAAGCCAATTACTTTGAAAATAATATGATTTTTTTTTAGTTCAACTGCCGATAATGTGTATACTCTGTATTGTAAATGGAGTCAACAGAATTCCAGTGCATCAGTGATTCATACTGTAAAGTCTGATCAGAAACAAAAAATTCAAATGCATGGGTTGAAACCATAAACTGACAAAAATATTTTTCAAGCATTTTGACCTCCCATGCTAAATAGTAGGAGATTATATGCCACACCCTGCTAACTTAAATATACTGGCTCTGAGACTACACAAGACTGGGAAAAAAACGTGAAAATACCTAACTCCAGTTTACTCCAGTATTTTATAATTTCACCCCATTAGTATTCTATAACTTCACCCCATCAGCACTCTGCTAAAGTACTCTCCTTTTGATGTGTATGTTATTCTATCACTTTGATTTTAATAATATGCTCTTGACAATATATACTGTTGCATGAAATACTACTCTGTACAAGAACATGCTTTGTTTTGCTTCCTTTTTATCAAAGAAAGAAGATGACAGCAGACCCAATGAGTATTACTTGAAGATGGTGACTTGAAATTTCAACTTGATCATGGCATTTTTTCCCATAAAGCAATACTTCTTATTTAAAAAAAAAAAAACATCTGTTCTGTGACTCCCATCCCTCTTTAAGGTGACAGGGAGTTAAATTCTATTTTGCTCACTCAGTTCATGGTATTTGGTTGCATTTAACTGGAGGGCAGTGTCCAGCAGCCTGTATCCTCTGTAGTGCATTTTCTATATGGGACTATATTGCACATGAGGTTTGCAGCTCGGTGCTTCAGGGACATGATTGGCATAAGCAGCATGGGTGTGGCTGACATTTACAATGCTGCCCCAAAAACTCTTGTAGGATACTTCTGAAATTAAGAAGAAACTGAGAAAATATGCAGAGCCACTGCAAAAACATACATCTATAAAGCAGCATGCCATCTGTTTGTATCAACATCAGGAGTATTTGCAGGCAATATGTCAACGTCAAGTGACATCAGAGACTAAATTAGAAGACATGGAGAACAGTAATAACTCAAACCATTCAAGATTCATTGCTGGTCTTGAAATGGTGCAGAAAAAGAGAAAATAGTCATGGACATGGGAAATTTGACGCAACACCAACTGCAAGTACAGAGAGGGGACAGTTACAGACAAACTGAAATGTGAACAATACAAACTTCTTGTACAGAGCAAAGAGTCATGGATGGAGACAAATGTAATATAGACCTTGACAGTGACTTCTGTGCTATGTGCATAATTCTTCAGATGGCATTAAATGCCATAGTCTCACATTTTCCCTCAAAACGTCAATATTTTTAACAGATTCTAAAGAAAAAAATACTTCATTGTGTGACAAAAAAGAAAAAGAAAAGAAATTAACAAAAAAAAATAGACCACAGAGTGACTTTATTCAGGGGACTGATAGTGACTCTGGTAGCATCACTACTGATGGTGCAGATGAAATAGAACAACCCATCTGGCACATGAATTTTAGTCATTACTGCTGGATTTTTCAGGTTACTATATTTTGTTGATCCCACCTCAAGTTCTGTTAAGAAGGTATTCAGCACAGTTTAGCCATATGTTTGGATTGTATGTTGACTTTATAGAGACAACCATTATCATATTTTATGTATACTGGTTGTATTTTAAGGAGTGGCTGATATGTGCCTGGGGGGTGAATCGGGATAGATATTTACATTTGTGGAATGCAACATATACTGATATAAGCCTCCCAAATAAGAATGTTTTCACAAGCAGAAATTACACGACACTAAGTTTGTACTGTGTTACAGGAATGCGTAGTTGTATAAGGATGGAGTGCTTCTTCGTCCACATTGTTTGGGTTGCGGGGCATGCCCACACTGCCATAGCAGATAAAGTCACTCACATCAACACATGAGAACTGAGTGCGACCCATCAGGTGAAATAGTTTGCTTATATTATGAGGTAGTGTGATGCTCTGTATGAAGGAGGAAGGTAGAGCAGTGTAAGTGGGAGGAAAGTGTTAACAAAAGTGTTGTCTACCTCTTAGTATCAAATGAGGAAACCTGTTGGACATAAAGAGGAGATAGCAACTGCATGCTGTGCTGTTACAAAATGCCAAATTCATGGCAGCAGAGGAAAAAAACTTGGCAAGCTGAAGGACTGCATGTATGTCCATATCAGGAGTGCCATTAATGATGAGTGCAGTATTATGATAACATAAAGTGAAGAAATTGCACACACAGGGCTGGTTTATTAGCAGATTTGGTGATCAGCCTGGATCATTAGTAGCATGCATCATTCATAGATTCATAGAGGTGTACTAGGCTAACAACCACTGGAGCCCTTATAAGCCTAGCCATGCAATCCAAATGTGACCCTCAAATCTGATTTATAAAGGCAGTGATCTTCTGACTGCATCTGTCCATTGCAGACATAGAAGCTGGACCTGGGATGAATTTCCAATTATCCATCCATTGGTCCAAGTTTCATTTAAATGTGGATAGGGAGGAACTCTGTTTCACATGGATAGGGAGCCTGTTCCAGAGAATGGAAATTCTCTGAGAAACACATATGTCTCTCCAATGTGTCCTATTTATGTTGCAAGCAAAGTTTAGGTCTTGCAATCTAAGAGTTGTTTTGTGGATATGCACAAGGTTCATCAAAACAGCATCCAGAGATGCCTTGAATGCGAGGCAGAGATCACCTCTCAGAAGTCTGTATGATACCAAGTAAAGAGAAAGGGCTTTGAGGCAAGGACATTGTGTTTACTCCCTGTAATCTTTTTGTAAGGAACCTTTGTGGATGTTCCAGTTGCTATATGTTTCTCATCAATTACAAACCAAAGAGGGCATTATACTCTGTGATGGGTCTGATGAGGGCTGAGTACAGTGGTATGATGACTTCTCCGAACCAAGATGCCATGCCCTTGTTTATGAGTTGAGGAACATAGAAAGATTTTCTTACTACCTTTGACACATGTGGAACAAAGGCTAGGTTATTATTAATGTGAGTTCCCAGATCCCTGACTAGTGAATCAACTTTTAGCTGTCTTTTATTGATGACGTAGTTACCTGGGGTGGCAGACTTCCCAAAAGGTACTATAATGCATTTTTTTGATATTGAGTTTTAAGCCATGGCTCTGGCATGAAGCATTTGTCTGTGTTAGACCTTCTCATCTTGGGGGGATTCAATGACTGCTCCCAGTTTGCAATAATCTGCAAACTTGGTTAGCCAGCAGCCTTTATCATTGGCTTTGATATGTGAGAAGTAGATGCCAAAGAGAAGTGGGCCTAGTACAGCACCCTCAGGGCCTCCACTGATGACTAGCCTCTTTTTGGAGGTGCCCTCAATGATTATAACTCAGAGTCCTGTCAGTGATCCAGCTAGCAATCCAGTGTGTTATGAAGGGGTTCTACTCAGTTCTGTAAGTTTATTGACAATGCCCGAGTATGGCATTCTATCAAATGTTTTAGTCATATCTATGCAGGCAGTATGCACCCTTTTCCCTTCATCAATTGCCTTAGTGATATTTCAAAGAAGTCTACCAGATTCAGTAAGTATGACCTTCCTTGACAAAGCCAAACCGAGTTGGATCCATTCTGGAGGTCTTCTGTGTCCTTGTTGATAGTTTCCATGATAATTCTTTCTGTAGCTTTGCAAATAACACTAGTCAGACTAGTGAGTGTAGTTTCCAAGCTCTGTTGAAGATCCTCCCTTACAAATGGGATGGCCGTCCCAATCCTCCATTCATGTGGTCAAAGCATGTTTTAAGACTATAGTTAAATAATCACTCCAGGGGTCCTGGGTCATATTTTAGACTATTTAGGAGGTATCTTGGGATGTTACTGTGGCCAAATGAGGCCATGTTCTTGGCTTTACTGAGTGAAGGCAGTACATGCTCCCTAGTCATAGCTGGAGGGGTTATGTATGAGGGTATTTTTTGTGGGATGGTTGGGGTGGGGGGAATGTTTTTGACATGGTGACTGAAGGAATAGTAACATATTTAACAAAATGCTAGAAAGGTTATTTCTGTTTCAAGTAAATGGACATGACTAAAATTATGAACAAACTATTGGAAATCTTTATAAGGTATGTTACACATAAAGACTTTAAACCATTAAGTTTATAATTCCTATAGAAACACGTCGTTTTATTTTATTATTCAAATTGTACCTCTATTATCCTGGGAGTTAATGATGAAGTAATTTAAAAAGTGACCAAATACAATTTAAGTGTCTTTTTCATGGAAGCAGGTGCCATTTAATAATGGATTTAGGAAGTAATTAAAAACAGGCATCTTGTTGCTAAGCTATTTCACTCATTGATTAACATTCATATTTTTCTATAAGCAGGGCAGACTACTTCTTCAGGATCTCCATTCACTGGCAATTCCTGTCAACCATGCCTTGAGATTTGCAAATACTTCAGTTATAGTTAGCCTTTTGTTGGGGGGGGTTGAATATTGTAAATTAGAGTATGGGGTTGTTAGACTTATTATTTTGTAGATGTCTTATGCTAGCTATGAGGTTACTGGGTCAGGGATAGCCAGCTACGTGAGAAGAGATCTACAACATGGTCTAACCCTATTTCACTTAAGTATAAGAATGTGACCAGTTTTTAAAGGTAGCCTCACTCTGGTATAAGCTCATGAAGCATTTTTATAATTGCAAGTGTTACAAATATGCAGATTCAAGTGTGAAGTTTATCAGACAGAAAGGAGTTTTTATGGGTGTAAAGTAAAAGATAGCATAAATGAAAATCACCTCATAGAATATCCATGGCTTCCAAGTTCTTCAAAAATAAGGATTTTTTGGCATTTATTTATACCAAATGGCTATTAACTCATATTTAAGTATAAGAAACCTGAGTATTTGCCCCATACTAAGATGATTACAAAGGGAAATGGCTTCCAAATTATTTTTGCAGGCATTTCAATTAATAAAAATGGTATGATACGATTCTGTTCAAGAAAAAAAAATCCATTTGAAATACCTTGTGCAAAAGAATACCCAGAAGGTAGATTTGTTATGATAGAATGTAAAAAATCCTAGTTTAATAAGAAAAAAAAACATTATTTACAACATCAGTATATACACGTCCTGGGCAAAGTCAACTCTTCTTACATCATTTATTTAATGTATTGGTATTCCTTGATAGGCATGACTACATTTTGCTTGGAAATTGGAATCTAGTACTGAGTTCATATCTAGAAAGACTAAGTACAGTTATTACATTAAAACAGAGATTCAGTGCTTCTTAAGAACATAATTAATCTATTTGGCCTGTACAGACCTTTATTCATTGAATTTATTTTGTCTTCTACATGAAGTAGAGCCTAGAATAATTTTTTTTTACATGTTAATTTATGGAGTAATTATAATTTGAAATATAAAATATAATCCAGGTCTTTCTCAGAGCACTTCTTTATACTGTTAAAGGTAACTCTTCCGTCTGTATCATTTTTAAAACATCTACAAAACTAAGCAACCATGAAGTGTGTCCTTTCATTTGTCCATCTCAGCCTTACATCTCATCAATTTTCCTCTTTAGTTAAACACAATCCTAACCATCTCCACCCAGCTAAAGGACAAGCTGCCCATTAAGAGCAATGGCAACTATTGCATCTCACAATAAAATTAACTCAAGTCAAAGCAAAGTTACACGTGTATGTATGCTTAGCAAACATAATAAATGTTTGAATGACCTGGATTTGGTAAGGTGCATGGTTGAAGAGCAGTGCTAAAAGGACTAATAGCCTTTGATCTTCTGCCCATGCACCCCCAATTTCTATTAGATGAACACACACAGCATTTTGTACTTGATTCTCCTAGAAGTTACAGTTCACCCTATCTTACCTCTATATATTTTTTAAATATTCTGGGGCAGCATATATTTTCTGCTGTCGGCCCACTCTGTTGCCTACTCTGCCCCCATTTCCCACCCACCCCAGTTAATCTACAGTTCTACAACAAAAATCCTCCCACTATAACATATAACACCAATAATCGTTCTTACATTATACAATCACAGACCAATAATACCCTATTAAATCTAACTTATTGAGACATAATTCCCTCCACTCTTTTACAAGTGATCTGACCTTTCACGTATCACTTCCCTTACAAACACATCCTACTCAAAAATGGTCTAATTAACTGTCAACCAAATCATACTCCCTGTTCTTTAAAATAACTCACTCCTACCTAAATACTGTTTATTCCATATTCAGCACTTTACATCTGTAAATACAAATCATATATCTATTGTTTTAATCCGCTACCTCCCTTTTCCTTTTCTCAAAAGAAATGCAGTTACAGTTCTAACCCAGCTAAGTCAACATAATTTTACCTTCCCATCCTTATTCACATTGTTTTTACTATACCCTTCTCTACAGAACTCACTCTAAAGTTCTCTTCAACAGCAACATCACATTGTAGAACTTAACTTCTCTCTACTTTTCATTTTAAAGCAGTACCTTCTTGTATTTGGGTCTATATCACATCATCAAACACATAAAACATTGAATACCTCTTCATCAATCCCTATTCGTTGAACTCTGAATCTGTGAAATGATCATTTCTATGAAGTTTTTCCCATAATAAATAACCAATGGGTCATCATCAGAAATTTGGCCTTTTCCCCAATGTAGTGCAATCTCAGAGTTGTAATATTTAGTTGGGGTGTCTGGGGCTCACAGCCCCCCATATTGGGGATGTGGGGATATAACCCCCCACCCACCAGGTGGGTTTTTTAATTTTGCTGTTGTTGATGTGGTCGGTAGGTTGACCCACTGGCTACTTTTCAAGGGAAAAACTTTGCAGAAATGGTCGTTCGATGGATTCAGAGTTTGAAGAATAGGGATCAATGAAGAGGGGCATTCGATGTTTTGTGCTTTCAGTGATTTGATATAGACCCTTTTATTCATGCCATTATACCATTTCCACCTAAGTTAAAGATATACAATTTTGTATATGTTTTCTACTTACTTATAACACTCTTAATTTTAGCACACTCCACATCCCCAGAATACCCACATTCTACCTCTCATATAACCTATTCAGGTACCCTCACAAACATCCACAATACACCAAACTATTTCTCCATAACCCCACCTTATCACCCCTACTATCTTTCAACTCTAAAATAACCTACCACAACCAAACTTCTATAATCAGCACAATAATCCTACACAATAAAACAAACACAAATGTCTATTCCCACATTATCTATCCAATCATCTTTTACTTCTCTGTAGTAATATTCCCAAACTCTAGTTCAACAACACCATTTCTAGTTTACTGTACCCTTTCCCTAAATCTGACTAACAACAAACCCAAAATTCAGGACTACACCTCTATAATATAAACATATTTAACAAAATTACTAAATTCCATGCATGGGTAGCCCAATATCAAAGTAGCCACTGGAACCTCATTGAAATAATGTAAAAACTGAACAACTCCTCCCATCAGGCTAAAACATCCTAATACTGAAGAAAAAAGTAGGCATACTAGGCCATCATCTATCAATGTAACTTAGAAATAATCCTTGCACCCTCCTAAATTAAGTCCCAATGTGACCCCTGCAAGTACAACAAGTGCATGGCTCAAAAAAACATAAATCAGTCCAAAAGAAAGAGCCAGCACAACATGGTAGAGAGACAGTATTTTAATCCATAAGTTGGCAAAAAAAACAGACTGGTTTCGGCAATAATAACAATGCCTTCCTCAGTGTGAAGAGAGATTTTACAAAAAGCCATATTTATTACAAAATGGAGAGAAGCAACTCAAATTGATTGGCTGGTCATAATTGTTCATTAAGCCCAGGTGGAAACAAGCCACCTAGCCTAATTATCCCTCTTTTTTCTTTCTGATGCAGTATAGTATGCCAGCCAAACTTATTTCCTTTATCCCCCTGTATAATGTCAATAACTGTAAGCCTGAAGGTTGCAGTGGGATGTATTAAAATGTGTTTATAAAGAGCATTGCTCATTCTTTTATGTTTGATGTCACTCAAATGTTCACCAATATGATATTTAACTGGCCTGGATGTCTGTCCAACATAAAATGCCTGACACGAGCAAGTTGCTACCCAGTCACAATTGGCAAAGAATCTAATATCATAAACCTTGCCCGTATTTAGACTGGTAAATTGTTTGGTTTTATACATTCTGGCACAATGAACCCAATGTCCACACGGAAAACATCCAAAAAGAAGTCCCCCTGTTAGACTAGACTGATATAATGTATTGGAATCAGATGTCCCATGTTTATAATTATTGAAATGGAACCCTCCTAAATTAAACAAAGCAGAAATTCTCATCTCCTCTCCTGTCTAGAATTAAACAAACACAGGTCCATGTGAATTATACATTTATACTGCATAGCACAAATTAAAATGGCAAAAACTTTCACATAATGGAAGATTTCTTCCACTGGATTTCAAATAATTTTTTTTCCTGTGGGATGTTATGTCTGGTGATCTCAACACTGACAGGTTAACCATAAACAATAATTTTTTTTAAATAATGCAACTTTTTAGACTTAATTTTAAGAATGATCTACCTGAAGGCATACAATTTCATAAAAGAGAGGAGCTATTTAAAAAAACCTCTAAGATCAACATTAATTTCTACAGCATCTTACTAAAATAAAGAAAGGAGAAAATAACTAAATTAGAGATAAAATATTGAAATTAGATAAAGATTTCAAAGGAAACATGGTGAAAGAAAATCCTCTGACATTCTGGTGCTTCAAGCTGAACTAAGAACAGTTCATGCTAAAATAAATCTATTTTTGAAATAAGGATGACAACACAGCAAACCAATCAAGCCAAAGACAATATCTCTTATAACTGCCATCAAATATTTAAGATTTAGCCATAACTTTAATAATATACTGTGTATCAAAGGGAATAGCATGACCTACAGGAATCCTCAATAGTAAATGTTTTCTACAAAACAAGTACATCAATATATGAGTCCTTGAATTCCCAAGTTAAGCAATCATATATTGCACATGACTGAAATAATACTTTAGAAAAGTACATTTGTTTACAAGAAGGGCAGAAGCTGTGACTTCATTAAAACCAGGTTAGTTTTTTGGCACAGATAGTACAGTTGTATAAGTTGAACTAGATGTAGATGTTGGAATGATCACTGCTGCGGTAGCCTTAGCTATATGGATTATAGCCAGCCAAGGATATAACAGCCGGCCAGTTTCCAAATCTTCAGTACCTTCTATGCACCCAAACTGTCAAGCAACTTGAACTGAGTTGACTAAAAGATAAGTTTGGGAGTGAAGCCCTTCAGTGCTTTTTTACCAGAAGAGGCAGGGAGGCTGAGCCCAGAAAGGACAAGGCTAGGAATAACAAAAATTATGTCTACACCCTGACATAAAAAACACACCAAAAAATAAGGGGGGGGTGGAGGGAGTGTCTTCTGCAGCACTAAACATTGGAACATCTACTATCATGGTAAGTTCAAATTATACAACTGTGCTATGTTCTTCATATTGTTCACTGCTTCAGTAGCCTTAGCTATATAGGTACATTAACATAGCTAACTATTTCTGAGAGTTGGAAGGAGAAGGGTCCAGGAGCTCCTGGGCAATGGTCATAGCAAAGCATGATCTAGACCTAGAGAAGGAATCCCGCTTATTGTGCATTGTAAATGTATGCAAGGAGGACAAAAATATTAGCTTCTAGAATACTTCTAGAATCCAACCCTTTCCAAAAAGCCATAGAAGAAACCAAGGTCCTTATAGAGTAGACCTTGACCCTGCCTGGAATAAATTTGTCTTGGTGAATATAACAGTTATCCTTACTTCTTACCTGCACAAGAAATGAAAAACTGATCTAACGATCTGAAAGATTTAGTTCTGTCAAGGTAGCACCTGAGTTGTCTCTGGACATCCAAGGTATCGTTTATTCTTTCTTCCTCATTTATAGGGTCAGGATAGAAAACGGGGAGATGGAGAGTTTGACTTTAGGCATAAAAGAAGAATTAGTTCTCAAAGAAGTCCTGTTCTTGAGGAAACTGAGGTAGGGCTGACTCATCATAAGAGCCTCAACTCAGATACCTTTCTTGCAAAAGTTAGAACAATCAATAAAACTGTTTCCATGTTTATCTAACATAAAATAAAGATCCCAAGGAGGGGCCACTGGTTTATTTGGAGGCTTTTAATTCAAAACCCATTTCTGGAACATTTTGACATGCAACTGCCTTGAAAGAGAAGGGCCCATAGGCAGACATACTGAAATAGCTGATACATTAATCTTGATATACAAAGAAAGGCTATTGGACACTAAGTCACAAAACTTTTGCAAAACCAGTAAAGAACTAGTCCTGAATGGGTACTGGTTATGTAGTTGACACCAACTAGAAAATCTGTTCCATTTGCTAATATATCAAGCTTTCTTGCCTTCATTAGTACTAGCTTCATGTCCTCAGAAAACAGGTGCCTAAAAGGAATTATGACTCTATCATCCAGGCAGGCAACTGACGATGTGAGAAGATACATCCAGTGAGGAAGACTGTGGTAATTCCCTCTGGCCATTTCAAAAAGAAGTGAAAACCATGGTTGCCTGGGAAAGAAGGGAGTCACCACAATGATCTGGGGGTTCCTTCTGAATCTTCAGAAGTACCCTGAATATTATTGAAAAGGCATACAGAAACATTCCTATCCAAAGAAACGAAAAGGCATCTGTCTTCCAAGCCTTTTTGAATGGAGTCCTGGAACGGAATTTTGCGAGATGATTGCTCAGACAGGAGACAAAGAGATCTACTTGAGGATCTTCCCACAAATGGATAAAATCTTGGAAGACCTCAGGATCTAGTTTCTATTTGTGAGGGTCTGACCTGGTCCTGCTCAGTTTGTCTGCTGCACAGTTTTGCCCTGACAGAATGTAGGATGCCTGTAAAATGAGACAGTTCTGTGAAGCTATATCCCAACCTAACAAGGCTAATCTGTAAAGGGGGTATGACCTGATTCCCTCTTACTTGTTGATGTACCACCTCACTGTAGTATTATCTGTAACCACTTGAAGAGGTCCCAAGGACCAAAGATGGTTCAGAGAATTGTGTGCCTTGATCAGGGCAAGCGTCTCTTTGACATTTCTGTGCTTTCATCTGTCCTTGATGTCCCACACCCCATGTACTTTTATCTCTCTTAAAACTGCTCCCCAAGCAAAATTTGAAACAACTGTGGTAACAAACTGCTTTGGAGCATTGAGGGAGAAGTGGAAACTTTGATTTAAGGATATCTGTCGTCTCCACCAAGTAATTTCTCTTCTGACAAACCTCAGTACTGTGATCTGAATATATAAAGCATGCTGTTGTTGGGACCAAAGAGATTTCCATTACCAATGTATCTTTCTCATTTAGAGTCTTGCCAGAGATATCTTGAGAATTACAGATGCCATGAGATGAAAATCATGAGGTATTCTCTCACAGTGACTGAAGTATGAGTGGAAAAACTTAAACGTAGATCTAAATAAAGATCTATTTTCCTGTGGAAGAAAAGCTCTTTAAAATGAGGTGTCTAGTAAACAACCCAACCCTGTGTAATGGAGTCAAGAAAGACTTTGGATGTTCTCTTGGAATTCCAGCTTGTGCAGGAGATCTCTCACCCAAGATAGAGATTCCTGACATTTTGAAAATGACTCTGCAAAGGTAAGCAAGTTGTTTAAATATGGAAAATGTGGGTACCCTGTAGCCTGCAATGGGCTATAACTGGAGCTAGACAGGATAGTCCAAAGGTAAGGCAGAGAACTGATAATAATGTAATCAAGACAAACAAAACCTGAAGAAAAGCCTGATGTCTGGATGAATAAGAATGTTTTGCTATGCATCTTTTAAGTCTAATGTTACCAGGAACTTTGAAAAAGGAAGCAGAGGCAACAGGTTTTGAAGCGACATCATTTTGAATTTGGGCACTATCACAAACAGGTTTAGAAAAGAAAGATCCAAAGCTGGTTTCCAAGCATTTTATTTTTTCAAGACTAGGAACATCCTTGAATAAAACCTCTTCCCCACCTAGGAAGGAGGAATTGATTCCATTACTCCTTGGCACAGCACATGATGAAGAACAGGTAGAAACGAAACTGTCTGATCTGCAGGATAAGGAATGACCCCCTGGGATGGAGGAATGTCCTCTCACTCCCATCTGTAACTCTGATGAATGACTTTCAGAACCCATTTGTCTAAAACAATCTGTTGCCAAAGAGAACAATGGAGATTCAGAATTTTTGAAAGAGAAGGAGGGCCTGGGCGGGGGTCTGAAGGTCTCCTAAATTGTCATTCAGACTTGGAGTGTCCCTGGTTTCTTGAGGTTTGAGACTTCTTTTTGGAACCTCCTTGCCTCTTCTTCTAAAACCTCTGCTTATCTGAATTTTCTTGATTGAGACTGTTTATTCTGTTTTTTGCTGAAACTGGATGAGGAGAAAAAAAATCCCTTGGACAATTTGGGGAAGGGCAAAAAATCTTAGAGCTTCCCTGAATCAGCTTGCCCATTTCATATTTTTGATCACCTCTGCAGCAGAGGGGCCAAAAGCTAAATCTCTATCCAAGGGAGAATTTCAAATCTCATTTTTAATATAATCTGGAAGCTTTTGAGAATGCAACCAAGCAAACCTCCTTAAAACACTACAACTGTCCATAGCCCTGGATGAAGTATCAACAGAGTCATACACCCACTGCAAGCAATGTATAGTGACATAGAATAGAAGAAACTAAATTATTTAAAGCAGATGTTTCTTCACAAGAAGAAACTGTAGATAAAACATTCCTCACACTTTCATAATATGCCAGAATAAAATTTAACATATGAGCTTGATAATTAAAATTCTGAAATTCAATGTAGCAAAAGTATAAACTTTTCTCATAACTGTCAGTAATGTTGCTATCCTTATTAGAAAAGGTAAGATATGAATTAACTAAGTGCTTAGCAGCAGAGGAGCCAACTAAGGTTATAGCTGCTGAGTTAGGTTTGGGAATAGTGTATACATAGTGTATACAGATTTAAAAGACTGAGGAACGTTATACATCCTATCTGCTTTTTATGGCAGCTGGCTGGCTATCAGGAAAACTGCATGCAGTAAGATACACATCCTCTAAAGTAGACTAGACAGGACAAATATGTGTAGGTTCTGGAAAATCATTCTGTAACAATTTATAGTATTTTTGAGGGACTCAGAAACCTCAGAGTTCACCCACTGAAAATACTAGGATACTAGCAATAGTCTCGAAGAAAGATAAACCCCCACAGGGAGAATCAGAAAGACAGCTCTGCTCTGAGTCTGAATCAAAAATCTTAGGACAAAACCCTGAATCCGTCCCAGCCTCTTCCTGTTCAGATTCAGAATCTTGAGTCTCTTCAGGAAAGAGAACATCCCTCTTTCTTTTACTTGAAACTACTCTACAAGAAGGATCACTAACCCAAATCAAACACTGAGCCAGTCCTTTTAAACTACTTCTATCTAAAGAAATTTGAGGACGAATAGCTACATGCTTGGTTTTCTGTTTCTTTTTGACAGGAAAAATAGGCCAAGCTTTGTTACAAATGACAGCCTCTACTTACCCAGGGATGCTCACAGTATTCTGACAAAGCCCTGAAACCCTCCCTGTTCACACTCCCAGGACTGGTAAGAGTGGTTCTCCCTTGCCAACTGGCCTATAGTGGTTGTAGGTGCTAGACCAGAGGGATCAGGGGAAAAAGATGAGTGGTCTGAGGTGCAACAAATGGTCACAGCAGACTCACCCACCTCTGGCCGTGACAAATTATTACTCTGCTGTGATGGCAAATGCTGTTTGCTTAACTTTTTCTTTTTGTGGCAGAAGGATCAACTGTGGGAGTGACAATCTGTTCCATGGTCAAGCTGAAAATGATGCCTCTGTCCTGGGGAAAATAAAAAAAACAACAATGCCAGTAAAACTACCAGTCCACAAAAGTATTTTATTTTTTTTTTTGACAGACAAAACACAGCAAAAAGCACTTTCAAACACCATGACCACCCCACAACCTTAAAATGTACACAATTTCTCCAAAGAAAGTTGTCTTATCAGTTAGATAACATTACTTTTAAACTGAAAGAAAGAAGTGCTCCATTGAAAAGTATGTTGCAGTGTCAAGGCAATCCATTAAAACACAACACTCCTAACATTAAAATAACTTTCCTGAGAGGAAATTAATAAAATATTAGTAAGAGCTAAGAAAATGAAAGTTTTATTCTTGAAGGAAACTTATCTGCCCAGCTAAGGAAAGCACAAGCCAAGCGTCACATCTCAAATGCCTTAGAGGAGCATACTTTTTGGTGTCAGTAAAGCTCTGAAGGGCTTTATACCCAAATTTGTCTTTAAGTCAGTTCAGCTTGAGCTGTCTGACAGTCTGGGCACATGGAAAGTGCCCTGAAGCTTTGGAAGATGGCTGGCAGTTATATCTTTGGCAGAATATAACCCATATTGCTAACATTACTTCAACAACATTATTTACTTAACTACTTGCATTCCACTTCTACTTCTTTGTATTTTCTTGTTTAATATAACTCATCAGTAATGTTCACGCTGTATTACCTTAACAGTCCATGTAGTCCTTGTATTTATTTCTTGTATTTCTTTAATGCCTGATGGATGTTGCTCAAACCAATACCTCTTTGTCATAAGCATATGATCCTTATTCATCTTTTGATTTATCTTTTGTAGAACTGTTACAGAAATTATTTATGTATATCTTGTAAACTGTCATTTTAAAAATTTTCTTATATCTGTTTTTTTTATGTTTAACTTGGAGCTTTTCTCCCCAGGCCTCCACCGAAAATGGGCTTTCATTGACCCAGTGGATTTTCCTGGTAATCAAATGCCAATTAATAAATAAAATAAAATAATAAATAACAGTGATAACTATGAAGAACATGCTTTTGATACATCTTGCTTTTGGAAGTATAAATACCAGATGATTCAAGTTCTGCCTAAGTTAATTAATACCATCAAAGATGAAGGAATTTTACATAAATAGTTAAATCTTTCTCAGACTATTGTCATTTTGAAACCTGGTACAGATTCTAAAGTTATCAAGTATTACTGATCACTGTCCTCAAATAACTTGTACATTAAAATATTGTTCACAATTTTGGTTAAACGTTTTAGACTGTCAGTCAGTCAAATAATTTTGTGGATTCAGTCTGGGGCTGTAGATGGAAGACAAACCCAAGACAATAACCTTATGTTAGAGTTAATCTTATACCATAATCAAAATCTAACTCACAAAGTATACTTGATTTTACTATAGATTTTGACAAGTGTTTCATCTCTTTCCTCTATGAAGTTCTCAATTTCTCAAGAAAGTTACATTTCTATGAAATATATTAACAATATTAAACTTCTTTATAAATTAGCATTATGGTCAGTGTAATGGAGATATGATTGTCATTGCTGATATAATACCCCAACCCCATATGCAAAAATTGGAAAAAGGAATGAGAATGGATGGATGGATAAAAGGGCTGCTTAACTGATGGAGGGGGATTACTTAAGATGGGACCTAGAACAATGAAACAGAAAAAATGATAGTAGCTACTTGTAGACACTTAGAAAAGCTGAACATCTAAAACTACAACAAAAATATTATAGGCAGTATTTATCAGGGGTATGGGGTGATGATGACATCATGTACGGTGGTATAGGCAGCATTTATCAGGGGTATGGGTTGATGATAACATCATGCATAATGGTATAGGCAGTATTTGTCAGGGGTATGGGGTGATGATGACATCATGTACAATGGTATAGGCAGTATTTGTCAGGGGTATGGGATGATGATGACATCATGGACAATGGTATAGGCAGTATTTCTCAGGGATATGGGGTGATGATGACATCATGTACAATGGTATAGGCAGTATTTATCAGGGGTATGGGAAGATGATGACATTATGTACAATGGTAGCTCCATATGGACTGTGCAGTGATGTGATCCAAACCTGACTTGTTGCAACTTATTAAATGATTAAGAAGCATAATCGTGTAGATTAAGAAACAGGATAATAATGCCACATAAACTTTAAAAGATTAATCAGAGGCCTCTGTAGCCATGAAGACTTACGTTCCAGTAAATGTTTTTCATCTGTTAATCTTTTGAAGTGGTTATGCTGGAATTAAAAGAAATATGCTTTTGTAAAGACACCTAGGAAAGTGAGCAGCTGTCCAGATAGGATTTCAAAGGGTTTCTGTACAAGTTCCTCTATGTGATCTCTTGCAACAGAGATGGCATATACAAAGCTAAACCAGTCTCTAATAAACTATGAATATTCTGCAGTGAATTCATGAAACTGCAATCACAAGATCAAGAATGAGCATTTGCAGGAAGCAACTGTTTTATCAGGAGTACAAGCCACGATGCACTTAATGTTTGCCACAATTAAAGTGACACCCTGGCCCCACATGCAAAAATGGGAAAAAGGGGTTGTGGCTGGATGGATGGATGGATGGATGGATGGATGGATGTGCCACCAACACCTTAACTCCTTATTAAAATAACTTTTTTTTTTTTAGAGAAACAAAAAAAATGCCTTTCTCCTTTGGTTGGTGACTCTGAAATGGAAATACCACAATTCCTAAGCAATATACTAAAATTTCTTTCACTGAAGCAATTGAATTTTGGAAAAAAGAAACACCTTTCAAGCTGAATCTCTTCTCTACGTCTTACATGTACATGTTGATTTCATTTTCTAGCTGCGTGGAAAATGATTCCACCTTTAATTTAGTGGAGGACTTACATCCTATAGCTCTCCTCCTTCTATTCACTGATTTTTCATCCATTGGTTTGTTGAGTTAGTCTTCTCAGAAAAGATTGAACAGCACTCTTAAAATGTGTCATTTCAAACAATCAGAAAATACTACTTAAAGGAAGAGACTCATTTAAAAAGCTAAATTTAATGAAGAATACTGAATTTCTCTGCTCTCAGCTTCCATAAATTATAAGAGAAATGAATATATTCTCCATGTTGCAGATGTCGAGGGTTGCTGTTAACTCACTGTGAAATGGTTACATGCAATCTATTTAGGGAAGAAGTGAACAAACATATTAAAATATGCCTTATTTGGAGGGCTGTCATGTTATTCAGATGTCTTAAAAAGTTTATCTAAAACTGTAACCCTTTTGTGCCAACTACAGCCACCTGTGCTTTGGTAGTGCTCCAGCAATAACATGGACCCTATTTTCTCCAGTACTGAAGTAACTGCTTAACTAAGGACGTCATTCAAAGAACATTGCAAAAAAAAATAGAAAGTTAATGTTTCAGCTTTAAAAGTAAGGCCTAGTCTAAAAGGCACAGCCTATTAATGAACTTGTACTGTAAGTGAACTGATATTTAAAGGGTTATCTTACTGCTCTACCAGATTAACACGACAACCCATCTCCTTCAGAGCTATTGCTATCAATACAGTTTTTATAATGCAAAGCACTGTGAAAAATTCTGATCACACAAAGAACATGGCAAGTTTATCTCGGCATAGCTTCAGAAAGTCTTAAAAAATAGTAACACTTCACATGTGAGACATATATCTGTCATCAGTGAAGACAGCCCTGATTACCTCAATAGTGAAATAATGCATTCACTATAGGTTATCTGAGTCATGGCAAAAACAATGACTTGACATTCTAAATGTTCTAAAAGCTACTGCTATGTGACAAGTTAATGGCACAGCAGTGCCTGCTGTGTCTTCATGCTACACTCTGAGCATACTGTTTAATTTCAAGCAAAGCAGTTGATGTGTAAACATGCCATCTTTTCCTGGCAAGAAGATCTAAGCAGCACTAGGAATATTTAAACTCAAGTAGTTTTAAAACTAAAATGTTAGAGCACAAACTATCTATAAAGTAGGTAATGTGTTATTTACATGTATTTTAAGTGCTTTTTAACATTTAAAAAAAGAACAAAACCCATTAATTTTGTTCATATTTTAGTGAAGGAATATGATTGTTTTAAATAAAACAAGCTACGGAAATACTAGGAATATAAAAGTTTTTCCCCGTAATGTTAATAAAATGAAACATGTTTCACTAATATACAGGTTTTGTATATTGTAAATGAGAAGAAAGTCAAACAATTAATTTTCTCTAATTCATGGCAAGCAGATAATGACAACAGAATTTACTGGGCAATAATATAATTCAATATAACAATCTATAATAGTGCTGTTTAATGTGAAAATGCCCTCTTGCTGCATTAGAAATTGGCATGACATATGAAAACATGATCCTGATTTCCTAAACAGACAAATATTAAAAACTATAAAACAAAGGCAAGTAGTAACGCAGCCCAGGTGCTGTAGCTTTTCAGTATATTAGAGCCTACAAAATAAAGAGGTTGTTGATTTATGTAAACTTTTTAATTGTTTTTAATTATCAAGAATGCAAAAAAGTCACATTTATAGCATTACTACATTTTCTGCAGTGGTTTCCAACAAGGAGGCATTGCACTGAGGGTACCCTGTACAACTAATGGATAAAGGCATCCCTTAATGCTTTATCCCATGCATGGGTCCCCTCAAATTATCTGTGGAGGGATCCCAGTTATTCTCATTAGTGGAAATATATAATTACCAAAAATGGGATAGGTAAAACTAATCTCTAACCAAACAGGATAGGTTAATTTGAGCACAAAAAAGGGAAATAATATAGGCTTAAAATGGCCCACAAGGGCAGCTAGCCTAGTATTTGCCTATGAATCTATAAAGTGAAACACTGCAGTGTACCAGTTAGAAATGATAATCATCTGCAGTAAGTATAAAATAGAATAATTCAGTGAATCCAGTCTTCAATAGCTGCAAAAATATATCTTGTTTTTTTATAACTATGACTTAAAAGGAGATTCCACAAGGAAGATGGTGACAGAGGCAGAAAACATCTGAAATTAGGCTGAATATCTTCAAAGAGGTGGACATATGCTGTACAAGTGAAATATGTAGCAAAGTATGCAAAACTATCAGAAATATGTTTTGCCTCATGAATTCTGACCTTTAAGCCCATATATGACTTCACTTCTCGTGAGCTGACAAGGTATACAATGTTCAGGAAAGGCATTTAAGGTATTTATATCTGTTGTATTGTATATTTCCCCTTTCTCTCTCTTTCTTACTACAATAACGTACATGAGGATAGGTGCACAAATAAAGGACAAAAGGCAAATGTTTTTTCTTTTTCTTTTTCAGATACAGGTCTTTTTCTATGTGTATTTTTCTTGACTGTATCAGGCTCTGTACTGGCTTTCTTTGTATAAGAACAGTGATTAGCTTACTTGCAGTTACACACTGAAGACGCCAGAGGGTGAAACCGGTCTGTGTTTCCTGTTCCCAGACAGTGATTGCTGAGTAAGAGGCCTGGTTCAGACAGCAGCACTGCATTCTGCTGTCTTTTGTCACTGTTTGAACATTTTTTTGTGGATATATTATATTTTGGAGTAAAACGACGGATTATCGTGGATTATTGTGGTACATTGTGGATTTATGCTGAATCAAGCATTTCTTATGGCATTGAGTTTATAGTGCTGGATTACATGTGGAGCATTTGTTCTTATCCATTTGCACTGTTTTCAGGGGTGTGCACCATAACTGTTGGAAGTATATATATATATATATATATATATATATATATATATATATATATAGATATCTATATATATATATATATATAAATACAAATATATATATATACATATATATATATATATATATATAAATATATATATATATATATATATATATATATATATATATATATATATATATATATATATATATATATATAGATAGATAGATATATGCATATATATATACATATATATATATATATATATACACACATATATATATATATATATATATATATATATAAATACATATATATATAAATACATATATATATATATATATATATATATATATATATATATATATATATATATATGTATAGATATATATATATAGATATAACATATATATATATATATATATATATATATATATATATATATATATAAATAAATAAAACACCCAGTACCATTTTCCCAGGTGATCCAAACTATCCAGCTATAGACAGGACACCGCAACTAGCACATAAGCACAG
Organism: Protopterus annectens; assembly: GCF_019279795.1. Classification (NCBI taxonomy): domain Eukaryota; kingdom Metazoa; phylum Chordata; order Ceratodontiformes; family Protopteridae; genus Protopterus; species Protopterus annectens. The sequence continues at coordinate 276,594,915 of NC_056738.1, read as the reverse complement.
AGATTCCTGAACTTTGTCCATACAAATGCCCTGGAACAATTATTCAGAGTACCCACTAGGGGGAATAACATCTTGTGCCATCCCTTGCACATCTTCATCGCATGTTAGGCCTGACCCCATAAAGCAGTCTCCAAAATAAAACTAAAACCAGAGATCCCGTCCACACAAGGTACCTTTAGAAATTTCTATAAGACAAACTACCTACTCTTAAGTGATACATTGGCAAGCTTCAGATCACCACCAACCCAGTTAAATACACAGAATATGCAGAAACATACATCTCCACACTATACCAGAATGTAAACAGCAGCATAGATGCAGCTGTACCCCATAGGAGCAAGTGCAGTGCAAATCCCAAAAATAAACTCATAATGGAAGCATCATGATATCAACATGTTTTATAAGTAAAAGAATGTTGATCAAAAGTAAGAACAGTAATTTCCAGAATGTTAAAGCCCTCATCACTGAAATAAACAAACAACTCAGGAGCTTAATCAAATCTACCATACCCAAGTTTGAGGCTGAAACAGCTACCCAAGCCAAAGACAATCACAATGCATTTTTTAGTATGTTCGTAATCTCAGAAGTGCAACACAACAATGTGCTGAGCAGATTGTGAATAATGTCATCTACATGGAGGCTGAAGATATAGCGAACCTACTGACAAACATAGTTTGCTCTAACTTTACCTCTCTATCCCCTCCGTCTGTCCCTCAACACATTCTTTAAACTGGTTCACCTCCACTTATCACACAAGATGAAGTTCTAAAAATGTTATCAAAAGCTAAGATACTGAATCAATGGGTCCTGATAATATCCCTTGATGCATCTTAAATAACATGAAGTATGATTTAGCCAAATCCCTAACAACACTGTTCAATCTCAGACTTCATATAGGTTTTGTACCATGCAAATGGAGAAGAGCTACAGTCATTCCTCTACATAAGGGTGGACCTTCCATAGACCCAGGCAATTACAGACCCATTAGTCTGACCAGCCTCATATGCAAAGTCATGCAAAGACTTATCCTTGAACTAATCAATCAGACCACAGGGAACCTCCAAACGCTGGACCTGTCTCATTTTGAATTTGTCTAGAGCAGGTCATGCTTAATCAACCTGGTAGATTTTTTTGAAAAAGTAACAAAAATCAATGCATGAAGGCAAAACAGTACAGATCATATGCCTTGACCTGACCAAAGCTTGACACAATTCCCCACTCAGGCATATTAGAAAAGCTAAATAAACTTTGAATAAACCCCTATGTCACCTGCTGGATTGCCAGCTGGTTCACAGGTAGGACAATCAAAATAGGGGAAGGTACCTCCATAAATGGATCAGTCACCAGTGGAGTCCTCAAGGTTCTGTGCTGGGATCTCTCCTGTTTGGCATCTACTTTTCTGAAGTAAAAGCCATTAGCAAATGGCTCTGGATAAGTTTGCAGATGACTGCAAGCTAGGAACAATCATTGAATCCCCAAATGACTTAGTCATCCTGCAGGAAGGTTTGTCTCAAATAAATAACTGGTTCCAAAATCATGGACGGAAACTAAAATATGCATTATTGTATGTTTTGGAAGTCATCTACCCCAGGGAAATACCACATTTACAATACACCCCTAAGAGTTAACCCAGTTGTTTGGGATTTGGGAACTTATGTGGATAGTGACTTAATATTTGAGCAATATGTGTCCATTGTTGTCCGAAATTCCTTATATATTTTACAGCTTATAAACAAAAGGATTGTATCTAGATCTAGGGATGTCACTGTATCTCTCTACTCAGCCCTAATTAGGCCAGTCATTGAATGTAATGTGCCCTTTGGCATGTACCTGGCCAGACACATGCAACAACTGGATTATCCACAGAGATTCCTTATAAAAGGGTACAAGGCCTAAACGACATGTCGTACATGGACCGACTTAAAGCCTTGTCACTATACTTGGTATCCTACAGACTAATAAGAGGTGACCTGTATCTGGCATATTACGCATCCTCTGACCCACTACTGATGGATTTACTGCACATCAGTGAGTCAAATGGGATGAAAAATACTCAGGCTAGGGATCTAAACAACCTCTTCTGCAACATCAGCAGAACAGTTCAGTTTATAAGGACAAGTATATCTCACAGAGGATACCATTGCTCTGGAACAGAATACCCATCCACATAAAACAAAGATCATCCCTGTTCATATTCAAGTGTAACTTAGATCTATGGCTAGGAAAATGAAAATTTACCCCAGGACTGCCCCTCTACTACTAATGGACAGAAGCAGCTCCTAAATGCTTTATCTCATGTATGGGTTCCCTCCAGTTATCTATGGTATGATCCTAGTTTCACATTAGGGCCAGTCTATAAACAAATGTGATAGATTATTTTGAGCAAAGAAAAGGAAACTGGCTAGGGTTAAAATAGTCCACAAGGGTAGCTTGCCTAGTACTTACATATGAATATATATATATATATATATATATATATATATATATATATATATATATATATATATATATATGGTTCCCCTTTATAATCATGAAATACTGAAATCTCGAATTTCAGTATTTCACGACCATAAAGGCGAAACCTTCAAATAACGAACTTTCACAATACCGACTACAAATCCTGAACACACAGCATACACCAAACCACACATAAACCACAACATCCACACTACAAATCAAATAAACACACAAAAACAAAACACCACACATCCACATATCTACACTACATGTAAGCAGGGGGGCAAGCCCCCCTGCACACCATTGTACTTATATATACTAACTCTGAGATCTCACAAACAGTAAAAGACAGTACACTCACACCCAGACATTCCACAGTCCCTTGCACGCACACACACACACACACACACACACACACACACACACACACACACACACACACACACACACACACACACACACACACACACACACACACACACACACACACACACACACACACACACACACACACACACACACACAGCTGCAGGAACATTGTGAAGGATTGCATTAGAAATATGCATTGGGAGAGTCCAGTTATGGCTAACCTGTGGACTGTATGTTTGGAATGTACATTGTGAGGAAGTACTTGGTTACAGAGCTGGCAGCAGGACCTGGGAGAGGCCTTGGACTTTTGTTTTAAAAATAACCTGTATTATGGAGGGATTATATAGACTGGGAATACTGGGCAAAGGCAGTCTAAGATACTGTTTGCTTTTGTTTGAGATTACAAAGTCAAGGGGCTATTATTTTGTTTTTTGTTTTTATTTGTGAAAATAAACTTTTGTTTTTTATATATGCCCTGTCCCAGTGTGTCTTTGGACTTACAATGGTAGTGTGAGCTTTGGCAGTTGGACTGACACTGGCCAATTATAGCAGTACCTGTGCTATCAATTGAAAGCCATACTTGAGATATTAAATTATTTATAACTCTGTGACTGTTATGATCCTGGCACACTTAAGCAGTGATGGCATCCATGGAGGAATTATTAAACAAAACTGTGGAATTATAAGTGGAGACTGACAAAAAGCTTGTGCACTCACAGCAGGAAATAGATTTGCTGACTGCCATAGCTGCCAATCCCAGGATTGTACCACCTATGAATAAACTGTCAAGGAAGAAGACCCAGAGTCATATTTCTTGGCATTTCAGCATTACTGCAAAGAACTGGAGACAAGAGACTAGGCAAAAAATTCTATCAACTCGACTATCAGGACAGACACTGAAAACTAATATGGACAAGGAAGGAACTGATCGCATAAACTATGATAAACTTAAGAAATAAAGTTTTGATACGACTATTATAACTCCTAAAGTACAAACAATCAAATATCGTAATTGGACTTTTAATAGGGTCAAATGAGTAATGATAGAGATGCGCGATTTAAAGTATAATTTAAAGGTTTGCCTTTAACCTGATAGAAACAGTAAAGCAAGAATATTAGACTTTTTAGCAAAGGACATGTTTGAAAGAGCTTTGCGTAGTAATATAAGAAAATGAGAATGGCAAATTGATGCCAAGAACTCTGACACGCTAATAACTTTAGTAAAGCATGTATTAATTAATAAAATAATGTTTAAAATTGATTTGTCTGCTTCTAATATTAAATGTAAGATAACACTTTTTGCTGGAAACACAGAAAATGCTACTGACTGAAATAAGAACATAGAAAATTATGCTTTAGATGAAGCAGTTCATATGAAGTGCAATAAAGCTATACCTAGGATTATTGAGGTAGCTCTGTGTCACTGTGTTACAAATACGAAAAATGTACTGTGTTTTTCAAGGGGCTGTGGGTTCTAATCTTCTTGATTCTTTAAGCATTTTCCCCCTTGTTAGGCATCCCCTGCTGTGTAAGCATGACACTATCAACTAACAAGACCAAAATATGCATATCCACCGCTAGTGGGGTTTGGCTTTATTGGCCTGAAATTGTCCATTGAAACAGCGAAACAAGTCATGGGCATTCAGAATCGCCAATTAGCTGAAACATCTGATGTTCATAAGGGTCATTTGCATGTAGCCCATGTGCCTCTAATACAAGAGGTTTGGGAGGTCAGTCAGTAGCAGTTCTAGCTTTGCTGGAGTTTTCATTTTGTTTTTACAGATTGTTTTTTCAGTGACCTTCTCACTTATTGTTCACCTACCAAAAAGTGGAATTAATATACATTCGTAGTGAAAGAAAAGCGTATTCCCGTCAACATGTAGAAATTCAGACAGTTGTTGGGAAAGTGTTAAATTCTGTGGTTTCAACCCTTCAGCTAACTCCTGATGAAGTGTTTAGGGAAAAACTTTTTCTATTTAAAGCACTGTGAGAATATGGAAGGAGGGAGATTCCAATGGTATAATGTGGCAATCCTGGCAATCCAATACACGTAAAAAAAAGAAAAAAAAAGCCATAGAACAGAAACTTGACACACCCATTAAATGCAAGAATAAGGAAGAAGAAAGGAGAAAATAAGTGAATTAGAGATAAAAATATTGAAATTAGATAAAGATTTCAAAATTAACATGGTGAAAGAAAATGCTCTGACATTTTGGTGCTTCAAGTTGAACTCAGAACAGTTCATGATGCAAATAAACCTATTTCTGAAACAAGGATGAAGACAGAAGAAACCAATCAGACCAAACACAATATCCCTTATAACTGCCATCAGATATTTAAGATTTAGCCACAACTTTAATAACATTATGTATCAAAGGTAATAACTTGACTTCTAGTAGTCCTCAACAAATACTAAAATGTTTTCTACAAAACAGGTAAGTCGATATATGAGTCATTGAATCCCCAAGTTAAACAATCATATATTGCACATGACTGAAATAATACTTTAAAAAAGTGCATTTCTTTACAAAAAGAGCAGAACCTGTGACTTCATTAAAACCAGGTAAGGTTCTTGGCACAGATAGTACAGTTGTATAAGTTGAATTAGATGTAGATGTTTGAATGATTACGGCTGCAGTAGCCTTAGCTATATGGGTTATATCCAGCCAAGGATATACTAGCTGGCCAGTTTCCAAATCTTCATGGTACCTTCCCTGCACCCAAACTGTCAAGCAGATCGAGCTGAGTTGACTAAAAGATAAGTTTGGGAACAAAGCCCTTCAGAGCTTTCTTGCCAGCAGAGAAAGAGGGAGGCTGAGCCCTGAAAGGACAAAGCTAGGAATAACAAAAAAATGTCCACACCCTGGCATAGAAAACACACCAAAAATTGGGTTTGAGGGAGTGTCTACTGCAGCAGTGTCCATTCGAACATCTACTGTTGTGGTAAGTTCAACTTATACAACTGTACCATGTTCTTCACAATGATCACTGCTGCAGTAGCCTTAGCTATATGGGTTGATTACCATAGCAGAGGCAGGGAGGCTGAGCCTTTAAAGGACAAGGCTAGGAATAACAAAAAATAAATGTCTACACCCTGGCATAAAAACACAACAAAAAATAATGGGGTGGAGGGAGTATCTGCTGCAGCACTGAACATTCGAACAGCTACTATTATGGTAAGTTCAGATTACACAACTGTACTATGTTCTTCATATTGTTCACTGCTTCAGTAGCCTTAGCTATATGGGTAGAGTAACATAGATAACTATATCTGGGAGGTGGAAGGAGAAGGCTCCTGGACAATGGTCACAGCAAAGCATGATCTAGACACAGAGAAGGAATCCAGCTTATTGTGCATTGTAAATGTATGTACACAAGACAAAATAGTAGCTTCTAGAATACTTCTAGACTCCAACCCTTTCCAAAAAGCCATTGAAGAAACCATTGTCCTTATAGAGTCAGACGTGACCCTGCCTAGAATAGATTTGTCATGGTGAGTATAACAGTTGTCCCTTTTTCTTGCCTTCACAAGGAATGAACAATTGATACAACGATCTGAAAGATTTAGCTCTGTCAAGGTAGTAACTGAGTTGTCTGTGGATATCCAAGGTATGGTTTATTCTTTCTCCCTCGTTTATAGGTTCAGGAAAAAATGGGGAGATGGATAGTTTGACTTAAAGTAAACTTGGATACCCTTTAGGCCTAAAAGAAGAATTAGTTCTCAAAGAAGCCCTGCCCTTGAGGAAAATGAGGTAGGACTGACTCACCATAAGAGCTTGAACTCAGATACCTTTCTTGCAAAAGTCAGAGCAATCAATAAAACTGTTTTCCATGTTTCTCTAACATAAAATTAAGATACCAAGGAGGGGCCACCAGTTATTTGGAGGCCTCTAATTCAAAACCCATTTCAAGAAATTTTCACATGCAACTGCCTTGATAGAGAAGGATCCTTGGGCAGATTTATCAGCTATTTCAGTATATGAATCTTGATATAGGAAGAAAGGCCAGAGGATAGTAACTCACACACATTTTGTAAAACCAGAGAAAAACTTCTCCTGAATGGGTATTGGTTATGTTGTTGGCACCAATTAGAAAACCTTTTCCATTTGCTAATATATGATTTTCTTGTACCAGGCTTTCTTGCCTCCATTAGTACTAGCTTCATGTCCTCAGAAAACAGGTGCCTAAAGGGAATTATGACTCTATCATCCAGGCAGGCAACTGACAATGACTGATGTTGGGGTGCATCAAATACCCTTGTTCTTGTGTGAGAAGATACATCCAGTGAGGAAGATTGTGGTAATTGCCTCTGGACATTTCAGAACAAAGAGAAAACCAAGGTTTCATTGGCCAGAAGGGAGTTACCACAATGATCTGGGGAATTCCTTCAAAATCTTCAGAAGTACCCTGGATATTAGTGGAACGGGTGGAAAGGCAGAACCATTCCTGTCCAAACAAAAGAAAAGGTATCTGTCTTCCAAGTCTTCTTTATTGGAGTCCTGGAGCAGAATTTTGCCACATGATTGCTCAGAGATGAGGTATAGAGGTCTACTTGAGGAACTCCCCACAGATGGATCAAATCTTGGAAGACCTCTGGATGTAGTTTCCATTTGTGAGGGTCTTACCTGGTCCTGCTCAGTTTGTCTGCTGCACAGTTTTGCACTGAAGGAATGTAGGATGCCTGTAGAATGAGACAGTGCTGAGAAGTTATATCATAAGCTAACAAGGCTAGTCTGCAAAGGGGGTATGACCTGATTCCCCCTTTTTGTTGAGGTACCACATCACTGTAGTATTGTCTGTAATCATTTGAAGAGATCCCAAGAACCAAAGATGGTTCAGAGAATTGTGTGCCTAGATCAAGGCAAGCATCTGCTTGATATTTCTGTACTTTCATCTGCCCTTGATATCCCACACCCCCCTGTACTTTTATCTCTCCTAAAACTGCTCCCCAAGCAGAATTTGAAGCAGCTGTGGTGACAAACTGCTTTGGAGCAGTGAGAGAGAAGTGGAGACTTTGATTTAAGGCTATATGTTGTCTCCACCAAGTGATTTCTCTTCTGACAAACCCCAATACTGTGATCTAAAACTATAAAGGGTGTTCTTGCTGGGACCAAAGAGATTTCCAATACCAATGCATCTTTCTCATGTGGAGTCTTGCCAGGGATATCATGAAAATCGTAGATGCCATGAAACCCAATATCCTGAGGTATTCTCACACAGTCACTAAATTCTGAGGGGACAATAATTAAAAATATATCTAAATAAAGATCTATTTTTTTCCTGTGGACAAAAATCTCTTTGAACTGAGGTGTCTAGTTGACATACTAGGCACACAATCCTGTGTAAAGAAGTCAAGAAAGACTTTCAAATGTTCTCTTAGACTCTCAGATTGTGTAAGAGATCTCTCACCCAAGAGTCATTCCTGACATTTTGAAAAAGACTCTGCAAAGGTAAGCAAGTTATCTAAATATGGAAAAATGTGGATACCCTGCAGCCTGCAATGAGCTATAACTGGAGCTAGACAAAATAGTCCAAAAGGTAAGGCAGAGAACTGATAATGTGATCCAGACAAAAAACCTGAAGAAACCCCTGATGTCTGGATGAATAGGAATGTGATGATAAGCATCTTTTCAGCCTAATGTTACCAGGAAATTTGAAAGATGAAGAAGAGGCAACAGGTTTTGAAGCGACATCATTTTGAATTTGGGCACGATGACAAACAAGCTTAGGAAAGAAAGATCCAGAACTGGTCTCCAAGCATTTTCTTTCTTCATGACTAGGAAAAACCACGAATAAAACCCCTTCCTCACCTGGGAAGGAGGAACTGATTCTAGCACTCCTTGGGAACAGCACATTATGAACAGGTAGAAACAAAACTGTCTGATAGACAGAAAAAGGAATGACCCTCGGGAAAGGAGGAATTTCCTCTTGCTATCATCTGTAACCCTGATGAATGACTTTCAGAAACCATTTGTCTGAAACAATCTGTTGCCAAAGAGGAAAATGGAGATTTAGACTTTCTGGAAGAGAAGGATGGCCTGAGTGGGCGGGGGTCTCAAGGTCTCCTAAATTGTCATTCAGACTTGGAGTGTCCCTGTTTTCTTGAGGTTTGAGACTTCTTTTTGGAACCTTGCCTCTTCTTCTTGAACCTCTGTTTACCTGAATTTTGTTGATTGAGATGGTTTATTTTATTTTTTGCTGAAACTGGATGAGGAGAAACAAAATCCCTTGGACAAGCTGGGGGAGGGCTGAGAAATCTTAGAGATTCCATGAATCAGCTTGCCCATTTCATCATAGTTTTTGATCACCTCGATCCAAACACTAAATCTCTGTCCACGGGAGAATTTCAAATCTCATTTTGAACATCATCCGGAAAGTTCTGAGAGTGCAAGCAAGCAAACCTCCTTAAAACCTTACCACTGGCCATAGCCCTGGATGAAGTACCAACAGAGTCATACACGCACTGCAAAGAATGTGTAGTGACATGTGCAATAGAAGAAACTAAATTATTTAAAGCAGATTTTTCTTCCCAAGAAGAAACTATAGATAAAACATTCCTCATATTTTTATAATATGTCAGAATAAACTTTAACATATGAGCCTGATGGTTCTATATTATAACCACGAAAGTTCTTTTCAGCAAATACATAAACAGCGACACATATTGTGCGAATGGCGAATACACCGAATGCCCTAAACCGCAAAATTAAAAATCTCAAATCGTCATAGTTGGCCAACCCCACCACCCACTACATACTACCTACCCAAACAAAATAAATAAACCACATACATACACTAACCAAAACCCTACTTCATCCCTAAAGTAAAGCTTGCATATGCTACCATGTTTGCATTTACTTTAACCCGCACCCTAACACTAAGGTCCGTAAATATCGCACACTTACCTTAAGGAGCTATACCCAAACAAAATAAATAATCCACACACATACACTTAACAAAACTCTACTTCTAACCCTACACTAAACCTTGCATACATTACTATCTATGCACTTACCTTAACCCACACCCTAACCCAAAGGTCCGTAACTATCGCACACTTACCTTACGGAGCTATACCGCAGAAGGGCCAACTATGACAATTTGACATTTTGGATTTCATGCTTCAGGACGATCAGTGTTTTCGCAGTTCACTGAATACGTGTCGACATTTCCGTATTCTCATAAATGGACCTTCACGGTTTTAACAGGGAACCGAGCCTGACAATTAAAATTCTGGAATTCAATGTTGCAGAAGTATAAACTTTTCCCATACCCTTCAACAATTTTCCCAACCTTATTAGAAAGATTAGGATAGAAATTAATTAAGTGCTTAGCAGCAGGGGAGTCAACTAAGGTTGTAGGTGCTGGGTTAGGTTTGGGAATAGTGTATACAAATATAAGAGACTTAGGAACTTTACACATCCTATCTGCCTTTTTAGAGACAGCTGTCTGACTGTCAGGAAAATTGCAGGTGGTAAGACATACATCTTCTAAAGTAGACAGGACAGGACAAATGGGTATAGCTTCTGGAAAATTCTTCTATAACAATTCATAGTATTTTTGAGGGACTGAGAAACCTCAGAGTTCTCCCAATGAAAACACTAGGATATTCTAGCAATAATCTCTAAGAAAGATAAACCCCCACAGGAAAAATCACAAAGACAGCTCTCCTCTGAGTCTGAAAAAAATCTGAGGACAAAACTCTGAATCTATCCCTGCATTTTCCTGTTCAGATTCAGAATCTGGAATCTTTTCAAGAAAAGAGACATCCCTTTTTCTTTTACTGGAAGCTACTCTACAAAAAGGATCACTACCCTAAGTCAAACCCTGAGCCAATCCTTTTAAACTACTTCTATCTAAAGAAATTTGAAGATGAGTAGATATATGCTTGGTTTTCTGTTTCTTTTTGACAGGAAAAATGGGCCGAGCTGTGTTACAAATGACAGCTTCCGTTTCCCAAGGGATGCTCACAGTATTCTGACAAAGCACAGAAACCCTCCCTGTTCATTCTTCCAGGACCGGCAAGAATGGTTCTCCCTTGTCCACTGAGGGGGACCCCAACAGCCAAAGAGGACTTGGCTAACCCCTGGACTATAGTGGTTGTAGGTGCTACACCCGAGGGATCTGGGGAAAAAGATGAGTGATATGAGGTACAACAAATGGCCACAGCAGACTCACCCACCAGTGGCCGAGGCAAATTATTACCCTGTTGTGATGGCAAATGCTGTTTGCTTAACTTTTTCTTTTTGTGGCAGAAGAAACGACTGTTTGTGTGACAATCTGTTCCATGCTCAAGCTGAAAGTGGTGCCTCTGTCCTGGGGAAAACAAGCAACAATGCCAGTAAAGCTACCTGTCCACAAAAGTTACTTTTTTGACAGAAAAAACACAGTAAAAAAGCACTTTCAAACACTATGACAGCCCCACAACCTTAAAATTAACATCATTTCTCCACAGAAAGTAATCTACTCACTTAGATAACACTACTATCAAATTGAAAGAAACAATGAGTGCTCCATTTAAAAGTATGTTGCAGTCGAGGCAATCCATTAAAACACAACACTCCTAACATTAAAACAACTTTCCTGAAGAGGAAGTTAATAAAACATTAGTCAAAACTAAGAAAATTGAAGTTTTCTTTCCTGAAGTAAACTTATCTGCTCAGCTAAGGAAAGCACAAACTGACCGTCGATACTCAAAAGCCTTAAGAGGAGCATACTTTTTGGTGTCAGTAAAGCTCTGAAGGGTTTTATGCCCAGACTTATCCCTAAGTCAGTTAAGCTTGAGCTGCCTGACAGTTTGGGCATGTGGAAGGTGCCCTGAAGCTTTGGAAGCTGCCTAGCTGTTATATACTTGGCAGACTATAACCCATATAGCTAAGGCTACAGCAACAGTGATCAATATGAAGAACATGCTTTTGATACATCTTGCTTTTGGAAGCATAAATACCAGATGGCTCAAGTTCTGTCTAAGTTATTTAATACCATTAAAGAAGAAGGAATTTTACATAATACCCAAAATCCAAGAACGAAAATGATACCCAAAATCCAAGAACGAAAATGATACCCAAAATCCATTCGCTGGTCTACTTTTGTGGTTTTTGTAATTTTACATAATAATTAGTTAAATCTTTCTCAGACTATTGTCATTTTGAAACCTTGTACAGATTCTAAAGCTATCAAGTATTACTGATCACTGTCCTTATATAACTTGTACATTAAAATATTGTTCACAATTTTGGTTAAACGTTTTAGACTGTGAGTCAGTCAAATAATTTCATGGATTCAGTCTGTGGTTGTAGAAGGAAGACAAAACCAAGACAATAACCTTATGTTAGAATTAATCTCATACCATAATCAAAATCTAACAGACCAAGTATACTTGATTTTACTATAGCTTTTGACAAGTGTTTCACCTCTTTCCTCTATGAAGTTCTCAATTTCTCAAGAAAGTTAAATTTCAGTGAAATATATTAACACTATTAAACTTCTTTATAAATTAGCATTATGGTCAGTGTAATGGAGATATGATTGTCATTGTTCATATAATACCCCAACCACATATGCAAAAATGGGAAAAAAGGATTGAGAATGGATGGATGGATGGATAAAAGGGTTGCTGGACTGTTGGAGGGGATTACTTACAAGGGACCATGAACCATGAAACAGAAAAAATAAAGGATACTAATTACTTGTAGACACTTAGAAAAATTAAACATCTATAACTGCAACAAAAATATCATAGGCAGTATTTATTAGTGGTATGGGTTGATGAGATCATGTACAATGGTAGTTCCATATGGACTGCGCGGTGCTGTGATCCAAACCTGATTTGTTGCAGCTTATTAAATGATTAACAAACATAGTCATGTGGATTAAGAAACAGGATAATAATGCCACATAAACTTTAAAAAAGATTAATCAGGAGTATCTGTAGCCATGAAAACATATTTGCAGTAAATTCTTTTGAAATGGTTATAGTGAAATTAAAAGAAATATGCTTTTGCAAAGACACCTAGGAAAGTAAACACCTATCAGAAAGAATTGCAAAGAGTTTATGTATAAGTTCCTCTATGTGATCCATTGCAAAAGAGATGGCATACACAAAGTTAAACCAGTATCTAATAAACTATGAATATTCTGCAGTGAATTCATGAAACTAATCACAAGATCAAGAATGAGCATTCATAGGAAGCAACTGTTTTCTCAGGAGTACAAGCCACCATGCGCTTAATTTTTGCCACTATTAAAGTGACACCCTGGCCCCACATGCAAAAATGGGAAAAAGGGGTTGTGGCTGGATGGACGGATGTGCCACTAACACCTTAACTCCTTATTAAATCATCAACAAGTTTTTTGTTTTGTAAATTTTCTTTTTTTTTTTTTTTTTTTTTTTAGAAAAACAAAAAAAAGCCTTTTTCCTTTTGTTTGGTGACTCTGAAATGGAAATACCACATTTTCCAAGCACTATACTAAAATTTCTCTCACTGAAGCAATTGAATTTTGAAAATAAGAAACCCCTTTCAAGCTGAATGTCTCCTGTATGTCTTAAATGTAAATGTTGATTTCCTTTCCTAGCTGCGTGGAAAATAACTGTGCTTTTAATCTAATGGAGAACTTATATCCTATAGTTCTCCTGTTTCTATTCACTGATTTTTCATCCATTGGTGTGTTGAGTTAGTCTGCTCGGAAAAGATTGAACAGCACTCTTAAAATGTGTCATTTCAAACAATCAGAAGATATTACTTAAAGGAAGAGACCCATTTGAAAAGCTAAATTTAATGAGGAATACTGACAAATTCTCTGCTCTCAACTCCAATAAATTAGAGGAGAAATGAATATATTCTCCATGCTGCACATGTCGATGGTTGCTGTTAATTCTATGTGAAATGATTACATGCAATCTAGTTAGGGAAGATGTTAACATATGTATTAAAATATGCCTTATCTGGGGGGATGTCATGTTATTCAGATGTCTTGAAGTTTTTCTAAAATTTTAACCTGTTTGTGCCAGATTGAGCCATATGTGCTTTGGCAGAGCCCCAGCAATAACATGGACTCTATTTTCTCCAGTCCTGAAGTAATTGTTTAACTAAGGAGGGCATTCAGGGAACATTGCAAAAAATTAGAAACTTTAATGTATTAGCTTAAAAAGTAAGGCCTAGTCTAAAAGGCTCAGCCTATTAATGAACTTGTACTGCAAGTGAAACATAACTCTCAGCTATACAGATTTTTGCTGAATGTCCAGATTTTTTAGTCATATTGTTGGTCTGTTTCTCATAAAATTGTAGTTTACTGGCAAATCATTGAGGACTGAAGTCAGAAAAAAATGGCAGACATTTGATTGTCAGGATTCATATCCTTCAGAAAATTGATGCTAATGCAAAACCTGCTATTCAATCAACTTTCAATGTTTGTAAGAGCAATGTTTAAAAAGTGTCCCTATTTTGGGGCCTTTATCCTCCCATTATTTCTGGTTTTCTTCAGATTTCTTGACTTAAGAGGTTGAGAGGTATGACGTAAACTGATATATATAAAGGGTACTCTTCTCTACCAGATTAGAATGACTACCCATCTCTTTCACAGCTATTGCTATCAATACAATTTTTGTAAAGCAACGCATTGTGAATAATTGTGATCAAACAAAGAAAATGGCAAGTTTATCTTGGCATAGCTTCAGAAAGTCTTAAAAAATAGTAACACTTCACATGTGAGACATATATCTGCCATCAGTGAAGACAGCCCTGATTTCCTCAATAGTGAAATAATACATTCACAATAGGTCATCTGAGTCATGGTAAAAACAATAACTTGACATTCTAAATGTTCTAAAAGCTACTGCTATGTGACAAGTTAATGGCACAGCAGTGCCTGTTGTGTCTTCATGCTACACTCTGAGCATACTGTTTAATTTCAAGCAAAGCAGTTGATGTGTAAACATGCCATCTTTTCCTGGGAAGAAGATTTAAGCAGCACTAGCAATATTTAAACTCAAGTAGCTTTAAAACTAAAATGTCAGAGCACAAACTATAAAGTAGGTAATGTGTTATTTACATGTATTTTATGTGCTTTTTAACATTTAAAACAAGAACAAAAATCCATTATTTTTTCATATTTTAGTGAAGGAATATGATTGTTTTAAAGAAAACAAGCCAAGTAAATACTAGGAATATGAAAGTTTTTCCCCATAAAATGTTCATAAAATGAAATATGTTACACTAATATACAGGTTTTGTATATTATAAATGAGAAGAAAGTCATAAACAATTAGTTTTCCCTATCTCATGGCAAGCAGATAATGACAATAGAGTTTACTGAGCAAAAAATATCATTTAACATAACATAATCTATTATAATGCTGTTTAATGTGAAAATGCCCTCTTGCTGCATTAGAAATTGGCATGACATATGAAAACATTATCCTGATTTCCTAAACAGACAAATATGAAAAACTACAAAACAAAGGCAAGTAGTAAGGCAGCCCAGGTGCTGTAGCTTTTCAGCACATTAAAGCCTTCAAAATGATGAGGTTCTTGATTTATGTAAACTTTTTAATATTTTGTATTAGCAAGAATGCAAAAAAAGTCACATTTATAGCATTACTACATTTTCTGCAGTGGTTTCCAACAAGGAGGCATTGCACTGAGGGTACCCTGTACAACTAATGGACAAAGGCATCCCTTAATGCTTTATCCCATGCATGGGTCCCCTCAAATTATCTGTGGAGGGATCCCAGTTATTCTCATTAGTGGAAATATATAATTATCGAAAATGGGATAGGTAAAACTAATCTCTAACCAAACAGGATAGGTTAATTTGAGTACAAAAAAGGGAAATAATCTAGGCTTAAAATGGCCCACAAGGGCAGCTAGCCTAGTACTTACCTATGAATCTATAAAGTGAATCACTGTAGTGTACCAGTTAGAAATGATAATCATCTGCAGTAAGTATAAAATAAAATAATTCAGTCAATACAGTCTTCAGTAGCAGCAAAATATATCTTTTATTTCATAATTCTGACTTAAAAGGAGAATCCACAAGGAAGATGGTGGTAGAGGCAGAACTTCATGAATTTTGACCTTATGAGCCCATATATGACTTCACTTCTCGTGAGCTGACAAGGTATACAATGTTCAGAAAGGGCATTCAAGGTATTTATATCTGTTCTATTGTATATTTCCCTTTCTCTCTCTTTCTTACTGCAATGACGTATGTGAGGATAGTTGCACAAGCCAAGGACAAAAGGCAGATGTAATGAAGGCTATAAGGCAAGCAACAAATAAAAGCAATCTACAATATAGCATTAAAAAACTTCATGGACCTGACAACTTGAAAGCAGGTAGTGCAATGGCCAAAGGAGTGGTTCAAAAATGTTCAAATAACTTTAAACCTAGCTACATAGCACCAAGCAGCTCTTCAAGAAAAGCATTACATTGAAGGCATGTAGTTTGCTAGACAGAGACAAATAGATGGCCCAGCTGCATACACAAGTGCACAGTTCACACCAAGTAAAACACACTATGGAATGTCAACTTACAGGCACAACATGTGTTTCCAGTTTTGCTAACCCGCGGTAGAGTATAAACTAAGCTATTTATTTATTTGGATAACATCCATAGTCACTCATTTGCTTAAAAATGTGGAACCCTACTTTAATAAATCAAAACAGTGAACTGAAACACAAAAGAGCACTCTGCACAGTGTACCTAGGTAATCATATTCTCAGCAGTACTGATGCTGTTAGCCAACTCTATGATATAGAGATGATGTATAACAGCCCAGAGGTAGTCAGTCATACCCTCTCCAAAGACTGCAGGGAGCTGCTTGTTCCTCCATTTCTGTTTGCACCATTGTGGTGGCACAGGCAGCCATCACAGCATCTTC
The DNA here is from genome assembly GCF_019279795.1 of Protopterus annectens. Lineage (NCBI taxonomy): Eukaryota > Metazoa > Chordata > Ceratodontiformes > Protopteridae > Protopterus > Protopterus annectens. Next base: position 276,578,208 of record NC_056738.1, on the reverse strand, counting down.
TCCAGATGGATGTCCACATGATCTTTTCAGAGACTAAATTACAGCAAGAAGTTCAGAAGGGGCAATGAAATGGCCTGTCAACAGGTATCCCAGTCACCTGCACCACATTTCAGTGATATTCTAGGTAGATCCCTGATAGTCAGCTCAAACACTTACCAGACATGGGTTGTCTTTAAAAGCAATACATTGCTCTCTCTTCCAAATTTACTTCTGCACATCTACAGCCCTCCCTTGGCATAACTATCATCCAACCCAATGGAAATGTCAACCTTTGCAATGTGTATCTCCAGAAGCAATGCTCTGATCTTCAGTTAGAATTCTGGAAAATAGAGTGGTTCATTTATCAAGCCCATATGTTACACACTTCTCTACTGAATCTGAGAGAGGCAAAATGGACAGTCATGCACCTGTGATCCCAGAAAGGTTTGTGTCATGGTGTTCAATGTAACACATTCAGACTCAAACCCTATAATTGAATTGTATCTCAGCAACCTCCACAAATGGGATATTCAGCAATGCTTTGATCAGGAGCTTATATGATACTGATATCTGTTTACCACCTGCTCATATAGAAGACTACAAATTGACTATTGGTGCTTATACCTAACATACCATGAACAGAGTAACCTTTCTGCTGGCAGAGAAGTCAGCTAGTAGGAAATGTACCATCCAGAAGCCAGCCCCTACTCTGGGACAAATCAATGATTTTCTCTCAGGTTGTGATCAGTGTCATGTCATTTCTTACATCATCCTCATGCAGACAGCATAGACATTTGTTTAGAGCCTTGAAAACTACCTCCTCTTAACTAATGCATAAGAAAGGATGGAAATGCCTTTGTTATTGTGTCACCCAATTTTCTTCATTCCTCTTCAAACAACTGGCTGACACATTACTAATGTGGTAATACCGCATCACTTCTGCTAAGGTTATTACAAAGTGCAAAATTCAGGTAGCCAGCCTGTCTTTCAAAGTACTGTCTTCGACCTCGAATTGACTTAGGCACTTACCTCCAAGTCTTCAACCCATGGTAGTGGTGCTGCGGTAGCGTTGTCGCCTCACAGCAAGACATTGTCCCATTCGATTCTCAGCTAGAGCTTCTTCTGTGTGGAGGCATGCGTGAATGGGTGTGCCTTCATTGAAGGTTGTGTGTCAGGGCTGGTAACTTTGGACCATGGATGTGTTACCTATCCTTCATGATTTTTTTCTCATCAGTTATTGTTAATATATTAGCACAGCATTGTTAAACCTATCATGTGATGTTACTGGAATAACCTTTGATAATGAGTCAAAGCTAGTTTTACTGTGAGCAGTTCATTCTGTATGTCTGTTCAATAAATCATCTAGTGTCTGTATAGTGAAATACACAAGGCATCTGCATTTAACTAAGACATTAATACACACACACACACACACACACACACACACATATATATATATGGATTTACCTGACTTTGTCAAAATCCCATATTATCGACTCTCAGTTTGTCAACACTCAAAATATTGAACTCCCACTTCATTGAAGCAGATGAACAATGAAGCGAGTTGGTATATTTATTTAAAGATCTTCCTTGTTATACTGCTTCACTAAAGTGGGAGTTTGATATTTTGAGTGTTGACAAACTGAGATTTGATAACATATATGTATATGTATATATATATATATATATACATATATATATATATATATATATATATATATATATATATATATATATATATATATACATATATATATATATAGGTTTACCTTCATGAACCTGTCCCTCCAGCATGTTCTGTTGATGGTGGTAATGAGGCTATGACTGGCCTAATGAGGGAAGAGTAGAGGGAGACAATGACCTCTTTCTGCCACATAGAAGGACTTTCTGACCACAGTTTTTGGCATTGAGCTTAAGGTCATGGTTCTGACACCAGTCGCTGGTCTCAGTGAGGCCTTTGTGTAGGATGTCAACATCACTTGGGAGAATATAATGGCTCTCATCTTGTATCATCAGCAAAGAAAGTTCTGAAGAACATGTTGGACTGACTGAGGTAGATAACAGTGTCAGTGATGATGAAACATAGATCAAAACACGCATGAGATTTTGAGGTTTCAGAATGAAGAAATATATGTTTGAATAAAAGTTGGAGTTTTTACAAGGGGAAACTCATATATCTCAGAGAGTTGAGAGACCATTAACTGTTGACCATCACACTGTTGAAACCAAAAAAACATAACTCCAACCAAACTTCAACAACCTCAAAAACGACAAATTCTGGAACCAACCAATCAATCTCGGCTTCCTTTTGACCCATGTTTTGGTTAACTACAGTCAGAAGTCCAGACAGACATGACAGGATATATATATATATTTATTATATATATATATATATATATATATATATATATATATATATAGGTATATAGGCCTGCATTTTAGTATTCAGGCTAGGGCCCCTATAGTCAAAAAGGTACCCTGGCTTTTGCCACCCAAGAAAATTATTTTCCTGTGCCCCTGTTGAACAGATATATATATATATAGTGGTCAAGTTTGAGAACAACAATGTTCAATCTCAGACTCCACATAGGTTTTGTATCGTGCAAATGGAGAAGAGCTACAGTCATTCCTCTGCGTAAGGGTGGACCTTCCACAGACCCAGGCAATTACAGGCCCATTAGTCTGACCAGCCTCATATGCAAAGTTATGGAAAGACTTATCATGAAACTAATCAATCAGACCACAGGGAATCTCCAAACACTGGACCTGTCTCATTTTGGATTTGTCAAGGGCAGGTCATGTTTAATCAACCTGGAGGATTTTTTTTTGAAAAAGTAAAAAAAAAACAATGCAATGCATGAAGGCAAAACAGTACACATCACTTACCTTGACCAAGGCTTTGACACAATTCCCCATAATTCCCCACTCAAGCATAGTAGAAAAACTAAATAAACCGGGAATAAACCCCCTTGTCACCTGCTGGATTGCCAACTGGTTCACAGACAAGACACAGATAATCAAATCATTGAAGTTACCTCTAAAAAGTAATCAGTCACCAGTGGAGTTATCAAGGTTCTGTGCTGGAACCTCTCCTGTTTGGCATCTACTTTGCTGAAGTAAAAGCCAACAGTAAACGGCTCTGGCTAAGTCTGCAGATGCCGGCAAGCTAGGAGCAGTCATTGAATCCCCAAATGATTTAGCCATTCTGCAGGAAGTTTTGTCTCAAATAAATAACTGGTTTCAAAATCATGGACTGAAACTAAAATATGCATTATTATATGTTTTGGTAGTCATCCACCCCAGGGAAATACCACATTGACAATACACCCCAGGAATTAATCCAGTTGTTTCGGATTTGGGAACTTATGTGGACAGTGATCTAATGTTTGAGTAACATGTGTCCATTGTTGTAAGAAATTTCTTCTATATTGCACAACTTATAAACAAAAGGATTGTATCTAGATCTAGGGATGTCATCTCTGCTTTGTTATGTAACTATTTTAGTGCTAATTAAATGTCTAATATTGTATTGTGCATTAATGGAGCTTTTCTCCATGGGTCTCCGCTGAAAATGGGCTACCAAGCCCAGTCGGACACTACCCAGTAAACAAATTCAAAATAAATAAAATAAAATTATATCCCTCTACTCAGCCCCAATTAGGCCAATCATTGAATATAATACCCCCTTTGGAATGTACCTATCCAGACACATGCAACAACTGGCTCTCCCACAGAGATACCTTATAAAAGGGTACAAGGCCTAAATGACATGTTGTACTTGGACCCACTTAAATGCCTGTCACTATACTTGGTATCCTACAGACTGCTAACAGGTGACCTGTGTCGGGCTTACATGGCATCCTCTGACGCATTACTGATGAATTTACTGCACATCAGCAAGTCAAATGGCATCAAAATACTCAGTCTAATCTAAATCTCTTCTGCAACATCAACAGAACAGTTTGAAAAGACAAATATATCTCACAGAGTATACCATTGCTCTGGAACAGGATACCCATCCACATAAAACAAAGTTCCTCCCTGTTCATATTCAAGTGCAACTTAGATCTATGGCTAGGAAAATGAAAATGTATCCCAGGACTGCCCCCCTACTACTAATGGACAGAAGCAGCTCCTAAATGCTTTATCTCATGTGTGGGCCCCTCCCATTATCTATGGTATGACCTCAGTTATTCCCATTAGGGTTATTATATAATTATCGACCACTAAGGCCAATCAATAACCAAATGGGATAGATTATTTTGAGCAAAGAAAAGGAAAGTGGCTACACTTAAAATGTCCCACAAGGACAGCTAGCCTAGTACTTACCTATGACTCTATGTATACATACACACACACACACACACACACACACACACACACACACACACACACACACACACACACACACACACATGCACGCACACACATGCACTTGCACACACGCACACACACACACACACACACACACACACACACACACACACACACACACACGCGTGTGTGTGTGTGTGTGTGTGTGTGTGTGTGTGTGTGTGTGTGTGTGTGTGTGTGTTATAATATATATTATAACAGAAAATGTGTACTTCAAGAACTGCACTGTGGAACATGGGAATTTTTTCACAGCCATTAACTAGTTAACAGGATTTTAATTGACAATCAAGAGTATATTTAAGAAGCTTGCCCAAAAGCATAAAACTAGAAATTTAGTTCCACACCTGGAGGAACATTGTGAAGGATCACATTGGAAATATGCACTGGGAGAGTCCAGTTATGGCTAACCTGTGGAATGTATGTTTGGAATGTGCATTGTGTGGAAGGACTTGGTTACAAAGCTGGCAGCAGGACCTGGGAAAGGCATGTAGCCTTGGACTTTTGTTTTAAAAATAACCTGTATTGTGGCGGGATTATATAGATTGGGAATATTGGGTAAAAGCAGCCTAAGATACTGTTTGTTTTTGTTTGAGACTACAAAGTCAATTGGCTATTATTTTCTTTTTCATTTTTATTTATGAAAATAAACTTTTTTTTTTATATATGTCCTGTCCCAATGTGTCTTTGGACTTAACACTGGTAGTGTGTGCTTTGGCAGTTGGACTGAAACTGGCCAGTCCTTGCAGTACCTGTGCTATCAAGTGCAAGCCATACCCAAGCTAATAAATTATTTATAACTCTGTGACTGCTGTGACCGTGGCACACATAAGCAGTGATGGCATCCATGGTGAAATTATTAAACAAAACTGTGGAATTAGAGGTGGAGACTGACAAAAAGCGTGTGCATTCACAGCAATAACTAGATTTGCTGACTGCCATAGCTGCCAACCCCAAGACTGTGCCACCTATGAATAAACTGAGCAGGAAGAAGACCCTGAGTCATATTTGGTGGCATTTAAGCACTACCACAAAGAAACAGAGACAAGAGACTAGGCAAAAATCCTATAATCTCAACTATCAGGACAGACACTGAAAACTTATATGGACAAGGAAGGAACTGAAAACTTACATGGACAGGAAAGTAACTGATTGCATAAACTATGAGAAACTTAAAGAAAGTTTTGAAATGACTGTTATAACTTCTAAAGTACAAACAATCAAATATCATACTTGGACTTTTAACATGGTCAAACAAGTAACAACAGAGGTGCAGGATTTAAAGCATAATTTAAAGGTTTGCCTTTAACCTGATAGAAACAGTAAAGCAAGAATACTAGACATTTTAGAAATAGACAGGTTTAAAAGAGCTTTGTTTAGTAATATAATAAAATGAGTATGACAAATTGATCCCAAGAACTCTGACAAGCTAATAACTTTAGTAAAGCATGTATTAATTAGTAACATAATGTTTAAAATTGATTTGTCTGCTTATAATGTTAAATGTAAAAAAGAATAACATAGTTTGTGAACAAAAAGTTGTAAGTAATGTGTTAATTTGTTACAAATGTGGGGAAGGGGTCACACTGCTAAGTTCAATGCTGGCAGCACTGAAAATGCTACTGACTGAAATAAGAAAATGGAAAAGTATGCTTTAGATGAAGCAGTTCATGTAAAGTGCAATAAAGCTATATCTAGGATTATTGAGGTAGCTCTGTGCCACTGTGTTACAATCAAACAATAAAAATGTACTCTGTTTTTAAATGGGCTGGGGTACTAATCTTCTAGATTCTGGAAGCATCCTTCCCTTTGCCAGGCACCCCCTGCTGTGTAAGCATAACATTATCAACTTCCGAAAAATGGAATTAATATACATTCACGGTGAAAGAAGAGTATTCCCTTAAATATTATCAACTACAAAAAGTGGAATTAATATACATTCATGGTGAAAGAAAAGAGTATTCCCGTCAACATGTAGAAATTCAGATAGTTGTTGGGAAAGTCTTACATTTGTGGTGTCAGTCCTTGATTTAACTCCTGATGAAGTGTTTGGGCAAAAAAGCTTTTCCTATTTAAAGCACTGTGGAAATATGGGAAGAGGGAGATTCCAATGGTACAGTGTGGCAATCAGATGTACTTAATAAGAAAGAGGTAGAACAAAAGCTTGACACACCCATGTAAGAACAGGGAAGAGATCAAAGCAGTGACACAAGAGAGATGGCATAAGAAACCACAACAATGTAACAGCTATAAACTGGCAACCGATTTAAAAACTCCAGCTAGGATGCTAACAACAACAGCTACTCTGTGGTGTTACAATAGAATCAAATGGCTTCTCTGATTAAAGCATGTACTTTATTCAAAACCACAAAATAACCAAATAAAACTGAGAGCTTTCATCCATTACAAATGGAACATCAGAGTTTGAACAATGTAGCACCAAGTTCCTTTTAAAACCTCATTAACCAATCAGATTTCATCTGGTAAAAAATACCACCTATTGAATAAAGCCCAAACAATGAACTGATAACATTGTAAAATGTACAGCCTTAAAATCACAGTAATGAAATCCACTGGAAAACAGCTCAGACCCAACAAGGGTAAACAAATGTTTTTAAAATCAACTAAAATAATTTTACTATCAATATAATGTATAATAATGCATCAGTAAAAACTTAGGAATTCTTAATTAAAACAAAACAACTAAATGCAAGCCATTGCCATCATAAAACATTTATAAAAAAGGTTTGTAAAAAATCTAAGCTAATAAAACTGGCCACTATTTTGTATAAATCAACTTAACACATTCACCCTGTCCTTTAAAAATACTAACAATGGATAGTGAATCATTGAACCCCCCCCCGGGGGGGGGGGGTAACATGCATTCAATCACAGTTGCCAAATCTGTTCCTTCATTTCTAAATTATTGTCAACATCACCCCCGTTATAAATCTGAAAACATGATCTATAACAAGACAAAACAAAATAATAAATAAATAATCAGAATTTTCTGTAACTCAAACACCCAATAGAATGTTTATACAAGGCATTTGTAGCATTATTTTTTAATATCATAGAGGTGTTCCCTCACACAATGCCTTCAGTTTACAATTTGTCTTTCCTTCATAAAATTCCAAATAATTGCCACAGGTGGCCACATAAACCACCTGGGTAGACTTACACTCACATTTACCAGGACAGGGTAAAGTGTGAGGCTAGTTCTCTACATATGGGCCCTCATATACACACCAAAACCACTTACATCTTTCACATTTAGCCATACAATGGCCTGGTTAACATTCACTTTGTCAGAACTTTTCTAATTTTTTTATTGGTTGTGCCCTGCTAAAAAACAACCCATTATTGTCCCATCCACCACACCCATATCATTTGGAAATTTAATTCAAAGCAAAAAAAAAACACATTATTTGCTATTTTCTGGCTAAAAGTTAAAGGTAATGACAATCTGGTGCCATCTTTTGCACTTTTTTTGCCAGTTTAGTAACAGCAGTAACAGTCATATTGTAAAGGAATATTTATTATTTTATACTCACTTCATTCTTTACAGTGGTTAATACATTGATAACATAACTATCCCTCACCTTATTATTTACAAAGTTTTCTCTTTCTTAAAATTCTCATCATTACTTATTAACCTAGACAAGTGTGTCACCTGTCCTTTGACAATTCCCTTCTTTTGATGGAAAGGATCTGTCAACAAAGGAAAATGTAAATAAAAAAGTGTAATGTCTTTTTCTGTAAAAAATTTAATCTTTTAATCCATTCATAATCAAAAATTAAATCAATTATATAATTAATGGAGAAAAAAAGCCAAAAAAAAAAAAAAATCTTCTAAATATTCAACAAATAATTGTAAATTCTCAAAAGTGCCTTTCCAAAGAAAGAAAAAAGATCATAAATCTAAAAAAGTGTATGTAAAGGATAAAACTCACAATTGAAAACATAACATTTCTCATTTAATTTGCATTCAAAATCTGTAAGCTGAAGTTTGTATGAGGAACATTAGGAGTCAAATTAAGTGAAAAATGCAGAGCCAGAAACCAACTATCAAAATTAAAATAATCTCCAAATATCTTGTTACTTACACTTGGAAAGCCATTATCAGCTACAAGATATAAGGTAATCTCTGCAAGGCTTGATGGAAATTCAGGAGAGCTGGCCTGTTCACAATTCCTTTGAGAAGAAATAAACATTACTCCTTGGAAGGCTGGTATAAACTTCATAATTTGCGGAAGAAGTATTGTAAGGTCACCAGGTAAATTGTAGTCTTGCGGTCAGCTGACAGAACCATTATAAGTGGCCATATCTCTGGAAAACTGCCACACAGCAAACCACAACAATGCAACAGATATAAACTGGTAGCCAACTTAAAAACTCCAGCTACGATGCTAAGAATGACAGCCACTCTATTTTACAATATAATCAAATGGCTCCTCTGTACTTGGAGCTACATTATTTCAAACTCTGATGGAGTCCCACTTGTAATGGGGCCAGTTTTATTTTGTTATTTGGTGGTTTTGTATAAAGTACATGCTTTAAACAGAGGAGCCATTTGATTCTATTGCAACAACGTAGAGTGGCTGTCATTCTTAGCATCCTAGCTGGAGTTTTTTTAAGTTGGTTACCAGTTTATAGCTGTTGCGTTGTTTGCTGTGTGGCAATTTTCCAGTGATATGGCCATTCTTAAAGGTTCCGCCAGTGGTTCGCATAACTACAGTTTACCCGGTGACCTTACAACATTTTCTTCAGCAAATAATTAAGTTTGTACTAGCCTCCCAATGAGTAATGTTTACTTCTTCTCAAAGGAATTGTGAACAGACCAGCTCTCCTGGATTACAATTGAGCCTTGACGAGATTTTCTTATATCCTGATGCTGGTAATGGCTTTCTTAGTGTAAGTACCCAGATATCTGGAGATAATAATTTAAAATTTTGATAGCTGGCTTTCAGCTCTGCATTTTTCATTTAATTTCACTCCTAATGTTCCTCATAAAAACTTACCTCAACTTACAGAATTTTAACGCAAATTAAATAAATTGAGGAACCTTCAGCTAGACAATTCTTATTTTATGGAATGTTTACGTATAAAGAGAGTTCCTAAAGATCTTAGATTTTGGAACTTTTATGTTGGTTTAATGGAGAATTCTACTTTACGTAAAGAGTTGCTTGAATCCTTCAGTGCCACTGTGTTAAAATTTATTGAGCTTTTGATGAAAGACAATGAAAAGAAAATGAATGTGTTGAATGTGGAATTTCAAGAACTTAATATGATTTGTCTGAACCTTGATTTTCATACTGTTAAGGCTGAATATAATACTATGTTTCAGAAGGTGGATAATATGACTAGAAAGGCCAAAGAACAGAAGTTAAAATACTGTATAGGGATAAGTGTGACTTTGAAAATAATAAATCCTATGCAAACCTCTCCTTGGTCTAACAATATGTCCGATAGGGACAATGAATCTATTGTGTTGGACAATCTGGAGGAACTTAACACTAGTTTTAGTTGAGCTGAGGGCTATTCCACAGATAGTGTTTTTTTAGAAGAACTGCAACTGAGAAGATTAGACAGGATTGGCGGGAAGAGGAGTTTGTCCTTGAATTTGAGGAAAGAACAATACCCTTGATCATTCTCCATGTGGCCGAGGGAAGGGGAGGAGACCTTCAATGTTGTTCATAGTGACTTTGTGAGTTCTATTGTCCACTATTCAGATTACTTTTATGGACAATGACTTTAAAATATTCAATTTGGCTGACTTTGCCTTAACTGAAGGTACTATTTCTGTTCTTAAAAGAGGTTTTCAATTCATTCCTAATTTCAGAGGGGACATTGCAAAGATTTTAATTTAATTGAAATTATATACCAGACAGTTAAATTTAAGGTTATTTTTCTAATATGGGGGATATCACTCAAAATTATAGAGTGAAAAGGAAAGGTAGATTTTCACCCCTTGCCAACTTTCCTTGTCTCATTTTTGAAAGAATATGTGAAAATAAATGTAGGCATTTGATTAAAGCAAGGGGAAGTTTATTGACAATTTGTCTAAGGATGAAAGACAATCCTTAGAGTATATTAAATTAAGCAGATGTGTAAAAATAGTGAAACCATACAGGGGTGGTGGAGTCATGGTCATGAATAGTTTTGATTATTCCCTAAAGATGTTTGATTTGATTTCGGACGAATCTACTTACAGGATGGTATCCAGAAATGAGATTGCTATTAATTACAACAAAGTAAATAAGTTATTAAGTGACCTAATGGTTAAAGGGGGCATTGATGGTGATACCTTAGATTATTTAATGGTACCAAAACCCTTGCTTCCTGCTTTGTTCTGGATACCCAAATTACACAAGAATCAATTTGATCCCCCATTTAGACCTATAGTTGACAGGAATTGAAGACTGAGCCTTTAGACAAATATATAGATAACTTGTGTAAGAAAGATTTTGAAAACCATCGTTTTATCATTATTTTAAAGGATTTTTGGCACCTTTTAAAAACATGAGGCTGTTGAGTATGTGGAGTCCCTACTATTTTTTACCATTGATGTAGTTAATTTATTCATTGTTATCCCTCACTCTGAAGGTCAGTACTTGTTTATAGACTTTTTTTTTCACAGCAAAAAAGTTCATCAAGCAACAAAATTTTTAGGTTCATAGGTTCATACTAGGCTATCTGCCCTAGGGCATTTATAAGCCTAGCCAGGTATCATTTGGCTTTTTTGCCCATTTTTTTATTAATTTTTTTGCTATGCTTTTTTTTCGAGATTAGTATACTGTGCCTCTGTCTAACAGTGACACAGAAGTGATACCCGGGGTAAACCTACGATCTCCCATCCACTCATCAAGATTTGTTAGTGAAACTCTGCTGGAAACAGTCCTTACTAATAATTATTTATATTTTGTGGGAGAATATTTCCATCAAACATCAGGTGTGGTGATGAGGGCTGCTTGTGCCCCATTTATGCCAATCGAGTTCTGGCACAATGGGAAAAATGTTTTTAATTCTGAGTGTTGTCCTTTGATAAGCACATAATTTAGATTCTTGAATGATGTTCTTATTCTTTGGAAAGGCACTGTCAAAGGATTAAAATTATTTCTTGAATATTTAGAGAAGGCCATTAATTTAAGATTTATGTTCCACTATGACTATGATGGAATTAATTATTTGGACGTGACTATGGCAAAAGACAGAAATCTTAATAAATTCACATCCAATATTGACAGAAATAAGACATTGTCAAAGTCCTATTTACACTTTGACAGTTGCCATCCTTTCCATCAAAAGAAGGGAATTGTCAAAGGACAGATGGTACACTTGTCAAGGTTAATGAGTAAACTAAGATCAGTCATAAAATCATCCAAAGCAAATTCTGAGAGAAAAGTCGCCAAAGACACAAAAGACAATCATAAGGCCTTTTTTAGCTATGTTAGAAACCTGGGTGGAAACTCCCAGATATGCTCAGAATTAGTTCAAAATGATGCAAAAATCACTGAACCAGCAGACATTGCCAACATACTGGCTGACAGGTTCAGTGCAAATTTATCCACCCCCTCCCCCCCAAAAGGAGGGATATCTATCCCAGTGAAATGTAGCCTCCCAAACATCTCATATATACAGGTGAAAACTGCTCTCCAAAAGCTCTCTCCCAGGAAAAAACACAGCATCTATGGGACCAGATGGTGTCCCAGGCTGTCTGCTCCACGAACTCAATGAGGAATTAAACCCGCATTTAAGGCAGCTGTTTAATCTTAGCCTCACCTCAGGATCACGCCCAAGGGGGGTGTATGGCAGGCAACTGTGGTCCACTCCACTTGCTTCCACGGACCCCACGACCCTGGAAATTTACACCATTAGCTTAACAAGCCTGGTCTGCAAAGCCATGGAGAGGATCATAATGGAACTCATAAATAAAGACATAGGGGACTTACAGACATTGGATCAAACCCAGTTTGGCTTTGTCAAAGGCAGATCATGCCTTTAAATTTGGTTGACTTTTTCAAAACAGTCTCAAAGGCCATTGATGAGGGCAAGGCAGTCCACACAGCCTACCTGGCCCTTGCAAAAGCTTTCGACACAATACCCCACTTGGGTATCATTGAAAAACTCACCAGCTTAAATGTAAACCCATACATCACAAGATGGGTTGCAAACTGGCTAAGTGACAGAACCCACAGGGTCAGAGTTGCTGGCGCCATGTCAGACTCCAAGCGGGTCACAAGTGGGTCCCCACAGTGCTCTCAGTCCAGGCCCCCTCTTGTTTGGCATCTACTTTTCAGAAGTACAGGCAAACACACAGGAGGATTATGGCTGACAAAGTTTGCAGATGACTGCAAACTGGGTGCCATAGTTGAACACACATCAGACACAGATATCCTTCAAGGGAAGGTCTCAAAGAAAACGGATAACTGGTGCCAGAGCCATGGCCTAAAGTTAAATGCCAAAAATGCATAGTCATACCCTCGAAAAAAAAAGGTTACCCCTAGCTACCCATAGGTGTGCATCCACTAAAGCACACAGAAGAGGTTATCAGGATCTGGGGGGACCCAAGTTGACAGTTCTCTCTCTCCACTCACTTGTTGCCAAGTAGTTAGGAAGAAGACCTTACATGCCCCATCATGATCATGGGGATTAACATCCAGAGATCAAGGGAGTTCATTGTTCCCCTGTACTCATCATCAGACAGACCATTGATTGCCCCATTGCATTCATTGAATGTATCTTACCAGACACCTGCATTGTGGAAGAAGACCCCAAAATTCCAAAAGGAAAAAGGAAAAGGAAAAAAAATGTATTATGCTGCCCAACTGAAGGAACTCAGCCAGCTCTATTCAGTACCATACCGTCTGCTCAGAGGTGACTTGTGCCTGACATACAAGGCCATGTGTCCAACCCAGAATTAATGGACATGCTCCAAAAAAAAAAAATCTAAATCTACAAGAACTACAAGATCTAAACCTAAACCGGTTAATAGTTATAAGGAGGGGACAGCTTCATTCATCACCCAGAGATTCCCTATGCTGTGGAACAAAATCAAAATCCTGGTACATGTGAGCTTTGTTCAAGCTTTGCCTCAAAGAGAGAAATCTTGACCAATGGATGGGAGATCGCAGGTTTACCCCAGGGATCACCTCTGTGTCACTGCTGGACAGAGGCACGGCAAAATAATGGGCATAGCATCCTTCAAGCAGAAAAGTGGTGGTGAAACAAAACAAAACTTTGGACTAGGCTTATAAATGCCCTAGGGCAGATAGCCTAGTATAAACCTATGAACCTATGAACCTATAATGAGACTTTTAAGAGAGAGATTCAACACTTATGGAATATATTGATGGATAGACATTATCTAGTCAATTTATTAACCACTGTAGAGGAAGAAGTGGTTAAGGGTAGAGCATCCAGGCTTGCCTCCTTATTGTGTGACCCAGTTTTTGATTCGACATCTGATAATGTTGTTACTAAAATTGGAGTTGTGCAAAAAACTAACAGGACAGTACTATTTGTTATACCTTTTAGCAAGGAAATATCAAAATATGTATGTGTGTTTAGGAAACTTTGGAATGAAATATTTCCAAATGATATATTGGATTTGATGGGAGGACAAACTATGGTTGTTTATAGCAGGGGCTCTAACATTAAAATTTTTTAGAAAGAAGTTCTGACAAGGTGAATATTAACTGGGTCCAACATGTGGCTAAATGTGGAAGATGTAAGTTGTGTAGGTTTGTATATGATGGTGTATATATATATATATATATATATATATATATATGGTAGTAGATGATTATCCTCACACTCTACCTTGTCCAAGTAAATGTGAGTGTAATTCTACCCAGGCGGTTTATGTGGCCACCTGTGACAATTGTTTGGCATTTTATGCAGAAAAGACAAATTGTAAACTGAGGGATCATATGAGGGAACACCTCTATATTAAAAAACAAAATTCTACAAATGCCTTGTATAAACATTCTATTGAGTGTTCGAATTACAGAAAATTTAGATTTTTTGTTACAGATCATGTTTTCAGATCCATAAGAGTGGGTGACAATAACAATAAGTTAGAAATGAAGGAATTGATTTGACAACTGTGAGTAAATATTGTAGGAAGAAATATCTAGGGAATTGTTATGGCTAGGCTTGTATAGGCCCTAGGGCTGATAGCCTAGTACCAACCTATGAACCTATGTCAATGCCCAGGGCTCAATGAATCAATATCCATTGTTAGAATTTTAAAGGACAGGCAAATGTGTTAAGTTGATTTATACCAAATAGTGGCCAGTTTTATTAGCTTAGAGTTTTTACAAACCTTTTTTATAAATGTTTTTACAATGACAATGACTTGTATTTAGTTGTTTTGTGTTATTTATTTATTTATTATTTATTTTACATTTGTTAACTGGGGGTGTCTGACTGAGCCAAAAAGGTCCTTTTTCAGCAGAGGCCTGAGGAGAAAAGCTCCACATAGAAAAATTACAGATATATTTAGTTATTTAGACATGATCAGTATACACACAAATTGCAAAATACATGTTTTTACAGTGGTATGCAGCACATCAACAGTTACAGTGGAGAGAACAAACAAAAAAATATTAATTTAAAAATAAAGGTAATTAATAGATTTGTGGTGTACAGCTGAAATTTGGAACATAGGTAGAATACATACATAGTACACAGGTACAGTACATACATTGTAGATTAGCCAGTGTTTGTGAGTAAGATTGAAAACTATTATCAAGTACTCTAGGTTTAGTATGTGTACCTTATCTGCTTTCACTAGCCTGGGGAGCAATCATGGCACTGCCAACTTTGCTTGAGATGCTGCCTGATGAGGTCTTTAAAGGAGGCTTTGGATGATGTGTTTTGAATGCTAGTGGGGACAGAGTTCCATTTTTTAGCCACTGAACTACTATATAGTGCATCTCCAAAGCTATTGTAGCTGTTGATGTCTTCTAGTAGTAGTTTACTTGATGATCTAAGAGGCCTTTTGGTTGAGTGATGTTGTACTAGGTTTTTGAGGGCAGGACACTTATTGGGGAGGTAATAGATTGAATGACAGAGGCAGAGCTGATTGTAGGTTAGGAGGTTGGGCAGTTCAAGCCAGTGGAGCTGTCTCAAAGCAGTACAATGATGAGTTCTATATGAGCAATTTGCAGCAAAGTGGGCAATTCTGTTATAGCAGGCTTCCATTTTGCTTAGTTCAGTTTTGTTGAGATTAGTCAGAATGGGATATGCATAGAGTAGGGTGGATAGAAGTTGGGAGCGAGAAATGGTTGATCTTGTGTTGTTGGTAAGAAATGGTTTGATAAGGTAGAGTGATCCCAGTTTAGCATGTACTTTTTTAATAGTTAAGTTGAGATGACTATCAAATTTTAGGTGGGAGTTTATATGGTTATTCCCAATAGCTTAGCCTGTGCCACTAGAGCGATTGGAGTAGCATTTGTGGAGTAGATAGCGAATTGACTGTTATCAGTGTTTTTGTTAGAACTGGTTATAATCATAAGCTGAGTTTTCTTTGGATTGAGGATAAGTTGGGCTTTGGTAAGGTAGTTTTCAACGTCAGAGAATACTAGCTGAGTTGTTTGCAGGAGAGTAGGACTGTTTTGTGCAGCACAGACTAAGGTAGTGTCATCTGCATACTGAATGACAGATGCATGCTGTGTGGAGGTATAGAGGTAATTTGTGAAGATTGTGAATACTAGTGGTCCTAAGCTAGAACCCTGTGGGACTCCTATATTTATGGGCAGCTTAGGAGAGGGAGAATTTTCCCATTTCACAGCTTGGTACCTGTCAGTTAAGTAGCTTTGGAACCAGGTAAGAGTGGAATTTGATAGGTGATATTGATTTAGTTTGTTTAGCAGGATTTGGTGCGAGACTGTGTCAAATGCTTTGGACATATTCAAAAAAGATTTGACACCTGCAAGCCTTTATTTTTAAGATGGTTTACTGTGTCTGTGAAGCAGAGGAGGGCTGTAGTGGTACTATGGGCAGGTCTGATACCATGCTGAGTAGGTGACAGGATGTTGCTGTCTAGGATATATTTTAGCATCTGGGTATGGATGCATTTTTCTAGGATTTTGGCCAGGGGGGAGAGTAAAGCAATGGGTCTGTAGTTATTAAGTTCAGTGGAGGTCCCACCTTTATGTATGGGTGTAACACAGGATATTTACCAGAGTTTGGGCACATAGTTTTCATCAACTGATCTGTCTATGGGAGTGGAGATTGGGATAGCAATAGCATCTGCTGTGAGTATCAAGAAATAGCTGGGGAGTAGGTTGGCTGCTGTTGATGAGGTTTTTACTTTGGAGAGCATGCTTTTGATTAAAGTGGTGGAAACTGTTTTGAGGGTAAAGCTTGTATTAGTGTTATTTGTGTTGGGGGGGGATAGTGAGGAAGGAACTGTCCTGTGATACTAAGGATAGAATTGAGTTCACAAAGTGGGAGTTGAACTGTGTTTCAATGGGAACTTTAGTGTCAGGGGTGGTTGGTTTGGGGGTAGCCTTTTGGGTGGGTTTTAGTAGCTGGTTTACATTTTTCCAAAATTTTTGGGGGTTGTGTTGGTATTTAGTTTGTAATGTCATGTAGTAGGATTTTTTGTCCAGCCTAATGCATTTTTTGCATGGTTGCGCAGTTCTTAGTACTTAGTTAGGCTTTGTGTTTATTTGGGTTTTTTTATAGCAAAGACAGGTAGTGTCTCTGGACTTGAGGATTTGTTTGGTTTCTTTACTGAGACAGGGGTTTGTAGAGGTCCTAATCTTGATTTTGAGCAATGGAGCAACAGTGTCTAGGTGTTGTAGAAATGTTTTGTTGAAATATGCTACAGCCTGGTCAAGTCGGAGTTTTTATGGGGGTCCAGTCACAGTTGCAGAGTAAAGTATTGAGGACCTCAGGAGAGAATTCTTTTGTGTTTCTAATGGATATATAGTTAGTGGTTTTGCTTGTTCTACTAAGTATAAAGTATATTATGGTGTGGTCACTTAAGGTGTCTGGGAGACTGCCTGATAGGGGTACAATGTGGGGTTGTTAGTTAAGACCCAGTCAAGGATGGATTCCCTTTTACATTTTTTATCACATTTAGTTGGAATTTGGACTAGCTACTGGTAGCCATGGAGATTTATTAGATTACGTTGTGGTTCTGATATGCAGGTGAACCAATGTAGGTTGAAATCCCCCAGAATAAGGGTTTCTTGTGAGTATGTGGAAGAACAACAGGATAAGATGTTTTCAAGGCCAGCAGATATATTACCAGGTGGAATATAAATCACAACTGTGGTGATAACCTTTTTAGGGCAAAGTTGAAGTTGTGAGATAAGTATGTCCCAATTATTGGGGGAGGGGTGGGAGTTTGGTAATTGGCGTACAGTTAAGTTGGACTTATACAGTAAGGCAGTTCCACCCCCTTTACGAAGTGATCTGTCTTGTCTAATGATATTGTAGCTGGTAGGGAGAACTTAGTTAGCTATGTTTTTATTTAGCCAGGTTTCTGTTAAAGCAACTATGTCTGGGGAGTAGTGTGCTATTCTGGAGTTCAGGTATTTTATTTTTGATACTTCAAATATTAATATTTAGCATTAAAACATGGTTGGTTTTTCTGTTGTTGTTGATTTGCCCAGGGATGAAGATAGTGGGGGTGTTATGTTCTGACATTTGCGTTGGAGCAGTTTGTGTTGGACAGGATGGATTTGGACCTCGGTTGGGGTGGATATCCCTACTTATGGTGAGCCTGGTGTTAAAATGGTCATACAGATGTTGGAGTTTGGTGAGGAGTATGAGAAAGTATTGTGCTTTTTTGGAGTAGGAATGAGAGCATATGTGTTTAGTTCTGAATTGGTCCGTTATGTAGTTTTTGAACAATTGTGAGCAGATATTATTGTAATGTGTGGTGTCTGTATATGAGATTGCATTATGTAGTGTTGTGCTACTAAATTTAGGGATATTGCTAGAGTGATAACTTCTGGTGTTATAAAGAATTATGAGAAGACAGACTAGACTTAGTTGTGTGATAGTCATGGTTATAAAGTTTAAGTTGGTACTAGGTGGGGGTCTGAATAGGAATTATAGGGTTGCACTATATGTGGAAGGGTAAGTAGTGTGGGTGATGTAAAAAATGCCTAATGGGAATGAGAGTGATTGAGAGTATTTTGTATGGAGCAAGTTGGTGTGGTATAATGTGATCTGACTTGAGGAGCTGTGATTGGTGGATGTGATGGCAGGGTGAGCTGTGGGTGTGGCTGTGATTACTATAAATGTAGAGGTAGTGGGGGCAGGAGAGAATAGGGGGCAGGGCAGGGGAGCAGAGAGAGCCCGAGCATTAGCGAGGGCAAACGGAATGGGGCAGCGCCCACCAAGACAAGAGTAAAAAGTAAGTATTACTTTACAAATCTGAACACTTTAAACAAATTCCTGAGGTCGAATGGCTTAACAGCAAGCAGAATGCAATTGCTGAAGAGCATTTTTGTCCTGGTAGGAGACTAGAAATTTAAAAAATTAGAAAAAATTTAAATTAAGAATTCTTAAGTTTTTACTGATGCATTATTTTATATTATCTTGATGGTAAAATGATTTTTAGCTGATTTTAAAAACATGTTTTGCACCATTGTTAGGTCTGAACTGTTTTACCGTGGGTTTCATTACTGTGACTTTAAGTTTCTACATTTTACACTGTATCAGTTCCTTGTTTGGGCTTAATCCAATAGGTGGTGTTATTTTTTGCCAGACAAAATCTGATTGGTTAATAAGTTTTTAAAATGGGCAGGGAACTACATTGTTTCAACCTCTAATGAAGTCCCATTTTTAATGGACAAAATCACTCTGTTTTATTTTATTTTGTGGTTTTGAATAAAGTACATACTTTAAGCAGAGGCCATTGCATTCTGTTGTAACACAGCAGAGTGGATGTCATTCTTAACATGCTAGCTGGAGTTTTTAAGATGACATAAGAACTGCAAAAGAAGCCAGAATATGCTTGTAATTAGGCGCTTTCAATTAACATATTATACTGTTAGAGATGTTAGTATAGAAAATAAAGATAAATTATAGAAAATTCTGAAGCAAAATTAATTGCAAAACAGAAGTATATGCAAAACAGGAAAGAAGTGTACAGAAACAAAGTTTAAAAATCAAAAAAGAAAGGAACATGACAGAAGACGAGCAAAGTGAATACAGAAATCAAGATAAGCTGGTGAAAGCAGATTCCATTTCTGCTGCTATAAAGGAGACAATGCAATTGAAGGTGAACTCTAAGCACCAGGAAACTGTAAACAAAGTAAAACTGATCATAGCATTTGTTCTGACATGGCCATTGCATTGAAGGAATTATATAAGGAAGGAAAATAAAGTGAGAGAGTGGTATCCTTTTATGATAAGACAGAGGGACAGCAATTTAAATGAAAAGAAAGCACTCAAGATTCCTCTGCTGATACTTAAATGAGCTATGTAATGTTTGACTGAAAAAGATTGGGTAGATTATTAGTGATGTATAATGTTTGCAACAAGGAGTGTGTCAGTATAGTTTGTGATGTAAAATGCTTGCAACTAAGATTGTGTTGGTGTGTTTTGGTTTCATTTATATAAATGTATGATTGCCTATATAGTAAGTGATAGTTTACAAAAGATGTTTCTTATTTCAAAAAAGCAGGAATTGAATAATTAATGTAATGTTGCTTAGGTTATATGATATATAGCAATATATGTGAAGTATAATGTTTATGTTAATTATAGTTTGATTACTTTTATATGAATGTAAATTTGCCTGTGTCACAAGTAATAATTCAATAAAGGTGTTTAAAAAAAGATTTCTGTGCTGATAACAGAGAAAGTAATTTAGAAGGTGATTTTTACTTAGAACTACTCTTTATAGGGAAAGATACAGAAGAAATTGCAGTACCAGTGATTTTGGAAGACGAAACTACACCTTCTACCTAAAGGCAAGTTTCTAAAGAAAGTAATCATTTTACAGATGAGTTACTTAAATGTTTAAAAGGCACAATGGAAAAATGATACTTTAAGCAGGGGAAGAGAGAATATAGCCACGTTGCAGGAGAAGATAGCAAAGAGGATGCTCCCATTACCTCTTGTCTTTATTTTGTACTAAAAGATATAAGTAAAGAAAGGGAAGAAATTCTGCATCATTTACTAGTGCCAAAACCTTATGAGACTACTAGTGATGCCAAACCATAGTCATATGTTCGGAAGTCACCTGGGGATGGACAAAACTAAGACATGGGTATTAGTCAGATCGTACTGGCTAGGCATAATTAAAGAGAGAATGTCTGTGCTTCTAGTCCAGAATTCCAGAAAACTCAGTCCCATGCTGGATATTAAGGTCCCATTGCCTATCATACAAGTACCCTTTGAATGTATTGCTATGAACATTCCATGCCACTTTTAATGTATTCCTATGTTCATTATAGTGCCATTAGTAAATTCTAGTAATGGGTATAAGAACATACTGGTCATTAATGACTATGCTACTAAATTTCCAGAAGCAGTGCCATTACACAGCTCTAATGCTATGGTTATTGCCAAAGAGTGTGCCACTGTTATTCTTCATGGTATGTAAATCTAATGTGATATTTCAGACAAAGGCACTCCACTTATGCCAATGCTACTTTATCAGTTGTCAGTGTTTTAAAGTCAAACAGCTGAAGATAGTCTTCCAACTGCTGACTGATAAATAAGTAGAAAGGGTTTACTAGAAAACCAAAATCCATTCTAAGGAAAGTATTTAATGTAAATGTTAAAATCAGGGACCAGTTGTTGCCCTACTTACTGTTTGCTATCCAAGAGGTTCTAAAAGCTTCAACGAGGTTTACTCTCTTTTAACTTTCTGCACATCAGGCATCTTGGAGGGCTACTTAAATATGGAAAGGGGAAAGGCACAGTTTAAAAGTGTGACAGAACACTATGTTAGTTTGCAGGCTAGATTAAAACAGGTAATGCTATAGTAAGGAAGGGCATAACAGAGAGCCCCAAAAATACAACTAGGAGTCTATAATAAGAATACTCTACTTTGAGAATTTAAATGTAAAAAATAAATACTATTAATTATACAGTTAGACAGTCAAGAAAAACAAAGAGAAAAAAATGTATGACATTAATGTGTTAAATTCATTGAAATATGTGGAGAATTCCGTAGACAGCTTAAAAGTTGAAGTTCATACAAGAGACAGACCAGGAAATCTCTGCCTAAAGTACAGATAAAATAATCTTTATCAAAAGTAAGTAAGCAGGAGATGACAGAAATTGTATTAAAAATAAATGAATGCTCTTTAGAATGTCTAGGAGAAGTAAACTAATAGAACATTGTATAGAGTCATCATAACCCCTGGACTTAGACTGTGACCTTAAAACGAGTAACTAGGGTGGGGGTGAAGGGAGTAATTGCTACAAGTGCAAGATATTAGAGGATATTTTAAATTTGTAGTAAGCAGTTTTCTACAGTTTCATGGTTTTATTATCAGCTCTTGAGTATTTCTTGTTTTGCTCCTGAACTTTGAGTTGAGGGGGTCATCAGACCAGGAAATTACAACAGGAGCCAGATGGACTAATTATGGCATTGCCATACAGAGTACTGAAGAAAAAAAATACTGCGAGAAGAAGCTCAAAATGCTCAAAGCAGAAACAATAGAAGAGTTGCAGCACATGAGGAGTATAGAGTCTACCAGTCCCTTAATCTGATGGAAGTATTGGATTCTGCAATGGCATTGGGAAACTGAATTACATTTCAAACTTTGATAGCTATCCTATGCCAAGAATTGATGAGTTGATGCAGAACTAAGGGATACTTGACAGCACTAGACTTAACTAAGGAATACTCTTCCAAAGGAAAAAAAGCAGTTTTTGTAACCTCCGATGGTTAATTTTGAAACATTGTGTTACCATTTGGACTACGTGGAGCCCCATCCACGTTTCAGTGTTTGATGAATAAAATATTGAAGCCCTACTCATGATATGCTTCTACATTCCTGGATGATATGGTAATTCATTCAGAAGACTGGGAATCTCACATACCTAAAGTACAAGCTGTTTTTGAATACACAAGACAGGCAGAACTTGACTATAAGGGCTAACAAAAGTAAGATGGGTAAGGAGGAACTTATGTTACCTTACAGGAAGAGATGTAGTAAGAACACAGCTTGAAAAATGCCATAAAAATGGTCCATACCCACTAATTACAGAAAGTTGTATGCTTGCCTTGGACTAGCTGGAATACCCCCCTCCCCAAAGGTAAAGTTCAAAAGCTGTACCTTGTGTCCGCAAGGTAAACATCTTAACCATTATGCCAGCCCTTTGTACTGCACCTGTGCTGTTAACTCATGACATTACTAAACAGTTTAACATATATACTGACACAAATGGTGGTTTGGGGGGCTGAGCTAGCTCAAGAAATTTAAGGTAAGCATCACCCTGTGTGCTATGTTAGCAGGAAGAACAGCAATGCAGAAAGGATGTACTCGGTTATTGAAAGAGAATGCCAAGTAATAAAATGGGTTTATTTTCCCTTTAAATGCTAGTTGTCAGGTTGGCACTTCTGTTTATTAACAAATTGTTGGCTTTGCAGTGATTAAATAAGCAAACTGATGTTAATATAAAGATATGCCTATGAGTATTGTCCCACCAAATACTTCAGTATACAGTGACCCTCCAGGCCTAGCCAACAGAAATGCTGATGTGTTATCCAGGGACTACACCCCATCTTTTATTTATTTATATAGCCTTTGTTGACCAGGTTACTCCACTAGGTTAGTAGCCTCTTTTCAGGGGAAACCCTAGGTGATATTTATAATATTAGGGGAAATTTGGTTAGGTTATCAGGGAACTTCCCCTACTCGTCACTGTTGTGAGACCCTTTTAGTAGGAGCTCTTCCTACTTCCGTTGCAGGCACAGAAGTGGCCCAGACAAAAAGGGAAGCAGATGTAGAGAGAAGAAGATGATGGACTGGTGAAAGAAATGGAGGAAAAAGCAAATATTGAGACTAGAGAATGTGTGCAGGATTTTGAGGAAATGTTTCAAAGAAATCTGTTTGAGTGAGATGAGTCCGCAAATGATGGATACATAATTACAGCTCTCCAGTTGGGAGGGTTGTGGGATGATTTACTCAAAGAAATGGTGGTACAGAGTGAGACAGAAAATGAAGGAGATGTGTCCTGGGGGAATATTATGGGGAAAATATAAAAAGAGCATGCAGAGACAATCCTGGTGAGATGGAAAAGAAAACATATGCACAGAAAGTAAATGAAGGCAAAAGTGGAGTAGCAGAAAAAAAGGCAGAAGAAAATGAAAAATAGAAGTACCTGGTAAGGATTCAAAGTAAAGAAGACAAAGAAATGGACAGGAATGAAGTCTGAGAGAATTAAATAGCTCCTTTGGTTGTAAAAGCCCATGAGGTAAGACCATTTAGTCTTATTAATAAAGAGAGATTCTGTGACATTATATATGAGTCTGTTTTTTTAATGTAAACGTTTCTTGCAGAATATAATAAAAAGAAAGGTTGTAACCCATTGAATATTTGTGTGATAAAAGTATTTAACAGGGAAACAAAAAATAAAATTCATGTACAATTTCAAATAGAGCTAGAAAGAGACGTCGAAAGGACATTTGAAAACTTTATGTAAGGAAGAACTGGACATTGCAAAAATTCATGACAAAATGGGTTTATTGACTGGTGGTTGGGATTGTTATATTGTGTTAAAAATAGAAATAGAAAAAAAACTATACATATACCAAACATGATAAATGTGGAGGGGAATAGGGGTGTTATAAAAATCTGGAGACAACCCAAAACATTTTTTTGGAAAATAAGGATATTTGATAAGTAACTGTGACACAATAAAATGTTATATTTTGGGGAAAATGGGACAGGGTGCAAAACAATGGGAATTGAAATTATATAAATGTAACAAGATTGGACATTTATGGATGGATTGCAAAAATGAAAATAAGTGTAAGGAAAAAGAAACAGAAGAAAATTAACAAATACATTTTGGGAGCAGTAGAAATATAAAAAATCAGATGAGGAAAAAAATTATAAAGAGGACATAAAAGAAGGTTCTGAAATAAGTGATGAAGAAGACATAAATTGGGAGGTATGAAAGAAAAAAGTTATTGGTAAAAGGGTATAAGAGAGAAAAGAGAATTTAAAGGGATAGGTACAAAAGAAAACTAAAGGAAATGGATGAAAAAGAATATATACAGTGGATTATTTGGGGTTGGTATCATGGTTAAGGTGCTTGACTCACAGACACAAAGTATGGTGTTTGATTCTCACCTTTGGGATGGAAAATGGCTAGGTTTAAAATGGCCTATTAAGAAAGATAGCATACTAATTAGCTATGAACTTATGAAACCATGAATCTAAAGAAAAGGGAAAACAATTTTAGACTGCTTTTTCTAAATGGAATACTGTTAATAATATTGTAAGAAGGATAGGGATTTTGGAGTGGTGTAATACAACTAATGTGGATGTAGTAGAAGATATAGGACTTTTAACAAATGAAGAAAATTTTCAAACAGAGAAACTATGGGGAGGAAAGATCATCTGGAATTTGGGAAATGAGAGATGTTCTGCAATAGCTGTATTCTGTAGAAATACAGTAAAGATATTAGATATAAATTTAGCAAACATTTGGAAGATTAACCATTGTAGATTTAATATGGAAATAACAAGTATATAAAATTAGAATAGAATTATAACATTATATGCATATACTAATTGTAAAGACAGGGAAAGTTTATTTCAATAGATTCTAGACTATGTGGTGATAAATATGGAGTCAAGCATAAAAAGAAAGGAAATGATCTAAGAAAAATGTTAGAATTTATAAGATTAGTTATAGGTGAAGGAGAAGTGATTGAAACAGGATATTCTAATGATCTTGCAATATGGCTAGAGATAAAGGAAGAGAAGGAATATACACAATAGGCAAATGACTAGAAGGGTAAATGAGAAAGCATGGAATGAAGAATGCAAGAGATTAGTAATATAGTTAAGGAAAGATCATATTACTATGAGAATGACGAAAATAGACTAGTAATATATATGGAAAGATCAGATTCATGTGAGAGAATTTTATAAAAAAAAAAGGTCTGAATGGTGGATGATATTTAAGGAAAAATACACAAAATGTTTTTACAGTGGCAACATATAGTGAGAAAAGTAGAGAAAGAAAAATATAAAAACCTATAATGATGTATTTGAGATTTAGAACGTAATGATAGAAAGTACTTTAACAAAGAAAAATAATTATATGAAAAATCAAGAAAAAATATGCAAATTGTTATATAAGCAAAGGTATTTGTTTACAAGGAAAAATAGAAGAAGTATCAAGTTACTTAAACAGATTAGTAAAGGAAGATGATAGTGTAATGAGAAAAATAATAAATGTAAAAGGAGAAAAAGAGAGAACTGAGGATAAAAGGAGAAAAAGAAAGAACTCAGGAAAAGAGTATGAATAGTGCATTACAATATGTACAAAAAATGTTTTGTTAGTAAAAAAAAGTAAAAAGTTGATGTAAAAAGAGATTAAAGAGTTGGAAAAGGAGATTTATTGAAATGAGCAAGATAAAGTATTAGAACAAGCAAGTATAGATTCTACTGCACGACCAGATGGAGTAGGGTATGAAGTGTATAAAAATTTAACGAACTGGCAAAAAAATTTTCTAAAGATTTGAATCCATAGTTAAATGACGGTTTTATGTAAAAGGAATTATGAAGTTGAATATTTAAATTCATATGGAGGAAGGAAGATAGAATACAATTAAAAAACTGGAGACTGATAGCACTGAATAACAATGATAAGATGTTTGTGAAAATAATACAAAAGAGATTTAAAACTGAAATAAAAAATATTACAGAAAACAGTATATTTAGTATAAAGGGGAGGGAAGCCAAGAAATATTAATAAGAAATTGTGGATGATATTATGAATAGAAAAGAAAAAGTGAAAATCATGATAGGAGACCTTAATAAGGTATTTGACATAACTGGACATGAAATCATTAGTAACAATGAGAGAATATAATATAAAAGTCAGGAAATTATGTATGTCAGTGTATAATAATAATAATAAAGTAAAAATACTTGTAAATGTCTGGTTAAGCCAAGAGGTACATATGAAGAATGGTGTAAGACAGGGATGTCCAAAGAGTTGTATACTCTTTGCATTAGTTATGAATGTGATATGTGAAGTAACTTACAAAATGAAGGATGGGTATATATCACCTGAAGGGTTAAGTATTCCAGTTCTGTTAACATCAGCAGATGACATTATAATAATTGCAAAACAAATAAACAACATTTGGATAAAATATGTAATAATTTGCACAAATGCTTGACTAGTGGTGATAGGGATGGCATTGAGTAAAGGGAAAAGTAAAGTTTTAGGTGATGTAGTAAAGAAGGGATGCATATATTTCACAGTGAATTACATTTCTGTGTAAAGTATAAAATTTGGGAATAAAGATTTATGTAGAATTCAATGGGACAAAGCAAATGAAGAAATAAAACTAACCTGTCTTTTCTGGTGAAGATATAAATTATCATTCAGAAAAAAGGCTTATTTGATAATTTAGTAATGATTGGAAAAATAGCATACTCAGCAATTGTATTTATGTTGCTAACAGTACTTGAAAAGGAATTATTGCAGATAATTTATTAATTTATATGGGGTTCTAGACTAAGTCCAGTAAAAAGAAAAGTGCTGTATGTAAATAAAGAAGAAAGAGGTTTATGGTTAATTAAGCCAGTGTTATATGCTGCTTTATTAAATTTGTACAAAATATTAAAGTAGATAAATGAAAAAGATAAGAGATTAGTAATAAAATTGTATAACTATAAGAATGATAAATTTGTGGTTTGGTAAAAAAGAGTAAAAGAGAAAAAGAAGGTGTAAATGAAGAACTAAAATGTTACCAAGAAAAAAAATACCTTTGTGAAAATAAAAACTGATGATATATAAAAAGATAGAAAGTATGGTATAAGAATGTAATGATAAAATATTACTATGCAAAACCTTGGGAAAATCTAACAGATGAAACAATTCTATAAAAATAAGAAGCTAATGGTATAATCAGAAAGTAGAATATCAAGATTTTTTGTGGAGACTGGTAATAGATAAATTGCTACTAAAAATGATATATACCACAAAAAAAGAAAAAAGTGATAGAATATGTTTACATTGTCAAGAAGAAGGGTCTATATTAAATCAGTGAACACTTAAAAAAGTGAATGCTGATTTAATCCACCCCATGTAAGTGAAAGCTTACAATCCTGAACAGTCAGAACAGCAATTTTTTTTTCCAGGGAAAAAAATCACTGTTCCACAAAAAAAAATAAAAATAAAAACTTCAAAACATTACATAAAGTGTGGGACTTCACCCCCCTGCTTAAATATATCAACTCTGAGATCGCACTACAGTGACGAAAATGACAATGTAATGGAGGCAGCCCAGGGAAAGAAATTGCTTATATGCTGTTTCGCTATTTTGCTGTTTCGTGCTTTCAAGTTTGATCAAGACCCAAGAAGAAGAAGCTACAGAGCACGTGTTTTTGAAATATAAAAGAGTAAAAAAAGTTATGGGGAAACCATGCAAACAAGATTTTTTCAAAGATATAAAAGAAGTGGATAAAATAAACATGAATGTGATTAAATATGGCTATTTTAAGACAAGTAAAAAAATATGATAGATAAAAGGCTATTTTATGTTACATGGCTTGTATGAAATGAATGAATAAATTAAATTATGTTTAATATTAAATAGATTTTAGCAACAACTTAGTAAAATGTGATGGTGTTATGGAAAAGGGAGTGTGGGTTTAATAGTGTTGAAAAATATTATGAATATGTATAGATGTGTATATCTATGTATTTGTTCATTTGTAAATATTTGTAAATATTCAAATATTTTCTAAATAAGAGTTATTTTGTAAATAAATAAAGGACCCCTACTCATTTTAATAGGTGCCACAGAATATGTTACATCTAACTGAGCTACAATCAACTCAAGAATATGGGACCATGGTTTAACATCTCATCTGAAGGACAGCGCACTCTGGAATGCAGCTCCCCCTTATTTTGATGAAATGACATGGATCATAAATTCATTATTTTATCTACTACAGTTAAAGATGAACTGCTCATTTCTAGAGTATAGTCCCAATAGCTTTTGTTGATACATTTATAGTGCTTAACTAGTTTATATATCTTGGATATTTATGATCTGCCTATACAGCCATGTGTTTTGAGATTGTTTAGAAAATCATGAATGGGCAGCTATTCTTTTCTAATTATATCTGATGTTAAATCAACTTTTATGATTAAAATTGTCTATTCCTTTGTACTATGTTAGTTTTCTATATTAAATCATATTTAGTCATTAGTCTGTTCTAAACACTATAGTTTCTCTTAACGGTCGATTCTAAAAGATAAAATCCACGTTTTAATATTTATGAACATTCAGAATGTGCATCCATTCTGATGTAAATGCTAGGGGGGAATAATGGGAGACACAAGGCTTTTTTCTCAAGATACATATATATATATATATATATATATATATATATATATATATATATATATATATATATATATATATATCTATATATATATATCTATATATATATATATATATACATATATATCTGTGTGTCTGTGTGTGTCTTTGTGTGTGTATGTATACACACACACACACACACATATATATATATATATATATATATAAAATTTGTAATTGTTTTAATATGTTATTAATGTAAGTAAAATCTGTTGGATTATTATAGTTTAGAAATAAATATTCCATTAACAGCTGATTCATATCATTTAAAATATATATATGTTATATAGTGATATTTTTCCTTTATTTAACCAAAAACTAGTTAATATGTTCTTTAGAATGAACTAAAAAATCTGTTTGTATAATATATAGCATTTTCGGTAAATTAACAATCTTGATTAAAATCAGCCTATCTTCCACAGAAAGGACAATTTATTGTATGCACTTATTATTGTTTTAATAGTGTCTAAAATATTTTTATAATTTATTGTTTCTATTGCTTTACAATTTATGTAAAAGTAATCCATAAATATTTGATCTCTTAACTATCCCATTTAAATTCGCCATTAGTGTTCATTAAAAAATGTAATTTTCTTAATTAATAAGGTGTTAGTTTTATTCTGATGGAACTTTAGATCTGACATTAGTTCAAAATATTTAATGATTTTTGTATATTTGTTAGTGAAGAATCAATACAACTATTAACAGTATATCATTGGCAAATAGGTATATTTATTTTAAATTCCACTATCTCATTTTAAATTTTATGCAACTGGCTAGGGAATCATTAGCCACAGAAAATAATAGGGGAAACATTGGACAACATTGCTTTGTGCCCTTGCCTATCAACATTAAATGAGAAATTAAAGACCCTGATTTAACATATGAAAATACATTTTGATAAAGATGATTAATAAGAAATATTAGTGCGAATAAGACCATTTACTGAATAAAAGACGTTCTAAAGGTTTCTGCAAAACCCTAGTGCTCTCATTAAGGGTTGCAGTAAAAACACCCTGTTTCCATAATGTGGTAATATTAGATTCCAAGAAACATCAATCACAATGAGGAAAGCATTGCTTATCTTGTATATTCAAATAAGATGATGAGGCTTGGATGTTTAAGTAGTTTATTACACAAAAATGTATCAGGATGGATAACTGGAACATTAAACTTAAACTATACTGACTACTAGACACATACATGTTTTCACTCCAGCTGCTCACTCAAAATAGCACTCTTGCTTGCACGGGCTCAGTACTTATATGCACATGCCCATAAACTGGAATAGCTCTTAAAGGTGCGCACACACTCTGATCTACATCCTTCCTCTTTGACTATTCTGCTCTGCAACGAAAGCTGACAACTGGATGAGCATGCAAATTTTATATATATATATATATATATATATATATATATATATATATATATATATATATATATAAACAATAACAATCATGTCCAGGTTGCTGTGTATTTAGGATTAGGTCTTGAGATGCAACTTAATACAATAATTATAACTGGGTTTAGTTACTGACAAATCTTCTTCTTTGGGTTTTTCTGGGATACTTTCAGGAACAGGAACAGATGATGAAATGTTCTCTGGAACAGGAATGTTGGACAAATCACTCTGAAAATTAGAGTCTCAATTACAGTCAAGATGATGTAACACTGGCTCGTTCACCAGCAATAAATGTTTCTGATTCCACCTGAATTTTTTACCTTGCAACTCAATGATGTACGATCTCAGTTCTTCACACAAATCTTTCACAAGTCCTGTTCAGTCAAACTCTTTCACTGTCTGCATCCTCACTCTTTCTCCTTCTTTTAATGGATTTAGAGGCTTGCTGGTTTTATCTTAGTAGGACTTTTGGGACAAAAGCTTCTTTAAGAGTTGAGCTTTTACTGCTTTGTTGTTTTTAGCACTTGGAACAAATTTTTACTGATTGATAGTGTGGTTCTGGTTTGTTTGGACATCAATCTCTGGGCAGCTGAGCCAAGAAGATTGTCATAAGGACTGTTTCTGAGATTAAGCACATTTAGAAAAAACATCAGTATTGTCATGTTTAGATTTTTCCTACAGCTGTTTTGCACTTTTAACTGCACGTTCAGCCAAGCTGTTTGATTGTGTGTATTCAGGACTACTAGTAACATGAATAACATCCCATGTTCCAGCAAATCTTTTAAACGGCTGACTTGTAAACTGTGCACCATTGTCAGAAATGACTTTGTGTGGACTAGCATAGACAGAAAATGTCTCTTCAACTTTGTAATGACAGTATTGGACATCAGGTTAGGAAGAAGGTCAATCTCGAACCAATCAGAATAAGATTCTACTAACACCAAGTAATGCTGACCATTCCATTTGAAAATATCTGTAGCTACTCTCGACCAAGGTAGTTCAGGAATCTGGCTTAGGTGAAGTGGCTCTTTTTGCTGATGCTGTTTAGCACTATTACAAACACAATGAGCTGAAAGTCCTTTCTCAATATCTTTTGACATAGAAAGCCAAAATACTAGCCTTCTCACCCATCTTTTGGTAGAATCAGTTCCTGGGTGGTCACAATGCAAGATTTTAATATACTCTTGTTGCAAGGATTTTGGAACAACCACCTTTGGACCTTTAATGATAATACCATCTTCCATCAAAATCTCATCTCTGTAAGGAAAATACTGCTTCACATCTGGTGGTAAACAAGACTGCTTTGATGGCCATTCTTGACTGATAAAGTGGTTGAGCTTCTGGAGAACTGGATCTGAAGCTTTGTGTGTCGTGAGCTGATCAAGATGCATGGAGAAAAATTCCTCACTTCCATGACTTCAAAATCAGGTTGCTCATTTTCATGCTGTTCAGTGTTTTTTTCTGAGTGATCTGGATAAATTATCAGCAAGATAAAGAAGATTGCCTTTTGTATAAACCAAGTGAAAACTGTACTTTTCAAACTTTAACATCATGCGCTGCAGGAGCTGTGTGCATTGGCTTCTTTAAAACAGTGACCAATGGTTGGTGGTCTGTCTCAATTTAAATAGGCCGACCATAAATATAATCATGGAACTTTGAACATGCAGACACAAGAGGCCAAGAGCTCTTTTTCTACTTGAGCATTACTTCATCTCTGTTTGGGTCATAGTTCTGGATGCATAAGCTACTGGTCTGCCGTCTTGAAGAATGACTGCACAAGACCAAACTTTGAAG
Source organism: Protopterus annectens (assembly GCF_019279795.1). Lineage (NCBI taxonomy): Eukaryota > Metazoa > Chordata > Ceratodontiformes > Protopteridae > Protopterus > Protopterus annectens. The sequence goes on along the minus strand of NC_056738.1, from coordinate 276,546,091 downwards.
CATCACAAGAAACAGTTACAGGTTTGTGAACATCATAGTATCTTAAAGTGGGCATACATTCAGCATTTATTATCAAGCATAACATACTGTGTTTTCTTGCATATCCTTCTGCCAGCAATGCACACTGTTTATTCTTCCTGTGAGAAATTCATCTCTATAAGTAAAAAAAATATTTGTAGACATGTTTTATGACATGTAATGAACTCACTTAAACAAGTATATAAAACAAGTAAGAGTTTTCATGCTGGTATTCTTAATTCCCACTGTCATTATAAAGTATGAGAGCTCACTTTATTGCCTAAATAAAAGTTGTCTAAGCATTTCATCATGCATAGTCAGTATTTTCTTCAGTAATTGCAGAGTCACATACCAGGTAGACAAATACAAGATGAGCAGATCAATCCCTGGGTTAGTGCAGTTCATAACAGGGTTGCCACATTTTCAAGTCGTCAGTGTTGTCATTTTTTTTTTTTTTTTTACAGAAATATGACATTTTGTAGGACTAGCCACTCAGCAGTGTAAACACTGGCTCTAGGTGATTTGGCTATATTGACTAAAGTTGATGACAGTCTGCCCACATAACAAAAAATTTAAAAAAAAAGGGATTGATGACAATGACCGTCACAACAACACTGACATTTGATTGTGTAAGCTCTACCCACAGTTAATAGAAAGTTTTAGATTTTACTTTATTGCATAAATAAAAGCTCACTGATGTAGTTTATCATACAACACATACAGAATGACTGATTTCTGCACCAATTACATAATGCATGAAAATAGTTCCTGAGTGCACTATTAGGTTCATAGATTAGTACTAGGCTAACTGCCCTTGCGAGCCATTTTAAACCTAGTCAATTATCCCCTGTGAGATTTGAATCCTATACCTTGTGTTTGTAAGACAAACACCTTAACTATTAGTCCATTCTCCCAACTCTAAGAGATAACCTCTTCAGATCCATTTATTCAAATACAAGATGAGGGAATCAAACTTTGAACTAGTACAGCATGAAGATCATTAGTATCTCATGAATAAGACTGTTACCTCTTCAAATGCCCAAAGTGGTGCATTTTTCACAGAAATTTGAGATTTTGCAGGTTAATCCATACTCACAGTAAGTACAAAGTATCAGATTTCACTTTGTTGCCCAAATAAAAGCTTACTTTTGAAGCATTTTAGTTGTTCCTGTGGTTGTATATGCTTCACAAACAAAATCATATTTTTTCTCCACAAACTACAGTTACTTAAGCCCTAAAATCTCAGAACATTTGTAACTTTTCATCTTTTTTCACAGGACACAACTATTGAAACAGGAACAGTGCTGTGAAAAGAAGGATTATACCCTAAATGTAAACAAATGTGGACTACAGTTTGGATGCATTGTCTGGTTAAGTCACTTACTCAAAAACACACATTAGATGGATAAAGGATGTGAGAATCAAATCAAGTCCTGGGCTAGTAAGGGATGAAGGTTATAATAGCACATACCCGTAATCCTCTCTCAACTGACTTAGAAATGGTTTCATAAATAATAAAGGTACACAGTGTCCATTTTGTTCACTTACAATGCTTACTAGTAGATGTCTCTCTCAAAAAATCATTTTTCTTCAGTGTAACATCTCCTGCAGTTGATGCTGTACACCTTTCCTTTTTCTCTTGGCAGAATCCCACACCATTTAGGACTGTATTATAGACTAAAACACTTTTCTTCAAAGTCAGCTGGGTAGCTATAGGGCCTCCTGTCAAGGCTGAAGTCTTCTACTCCTGCTTCCCTATCCCAGAATGACTCAGAGCTTTCATGGTAAGACATACACCACTGCCAGCAATCAGCATACCCCTGCCAGTTTCAAATACTTCTACTATAAAGTCATCTTGAATGGTGCAGTCCCTCCAAAGTCTAAGTAAAACAAACCATGGATCTTTTATTTTTAAACGCATCCTGAGCCCATGTATTTTTCTTTACTTTCTGTGAGACTGGTTGCTACTTCCAGTTGACATGCCTCTTCAACCAATCAGCAACTGAAGTACCTGAGAAAACTTTAATCAAATTATAAGAACAAGTGCTACATCCATCATGTTAACTAGGCCTAGCCAGTCTCCAGTCCTGCTAATACTACATCCTGCTGACCATCAGATCCCTGTGATCCATTGGCTTAATCATTCCTTGGGGAACAGGAATTCATTCTTGCAGCCACTTGGGCTTTTTTTATGCAATCTTAACCTCATCCCATGCTGGTGACGTGAGCTTCCACATGATTAAGGAGGAACTGCTTATACCTGCCCTAATACAGAAGCATGCCTGGTCCTTGACTCACCACCATTAAGGTTACCATTACTGGTTTGGATAGACCCACCCACATCTTTCACTTGGTGGCCTGGTCTCAGGAAGACTAACCTATGCCACTGCCCTAGAGAGTTAGGTCACCCCATGGGCAGGAGCCAGTACAATCCTCCCTCCTTCCTAAGTGAGTGTGCCGACATACATTGTGTGGAATGTGGCTTTGTAAGAAAGGCGTATCAGCTTAGTGTTTTTTTTTTTTTGTGGGAAATTTAGGCCAATGTATTTATCATTTACAGGACTTATTTTCTAATTTTTACTGTGGCATTTTATGATTTCCTTATAGATATATATATATATATATATATATATATATATATATATATATATTTTTTTTTTTTCTAACTGGCATCAATAGATATTCTTACAAGCTTGTCTATGGGGGTGTTCTAAGCTCAGGTCCTGTAGTGGCATCATGGATCAAGACTGAGTTCTGGAGTTTAGGAACTCCAAGTTGTTCAGATGGATGTCAACTTCAGTGATGAACGTGGCTGCCAAAGGATTGTTGGCCATGTTTATAAAATGCTTGTTTGATGTTTAATGTTAGCTGGCATTTATAATGTGTGAAGATTTTAATGCCATTTGCTTAGCTTTTTCAACTCTGGCATCAAAAATTCATATTTGGGGGGGGCAGGAATTTTGGTTTATTTTAATGCAATGTGAAATGTTAATGTGTTTTTACTGTTTGCAGTGCATTTTTCTGTATTTTTCAGTCTTATTTGGGCAGGCAGCTTTTCCTTACTGGACCTTTCATTTTTTAAAACTTTTGTAATGTTAAAGTTCATTTCTTGCTTTTTTTTTTTTTTATTTGTTAGTGTGGGCCTCTTCCTTTCTGATGCGGGATTGGATTTCTTTCAGATTTCTTTTTCCTCATAGCTTTCATTTTATTTTCCTGCTTCACTTTATGAACAATTTTTGGACTTTAAAATTAGATTAGGTGATATTTTGTACATGTATTTAATTTAAGTTGTTAAATTCTGTTATATGACTCAATCACTGTGAACTAAGCTGAGTATTCACAGGAAGTAAGTGAAGTTTGCAGTGTATCTTGAGGCAAAATAAAAAAAATTCAGCTAGATAGAAATTCGCAGAACAACATAGCATTATGGTGCAATGTCCCAAATGACATAGAAAATAGTACACAGATTACCATGTACTGATATGCAAGTAAAGATCAGGGAATGCAGATTGTGATTCATAGTTGCTAGACATTAAATGGTTCAGGCAATTACCTCAAAGTATAAAGGCAACAAGCTACAGGTTGACAATTGCATTATTTATTTATTTATTTATTTATTTGACATTTGTTGACTGGGAAAAGTCCAATTGGGCAGAAGCCCATTTTCAGCGGAGGCCTAGGGAAAAAAGTTCCAAATATATAAAAAAATTAGATAAGTATACAGAGAAGGAGGTGGCTATACCCAATATGTCTCCAGCTTGCCTCTGAAAGGTTAATGTAGCTAGTACAGTAATTGTTACACATAACTTGGTATCCACATGTATAGGATGTCCATTCATTCCTACTGAGAGCAATTCATGTCAAACAGCTCCCATATAATCAAACTAACATAAATTCCAAATGGAAAACACTGTAATAACTATAAAAATAAAAAACAGCCACCAAGGACAAAACCAGTAGTCTTCATCGGTGAAAACTGAATTTAATAGCACACTAAAACATAAATGACTAAGTGCTTTCACCAGATAAACACACCAGCTTCTTCAGAGTCATTTGTATTTTACAAACACTTCACTTAAGTAATACATTATGTAGTTAATTGATTAATTAATCATTCAAACCAACCAATCTGAAACTCACACTGCAAAACTAGTTGCAAGTTAAACACACCAAATCACTTTAAAAGTTCATTACATTTCTCCCCTACAAAAAATATATATAAACAATTCAAAATACACAGGTATAAAAACAGGCAGAAAAAATCTCACTCAATATGCCTTAAAAGTAATCTAAACAAACCCTAAAAAGTACATTTTATAAATAAAATTCTACCAAATATTAAGGATGAAAAACCATGATAATGTTCTCATGTTTTATATTAAATATACTCAAATCTGGCTTGCTTTTAACTTTAAGATGAGCATCAAAGAGACCCCATCATTCAAACCAGGAAAGTTCAAGGCATTAAGCCTGAGTTGCCACTCAGTTTCCAAGGCACCAATTTTATTGTTAACATCACACCCCCTTTCAGTAGTGACAATGCGATCAATAACAAAAAACAAGAATTTTTTTTAAAATTCATGCATTTGATAGTATGTAAATAAAGTGCATTGTGTTCATCTTTTCTTTTAATACATCTCAAGTTTTCAGATATCCTGTCATGTAACCTACGGATGGTCTTCCCCACATAAAACGCTTCACATGCTGTACAAGAAGCAACATAAACTAAACACTTAGTATTGCAATTACATTGCACTGGACAGGAAATGGTGTATTTATAGTCCTTAACACACAAATATGGACCTTCATTAATAAATCTACACCATCTACATGAACCACGTTTTTTCATAAGTGACTTTTTGCAAGGTTTGACCTCCCTTTCAAGAATACCTTTAAGGTTAATACCTCTACTATACACTATTGAGGGTTCTAAACCTAAAACTTCTTTAGTACAATCACTTAAACAAAACTTCCACACATTCCTTAAACATAAACCCAGTTCATGAGACCTATCATTGTATTTTAATACAAACATTGCACTTGCATTTTCTTTTTCTTTTTTATCCTCATCGTCAATAACCAAAACCTTCTTCCATAAAATAGGGAAATAACATGTTTCTCTTTTTTTCATGACCTCTTTTTTGATGTTAAGTAACAATTTCAAGGGGTACCCCTATCTAAAAACATTCCTATTAATTTATAAATTTCTTTTTGAAAAGTCTCATTGTCACTAACTAACCTAGATGTTCTCACAATCTGTCCCTTTATAATGTATTTTCTCTGATGAAAGGGGTGACAACTATTAAAATGCAACAATGAATTAGAATAGGTCTCCTTCCTATAGATGTTACTACAGAGACCTTCAGATGTTTTCTTGATTGTAATATCTAAAAAATTAATTTCCTCAGTATTCCAAGTATAAGTAAACTTAAAAAATTGAGTTGTAGCATTTAAATAATCAATAAACTCAACAATAGTTTGTTCATCACCCTTCCATAAAATTAATAAATCATCCAAAAACCGATTATATAAAATAATGTTATCATTATATTTTGAGGGAAAGATGAAAAGTTTTTCCCATGCAAGCAATACCAAATTGGAAAAAACAGGGGTGCACTTGGCCCCCACCGCCACATCGGTTAACTGCTGAAAGATTTTTCCCTCAAAGCTAATGAAATTATTTTTTTAAATAATTTCCATTAAATCAATCAGCAGATTAATTTTGTTTTTGTCAGTTGTTGTACTAGTCAAGAGACTTTCATGAAACATATTTAAACCTTGTTGATGTGGAATAACCATAAATAAATTGACAACGTCGACTGTTAAAAAACCGTAACTGCTATTAATGTCTTTAACTTCCCTCAGCCTCTCAAGGCAATGCCACAAATCTTTTAATATATGTGCTGCTTCACTAACTCCAAGTGTCCACAAAGGAAGCAAGGGGCTCCGTTTTGAAGCACCTAGCAGCAACTATTGGTCTAAAAGGAGGGTTGCTGATTCCCTTGTGGACCTTGGGAATCCTGAAAATTGTTGGCAAAGTGGGAAATTTTACTGTAAGGTAATCATATTCCACCTCATTGATTACCCCTGAAATAGTGCATCCTGTAAAAAAAGGTCAGTCTTTGTTTTTTTCCAATTTGGTATTGCTTGCATGGAAAAAAATTTTCATCTTTCCCTCAAAATATAATGATAACATAATTTTATATAATCGGTTTTTGGATGATTTATTAATTTTATGGAAGGGTGATGAACAAACTATAGTTGAGTTTATTGAATATTTAAATGCTACAACTCAATTTTTTAAGTTTACTTATACTTGGAATACTGAGGAATTTAATTTTTTAGATATAACAATCAAGAAAACATCTGAAGGTCTCTCTAGTAACATCTATAGGAAGGATACCTATTCTAATTCATTGTTGCATTTTAATAGTTGTCACCCCTTTCATCAGAGAAAAGGCATTATAAAGGGACAGATGGTGAGAACATCTAGGTTAGTTAGTGACAATGAGACTTTTCAAAAAGAAATTTATAAATTAATAGGAATGTTTTTAGATAGGGGGTACCCCTTGAAATTGTTACTTAACATCAGAAAAGAGGTCATGAAAAAAAGACAAACATGTTATTTCCCTATTTTATGGAAGGAGGTTTGGTTATTGACAATGAGGATAAAAAAGAAAAAGAAAATGCAAGTGCAATGGTTGTATTAAAATACAATGATAGGTCTCATGAACTGGGTTTATGTTTAAGGAATGTGTGGAAGTTTTGTTTAAGTGATTGTACTAAAGAAGTTTTAGGTTTAGAACCCTCGATAGTGTATAGTAGAGGTATTAACCTTGAAGGTATTCTTGAAAGGGAGGTTAAACCTTGCAAAAAGTCACTTATGAAAAAATGTGGTTCATGTAGATGGTGTAGATTTATTAATGAAGGTCCATATTTGTGTGTTAATTTCTATAAATACACCATTTCATGTCCAGGGCAATGTAATTGCAATACTAAGTGTTTAGTTTATGTTGCTTCTTGTACAGCATGTGAAGCGTTTTATGTGAGGAAGACCATCCGTAGGTTACAAGACAGGATATCTGAACACCTGAGATATATTAAAAGAAAAGATGAACAAAATACACTTTATTTACATGCTATCAAATGCATGAATTTTAAAAAATTATTGTTTTTTTTTTCTTATTGATCGTTTTGTCACTGCTGAAAGGGGGTGTGATGTTAACAATAAAATTGGTGCCTTGGAAACTGAGTGGCAACTCAGGCTTAATGCCTTGAAATTTCTTGGTTTGAATGATGGGGTCTCTTTGATGCCCATCTTAAAGTTAAAAGCAAGTCAGATTTGAGTATATTTAATATAAAACATGAGAAGAACATTATCATGTTTTTTCTTCCTTAATATTTGGTAGAATTTTATTTATAAAAATGTACTTTTTAGGGTTTGTTTATTTTTTTCTGTAGACTTAGATTACTTTTAAGGCATATTGAGTGAGATTTTTTCTGCCTGTTTTTATACCTGTGTATTTTGAATTGTTTATATATATTTTTTGTAGGGGAGAAATGTAATGAACTTTTAAAGTGATTTGGTGTGTTTAACTTGCAACTAGTTTTGCAGTGTGAGTTTCAGATTGGTTGGTTTGAATGATTAATTAATCAATTAACTACATAATGTATTACTTAAGTGAAGTGTTTGTAAACTACAAATGACTCTGAAGAAGACAGTGTGTTTATCTGGTGAAAGCGCTTAGTCAGTTATGTTTTAGTGTGCTATTAAATTCATTTTTCACCGATCAAGACTACCGGTTTTGTCCTTGGTGGCTGTTTTTTATTTTTATAGTTATTACAGCTCCCATATAATGTCTCTATCCATATGAAGGTGGTCCCTGACCTGTTGGTCTATCAGCTGGTAAGAAGTAAAAGTTGTGACATTGGTAACAGATATGCTAGCAGCAGCAGAGATAATTGTACAGCAGCATATAATAAGCAATTTGTCCTGGTGCATGATGGGGCCACATGTGCAGCAGAAAATGGTACTAGTAGGGGATTGATTCTTACCTATACTAGTACTATACTAGCTCCATTAACCTTCTAAAGGCAAGCTGAAGACATATCAGGTATAATGCAATTGTCAACCTGTAGCATATTCAGGGCATTCCTCAACTTATTGTATCCACATGAGAACAAGCAGATCGACTTTCAAAGCACACCTGGGGAAAGAGACACCTCTGTGCATGCTTTCTAACAGTCATGCCACACTCTGCAAAAAAGAGTGAAAATTAACCATGCACCACAGTGCACTATCCAAACAAAAACATCAAATGTTTACAGAGACAAAGTTTGGAAACAACGGCTTAAACTTTAAACTCCCTATAACCTCCAACTTTACAGAGAACTGCACAATCTGAGTAAAAAAAAAACAAAACAAGTAAACCTAGGTAAACAACAATATTATAGTCATCTAAAACTGCAACATAAAAATGACCCCAAAAATCCTGGATATCAATATGTAACCTGTTACATTAGGGCTCAAACAAGGAACCCAGTCTTTCTCACAATAGCTCACAATATCTCCCAATAGCTATTCAGTAGAAATTGCAACCTTGTTCAATACCTATGTAACAGAAAGCATTACCTCCTTAACTGAAAACTCTTCTCCCCCATCCTGTGCTTCTAACACCCCTCTCAGTAACATCCAATCCTAGTAATTCAGCAAACAATAGTTTAGACAAGACCAGCATTCTTGATACACCATACACATTACGAGTTCCTTTACTCCCTCCCTCAGTAGCCCCATCCGAATCTAATTTACCTTCTATATCCATTGCTAGCAACTTTCAGTAAGGATCTATCTCCACATCAATGATAAAAAAAGTCTACATAAACTTAAACCTTTCAGCTGATAACCTCTCAGGGGTGTAGCTAGGCATAATCAGTGTCCTCATACAAGTACATTTTTTCTGAGCATCCCTTGGAAATGTCAACACTCAAAAAGCAAAGAATGTTTAGAACTGTGTAAATGAATATTTGCAGTATAAAGGTATACAAATAATTATTGGAAAAAAGGAATACACTTCTATAACTTGTTTTGTATGAATATAAGTGGTAACAGATGAAAATAATGTGCCTCTCCCTATATATCTGCGGGTAGCATTTTTGAGGGTTGAGTGCATTCTTAAAGTAATAGGTGGGTAGTGGGGGCAGCAACGTTAGGTTTGAATACAAAATGTAAATCTCTGGCTACACCCCTGTAACCTACCTGAAGATAACTGCTGATGCAGTAGCATATGGAGGTCCTATCCTTATCAATAGATCTATATTTGAATCCTGTCTACCCTCACTGTAGAAAAAATCCTATATTTTCCCTCTTCATAAAGGTGGCATCTTGGTTGACATCTCTAACTTTCATCATACTGCAATGTTATTTTCTCTCTCAAAAATTTTTGAAAGATGTATACATAAGCAACTCCTCCACTATCCTCTACAAGAATGGCTCTTAACATCCTCCCAACATGGCTTCTGCCCAACACATACAGTACAACTATTGCCCTCCTATCATTCACTGACACCATAAAGAAATAGAGGGACTTGGGCAGACTTGTTTCCTCCTTATTCCTTGACTTGTCAAAAGCTTTTGATTTAGTTTCTCCCCTAAACTTCTGTATAAACTGTCTCATCTTGGACTATCCCCTTCTTCATTACTGTGGTTCAATAGCTATTTAACTCCAGTCAGTGAAAAAGGCAGAACAGCTCTCTCTCTCTCTCTCCATACCTGCAAGTCTTCACTGGTGTATCCCAAAGCTCTATTCTTGGCCCCCCTCCCCTTTAATATTTTTAGCAATGACCTCTATACCACCATAGGTCCCAGCCTCTCTTATACAACATGCTGATGATTCTACATGTATATGTGCACATAACGTGACTCAACTTGTCCATATCATGCAAGAAGATTGACAAATGGGTTCATAATGCCCAGTTACTACTCCGCCCTAAAAATACAACGTTACTGCTATTTTTCCCCAAATCAACACCTGATAAAGTGAATTTCAATTTTTTTTCACTAAACAAAACTGAAATTAGTCTCCCATACAAAACTTCTTGGAGGAATTATAGATGATAACCTTAAATTTGACCTATATTTTCAAAATAACATAAAAAGACTCCCCAACAATTAGGAATGCTCTACAGGCATGAAAAGATCCTAAGCAACACCTCCAAAGCCACTCTTGCCTCTATCTGTCTTCTCCCATCTATATTATATGGTGCACCCATCCTAACCAACCCTCAGGATACAGTTAATTCAATAAAGTTGTTTAAAAATAAGCTGGATTCATACTATAAGGTTGCAAATTTTGTTACCAATAAATAATACTGCAGCCACCACTGTATTGCCTTTATGGCTTTGAACTGGTTAGAAAAGCCTCAGTACTTAGATTAAATACAGCTTATCATCCCATACAGCATTATTCAAAAAGTTGATGACTGCCTTGATTTACTCCTAGCCTCCATTCCTTATCACCCTTATAGACTACTTTGATCTAATGAACAACATCTTTTTAGCATATATAAACCCCACAAATCCTCTGGCCAAACTCTCTACTCATACTTTTGTCACTAAAAATTGAAATTTTATCCTCTGCAGAGTAGATCTACCTCTAACCTCTCCAGCTTCAAGCTACTTCTAAAAGACTACCTAAATAAAATCTGACTGTGCTCCTGCATGCCACAGGCTGTTCTAGCTCCTCCACCTTTCTACCACCAGCATACTTTGACAATGTTCATAGAGAAGGAATAAATGAAATCTATTTCTTAGACAAAGGTCAAATATATTTTTGCCTAGGTTATATTATCTAGTCACCTCTGTTCCAAAGATTGTACTCAGTGCATTTAATATCATCTGTATGGACTGCAACTTGTGAATACTTTATCTATTGACAATGTTCTTTTACATCTCTGGTATACGCCAATCTTGTTCTGATGTATTGGGAACGTAAATTTGTATTGGAATCCCATTTAAGAACTGTTGGTCCCTCCATATAGATGTTTCCTGGATGACATAGTCATCCTATGGAATGAATCTGAGAATAAACATAAGGGATTTTTTGATTATATTTCGAAAAGTATAAGTTTTCTAAAATTTACTTATCAAAACGATAACTTAAGATCAAATTACTTGGACATAATTAAAAATTCTAAGGGAGCCTTCAAATCATGAATTTTTAGAAAAGAAACCTATTCCAATTCTTTCCCCCACCCTATTAGCTGCATGACTTCAGAGGATGATGACTTTGAACAAGAAGTTGTAAAATTAAAACACATGCTCCTGGAGAGAGGTTATCCTTATGGGATGATAGAAGGGCTATACAAATAAGTCAAAGAAGGTAGACAAGAGAGATTTTTCCCCATTTTAGGGAAGGATGATCTGTCTGACTTGGATAGCCCTGTTCAGTCACATGACATAGAACAAGTTGTAAGGAGGCACTTGAGTCTGCTTTCACCACTAATTTTAGTGGTGATGCGTTTACAATTAGGGATATTTTAAATAAAGAATGGGATAGGTTCTCAAAGTTATCAGATTTAAAGGGAATCAGAGATACTCCCTTTATTTGTACTTTCAGAAAGGGACTGAAGATTAAGAATCTTGTAGAAAGAAATGATTCGAAAAAACTAACCATAATAAGCAAGGTACATATAAATGTGGCAGATGTCCCCAATGTCACTTTGTTGTCCAAGGTGAAGGTGTGATAGTAGAAGCACATGACAGATATATTGCTGGGACTAGTTACACTTCCTGCAAGTCTTTTGATTTGGTCTATATAGCGAAGTGCGGGGCATGCCCTGCATTTTATGTAGGAAAAACTGAAAGGATGTTGAAGAGAAGACTATACGAACATGAGAGGCATACAAAATCAAAACCTGAATAATGGTCTCTATAAACACACGTTAGATTGTCCTACTGCAAAATTTACATTTTTGCGTGCTTGAGGAAATCGCTCAGGATGTTAGTGGTGGTCAATGGGAGGCCAGTACTGAATATCGAGAGCTATATTGACAGGTTATCTTGGAGGCAAACAGGGTGCCAGGGCTGAATGAGAATGTGTCTTTGCACCGGTTTTGAAGTTTAGAGCTGCAAGATTATGAATTACAAAAATTACAAATTTTATAAGAACATATGTATTTTGGGGTAGTTTGTATTTTAACCACATTTTTAATAACTTTTAATTTGCCCCAATATGACTTTATAATGACATATTATGTTTATTTGGATAGTGCATGTTGTATTTCTATATTATGTTTTGAACAAATATTTATTTATGTCAGTATTTTTAAAAACACCATTTTTAATTTAGAATGGCATTAAAATCTTATTGATTTAGAAAAAGCTTTTAATATTAAGTAGGAACCATATTAGTGGAAAGGTACATATTTTGTAATGTTTTGACTGTCACTTTAATGTTTCATTAAGTGGTGCTAATTGTATTAATGCTCACCTAATGAAGTGAGGGGCTTGTCTATATATATAGGGAATTGTTGCGGGTTTCTGGTGTTCATGTCTGATGAAGTATTTGATGAAAACGTACAATAAATGTGGCATTAATGGAATTATAGGAGTCCGTTCCTTTACTGAGTATAGATTTGGAGATTTTTGAACTTTTTGTGTATCTGCTGGAGTGGTTTGGCATTCCTTGGTCTAAGTGGCTATTTTTGTTTTTCTTGACTGAGGCTTTCCCCTTGTGTTACATTCTTTTACATCTTGTTATAGCTGTCCAAATATTTGCAGTTTGTATGTAAAGGTTCGCACTGTATGAGCTGAAACTGAATTATTACTAAGTTAATATGTCATTCTTCTCTATTAGGCTTTGCAATAACTTTATTTAACTGTAAACATATTATGTCAATGTGGAGTTTTTCTCCCTGGGCCTCCACTGAAAGTGGCATATTATTGCAGTTGGACTTTCCTAATAAACAAATGTCAAATAAATAAAGATACTGCCCAACTTTCTAAAGAGACCCATCAGCATTAAATCAAAACAAAAGGCTAGTATTCCATCAGCTGTCAGGTAGTGTGCAATGCTCAGGGACTAATCACTCATCTGTCTATACAGCACATTTGGAGTGTCCATGACTTCTATATGTGTCATGCAAGTCACCTGTATTACTTCTTCTTGCATGGACAGATCCCACAGGGCCACTTAATAGATAAGTACAGGCACAGCGGCACACCTACTCAGAGCTGGATCATGGTCAAATGGGGTCCTAGGCAGGGTAGTGGAGCAGAGCCCACCTCCCCCCTCCAAACTATTCCAGCATCCCATTACTTGGCTCTCTCACTCCACATTTACCATAAACACTGTTCAGGCCTGTCATTGTGCATACTATTTTCTTCTTTACTTTTACAGTGCTTATAGAGATATGGTTTAAACCCTTTATTTCAAATCTTATAGTACAAACAGTGGTCTTTTTGCTAATGAAAACAAAACAAAAATAGTCTCACATTAACCAAACTTGGTATGAGCAACAGTAAATTTTTCAACCCTTGAAATTCACATTAAATGAAAATGCATCTGGCCAGTGGTAGATTGTGTACATTTACATATACAGACATCCACCAAACCCAACAACTATATCTACATTGTTGACTACATCATTGGTGTCAAAAAATAACAATAATAATGACTAATGTCATATATTTCAGATTTGTTTCACACAAACACACAGTAGCCAAAGGATTGCAGATTCTCACACACACACACACACACACACACACACACACACACACACACACACACACACACACACACACACACACACACACACTAGTGCTGCAACACCAGATTAATGTCTGTTTAAAATGACCAGATAAAAACATAAGATACTTTCATCCAAAGAGAACCCCCCCCCCCCAACTCTACCAGCAATTATAACTGCTTTGTTGACTGTGTACACCTTTTATTGTTATGGAGAAATATATTACTTGGACTTAATTGGTAGCTTCGTATGAACTACATGAAACTGTGTAAAGATCGCTGGCATCATAACAGAAGATCCAGCCATATGTAGCACATTTTAAATAGAAGAGAATTTAAAAGAGCATAAGAAATATCAACTTAATAACATATGCTAAGTCAATATACACAATCTCTACAGAAGTAAAAGTAATCTGTACAATTCCACATTAAACAGCACTATTACTAATGCAGAAATTGCTGCTGGCAAACAAGTCTGCATTTAAGTAATTCATTGATAAATGTAGTGCCTGTGCTATCCTTGTAGAATAGATTACCTGTGTCATATTAAAACAGTGTGCAAGTGATATTGCCCAAAAATTTCCTAAACTAGATCAGCTATGCAATAGGAAATGTCTGGCAAACCACAACATCAGGTTTATGGTTACTAGGCATGCAGTCTTGGAGATTATTAAGGAGCCTAGCACAAATTCCCAATTGTTTCAAAGCATTGTCTGGTTAAATTAATTGTTCACGATCATGTGGTAGGTAAATGAAGGTGGAAAGTTTCAAACCCTGTACTCTTGCCCAAGAAGCAGCTAATTAACAAGTCAGAACTTTAGACTCCTGTGTTAACTGCTGGACTAATAGTTTTAAACTAAATGCATAAATCCTTTGCAATGTGATCTTGTTGAGAGGATTGTACTACAATAACGTGCAACAATTTTTACTCTGACAAGCCCCCATAACTAAGTGGGGCATTACCCACACACACACCACACACACCACACACACCACACACACCACACACACACACACACACACACACACACACACACACACACACACACACACACACACACACACACACCTCTGTTACTTTGTGTAATACTTCCAAACACATGCTGCTAGTTTTGCTCTACTTTGAAATCTCACACCCATGCTTGCTCCTGTTTCATTGGCTGAAAGGAAGAAGCGGACATGAGCAAAACAGGAAACTTTTTTTAATTCTTAAAGTAACAGTGCACAATCACTTAAAAAAGTAAGAAAACTTTTCTTTGCTTTTTTTTAAAAATTTAATGCTGTGGCTAGCCACCACTCCTTGCCAACATAGGGCCCTAGGCAGCTGCCTATGTTGCCCAGGGCTGGTTGTCGCTCTGCATCTATTTAGCCACTGACACATACAGAAAATATACTCATGACTCACAGTCCCCCAGTCTCCGTCACCCATTCCTAATCTGTTACAGGTGATACAAGATACCCACTAGAGCCCTGGCTCATGACGTCCATGCAAAACCTAAAATGTATGGTCAAATAGTTGCATAACTTTTCCAGTGCTCAAACCAGAAGTGTGATAGACCATGTCTTTGGCTTATGGTTCTAGTTCCATTGTCTTGCCATGTCTGAGCAGCAATGCAGTATGTTTGCACTAAAGTCTGCCAGATTTGTGTAGCATGATGTCTATTGCACAATATGATGCAACAAAATCAAGAATGCCAAAAGTATCCCCATCACCCACAATCAGTAAAGCAGCATGATCCAATGCAACTACCATCACATTCATCAGCAATGACATTTACTGGAGAGGAAGACGAGCAGTGTTCCTACCACTATCAGCACAGGCAAATTAGCAATGTCTAGTTTGTGTCTATGAACCCTGCAATGCACTCAGTGGCTGTATAGTGTTACATGGAACAAAATAAAACATTCAGTGTTACTGAATCATTAAAGTTAGGTTGGAAAAGATATTGTAAAATTATATCATACAAACAAAGACTAGAACTTTGTAGATGTTGCAGCTGTTGCAGACATCACTCTGATATCATAGCTCTTTCCAAGTCATAACCTTAAGACATACTCCCAAATCCACCATTACCTCACATAGCCAACCCTTTCATAACTTGATCATGAACCAGAATAGGTGGCAGCCTGCTTCTACTCTTACCTAGGTGAATTACTACTTGTTTCATGTGACACTACATCAGTGCCAATGATATTGATCCCAGACAGATCTCTGGATTCTGTTTTGTGAGGAGCCACCCTAAACTTAATATTTTTTTATAGACATCTTTATTATATCTGAATTAGAACAGTGGCACAAGTACACATACATTAATATAAAAGAAAACAAACCATACTGATATTTTAATGCACTATGCATATATGTTAACATTTTTGCATTAATTCATACTGCTATTATATAAATTGTTCAATTCCTTTCTTCCCTTAAATATCATTCCTCCTCCTGAACATTATTCTACATGTATTGGTCACAAAAATTGTGTTTACTTCTATCTAATTTGTTCTTTCCTTTTTCTCAGAAAACATAACATTGCAGTGCTACTGTTAAAGGCCTCATACAATCCATTTGCTAGCAAGTTAAACAGTATAAATATAAAACAAAAGGTTTGTAGATTTTTACTTAAGCTGCTGTACCAGTACCGAAAGCCAGATGAATGATTCTTTACACACCTCTTCAATAATTAATTAATTACTCTTACACAACCTAACCATCTCAGTTACATGTGCACTCTAATACACTAACCTCTTTCTATTAACTACACTAGACCTCCCAACCAAAAATACATCACCTTTCTTTACTGAGCACAACACAGTGGTGTTCTACATTTATCCCAAATTAGAAAAAAATACATCAAACATGTCCACGTCCAGATTTTATTTGCACATACTCAAGAAATCACCTTTGTGACAAAACCAGCCCATACTAAATGGACTTGTGTTCATAGGTTCATAGGTTGGTACTAGGCTATCGGCCCTAGGGCCTATACAAGCCTAGCCATAACAATTCCCTGGATATTTCTTCCCACAATATTTACTTCCCTGGATCCCTGACTAGCAGGGTGACTGACGGGATCCCCGAGGTGAATTTCCTATCTCCCATCCAATTATCAAGGTTCCTTTTGAAGAAGGCCAAGGAGGCACTCTGCCTGACATGTACAGGCAGTCTATTCCAGAGTATGGGGAATCTCTGGGTCAGGAACCTATCCCTCCAGCATGTTTTGTTCATTGTGATGACAAGGTTTAGATCCCTGGAGCATGTTGGTCAGAGGGATTGGGATTTCTTTAAGTGAAGCATGTCCAACAGCTCAGGGTTTGACATGGCCTTGTATGTTAAGCAGAGATCACCTCTGAGTAGACAATATGCCACAGAGTATAGCTGGAGATTTTTTAGATGGTCACCATGGGGCATCTGCCTTAGGCCTGTGATTCTTTTAGTGAGGTATTTCTGTGGCCTTTCCAGCTGTTGCAGATGTCTTGTGAGGTACATACCAAACGGGGGAATTGTACTCTATAATGGGTCTAATGAGGGATGAGTACAGTGGGACAATGACCTCCTTTTTTCTGGATGAAAAGCTCTTAGTGATGAGGTGTGCCACATAGAAGGATTTCCTGACTGTTGTGGCGATGTGGTCATCGAAGGTGAGATCACTGTCCACCTGTGTCCCTAAGTGTCTCATCACACTTTCTGTGTTTAGTGTACTAACACCTATTTGGTAATTCATGGGTACATGTTTTTTCTCAAAGGGGATAACTATACATTTCTTGGCATTAAGCTTGAGCCCATAGCTCTGGCACCAAGCATCTGTTTCTGTAAGGCCATTTTGTAGAATATCCGCATCATTTGGGGATTTAATAATGGCTCCCAGTTTGCAGTCATCTGTGAACTTTGTTAGCCAGAGTCCCTTAGTGTTACTGAACAAATTAAACATATACAATTTTCTGAAAAGCTGTCTGCCTTTATAGGCAATCTGATCAAGCTAAGCTTTGCAGAGAAGAAATGAGTGACTTCATTCATCAATTAAACATCTTCTATGTGGTAAGACAGGTTGTGCTGTACAGTCTCCCCACCATCTGTCAGAGAGCAGCTGGTGAGTTTGCTGCTGCAAAGAACTTTCTAGATCAAATACCAAGGTTTATTGTGGGAGACCTTCATCTCATAAGGGGTATAATGATCTATTAGCTGAAGCCTATGCATGAGCAGATGGTGGAGTGCTACCAATGATTAAGCCTTCCTCTGGCTCTCCTGGGTAGATCGAGCTCACATATCTTGCTTCTGTTTTGTTACAAGTCACCCAAAAACTTAACATTTTTTATAAACATCTTTATTAAAGCACAACTAAAATAGTGACACAGGTACAAATACGTTAATATAAAAAATAAACCATAGTAATATTTTTAATACACTATACACATAACCTTTCATCATTCATTGTTATTACAGAAATTGTTCAATTCCTTCCTTCCCAAAGTGGACAGAGTATACCGGATGTGTAACAGAACTATCCATTGAAGTCACTGGGGTCATAATACAGGCCTTGACAAGCTCATCTATGGCCTGCTGCACTAGAAGACCTGATGCATGATTGAAAACACTAAAGACTAATATTTCTGCATTGCATCAGCTTCAGGTTAGGGATCTGCACCCACAGAACCTCAACCACAAAATTAGCCAAGTAGAGACTAACCCTGGGATTCATGAAGCTCGGCGCAAGTCCGGCGTAAGGCTTGCACCGGCCGTGCGGCGTATATATGGAGTAGTTGCGCCATATGCATATTAATGAAGGTGTGCAGCCGCCACAGCCAAGTGCATAGGAAACGTGCACGAGTGCAAGGGGCGTATCGAAGTTGCGTAGGGAGGTGTGTCAATGTCGGCTGTCGAGGAGCAACCTAAACTGCTGAATATTATATTCCGCCAGCAATAGTAATTGTACCTATCAGTGTCCATGGAGACTGAAACGTATGCAAAGCAGAATCCCTGCAAACAGTAAATGAAGAATCAAACACAAATGCACTGTAGGGAATAACAGGTCCCTACCCATGAACAAATGACATGAAAACCGTGTGCCTGTAGTCCAACGTAGTATTGATAGCTATACCATGTGGAAATGAAACGTATCATATGTTAGCGTGCCACCAGTAGGTACGTTCAGTCCAACGGAGAGGTTCACCAGCCGACCCATAATGTGAGGGAGGGAACATAGCTGTGCAGATGTGTCCATAACAAAATGCACGAGGAGAAATGTAGATATATGTAGTGACCGTATGTCTGAATCATATCCCACAAGCCATGTAATAGTCACATACAAAAGGTATGTCCATATTTCACATACCAAATGTGATAGGAAATAGCATACGCATGTAAATGAAACAGAAGGAGCATATAAACAGCCATAACAATACGGACACGTAGGCCAAAAGGAACAGTATGATCTGTACCATTGACCAAGATTACCACCTGTCCCACCTTGTGAGCGACAGTCCCTCTGTGGGCAGATGTGTCCTGACACAAACATGTAAAACTGGCAAATGTCCAGAGAATATAGGACATAATTCTTCCATAGATGTCATGCAATAGTTGCATTAAACATATTTCACTGGACGTATATTACATAAATGTCATAACAAACAGAATAAGATACCAAAATGCTACAAGAATAAACTTAGATATAGGCAAGAATTGTAAGTTCTATCTGCCGAACTGACCATGGGTATGTGTCGGCCTGTAAAATATGCTGTGTTCACCGCAACTGTCACAGAAGGGTTGCCACCTTTACAAATGGCCAAAGTGGGACATGGTTGGTACAGACATCAGATTGTACAGGCCGACACATACCCACGGCCAGTACAAAAGACAGAACATAACTGTTTTGCCTACAGAAAAGCGAATTCTTGTAGCATTTTAGTTGCTTATTCTGTTTCTCATAACAGTCAGGTATTTCAGATACAGAATTAACTGTTTACTGCAACTATCACATAAAATATAAGAAATAAGTTTGTCCTCAAATCTCAGGACATTTGCCATGTTTACAATTACATGTCAGGACACAACTGCCCAAAGAGGGACTGTCCCTCGCAAAGTGGGACAGGTGGTAACCCTATGTCACACTGTGGCCAGTTGAAAAGGTGGAAACACAACCGTCGACTGTGGGGAGGCATTGTCCACAACAGTCGGACATGTGTAAGGAATAGCTTGGACATAGGAAAAGGTGCCATCCTACCAATGAGTAGAACAGGCTGGCAAAATCCGGAAGGCAGCTGTATAATTTGAACGTGTATGTGACACAGTAGAACAGGTAGTACCCGGATACACCAACCAAGTAATGAAAGTGAAGTAAGGGCGTGCACCTATGTGCGTGAGGTATAGCATGTGGAAAGCAAACATGGCAGGGTAGTCCACACAACCATAAAGATACCCGACACATGTAGGGTAGTCAATGTGTAACTCTGGCCGTGTCATGGGCCAACAACCAAAGTAGTGCTCTATGGGGTGTGAGGAATTCGCGTGTGAGGGGTGGGTGTTTAATGGTAAATTCCTCAAAGGCGATGCTTGTGTCATATGCAGAAAAGGTGAACTGGAGGTGAATGAGGGGGCAGCAGGTGAAGTGGAAAGAAACACAACCTCATGTAGAAACAGCTGCAAGACAAGCAGACAGGCCATAGTGTAGAACACAATCCCACAAGCATATGAATATGGAAATATACGAGACAAATGTATAGATACAGCACCGTCACATACCCACAGATGGGTCCTGATGGAACTGGCCATAACAAATGCAACACACCTGGATGCATAATAGTCTACCCAGCATACCCTCCACAACACACAACCTGCCAGCATACCAGAACGTCCACCAAATCCAGCCGTACTTGGTCCACTGGTTTGTTGCAGAAACAGCTACACACAGTGACCCTTACACATATGTAGTAGGTATTGTCACCCTAGGCAGTGCCAGGATTGCAAACAATGTATCCCCTGCAGGTAAAACCCCCTGCACATCTTCGGTATCTAATTTGTTTTGGTCTTGTCCAATTTTTGGGATATCCCTCGTGGGATGACCAACTTGTGTAAATAGTAGAATGGATATGACGACATGATGTCCAATCCAGTAGATATCTGGACACAAGTCAGAACGTGCAGTGGAGGTCCATGACATTGTCCAGCCCTAAGTGGGCATGCATAACCTATCACCCAGGATAAAATACCTTCCCGTGATGCACGTGTCCAGACACGAATAGGAGGGAGAATATAATGCACACATTTGCAAAGTGGAAAATGGCATGAGGGTGAGGAAGACACTGACGTTAACAGGTCAACTCTGATCAAGTGTGAGGGACACTGACTGTGTGCAGTCGTGACTGTCCATACCCGTCAACCTGTGTGAGCAAGATATCTGGACAGAGCCATGAATATAAGTGAGACAAATGTCCAAAAACAGGGACAATCTGTAAAGATAGCTCTTAGAAACATAGAATTTGATAGAATAACAGTTTGCACATTGGCATTAATGTCTGGAGTATGAAATATGAAACCCAACTGTCTGTCAGCATGTTCCGACTGCAGTCTTTAATGCTGAGCTACTGCTGTGCCAGAACACAACAGCGTATTACAGAGGTCCGTGCCATATCACTCAACTGTCCGGATATTCGCAGAATGACTAGGGTCACCATCTGTCCCACTTTGCGAGTAACAGTCCCTCTGTAGGCAGTTGTGTCCTGTGAAATAAATCAAGACATAAATGCCCTGAGAGTTTAGGACAATGTTATTTCCTAATTAACTTTAATAGTCACATAAAACAGTTATTTTATATATGAATCCTCAATATGTTATGTGAAGTAGCATAAGCAATTCAAATGTTACTAGAATAAGCTATTATATGTACAAAAAAGGTTAAAGTTCTGTATATGCACGGCTGTAGGTATGTTTTGTCCTGGAAAATCTGACATCTCTACAGAACATGTCCCACTTTGGGCAGTCGAAAAGGTGGCAACCCTAAGAATGACCACAGGTTCACCCCATAGTGTTGGTGTGTGCCTCCGACAATCTGCACCAGTGTGGTAAATAGCTGAGGATTGACATCACTAAATAATGAGAAATATCCTGAGTATAAAACTCCACAACCTGCAGAAAAGTCATGCTAATGCAAAACCTAGCATTCTATCAACGTTCTAAGCTTGTAAGAGCAATCGTTAAAATGTGTCCCTAATTGTCCCCCCATCATGTAGGTTTTGCGCAGGTTCGGTGCCCTAAGAGGTTGAGAGGTATGGTCCGTACATATTTACAGGAACAGCCCTTCACACTTGTGTAATGTACAACTGCATACCTGTAGTCACTTCATGTCCAAAAATAATAATCCCCGTATGACTGTATACAGGTAATAGTCAAATGTGAATGGGAACACCCCTCACCGTGGAGTATGGACTGTAACAACCCCACCCATAATATGTAATGCCAACAGAATAAGCTGCTGACAGGTGCCCAAACACCTATAAACACAGGTAAAACTTCAAAATAGGGAGATAATCCCTGTCCATATGCTTCGTCTGACATTTGACCTCGGCCAGGGAAGTTCCATTCACCAGGTGGATAAGCCTAAATCCAGATCACTACATGAACACCCTGACAATCAAAGACCTGTATGTGGCTGGACTATATGCCTTGGTGTTCTGCATATCCTCTGAGTGATTAACAATGCAGCCGGAGTCCACAGCAGTAGGCAATAGGGAATGTATAATATGTAGTACCGCCTTTTTCCCAGCAGGGGAATGGATGCCTGTGTTGTAGGTGAAGCAGTGAGGCATATGTTGATGTAGCTAAGTACTATGGGTATGCATATCAATGAGGGAGAACACCAATAGAATAGAGGTTCCGGTATCCGGCCAATATGAATGCAGTCCCGGTTGACCTACGACCACTGCACATATAACTTGAAAGTGTAATGTAAGCGTCCGTGCTGTACACACATTTAAATATGTAAAGGTGAACGTGTGTTTCGCAGTAGTCCGTAAACTGGAATACAGATATGTAACTGTTACGGTCAGAATTATCAAAGTTCATGGAAGCACAATTATCTATGAAACATATGTAACCCACAATAAGGATATGCAAGTGCACCTGCGCGTGTGTAATCTGCTCACAGAATAGAAAATGAATGGTGTTTTCCCCACATTCTATGTACATGGGTCATACCTGTTAACCCCGTCAAGTACAAAACCGGACAAAGCCATGACAACAACTGGTACAAATAGGGACAATCCCCAGATATTACCCTAACAAACATAGAAAGTGGATAAAATAACAGGTATGTCACTAGCATGGATTCTCTGAAGGGTATGAAGTCGTAACCTGAAATCTTTGTCATTATTTACTGACGTCAGTCTTTAATGATATGCCACTAACTTGCCAGATAGACACAAGGTTATGAAAAACGGACAAAAGATAAGAGGCAAACAGCTGTACATGCAGCGGAAATCTGTACAGTTGAAAGGTATGATATGGAGATATATATGCAGATATATCCACAGATATAATCCAAAGCAAATTATGAGATGAGGAATGTACAGACATATGTACAGATATATATCTATACACACACGATACATGAATAGATATATATACACAACAAACATATGTCCCTGTACATATAACACATGTACATAAATAGGTCACGGTATAGCTAATATGGATAGACAGACAGACATGCATGAAAGGAGAATACACCGATGGTTTCCAAACCATTGCCCGGAAAGTACCAGTGTGACAGGGCCTGCAAGTTCTACACGTTAAACATGAATATAGGTGTCCTTTGCAGGACCCCAAAAATTGATCCTGTACGAAGTGCGAACCATCATGGATGTGAAAGATGTCACAGCTGCAACTACGATATAGCTGTACATGCAACAGTAGCAGGTGCAAGGGTAATAACACATGGGTCGATTGAATGTATGACGTACGAGCTGATATCCGCAGAGTGGGGAGTGCTCGGAAGTGTTCTCACTTTATTATCGCTCACATTAAACATGTCTAATGGGTATTGTGGAGGTGTGTCAGCTATGGGAATCATGGGTATGCAGAATTGAGCCAAGGTGTTGGTTGGCACAGATCTATTAGGTACGCCCAATGGGAGTGATCAATATACCTATGTGGGTGTAGCACATGCCTATATTCTCCAAAAAGGTGCAACCCATCTACTGGATATTTTGTAAACCATTGGGGGAAGACGTAGGGACCTATATCTGTGTCATGTAGGCGATTATCATGGATGGACATGCGTACAACCAAGATGGTAACCATACCTGCCAGAATGTCAGAATAAGACAGCTGGACTAAGGCATAGTACACAACAGACAAATAGGGACTATATTAAGTATACCTCAGACAAAGTCAGACCATTGATAGAATAATTGCATAGTCAGGAATACGAATGTTATGAGAGTTAGTAATCATGAAATAGAAATGTCAGTCATGATTACCTAACCGCACAGTCTGTCATGGCTTGCCAGCAATCTACCAGAAAGGCACATTATCATGACAAATGCAACAGAATCATAGGCTCAAACCCCAGGGCGTATACCCATAATGTGTACTGGTGAGAGGTATGAAGGTAACCCGTCCTAATGAAATGTACAGAACTAGTGATACTAGGTGGACAGGTGAGAAGAAAGACGTCAGGACAAATGACAAAACATGTACAAGTCATAAGCATGTTTGTCCACAAATGTGAATTGTGAAAGTCAATGTGGAAGGTTAATAGACTCAAAACACATGTGTCCCTCAGGGTGTCATGGAGTGTCACCGATACAGTGTCCAGTCCCCCATACTCGTACGAGCTCTGCCACTGACGGAAAATGCAAATACCGGCGTACACATAAGGTACATGATGGAATAATTAGTGTGGATAAGCACCTGTTGGCCTGTGTGAGGAATATAACCCTGTGGGTGGGTGTGTCCTGCAATAGGAATGTAATGGTAACTGGCCTGTGATGGCGCCATGTATTGTGTGTATTGGCGTAAGGAAATTGATGTCCAGTATCAGAAACATACCTCGCAACTCTACGAATGTGCAGATGTATGCCTCATATGTGTGGTGTGTTCCTCTCACAATCTGTACCTGTCTGCCAAATACCTGAGAACTGACATCATTAAATAATGATAAACATATGTGTTTAAGACCCCAAATCCCTCTAAAAGGTCATACTAATGCAAAACCTATAATACTGTTAACTATCTACGTTTGTAAGAGCAATATGTAGAATCTGCCCCTATCTGTCCCCCAATCATGTTAGGCTTTCTACAGATGTTTTGCACTAGGAGGTTGATAGGTATGATCAGAAACAGATACATGTCTGAGGAAACAGCATTATCGACCGCAAGATAACTCAGAAAGTATGAAAAGCACTGCAGTAGGAAGTTCATCCGCAGGTATGTGCTGACATGTCAAATCACACAGCAGTCTACAGGAAGTACCTATAGGGTGTCACCTTTACCAATGATGACAGTGGGACATACCCACAGCCATGCATACACCACAAATAGACATAGCACACAGCAAAGCCTAGGCCATGATACACGAAGCCTCTGGCGTGTATGGATTGAGTGAGAGTACAGCATGGAAAGATGACTGCCAGGCTATTCAGCAAACACCCGTAGGGGCGTGCAAGACTGCCCGTAACACGAACATTGCATGGACAATGTTGGGATTTGCAACATACCCCATTTGTATGTGTAAGCTATGCAAATGATGTAATTACGCGATACATGAAACAATAAGCTGTCCGTGCAAGAGCAGAGTTATGTGCAGAAATGTACCCGGATGTTATGCGACTAACGTTTTGCACGTTGCTAAATGGAGCAATGACAGCTGCAAATACAGTATGAATACAGTTGAAGAAGCATGCCAATGTCCAAGTCCAAGGCCAGTGGCGGCTTTGTCCATTGGATATCAATGAACCAGTAGTTGTCCTCCCCCGATCCCTGGTATGGAAGCGTAGCGCAGTGCCACGAGAATGCGCTGCGCTTCAAAACAAGACATATGGATAATATACATACAAAATGTAGGTTTAGTTAGATGTTAGTAAGCCATGCAGATGAATGGCAAGCTGGAGACAACATGGCTACTGCGTACTGGTACTTATGTGTGGAAGTGCTCTGTCAGAGATATAATAAAGCATTTGTAGGCAATGTGAGGCAAGTGAGGCTGAGGATAGTGAATCACAACATGTCATGCCATATGGGCCAAGCCTCTACAGTGTAGTGTAGGTTAAGGGGACTATTAGAGTAGACGATAGGTGACAACATGAGTGTGTATGTATAAAACACTGTAACCTCACCAGAGCAGTGTCACATGTGTGCTGTCAGTACTCAGTGGAAGAGGCGTGTCATGAGCTATCCTAGGGAACGTCAGAAGACTGACAGCGTACACCCTGGATACCACCGATGTGACCTGCAAATCTGCCCACAGTGTGTCTGCGCCCGTGCGCACCAGTAAGCCCGAGTAATTATGTGTGCGCGCGTGTTAGCCCGTGTGCGCGTGTGGAGTGTGGAAGAATGAGTAAACTAGTGTACGAATGGTGAAGCCTGTGTAATGTCGTGTATGCGTTTGTAAGCACGTATCCATGTGTACTACACACATCACACACGTACTGCACACACAGACACACATGCTACCAATACTACACACATCAGTGAAATGGCACATGGATGGAGACTACATCATCAGAAGTAACAGTGCTGTAAACTATGCTACAGTGATGGTCATAGCTGCAATGCATCATGCCTGCTGAAGTACACCTGGAAGTAACACTCTGTGTGTTAACAGCATGCTAACATCAATACAGTGGAATAAAGCAACCATGTGCAGCAGCACCAGGTTAGTCAGATCCTGCATCAATGTTACACATCACTGGTGGTGGCACAGGTGACATCATATGCACAGGGTGTGGTGTTAACATGTCTAGAGCTGTCATAGAGCCATCCAATGTACACGTAGGTGTGTGTGTGTGAGGGACAATGGTTATTGCATGGCCCAATGGTGGTGCAATGGGTGTGTGTATGTGATAGCCGTAGCTGTTTGTGGTAAGTGTGTGTGTCTGCATATACACAGGTACAGCATGTGTCAGCCATATACAGGAGGTTGTGGGACAGTCACAGACCGTACCTGCCAGGCTGTAGAGATCCCCATTACTGGCCATGGACACCCCTCCATGCATCCAACACAACTCAGTCCTGCACCTGTCAATGTCTACACATACAGTCCTGGGATCTGTACCACAACCTGTGGATAAACGTGCATCTGTAATGTTAACCTGAGGTGCATAGAATTGACAGTTACTACAGACGGCTATGAGCCATACTTACACTCCAATGTAATAAACATTGCTGACTGTTGCTGAGATCTGCATACGACCAGTCAAAGGTGCTGCACTAACATTGTTTCCAATGCCCGTGTAATACCCAGCAACATAATAACCGGTCACTACACATGTATAACCCACGATCACTACAGCACACAGTATGTGCACTATCACAGAGCCATAGCAGATGTACATACATCCAAGGTGCTCACGTACAGACAATGCAGCACAGTCAAGAGTGATAATCCCAACATACATATCTATATACAATATACATTATATATATATATATATATATATATATATATATATATATATATATATATATGTAGATACATACATACACACACACAC
Organism: Protopterus annectens; assembly: GCF_019279795.1. Taxonomy (NCBI): domain Eukaryota; kingdom Metazoa; phylum Chordata; order Ceratodontiformes; family Protopteridae; genus Protopterus; species Protopterus annectens. The sequence goes on along the minus strand of NC_056738.1, from coordinate 276,518,624 downwards.
ACACACACACACACACACACACACACACACACACACATGGCAGGGTTGGGAGCAGAACATAAACGTAAGCACTGTACCACACGACAGCATTATGCAGTTACAAAATGTGCTACCATGATCAGTGGATCACATGATTCACACAGGCACACGTCTAGCCTGCAGACAGCAGCATCAAAGGCAAAGACGCCGCACAGATTTTATGGAGAGTGAATACTGTAAGATCAATGTACTGTTGTCATGCAGCTGGAAACACACACACACACACACACACACACACACACACACACACACACACACACACACACACACACATACACACACACACTTGGCAGGGCTGGGAGTCGAACATACACCTAACTACCCTAACACACTACAACATGACGCATTTACAGAACGTGCTACCGAGATTACTAAGCACAGCAGTCCCAGAGGCAGACATCTAGGTGTGTGTCATCATCCACAAAGGCAAAGACATCGGTAGGTAACTGCTGTGGTGTGTGGTGTCTAAAAGCAAGACTGCGTCCCCAGGTGAACGGGAGCATGCACGCAAACACACACACACACACACACACTTGGCAGGGCTGGGAGTTGAACATACACCTAACTACCCTAACACACTACAGCATGACACATTTACAGAATGTGCTACCGAGATTACTAAGCGCAGCAGTCCCAGAGGCAGACATCTAGACATGTGTCATCATCCGCACTGACAAGGACGCTGACAGGGATTGTATAGAGAATGATCAGTCTGAAAGCATACAGACATATTACTGTCCCACGGTACACGTAGACAAACACATGGCAGTGGTGTGATCGTGGCAACGTAAGATGTACGGTGCACCACGACAACATGACATAGTCACGGGATGCCCCACAGACAGTACACCCATCAAGATAGTCGACCAGTGTGTACTCTGTAGGCATCCATCGTGACATTGAAAATGGACATCTGTTGGCTGGATGACCACCATGGCTATACAGGATATCAACGGCCATGCACAGAAGGACATCACCGACACAAGGTGTCACTGGGCATGGCCACACGCTTAGTAATGCACATCTGTTCGGACTGTACTGTGTGTCGATCTACACAACAGCGTACTGGGCATGCTCACACACTTAGCAGTTGCAAAGGGCCGTCTTGCATGCGGACAGAGTCTCAACTCGTAAGGGCTCAGTTGGGACTGTCATGTGTGTCCATCTACACAACAGCGTACTGGGCATGCTCACACACTTAGCATTTGCAAAGGGCCATCTTGCATGCGGACGGAGTCTCAACTCGCAAGGGCACAGTTGGGACGGTCATGTGTGTCCATCTACACAACAGCGTACTGGGCATGCTCACACATTTAGCAGTTGCAAAGGGCCGTCTTGCATGCAGATGGAGTCTAGACACGGAAGGGCACAGTAAAGCATAACTGTCCCCATGCACAGAGTGGTCACACACATGCAGTGACCAGCACACGCTCAGCTGCCATCACTGCTGTCACAGGTGCAGATCCCAGATGTACACACCGCAGTCTACACTGTAGCCCCCGAGACATCACCATGTTGTTGCTGCAGCAGTACGCAGCCATACATTACCACAACACCGTGTGACACATGACCAGTGGACTGTACAGAGGTCTACAGCAACTGTGCAGGGTACACATGTACTGACAGGGTTCCAACAGGTGTTATGCATTGCAAGTATACCACTATTCATGACCAGGTCAGCTCAAGACATACCAGGGGCCCTGGGTGGTACACAGCTGTGACACATGAGTGTTGCTGTACACCAATGAACACGCATGTTTGGATATGTCAAACATGTGATTGTAGTGGATGTGTGCATGGACCACACACAACACATATGTACATAGCTGAGCCTTTGCTGTCCCCCATGCAGAACAGTGGCCTAAGCAATCAAACGCACACAAATGGAAGATGGGTCCATGTCTGTTGAATGCTCACAGTACAGGAGATAGCAATGTCAGAGGACACATTCCCCTGTAGTAGTCACCCATGACACCCATGATATCATACCACAGTCCATGTGTCATGTATGTCAACACACATGTCCACCAATAGCAATGCATACAAACATGGCTACAGGAGACACATGTAGGACCAACAAACATGTACAATCTGTACTGTGCATGCAGCAACCATGCATGTGCAGTGGCCGATGTCCGTACCACAGCTGTCCCCAACTACAACATGCAGTCGCAATGCAGCCCCATCATTGACACCTGTATATGTTGACATACAGACAGTACAGCTGGTTGTACATCCAGTATGGAGGGATCTGTGTACATAATGTGGTGATCCACCTGTGTAGATGTATGTGTGCCAGGGATGGCTCACAGGTGTGTCACACGCCACCCTACCATGCCATGTGCAAACAGCACGCTATGTCACTGTTACTTGATGGTGATGACTTAACGGATACACAGCGGTCAGGTGTAGCCAACTGTATGTCATGTGACACCTGTATCACTGACATCCACCCATGTGCACATAGCCACACAATTGCCAGACATAGCGTTGGTATACATACTGCGGACAGTACCGTTGCATGTCTATCAAACAGATCATCTTATGGCAGGTGTATCATTCCCAGCACTGTCATGTGTGTCCGCTTGTGTGACCACACATGCCACATATGGTGGGTACTACATCCCAGATGTAACACATGTCTGTACACCGTTGTACATATCTGTACATACTGCAGTGTGGAAAGCATGAGGTCGGCAGGTGTGGTGCATCACACGCATCGGTTATCCGTACACACATCTGGTAACCACAGTGTGTCTGTGTATGTATGTATGTATGTATGGCTGTCTGGTGCTTGGTGTGAGGGTGTATGCTACTATACTGTGGAAACAGGATCACTAACCCCTCATGGTGATGCAGTCTACTACCCTGTTGATGCCATCAGTCCCAGCCATATTGGCTACCTGTGCATGTCCCTTCTCTGTGCCACGTCGTGTGGGTGCAAAGTACTGCGAGGGTGATGGCAACATAGGCTCAGGTCCCCACATGAACACTATGGGGTGTGTTATAGTGCTGTAGACATGTGTGGACATCTGTGTCATGTTTGACATCTGTGTCATGTCCGACTGTCCAACAGTCGGGTTGAGGGTGCATTTAGCATGCTGATATTGCCGTACGTGCCTGTGAATACTCCACAGTTACACATGGGGGACTGCAAACACTGTTACCTGTAGGCACATGCCAGTACACCATAGGAGGGAACCAGGGCATTACCAACATGCTGTTACTGTTGTAACCGAGACACATACTGTGAACATATCACAACACATGCTGCACCTGGACTACATGGTATGACTGGTGCCTGTTGACAGTACACCACTGATGTCACATACACATCTCTCAGTATTCACACACGTCCAATGCAACATACACATCCCTCAATATGCATACACAAGTAATGTGAGATACACCTCTCACATCTCAGTATTCACACATGACCAATACAACATACATATCCCGCAATATGCATACACAAGTAATGTTAGATACACCTCTCTAGTCTGTTCACCCTGTGCATCAGACCATATGAGCATATCCCTGCACCGATGGTGTGAATGACAGGGATGTGGCACAGGCTTCATCATATGCACAGGGTGATACTGTTTGCCAGGGGAATAGGCTGCACCAATGGATGACATCATGTGTGCGGGTAAGGGCCAGTGATTTGAATGGACATGTCTGTTCCGTATGTATGTGGGTGTTGTGGAGCCCTACAGTTGTGTTCGCTGTGTGCGTGTATGTGTGCACACAGTTCTGTCATTTGTGAGGCCTACACAAGGGTATTATGGACAGCTCCAGAATGTACAGACCAGGTTGTACAGCTCACTGTAACCGGACATGGCCACATGTCCTGTGCCTGCCAGGGGTTGCACAGGCACTACCAGGCAGAGGTACAGAATGGCTACTGTCCGACGACACATGGCCACTGGAACCATGTCCCCGCCGGGAATGTCCAGGGCCACATCCACGTGGCCTGCTGTGACCTGGTGTGGACATCGCAGCACCAGCTGCACTGCTACTGCTACCGGCACTATGGGAGCGGCCATGTGAGGTGGCACACTCGCATTGACCTGCACTAGGTGGTGTAGCTGGCCTACGTCCATATGTCCTATGCCTCACCCCTATCAGATATTCCAGCACAGACAGCTCACGGATTGCCATGCCACGGTTGAGGATTCTGACCATGTCACCCAATCGCCTGTCCAGAACATCAGCAAGCTGCTGTTGAGCACCTGCCAATGCCTGGATGTTGTTGTTTAGGGTACTGATAGCAGCCCTCTGCAGCCTCTGCCCTTCTCTGTTCTGCCGTTCGGCATGTGCCTGTGCTGCCATTACAGTCTGGAACATGTGTCTGGTGATCCCAGCTTCTGGGCTATGTCCTGCAGGTGCATGTCTGCCAGAGGTCCTCCTACGAGCAGCACCAGCCACATGCCTGTGTGGCACATCTGCAGTCAATATACTGCCACCATGGTGTGGAGACACACCTTCTGTAGCCACCACACGTTCCTGTTCAATGCTAACAAATGATGACTGTCCTTCCTCTATGGCCACTGTAGATGTGGTATGTGTTGGCAACTGAACTGTGTGTGGGGAAGAGGGGGACATAGCTGGGATGGCAACCGTTGGCACAGATTCCGCCCCTGACATCCCTGCCTGCACCTCGTGCATATGTTCATCACTGCTGGCATCTGTGGGGACACTATCAGATGGACCACAGGAGGGTAACGCACCTACATCACCTGTGAATGCAAAGAAATACTTTACATTACAATAGACACACTGACACACACCGACACACACACACACACACACACACACACACACACACACAGACACACACACACACACCCACACACACACACACACACACACACACACACACACACACACACACACACACACACACACACACACACACACACACACACACACACACACACACACACACACACACACACACCGACACACTGACACACACACCGACACACACACTGATACACCATGCATGTGAGATGACAGATGGCATGCAGCATGCTTGTGATACAGCTGACAGCATGCAGCTCAGACATCAATAGTGTTTGTAAGCATACCCCCTGGAATGCACACTACAGCAGGCAGGTTTCATATCATTATCCATGCAATTCACACGATCATGGTAGTATGCATGCATCCCTGTGATACACCATGTGGACCAGAACAGGATAACAGTACACATGGCTGACATGACCTTGACATGTAATCTGCTGACATGTTCATTAACATGCATGCATGCCTGACACAATGGTGTCGTGACACATGTACAGCATCGTACTGGGAATCACATTGCGGTGTTGTCCATATGCCCTACAGATAGAATGCATGTTGAGCAAATGTGCATGGGCATGGTAGGGGACTGGGCCATCTACATTGCTGTACAGTGTGATGTACAGACACTGTGCCATTGCATGGCATCATGCGGCATCTATATTGCTAAACAGTGCATGTTATGTACACATTGCATATCCAGAACTGCATGCATACCCATGACATACCTGTGGATTGTGACCTATGATGCTGAGGTGTATACACACCCAACCATGCTGTGTCATGTGTCAAGTCACTGGAGGACATATAGATGACACCCCTGCATGATGACTACAGAGTGTTAGCTGCCTGGCAACCATGTCCACACATAGCAGACCTGTCACATCACCATTTCACACATGACATTGATGTACCATGCACACATGGTGCACAGCTAACAGTGATGTCCTACAGCAGGGGGGAAAAGTACTGTTTCTGTGGCCTGGTGTCACTGTCAGTGAAGGTGACTACCATCATGCTATGACACAGACAGCATGTTAAACACATCTTATGAGGTACATGCCACTGACACCTCCGCTAGCTGTGCACAAGCAGTTATGATGTGCAGCGTACCACATCACCTGTACAATCGGTCTAGTATGGCTGTACTTGGACCATGTCTGGACAAAGTGGGACAGGGTGTATCCACATCCCGTCTTCTGTGTGGCTACGTGTCTCTGGCCATCCCCCATGGCCATGTGTGCACATGTGTTGGTCATGTATGTGATGGCCGTCTATCACACGTCTGTGTTGTCCCATATGACATACACCCATAGATGCTGGTTATGTCACCATCCACAGTGCTATGCAGACAACAGGTGTATGTGGGGTATGGGTTATGGGGAATTGTTACAATATTGAAACCAAAATGCTACATGTCTCGGACATGTCGGATGGAACATCACCATGTGTGAAACCTTTGCAGGGGCATATAACACAATGGTGACGTCTGTGGTCTGCCCATATCACAGCTCACTGTGTGGTACTGGTTTGTGTACCACACATTCTGTTCCACTGTATAGTACATATGCCTCCATTGTAGAACACCTCCACTGTTGTATGCACAGCTGGACACACATGTAGCAATGACAAATACTGTAGTTTCATGTCTGTGTATCATTTCAGTTGTATATATTGCACATGGGTGGCCTGTGTGGATGATGGGTGATGCAACCTGTATATCCATGTATTAACTGGCCACATGGCGAATAGATCTATGCTTTGACATGCCTGATACTGATGATAGACTCACCTGCAATGGACTCTTGTCTGTGCGGCAAGCCAGAGGTACCTGTATAGGGTGACACAGCAGTATGAACATTATCCATGACTGTATGACAGCCACAGGGTGCACAGTGCAGGTCAACCCATTCGCCTGCACAATACCATATAGTCAGCACATGTGTGCATACCATACCTCTCAACATCTTAGAACAATAAATGTGGACAAAGCCTACTATGATGGGGGACATATAGGGACAACTGTGACATATTGCTCTTACTAACCTGGATATTTGATAGACCAATAAGTTTGCATGCACATGGGTTTGCAACGCAATGTGCAGTCGTAAACACAACTGTATGTCATCATTTAATGACTCCATTCCTCAGCTATTTGCCAGAAAGAGACAGATATTAAGGGGGAACACACTGACAATATGAGGCAGACATCTGGACATCCTGCAATTTACCTGTACAGTTCGGAGGTATGGTGCATACACAGGGTAGCATAAAGCATGTGTGTCCACATACCTTGCATATGTTGTTACATTACATGATGTACACTGACACATGCACATACATGGGATATACTGGGCATATGTTCAGTACTGACTCACCAGGCAACTCCAGGCTCATTGGTTGGGAGACACCCACCTCCACGATTGCAGCTACTGTTTGTGGGGGCTGTTCCGAGGGTGTTCCCAGACTGGCCAGTAGTTCCTCCGTGTGTGTGAGTGGAGGCTGGGTTGGTGGCCCACCACACGTACCACCTTGTTCTCTGGCGATTGCAGTGGCATGCTGTTTTGCATGATGTATGAGGTCTGTGCAGTGTGTGCGCACCTGTTGGTAGGTACGGTTGTGGCCACCCACTTTGTTCACCCTCCTGCGAAGATCCTGCCACAGGTCATCCTGCTGCTGTGCATGCTGTGGCACGTGGCTAAATAACGCTTCATAGTTCTCATGGAGGTACGGTATTATGACATCATCCTCCTGTCGGCTATATGCTGGTAGGCGTGTACGCGGCATTATCTGTAAGACATGATGAAGGTGACAGGTCACATTTACAGACATGTACAGTGATACTGCTGCACATGCATTCTAGTACATTCGCACAGTTATCTTTGCAAATCAACATGACACTAAAACGACTGGCATGTATGTGTCCCACACATGTAACACCCAGTATGCATTAGATATCATCCCCATATATGTGTGTCACCTCATTAGTGTTTCTACTGCATGTGACATCAGTTTCCATGTGGACATGTCTGTTTGCATGCACTGGTGTTTGTCTCCATGTGGACATGTCTGTTTGCATGCACTGGTGTTCTTACCTATCTACCCATGCCTGATATATCCATGGTAATGCTGTTGACCTAGATGCTGTGGATATGTCACATATCAACACAGACACAGCCTTACTGGACTTGGGCAGTGACAATGCACCAAGTACGCATGGAAACCTGTACATGCATCTGTTTTTCCATAGACATCTACAATGCACATCCTGCCACGGATCACCTGTGTTGCACATGTGATAGATATGGGACAGTGGCTAGTCGGACGTCATTCGCAGGTAAGGTTATCGGCTATAGCATGTACGGGCTGAGTTTCCTAGCTGTATCCGACACCCATTACACCACCACAAGGGGCATCAGTGACACATTCTTATCCACATAGATGATACTACATCTACCATACAGCCATCACACCATGTATGGCAGGGGTGATATGTGCAGCTATGTTGACAGGGCTGCATGGTATGGCGGGAGTATGTCACAGGTATGGCACAGGGATCTGTCCAGTATGTGGCCATCCTAGTCATAGGACAGTGGTTGTCCATGACATATGTCTTTCAGATCAGGCTATGGACATGTAGCATGTCTAACAGCATAGTGTTGCATATGTCTGTATGCAAGGTGGATAGCATGCTGCATACTGAAGGTGAGTATTGTGGAGGCTGGTATTGGCCATCCACACATGGGCCCTACCCCTGGAGGGTGATGTGTATTCCAATATAGGTCACACGGGTGCTGTGTATGCCTGTCCAATGATCTCCGTGCACATGGATACCACCCTGTCATGTCATGGGTACCTCGGATGACTACCTAAAGGGCCAGGGAGATGTCTCCAGCTCAGGGAGGTGTACTACACTACACCATCCCTAACACAGTGTCCATACTGTTGACCACAGCCTAGGTGTTTCCTAATGGGTATGGGGGTATTCCCCTGCTGGTGTCATTGCTGATATCATCCACCAGAATGTGCACATAGGTCACACACATCACACACACAGCCCATTCTGTATGTTGTTCACAGCACTGTGACAACAATTGCCCATAGGTCATGACCATTCACATCATCACATACACAGATGGCTGACATTTGTCTGTGTGGTATGGGCTACAATGCAGGTGGGGTACAACACATTAACCCTGGTTTACTGTAGCTGACACTGTGTGATATGCACATGTCACTGTAGCACCTTTGGTAGTTGTGAGTCTGTCAAGAGGCCACTAGTAAAACACTCCTGTGACATACACAGGCATCTGTAGCCGATCATCCATACTGTCTTGTACATCTGTACTGTTAACATCTACATTGATAATCGTTCATGAACCTGCAGACCATACCCGGCAGTGTTCTGATGGAGTGCCACCAATCATGACTATTGTCAACACATGTGGGTTGATAGTATACAACACCCTATCTGTAATGTGTGGGCATGCTCAGCACTTGTTCAGAGCTTCTTGGCATGTTATGAGCTTCTGCTTAGTTTAGCACCCATTTCACACCAGTCCTCACAGGTACACTGTCTGTCCATACATTTCCAGCTTGATAACTGTACAACAGCTGTCGTACACACATCACTCACATACCTCGTGAGATATGGTGGTTTCTACGGCCTGTCCACCAGCCACGTACCACTTATATACAGGCATGTCCAACTGGCACGTACCAGTGCTATTGCCTGTCACTATGATGACTATGTTGTACATGTGGCAATAGAGCTATTCTCATGTCCACAGTCAATGCACACCTCCCAACATACAACAGTACAGCCTGTGGGGGATGCACATATGCAGCCCTGCTGGGGGTTATACTGTCACCAACCCTGACTGCACCTGACAGTCATGTGGGGTTGTGCAACATTGGCAATGCACCCCACACATCACATTGTCCCACATGATCCCCACCACAGGCCACACATATGGAGACACCTTGTACAGTACCCCTCCATACTCTGTGTGGGCACCGACAACAGCCCACATCGCCAAACACAACCACACCAACCTGTAGCCCACAGACACATGTTCCCATCACATATAGCCAATAGGGTGTCAGAATATACTCAACACACCTGTCTTAGGTGACTGTTGGCAGTCACACTGCTGTTCCACTCAGCAGGCTACACAAGGCAATAGTCACTTACATCCTGCTGTCCAGTAACTGGTTATGCAACATAACCTATGCACACATGCCACAAGTTAGCAGGTATGGTGCGACTCCACTTCCATGTTTGTGTGACAGACATTGTCATTCAGGGCACAAACTACATGTGCAGGGACATGCAATAGCCCACCAGTGTTGTCGTCCCTGCTGGTGTGGTCCACGCCCTGGGAAGCATTTTGCGTTCATCCAGACATGTTACCACTGTACTATGAACGACTGTGTCACTCTCAACAGTTGCCCCTGCTTCTGCTGTCATTCCACAGGCATCTAGTATACGTCCAATTTGACAGACCCGGCCAAACAACATGATGCTGTGGCACAGTTGACCTGCACCTGTCAGCCCTGGGAGTACAGATCACATGTTGGTCTCTTGCTGCTTTAATACTGCCTGTCTTGCACAGTGCCCAATAACAGTCACCACCAGAATGGGAACAGGCTAGTGAAGCATGTGGTCATGTCACACAATGCTTGACATCATCCTTTCTGACGCACGCAGGCAAGGCACACCTGATACTGCACCACTGCAGTATCTCTGCAGTGACTGGGATCTACCTCTTGGCTCTGCAGAGCACACCTGCAATGACTGGGTATAGACAGACCGTACCTCTCAGGCACGTACCTGGACTGGCACACCCACAGCTGAGGTGTCCCCATATTCCACTATGTTGTACACACATCCCGGCTGGTTACTTCGCACAATGCATCACAGGTGCTCCACGTGCATATGACTGTGTCCGGAACTACTGCTGCTACTAATGTGAGACTGACAGTAACCCACACCTAACTGTGTCAGCCGCACATGTACTGACACATTAGGCGTACACTGTGCATGAGTCATAACCTCCGCTCAGCTGGTTCGACCCATACACCACCTCCAAGACCAACAGTATCCTTGACATGGACACTACCAACATGTGACTGCTGTTCGACACCTGCGGTTGTCTCCTCATTGGTGGAATCCGAACATCTGCTACCCACCCTTGTTAGCCACATACCGGCACCACACACTTCACGGCATACACAGTAGATGACTACTACAACACCAACTACAGATGTCGTATGACAGCGGTAGTTGTTGTCATGACACAAGTGCAGGTGGACAATGCACATGCAAATGCTGAGACATACCCCAGTGCACTTCAATAGCGCATACACGACAATGTGATTCATGCTATTCCACACAGAGCCATGCAGGTACACACCAGAATATAGATGACACTCTGGGGGTGCAGTCCCACGGGCATACTTTACAACAACAGATGGGGGCTGTTACACAGTGGTGTACATTCCCATGGGCAGGGTGACTCACTGGTCAGCCTCGGTAGGGCCACAGGATCCCATATCACATACACCATGACTAGCTACATACACATTACTGCGACACATTCCGATACGTGCCACAGGGCATTCTGGTGGTATGTCAGTAGTTGTATGCAATACCCACATCTGCTCACACATACAGCTGCCACTCTGGAACATGACAGTAACAGGTGATGTTGGCAACATCCTGTCTGATGGCTTAATTGCTAACATTACACCCTCTCACTCCCTGCAGGGCCACATTCCTTGCAGGTACATTGCGATGTACCTGCAGTCACATCTACACAGTACTGACCTGCACTCTATATGTCCTAGGACACAGGCCCCTTGTCACCCTGCAATATTCCAGGCTATGATGTCCACAGAACTCTGAACAGCATTTCTCCCCACTGGGACACCATATTCAGTAATAGCCTTGTACCAGACATTGTGGCCCCTGACTGGCACACAGCGACTGTAACACTCCTCACAGGTGGCGCCACACTGCACAACTGGGACTATTGCCCTACATACCTCACTGGTCTGTTATGCACGGCTATAGGGCACATAATCATGGACATCATTCGTCGAGTCTCTGTTGTGCCTCAGTCCTTTGATGCCAGCTGGGTTAGTCTTGTTGGGGCCACAGCATGCCTCCTACACCTGTTGAACAACTTTCCTACAGTCACCAGAGTTGTTGATGATGACACGGGTGTCCACACAGCCTGCATTGTCCTCTCGCTGCCATTCAGCACAGTTCTCCATTCTGGTATTGACTACATACACATCCACCTGCACATCACAACATATGTCTCTGGATGTTATGCAATGTGGCTAATGGATGGGACACACACACTGAGAGCAGCATACCAAATCACATACTGCAATCCAGTTACACTTGGCTTACCACAGTCCTCAGTCATGGGGCCCTCATGTTCGGTATATGCTTCCCTGAGGTACAGGCTACCACTGAGGGGACTTACCTGCCTAGCTTTACAGACCACTGTATACCCAGCGCCGTTGTTGCTCCACCAGCTGATACAGACCCCATCCATATGGGTGTCACTGTGACAGATACCGATATGAACATCATGGCCTCTACCTGCATGACACTTGGTGTGTACATCACCTTTGCAGTACACCATCCTCCCACTGGTTATCACATAGGTGTTATTCCCCTACATACATGTTGCATTGTACATGTGTGTAAGACACATGTATGTCGCACACACTCCTGTGATTACCACATTGCCACTGTGGCATGGATATCCTTCTACATGTTCACACATGTCTGTCCTGGGTGTGTAGCTGGTACATAGGCACCCATTGTACCTCTGAACACCGGACGTCACATCTCTTCCGCTATTCTAGTATGGGAGTAATGTTTGCGTCCTTTGCAAATGCAGAGAGTGGAGTACATAGTTATTTCATCATAACTGTTTATACATATCTTAATTACATAGTATTCACATCACTATATGATACCGTTGTTATGCATCATATGCCTGTTCTCCTGTGTAACATATCTGATGTATCAGTCTACTGTACTTTACATTACACATGTTTTACATGGTATCCCATAATTCAACCATTACTTTCACAGAGGGTCCACCTTAGACATGTCATTGCCGTTATATGCCCATACACATGCGTACTGTTACAGTATATCTACATATACTATCCCTGCTATGGCACATACTTATTGGACATACCCTGCCACTGACGGCGGGTCGTATGACATTGTTCTGTTTAATGCCATCATGTTGCATCCCTTGTGGTGTCTGTGCTCTTTACCGTGTGGCCCACTGCTGGACGCACATCTTCTACAAGCATTGGTACGATCAGCGAGACATCACTACATAAATACCATTCCCCACTTAATGCATGGCGGACACTGTTAATTACTGCAAACCAGGCTATGCATACACTAACATTACGTAATTCAGAACATACTATACATACAGTTAGTGTCATACATATCTTCATATCGTTCTGGTTTTCGTCTCTATCTCGCTCCTCTGTATCACTCTTTCAACTGTTATATGGTATGAGCATACAGTTTGCATATCTGGCAAGTCATCCTTATATACGTCTATACCTGCAACATGTGGTTTACTGCCGCCAATTGGTGGTCCGGTGTGACTAATTACATGCACTTCAGCTGTGCAGCTACTCCATTCACCAATTATGCGGCAGCAGTGGGGTATAATTGAATTCTCCACCTGGGAGTTGGCCATTTGCCCTGCCTTTGGGGAGATGGCCTGTATTGTGTTTTGTTGTGTGTAATTGCAACTGCTTTGTGTAGAGCCAAGTCTATTTTGGGGTCATATCCCCCGTGGATTGTGTGTGATTCTACCTGTGACTGTACCTGTCATCCCACCCGTCTGATAAAGGACTATTGCAAACACCTGTAACATCGCCATTTGTTCCGTTATACGACGGATACAATTTTGCATGGCGCCTTTAAATGTCTCTCACAAGGTATGTCAATGGTTCAGCAGATGTAATTGACTAACTATATGTTTGGGCTGTGGTTACTGTCTGTATTGCTATTGTTTACAGTGTAGGGGATGTAGGCGGGTGTACGTAGCATATACGGTTTTGTGGGGCTTGCATTTCTACGTAGTACATATATATGTGTGTGGGCCCCTTCCCTAATTACGGTGCTATCACTTAATAGACTTCTATTATGGGAATTTACTGTGGGCCGTTGTTAATTGGTTTCAATATGGTATGCAGGTGCGGTTGATACTTCCATACCTCCGGATGTACGGCGATATGTGCAGAGATATTTGTAAATGAACGCTATCCCATGTATGTCTGCTCCAGATATTTGCTGTCATTGCAGTGGTGGTGGTGTCAGACCCTCTGTCACATGGCTTGCCACCTTTTCATATGGCCATAGTTGGACACTTGCGGGTCACACAGTGGTGTTTACAGGCTGACATATGGCCACGGTCAGTACACAGGATAGCACATACTTTTATCCTCATTACAAACCTATTGTTCTTGGTCCTTCACTACTTATCGGTTTGCATGTAACATTTCCGTTTCTTACATACAGGCATGAGTATTTCCAGCAACTATTGCATATTATGTGGGACATACAAATGTCCTACACTCACGGACAGTTGCCCTTTCTAATGTTTCATGTCAGGACACACCTGCCCAGGGGGGACCGTCCCTCCCAATGTTGGACAGGTGTTTACCGCATGCCTACGGATAGCTATACCTGCACCTACCGTAGTCATCTACCTCCGAGTTGCCACCTACAGACACACTATGCGGACACACACGACACACTTTAGTCACACGGGAACACACATGGCACCCTCATCACACACATACACAGGCTACATCACACACAACCACAGTTGTACACGGTACCTATGTGATCCGCACCGCCGACAGCTGTGACTACATGTCCTTACTATCGTCCTATTGCTCGCGGTTCTACTGTTCCAGTACTGTGTTCTTTCTGTCTTTCATCCTCCTGGTTACGCATGTCAGTGTGTGACACATTCCATAGTTGGCGGTATCCTGTTTATTTGTACCTCAAAGGTGTTTAGAATGTCATCGACCTATCTATATATTTGCAGATGCCAGTGACCCCTTGTATATCAACATATATCACACTATAGCCCTTTCTATCTGTATTATATATGTGTAGATATATATATATATATATATATATATATATATATATATATATATATATATATATGCATATCTCTGACAGGGGTGGTGACAGGCACGCTACGCCTTTCATTGTGTGTTTGTCAGTGTATACTGTGTTTCCTAGACTCCGCATGATTGTGTCTGTACTTGTCACATTACACACCTGCCATAGGTTAAGATTACCTCCCATCCCACTTTGCGAGGGACAATCCCTCTTTGTGCAGTTGTGTCCTGCGAAATATTTGCGAACATAGCAAATGTCCTGTGACTTTGGGACAAACATATTCCCTATAGTTTATGTCATTGTTGCATGTCACACTTATTCTGTATCTGACCCACCTACATGTTACAGGACACGGAACACGTACTTGCGACCATTACTAAACTATAAGCTTTTTATCTATGCAAAACACTGTTGTCCTGGTTTTCATCCTGGCCGGGTGTGTGTCGTCCTGCTGACATCTGGCGTATGTCCCACATTGGTCATTTGAACTGTGGCAACCCTACTGTACGTACATCTTGCCTAGCAATAGTGTTGGGTGATTGTGTACATGACTGCCTGTTCCACTCCTGGCAGTGGTCGTTTTACCCTTCAGAGCAGGAGCTATTTGTTCAGGGGTGACTAATGCTGGTGTCACCTGTTCTGTACATCACTGACCGTGATCTGCGCAGTGGTCGGTGACACTTAGCCCTGTTTCGCGCATATCCGTATAGTCATATTTAAACATCGCTTACCAGCTGTGGGCAACACTTATTCCCGCTAATGTGTGCTACACATATTCTGATGACCTGCATCCGGACTGCATTACCCGTGTCGTCGGGATTATGTTACATCCCTTGCAGGACGTGGGACCGGGAACATGCACGACAGTCACTGCATGTACCACTTGGACATCTGGGGGTTGTACATGAATTATGTAAATTTGTATGTGCAGTACACTACAGCAGTTACTACACACTACACTCACATGGATGATTCCATTAGTTTACAACTTGATGGTCCAGTTAATGGTATGTCCATGTGATGTTTACTGGCTGTACTCCAGCACTGGGTATGTATATCTCAATTAGGTACACCCGATAATTTGCTACACCTTCATACGACCATGGATGCAGCATGCCGGGGTGACTAATGCCTGTCATGGGTACATCCCCTGCCTTGACACTACATCCATGATTACATTTTGTGGAGCCCCTCAGTAATGCGGCGGGTAATCCATGATGACTGTGTGTAGGACAGTGCTTACACACATGTGCTCCCACAATTGCCTCTGCTCCAGTACGCGACAGTTGCTTACTCAATGTTGTGGCGACGGGTGTCACTGTTTGCCTGTTTGGTGTTTTGCCTCTGACAATCGGGCATGTACCTACTGATGTACCTGGGAACCTATACACACAGCACCGACAGATGCTGATGGGCGCATCTACTGTTCAGGTGTTGGCAGTTCCGTGTTCCCATGGCTGTTGCGTGTACAATGTTGGAGGGCTGCCTATGTAGGATTCCACAGTGGGCCGCCTATACATCACGATTTACAGGTAGTCGTGTTTGTGTGCCATCCATGTTACTGTGTGCAGGTGGGGAGGGGTGTCAGTCCGTGGGAGCCTACACTGTCAAGGTATGTGCTATACGTTCCCTCTTTGCCAAGGCGTAGGCATATTGGGCACACCTCCGTCTGCCTACTGGGGCTGGCACAGTGTGTCCGTGGTCTGGATCCCTCTGTGCCTGTGTTGGCCTTGGCACTTGCGGTGGGCTGTGAGGCCCTCCCCCATTATGACCCTGCTGCAGTTGTTTCCGCAGGATCATATTATGTAGCATGGCACATACTATAAAGATGTGGGCACATGTGTCTGGAGAGTACTGCAAGGCTCCACCAGATGTGTCCAAGCACCGGAACCGTGATTTCAGCATCCCGAATACATGCTCTATGATGATTCTGGTCTGTGCGTGTGCCTCATTATGGCGTTTTTGCATTGGTGTGTGTGCATTTCTGATGGGGGTCATCATCCATGGCTCCAGTGCATAGCCAGAATCTCCCCACAAGGTGACCTTGTGGGATGTCCCCCCTGACAAATACCTGATACAGCTGTGAGGCATGCCAGATATGGGAGTCGTGGTAGCTTCCAGGGCTGCCAGCACACACATCCATGATAATGCCCTGGGCATTGCACATGACCTGGCAGTTGATGGAGTGGAATCCCTTGCGGTTTATGTAGCACCTGCCATACTCACCGGGTGGTGACTTCATTTGTATGTGCATGCAGTCTATCACACCCAGTACCTCTGGGTAGTTTGCCACACAGTGGAAGTGACGCATATTGCTGGCCAACTCCTCCTGAGTTTGGGGGGAAGTGTATATGCTCATTGACATGTGGTAACATGGCATCCAAGAACTGGTGTAGTACCCTGGATGCCGATGCCTGTGAGATCCCCATTATATCTCCAGTTGGCCTTTGAAAGGTACCTGTGGCTAGTATTAGCAAGCTTACACATACCTTCATGTCCACTTGGATGGGTTCCCCTCTGTTGTTTCTGGTTTTCAGGTGTGGCCAGCACAGCTCTGTTATTTGCTGTAAGATGTCCCTGTCCACCCTGTAATGCTCTACTATCTCCAGATCATGTATCCCCTGGTAGGTTACCTTTGGTCTGAACACTCTTCTCCTCCTCCAAGGCCTACGGTGGTTGTCGGCATCATCCTCCACAACACCGTCTGTCTGTAACACATGCTGATGAATTACAGCTATGGCAGCTCCCAACATGTACATTTTAAAAGTTCCCCGTCTGTTTACACCTATGGTGCGGTGTTTGGGAATACACAGGTGTGTGTTGGGTGCTTTCACACTTTATACTGTTCTGCTGTGAACACTGATGATGTCATAGGTTGTGTATGTACAATCATGGCTACAGGGTATCTTCTGTGTTTTATTTACGAAACCACTATTGTGCTGCCTTTGGTGTTGCATTACATTTGGATGCCGTGATTACCTCCTGCCCTTCCATTTACATTTGTGCACGTTACACCTACCATTTGCTGGCATGCATCCAGCTGCCTGCTTTCATTTGTATTTTCCTAGACCTGGCTTATCTTGCGTAATGTGTGATATTGCCGATCTACTGTGGGTTTGCTTTGCTCTGCTATGACAGTTCTCCTGTCTTTGCATTCCAGGTCCTCCACACCTTTCTTTGCAATCCTATGCCTCCCCTATCCTGTTTTGCAGGTTTCTGCATGCAGGCTTGTCTACTGCCGTCGATTGGCCACCATGTGTTGATTGGTGTTAATTGCTCATTACTACGCCAATTACCCTGCTTCGGCATTTCCTTCTTTTCTTCCCATGACCTTCCTGTTTGTACTATTGTTCGCGGCGCATGCATCCACTTACCGGGTTTTGGGCATGAGTTCATCCCCGTACACATGCGCTTTCGGGCACCATGTGTGCTCTCAGCTAAACGGTTCTATACCCTCCTCCTCACCCCTGTCCTTCAGCTTTGCTTAGCAATGGCCAGGCCAGATTTGCATTGCTCCAATGTGCTTACTGATACGGTGACACACCCCTCTGCTGATACACTCCTCGGTGTTATAGTGCTGCGCCGTCAGGTACATCCTTAATCCGGTGGGACGTTTGCGATTCAGTATTACCTGCCTCATTTGCATGGCATTGACTACTAATTCCTAGTTACAGTGCCGAACACTGTCGAGGGCCCCTGACAACCCTTGCTTGTGGTGTGCCATGCCTACCATTGCATATTATGGTGCAATCCTGATTTGTATTTCATTGCGATTTTCTGCCATTTTTATATATTTCCTTTGTATTCCTGTTTGCACACACATGCCCTGCGGTAATACTGTGCGTTACTGTGGACATGACATTAAATGTTGTTTTTTAGGTGTTGTGCATCTTTTCTTGTGCCATTGGCTGTGTATTTCTCCATTGGCATATGTTAACTTTGTAATACATGTGTGTGGTCCGCTTCCATAACTCCGATGTTCTGTTTGGGAAAATGTAAACCGTGTTTTTTGGTTTACATTACCATGGGCTTGCGCTACGCCTGCACCACTTCGTGAATTGCTGTATGCCTTCATTAGCATGGTGCGACACTGCGCATGGGGTGATTTGCACACCTATGCCGAGAGCTGCGTAGCTCTGGTGTACGCCGGTAGTGCACGTGGAATTGGTTCGTACCTGAATCGCTCGGCGGACATATTTGGCGTTATGCCACCTACACTACGCCTGTGCCTGGCGCAAGCTTCATGAATCCGGGGGTAAGCAAGTGTCAGGCCACATCATATATTTGGAGATAGTTACAGTAAGTAGGATTTCATTGAGGCAGAGTCCATGGATTTGAGCCGAGAGACTTTGCCCTCAATATATTTTGTCTTTCTTTTCTGAGTACCATTTTACTTATTTATTTTTCTGCAAACGACGCTACCTGAATAGGTCTGCAGTTTGATTACTTTTATTTATTTATTATTGTTTGTTAACCAGGTCAGTCCAGCTGGGCTTGTGGCCCATTTTCAGTGGAGACCCGAGGAGAAAAGCTCTGGTACTTAGTATAAAATGCAGAAATTTGCAACATTACAATATAAAGTACAGAAATTTGCAAACTTACAAACATACAAAAAGCTCTGGTACTTAGTATAAAATGCAGACATTTTTAACATTACAAAATATAAAAAAGTACAGAAATTTTCAAAAACTTACAAACTTGTAAAAGACTGGATTATAGAAGTTGACATATTACTGGTAGATGATGTGAGTTATATATGTCATAATTAGTCTAATTTTAGTAGATTTTACTTAGTTACTTTCAAATAATTGTTGGAGAACCATTATGAAAAAATGTTCTGCTGAGTCAGAAACCACTTCTGTGATATAGGAAAATTCACGCCAGAAAGTTCTCTAAATAAATTTAACCCATAACATTGTACTAAGAATGACAACAATAAAATAATTTGCTGAGTTAAATTAACAAACCTGGATAAAGTTTATGTTTGCAAGACATCACAGTTGCATAATTATTACAAAATTATGTTTATTAATGTTAAGAACAGTAAATATGTATATTCTGTCCCATTTGACCACTTTTCTATAACAGCATGGACCTGGTATATAGCCCATCTGCCCAAATATCATATTCTCTCCATAATGCTCAAATGGGTGGAGTGCTACCAGTGGTTGTGATTTCTGTTATTCTTGCCATTTTATAACTCCTTTGCATCACTTCAAAGTGTTATTATAGTAAAATTATTGTTATATTAATTCAGAAAGAAATACAAGTTTTGCCACTATGCATTCTAACTATACATTCTAGTGTCTGACACACTATTCTTTCTCATTTTATATATATTTGTTTTTTAAAACAAGAAAAAAAATGTCATTGTAGCATTTTTGTTACAATGGAAGGAAGAGTGGAAATTATAGATTGAAGATTCTAGGACAGAAAAGTAATCCAATGGAAAGATAATATCCCCATTTTCATGTCACTGCTTAACAAATCACTTACATGTTTCATATTAACAAGAATGTTATAGAACTCAAACTAATAAGAGCCTTTCTCTTTCTTTGTATCTCTCTCTCTTCTCAAGCACACACATGCACACACACTCACGCACAAACACACATGCACAGACACATACAAGCACACACAGGCACACACACAGGCAGACACACACACACACTGACACACTGGTACACACACACACACACACACACACACACACGCACACACACACACACACACACACACACACACACACACACACACACACAGACACACACACACACAGACACACACACACACAGACACACAGACACACACACACACACAAATATTTAGACAAGTTATGAAAGAGAAAGTGGAGTTGCTTTTAATGACAAACCAGCTCTTTAACTGTGATGTGTTCTCATTTCGTGTTTTACAGATATTAATGGATTTCAGTAAATCAGAAAAAAAAATTAAAACATTGCCACTGCTTTCCAGTCGATGCGAAACACAGACAATGACAACAGAAAAAAAGCCACCATGAACTATCTAGTGTACTGAACCTCAGTCACTCCTAGTGTGGCCTGTAATTAATCTGGATGCAAGGTGGCCTGTAATTAAGTTCCATTAGCTGCCTAGGAATCTGATTGCCACCTGTGGCCGTGGGCGTTTGGCACTGACGGTATAATGGCAGCACTTTAAGACATAATTATAGTACATAAACCCATTCCAGATACATTTTGTTCTTCATAATAACATGATAATTCTAAGCACTATTGTTAAGAAGCTATGGGATATGATAAAGGCCATTTTATTTATTTCACAGCTGGAGAATGACTGCCATTATCATAAGGCCCGAGTATCTTGTTTTTTACTAGAGAAACAAAGATTAAGATCTGTTGCTGCTATCTTCACAAATACCATCTCTTTTATAATGTTGTGAGCCATACACCTTCAGTCAGCAATTTTAACAATTCTGAGCCCATTTACAAAATGTATGTTCAATATGCAATAACCATTTCAGACCCATTTTCAAATAATTCTTCTCCTCCTCTGTTATCAAGAAGTATGTGCTTTTTGCAATAAAGTAAAATAAAATATCCTTAACCAAGAAAAAATTCCAGTCTACTTTAATAGTTTGTGTGTAGGACAATCCTAGTAAAATGTTTATGTTCAGTACTGAGTGGAAAAATTATGACTGTGGAAGCAAAGCAAACAACTACTTAAGAATCAAAAGATGTCTTGAAATGGATAAATATGTCTAGGCCCGGTGATATACCGTCAGAACAAAATAAATATATATAGTGCCTGAATTACAATCAGCTCCTTTGCTTTGGTGAAGGGATGGTACCAAGTGTTTGCTTGCTGAACAGGTGAGTACATTAAGTACATGAACAGCTTTGGAGGAGCAACCCAAAGCAATGTTTGGTTAATTACTTTGCACAGTCGCACAGTTTGCAAGCAGAGACTAAGAGACTCAAAGGATGAAACTTGGCTCATAGTCTTGTAACCACTCTGCAAATCTGTCAGGCAACCTTTTTCTTCAGTAAGCACATGCCTTCCAAAACAGGTATAACCTAGGGAAAAATAAATCTAATGTTTTCTGTTTTCATCTGGTTCAACTGTGGGTTTTCGGACCTGAGCTTTGCACCGAGCTTGAAGCTTTTTTGGTTCCAGGGCTGTGACTCCTCCCCTACCCATAAGTCCCTGGCCTTCACCATACTACCTCAGATCTCATTTGCTGCCTGAAGTGTTTGGTTGTGCATCTGAAGGCTCAACCATCTCATATCCTTTGTGGTACTTCTTTTCCAACTCTTCCCTAATGGAGGAAGTTTCTACTCTCTCAAGTTTATTATAAAAATGTGTTCAAAAAAATCTTTGGTAGTTTAGGTGTGTTTTTTCTTTTTAATACAGTTAGTAAGTCTGTTTAGAAAATTGTTAGGTTTTTCTAGGTCGTAGTTAAGAGTTTTTATAGAAGTGTTTAGGACTATTTACCTTAGCAGACTTGAATTTAGCGTCTAATTAGTTGCATAGATAAGTTTAGTCAGCCAATAATCATTGTGTGCGTGTGTGTGTGCATGTGCGTGTGCGTGTTTTACATGTTTATTCATTGCTGATGGTCAAGAATTAAAAAAGTACACAGAGTGTGGGCATAAGTTGCCCCCAGGACTCACACTCTCTCTGGTATAATTGTTTAGGGGCAGCTCATTTAGATTTACAAACTAAGAGTGAAAAACTTCTCTTTCCTTCCTCATCACACAGGTTCTGCTGCCCCCTTCTCCTTCATCCACTTCCTCTCCCAAAACTAGGGACAAGAAATTCAGGGAGAAACCAGATGTAGACAAGGATATGGAAAAGTTGAGTGGGAAGTCAAAAGACAAAGAGGACTACTCAATTTGTGTTTAACACAAGAGGGGGAATAAAATAATTGCAACACATTTTAATGCATTTCATAATGGTGATGTGTCTTTGTTAAAAGGCACTGTTTTAGAAAGTGTAAAATGTTTATGTGGTGATGAAAATGTGTTAAAACACAAATTGTTGTATAAGGAAAGTATTTTTATTTTAAAATACAAAACTATGACACCCAATGGTCTTAATAATGAACTCAATTGGAAATGTTTACTTTGAGAGGAAATTTTGTTGTATAATTATATAATTATATAATTAATGGGTGTGTGTTATTAATTAGGTGTTTTATATAAGGATATGCATTTGTACTTTGTTTGTTTGATATTCCTTGAAGGTGGAAGCACCAAAGCGCTAGAGCAAAAGAAATAAAAGATTCTGTTTTTACTGGTGGTCTCATTTCACAGTCGGTGAATTTTCTTCTGTTGGGGCCAGAGTTGTATTGCAGTTTGGTGGAAGCAGGAGTTTTTGTTGCTTTCATTATCAGATAGAAACCAGTGTCTACTAATGGTTCTTTTTAGTATCCAAGAAAACAAGGGACCTCAGACCCATTTTAGACCTTTGTCATTTGAATCAGTATGTCAAGCAGACAAAATTATTGATGGTCATGCTACAGACTATTTTTCTTCTACTGAGACAAGATGATTGGATGTGCTCAGCAGATCTCAAGGATGCATATTATCATGTGAAGATAGAGAAGCATTTGAGGAGGTCTCTCCGTTACTGGCTGGCAACCATCCATTATCAGTTCAGAGCTTTGCCCTTTGGACTCACCACAGCCACACAGGTGTTCACCAAGTCATGGCAGTAGTAGCAGTGCACTTCCACCTCTTGGGTCTATGTTTTCCCATATCAAGATGATTGGCTCCTCACAGCTACAAGCAATCGTCTCTTATTGCACCACCAGGACTTGTTGCAGAAGCTAGAGATCACAGTCAACATCTCCAGGGTTCTCTGTCTTCATTTCACTGCTATGCAAGTGCTTCATCACTCCTGCTGGTTCTTTGACTATTGAGTCTTATGGCATCCTCAATCATCATGATACCTCTTGCCAAATATTTTAAAAGGGTTCTCCAATGGACCTTAGTGGTATATTGGTCTCAAAGAGTCCATCCACTCCATGCCAAAATAAAACTAACTCATATCTGCAGGTGGCACATATCTTGGTGGCTAAAGTCTCCTTTAATGCTAAATGTATGACCATTCCAAACAAGTTCTCACCTGGCAGTTGTGGAAATGGATGCTTCCCTTCTTATGAAGGGGGGGAATTTTGAAGGGAAGACAGTTCAGGACACATGGTCACATACTGAGGTCAATATTCACATCAGTTTTCTGGAAATGAGGGTGGTCCTCCTAGGGTAGCTGGCCTTTCTAGGCATGGACAGACAACATGTCAGTAGTCTGGTACATTAACAAACAGGGAGGAACCCATTTTTACCCTTTGTGCTGTGAAGTCGTGAGAGTCTGACAATGGGAGAGGTCTTCACACTCCTTTCTTTTAGCAATGCATATCCTGAGGTCATCCAAATTTCTAGCAGACAAATTGAGCAGATCTATCCTGATGCCTCCCAAGTGATCCTTCAATCCAACAGTGAGAAACTTGATCTTCAGCCACTGGGGATAGCCTTGCTGCAATCTTTTTGCTTCTCACCCAAATTACAAGTGCAGCAGTTACTTTGCCCTGATCCCTCCACAGAGACAGTCACACAGGGATGGTCTGGCTCAAAATGGCCTCCAGGTCTCCTTTATCCTTTTTCTACATTGCCTCTAATGAACAAATGTATAAGGAAAGCAAGAATGTGAAAGTCAAGGTGATCATCATTGCCCCTTTCTGGGCTTGGCAAACATGGTTTCCATTCCTGTGGCCTCTTTTAGTGCATCCTTCATGGAAACTCAATTAATATCTAGATCACGTGTTTCTCCCATCCAGACTAACTTCCCCAGGTCAAAAAAACATGAAAATTAACAGCTTGGTTCTTCCAATTCTATGATTAGCCAGAGATGCCTGGCTTTTCCCCAGTTATTCAGAGCGTATCAGCATCTCAAAACATGCCACTACCAAGATGCATCACAGCAAATGGAAAAGATTTTTTTTTTGGGGGGGGGGCATCTTCCAAAGCTGTAGACCCCTTTTCATCTCTTATTCCCTTCATTTTAGGGTTTTTTATCAGAACTTTTTCAAAAAGGGTCTAGCTACTCAACTATCAAGGTATAATTGGCAGCCATCTCTGCTTTTCACATAGGCACAAATACTCTTCTATAGCCTCATTGAAGATTTCAAAGCCTTTTTAGAAGGAACTTACCTACTTCAGCCCCTAGTCAGAGATCCTGCTCCTCCTCAGGACATTACTATCATGCTGCGAGTATCAAATCAGCTTCATCTGAGCCAGCAGCATCAGTGGATTTGAAATTTCTATCTTGGAAAACAATGTTTTTGGAGTCTGTCACTTCAGCTAGGCATATATCAGAGAGGCAAGCACTTTCCTGAAGACCTCCTTACTTGGTTTTTCATAAGGATGAGATTTGACTGAGAAGTAATGCTTCTTTTTTACCTAAGGTGTAATCTAAAGCAAATCTAAACCAGGCTATAAATCAACCAGTGTTTTTCCCATTTGCTGGATGTCCATTGCCAATTCAAGTTCTGTCTTCACAGCACTAAGCCTTTCAGAAAGTTGGATTAACTTTGTGCAGCATTGTCCCAAAAAAATTTGAGAAAGCATTTGTTAAGTTTACTTTATCTAAATGGTTATCTGATTGTATTACTTTTGTGTATAATAAAAAGGGTGTATCCTTCTAGTCTCACCCTAAAGGTCATTCCCCAAGGGCTGTGGCCACTTCTACAGCCTTTACCAGCAGACTTTCTTTTGCTACTTGGTCAACATGTCATACATTTATGCTGCATTATAAGCTGGTTGAACAATCAAATCTCATGCATCCTTTGGCTCTACCATTAGGAATGTCCCTCCTTGACACCACCAAATATGATATGCTTGGGAATCTGTCTCATGGTTGAATAAGATGAAAATAAACATTGGGTACAAAAGTTATGTACTTACCATAAAAGAGAGATCCATCTTGTCTGATTTTTGTTCTGTTCAACATTCCTCCCACCTTCTTCTGGCTTTTCCCGGTTAGGGGTTGCCACAGCGGATCACCTGACCACTCATGATTGGCAGTAGAGTTTTATGGTGTCGAGTTGCCAGCCCAGCTCCCAACCTTCCACGGAAGGCACACACATGCACACACTCATGCCTAGGGACAATTTAGAGTGTCCAATCCACCTACAGCATGTCTTTGGGATGTGGGAGGAAACCAGAGCACCCGGAGGAAACCCATGCAACCACAGGGAGGACATGCAGACTCAGCACAGAAGGCACCCAAGCCGAGGATCAAACCAGAGAACATCTTGCTGTGAGGTGACAACGCTAACCGCTGCACCACCGTGGCTGCCCTAACATTCCTCCCAGCTACATCCTGCCAAATTGTCACTAATAAGACTCCAAAGACTGGTCAACCTTGGCATTTCCTATCAATAAGCAGTTGTCCCTGACAGTGCTGTCTATCCGTGTCATGGCTTATTTCATATAATTTAGAAATTATTCAAAATAAGACCCTTTTTCATTAGAATAAGGTTCTTGCTTGTATTTTGATAAATTGTATTCATCAGGGGGAAAAACTTAATCTGAGGGAGTAGGGTCGAGGCCAGGGATTTATGGGTAGGGGAGTTGTCAGACCCCTGTAACTGAAAAGCTTCAAGATCAGTGCTGAGTTTGGACCTAGTTGGGTCAGACAACCCACAGTTGAACCACACAAAAGTCAGACAACATGGCTCTGTCGTTATGGTAATTACATAACTTTTGTTTCTACTTGCTTGTAAAAACAACTGATCAGCAATTTCCCAGTTGTCAGAATACAGAGTTTGGAATTTTGTTGTATTTTTATGTATTGTACTCTGTCAGTGCTGCCAACATACTACAATTTATGAAGTAAACGGTCCGGGCACACTGAAATCAGCTTTCTTACTTGTATTTTGATAAATTGTATTCATCAGGGGGCAAAACTCAATCTGAGGGAGTAGGGTCAAGGCCAGGGATTTATGGGCAGGGGAGTTGTCAGACCCCTGGATCTGAAAAGCTTCAAGATTAGTGCTGAGGTTGGACCTATTTGGGTCAGACAACCCACAGCTGAACCACACAAAAGTCAGACAACATGGCTCTGTCGTTATGGTAATTACATAACTTTTGTTTCTACTTGCTTGTAAAAACAACTGATCAGCAATTTCCCAGTTGTCAGAATACAGAGTTTGGAATTTTGTTGCATTTTTATGTATTGTACTCTGTCAGTGCTGCCAACATACTACAGTTTATGAAGTAAACGGTCTGGGCACACTGAAATCAGCTATAAATAAATTAATTTATTATAAAGGTTCATACACAGTTCATACACTATATAAGTTCATACACAGTTTATACACTTATAAAAGCTCACACACATGGTCTGCATCTATTTTCTGGTTGGAGAGATATTACAATTTATGTATGTTTACTTCCATAGCCAAAAATATAAAAACTTAAACTGGGAGTACTTTTGTCCTGTTCTTCCTTGTAAGACACAATTTTCATTGAGGACTATCTACCTATACCTAATACAAAGAAAAATATATTTTCTAATGTGACATTGTGGGACAGCATCTACTAATACCTTACCAGAACTGGAAACATCAAACATCAGTGGATGAAGACAGGCCGATCAATCACCCAGAAGGCAAACATCCAGATGACCAAAAATAAGGGAGCCAAAGACTTTGAACTCTCAGTGAAGAGTTCTAGTCAAGAGCTCTGGGCCATGGAAATAAAGTAGAACCTTACTAGTAGGTAACATTTTGAAATTTTTAATTGCAATTTCTCATCTTTACTGTGATTTCATCATAATTGTTTATCACATTGTCTAAGAACAGGAACCAAGTTAAAACAAAAATCATTCACCACTTTGGCTTAATGCTATTCAGAAAATAAATCCCAAACGGTTGACTATTTGCTCTAATCTCAGTTATCTATCATAACTTCTAATACTTCTTAAATGTTCTGTACCTATTAACATTTT
Organism: Protopterus annectens; assembly: GCF_019279795.1. Taxonomy (NCBI): domain Eukaryota; kingdom Metazoa; phylum Chordata; order Ceratodontiformes; family Protopteridae; genus Protopterus; species Protopterus annectens. The sequence continues at coordinate 276,490,600 of NC_056738.1, read as the reverse complement.
ATCTGAAGTATTCCTTCCCTGTCTACAAAATATTAACTTAGCATATGATCCAACAAGCATTTGTAATATCTCAAACATGTTCTCTAACTTGTGTACTTAATGTCTTAGACTTCATATCAAAATATGTTTAAGAATAAGAGGAGCAGAAATAATAAAACTATTTCTACAAGTAATAATCCCAATTATGGGTAGTATCTGGTTAAAGGCTTATAGTGCATGCATATCTGAACTGCTTCTTACTGAAGTTGGTGCGCCTAGTTTGCTGTCACATAGACTGGATTCGGGCCTGCTGGATCTAGCTTTGTTTGTGTAACTTGAGCACTAATCCAGGCATTCTCTAAAGTATTCAGTTGTATTTATTACTGCTTGGTAGTAACTTGATTAAAGTGTCACTATCATTCTAAGTCTTTTGGATTAAGCACTTGGGCTTCAGACCAGTTGTTTTACATTAGGAAGGTTTGTGGCATGCACTGTGGTGGCAGGACAGGTAGCTTTCATCCTTCTAAGTTGGGAACTGCTGATTAAGAGCCCAGTGCCTGTTATTCCTAAAGTGTATTAGTTCTGGTTTAAGCACTTGGGCTTCAGGCCAGTTATTTTACATTAAGAAGGTTCATGGTCTGCACTCTTGTGGGAGAAGAGGCTGGACTCTGCCCTTCTGAGCTGGGAATTTCTGGTTAAAGGTTTATAGTGCTTGAATATTTGAACTGTATCTTACTGAAATTGGTACACCTTGTTTGCTGTAGCATAGACTAGATCCAGGCCTGCTGAATCTAGCTTTGTTTATATGCTTGTTGTTTGTTTGCTTGTTATTTCCATGGAACGCTAATTCCACCTAATACGCGGCTTCTCAGCGCTTCTGTGGATCACTAGTGATATCTGCATTACTTACTGTACTTATTTCCTTGTTTCACTTGAAAGAAAGTTACTGTTTGTCATTTTTGCATTTAAGTTACCTGTAACACATTGCACTTAAGTTACCTGGCACTTGCTCGCTAAAGCAATTATATAAGTCAGCACTAAAAATTAAAAGCACTACACCCTCACTCCCCACTGGCCCTTGTTTTCAATTATTAAGGAATTCCCAATATTATTCTAGCATGTCCAAAGCTCAGTTGTCAATCTCCTCTCCAGTCCAGCTGGTGAATCTGGTTATCTTAAGGCAATGTTACAACTGCCTCATGAACACAGACAACCCTCTCCTCCTCCCAACAAATTCCAACACATGTGAGAGATGCAACCATATAGCCAAACTGGAGGCTAAGTTCTCTCAACTCAGTACTGGCATAACCAGTCAAGAGGAGAAGGAAACCACACTCACTACAATTCCAGTCTCACATAGACCTACCACGACAGCAAACCAAACACATAATCACACAAAAGCATACTCAGAGGCTCTAAATAAAGATCTGCCTAAGCAGCAGAGACCTCCAAAGCAGACACCCAAGCAACCGCTACCCCAAAACAAAACACATGTAACACATATCTCACAAAGCCAGTGTGCTGAACAGTCACAGCCCTTAAGACTAAACAAAACACCTGATACACTTGTAATAGGTGACTCTATCGTCAGGCACACTGACGTCCCGCTCACCAGGCTGAACAAGGAGAGGGTCACGGTGAGCAGCCTGTCGGGCACTAGGATCCGCCACATAATACAAGCACTCAGGTCACTCCAAGGCAAGTACAAATATGACTCAGTCATTGTCCATGCTGGTGTGAATGACCTGAGATGTACCTCCCTGGACTACATGAAAAGAGACATAAAGGAGCTCTCTGAGCATGTAGCCCAGGCCGGTATGACCCTGACCTTGAGTAGCATCTTACCCTCACCAAGAATGATGCCACAATATGAAGACAAGATGATCAATTTCAACAATTGGCTTAAGTACTGGTGTCATTCAAAGGGGATCCAATGCCTGTCAGCTTGGGATGATATGCTCTACAAGCCACAATGCTTCGCTAGGGACGGTTTGCACCTGTCACCCCTGGGCTTTCGGATATTGGCAAAGGCTTTTGCTACCCCCATAGTGCCTTTTTTAGGCAAGGCTCAAAAGATAAACCCACCTCCATAGGTATCACAAGGGACAAGAAACTAAGAGTAATGCTACTCAATGCCAGAAGTCTAAACCTCAAGATGTACGCACTCAAAACTCTCCTTAGCATGGAGAACATCGATATCTGTGCAGTAACAGAAACCTGGTTCAGGGCTCCCAAGAGCACCCCAGCACTACCAGGTTATACCTCATACCATGCTTTTTGGCCCCAAAACTTGGACTGAACCACAAAAGGAGGGGGAGTATCGATATTCATCAAAGATACCCACACCTCCAGGTTGGTGGCAAAGCACAAAGCATCAGACACTATCCATGTGCAACTAACAGTGGGTAAAACTGTCTTCCAGTTTATAGCCTGCTACAGACCACCCTCCCAAACCCAGGAACCCCACTCAGCCTTTCTGTGAACACTGGAAAATATGAAGGTCTCTCCAAACACCATTATATTGGGTGACTTCAACTACCCAAACATAGACTGGGAGCATTACTCTAGCTCCAACACCCTAGCCCAAAGGTTCCTAGAATTTATAAACTCAAATGCTATGGAACTACTTGTTACCACTCCCACAAGAGGGGAAAACATACTGGACCTGATCATCACCAACATGGGGACTCTATGCTCCAGACCAGAAGTGTATTCCTCACTGGTAAGAGCAGACCATAAACTAATCTCACTGGATATTCACATCCCGACCCCACCCCCTGCCCAGAAAACCACAGTGAAAAACTTCTAAAGCAGATTTCACACTCCTCAAAACCGAGGTGGAATCCTTCAAAGCCCCCGGGCCTGTGGAAAATATGGCCCAGACCACAGAATCCTTTATAAACGCATTCTATGAACACCTTCAGGAATGCATGGATCATGCGATCCCAAATAAAACCAAGACCCAATCCTCCAAAGGCAGACGTCCTGTCTGGTGGACCCCAGCCATAAACAAACTATACAATAGAAGGAGGAAGCTACTAAATGATAGAGCAAAATCCCAAAAAGGGAAGGCATCACTGATCAGTATTAGCAAAAAACTACGGGCACTCATAAAATTGTCTAAGGCCAGCTTTGAGAGAAAAATTGCACAGGACACTAAGGATAATCACAAGGCTTTCTTTAGTTATGTTAGGAACCTGGGTGGTAATTCCCAGATATGCTCAGAATTAGTCCAAAATGACAAAAAATACACTGAACCCACAGACATTGCCAACATCCTAGCTGATAGGTTCAGCACAAACTTCTCCCCTCCCACCAAAAGGGCAAATATCTATCCCAGCAGAGTGCTGCCCCTGACATCTCAGATGCTCAGGTAAGAGCCGCCCTCTCCAAAGCAAAAAACACAGCATCAATGGGACCAGACGGTGTCCCGGGCTGCGTCCTACATGAACTCCAAGAAGAGCTCAACCTAAACATAAAACTACTGTTCAATCTCATCCTTACTACAGGATATGTGCCCAAAGAGTGGCGTACAGCAACAGTGGTCCCTCTCCATAAAGGTGGTGCCTCAACGGATCCTGGAAACTATCGCCCCATAAGCCTGACTAGCTTGGTCTGCAAAGCTATGGAAAGGATCATCATGGACCTCATAAATAAAGATATTGGGGACCTACAGACACTGGATCCTACCCAGTTTGGCTTTGTTAAGGGCAGATCCTGCCTCTTAAACCTGGTTGATTTCTTTGAAACAGTCACCAAGGCCATTGACGAGGGGAAGGTGGTCCACACAGCCTACCTGGACCTCACAAAAGCCTTCGATACAATACCCCACTCGGGCATTATAGATAAGCTCACCAGCTTAAATATAAACCCCTATGTCACTAGATGGATTGCAAACTGGCTCAAGGACAGAACCCACATGGTTAGAATTGCTGGAGCCATGTCAGACTCCAAACCAGTTACAAGTGGTGTCCCACAAGGCTCAGTCCTAGGACCTCTCTTGTTCGGTATATATTTCTCGGAGGTACAGGCCAACACGGAAGGACTGTGGCTGACCAAGTTCGCAGATGACTGCAAACTGGGCACCATAATAGACTCTCCAGCTGACACAAGCATCCTCCAAAAGGGCCTCATAGAAACAGACAACTTGTGCCAGAGCCATGGCCTCAAGCTAAATGCCCAAAAGTGTATAATCATCCCCTTTGGCAAAAACAAAGTGCCCACAAATTACCACATAGGTGGTAATCCATTAAGTACAGAAGAAGTAATTAGGGACCGAGGGACCTAAGTTGATAGCAATCTCTCATTTGACAACCACGTGGCCAAAGTGGTTAGAAAAACATTTTATATAGCCCAGCTAATCATGAAGGGATTCACATCTAGATCAGGGGAGGTCATCGTGCCTCTTTAATCATCCCTCATCAGGCCCATAATTGAGTACAATGCCCCTTTTGGGATGTACCTTACCAGACACCTGCAGCAACTGGAAAGACCCCAAAAGTACCTCACCAAGAGGATCAAAGGGCTCAAACAGATGCCATATGCTGCCCGGTTAAAGAAACTCCAGCTCTACTCAGTGGCATACTGCCTGTTCAGAGGCGATCTGTGCCTGACGTATAAAGCCATGTCTAACCCGGAATTAATGGACATGCTGCACCTCAGAAAATCCAAATCCCATCGAGCTTTGCGCTCGAGAGACTTGAACCTCAGCACTGAAATAAATAGGACATGCTGGAGGGACAGATTCATAACCCAGAGGCTCCCTTCACTCTGGAATAAAACCCCAGTCCAGGTTAGGCAGAGTCCCTCATTGACTCTCTTCAAGAGGAATCTTGAGTCGATGGGAGATTGTAGGTTTACCCCGGGTATCACTTCTGTGTCACTGTTAGACAGAGGCACAGTATACTAACCTCGAAAAAGGGCATAGCAAAATAAATTTAAAATGGGTGGCGAAAGCCAAACACATTCTGGCTAGGCTTATAAATGCCCTAGGGCAGATAGCCTAGTATGAACCTATGAACCTATGAACCTATATATTAATTCACAGGATGCTTAAATACTGACCCTGGCATCCCAAAGGTAAATTACAGACGCTACTAATTAAACAGACATTATAACTACCCAATCTCTTTTTTTCACCTATGGTATCTTTATAAACCTATACCAAACAAACAAACAAAAAACACTTTTCCTTTTGGTAAAGTTAATCTAGGACTACCTCCTATAATAGCTGAAACTTTGCTGTCAGATAACAATGTCTTCAATTATAATAAATTATGTTCACTATTTTGCCTGCTACATCATTATAGTGGTAGGAGTTAATGGTTCACCAGACAGCTACAGTTATATTTTCCAAATGGACACTATAGCTATTAATTTCTGCAAAATTTAACAAGCTTTTAGATAGATCATTGCGAAACTAATCCTGCTGTAAAAATAACCTCCTAGCACATCCAGTATATTTAAAGTAATCTTGTAAATCTGTAAAATTCACTTTATTTCATAAAAACTGCACATGTAGGATAGTCTTTTTTCATCTTTAATAAGAATGTACTACCATAATGGGGCAGGCAGTAGGTTTAACATATGTTTTTGAAGAAATACGATATTTCAGCTCTGAACATTAAATCTAAGAAAATTATCTTCAGTCTCATTCACCTGATATGTATATTTTAAAGTAAAAGAATTTGAATTCTACCAATAAAGTGGCTTACAGAGCTAATATCACCATGCTTCCCAATGAAGCAGTCATCAATAAAGTACAGCCATAATTTGATACTGTTTTTGAAATGTCTTTAGCCCTTCTTCCAAGGCAAAACATTCATCATACCATGCTATACTCGTATTAGCCATGCTGGGGCCATTCAGTTGCTCCTATATTTTTAGATGTCTGACTGGTAGTCTGCATCATGGACTCAAAGTCTTCTTATCACTTTCTTTTAACACTGCAGTTATTATGAAAGCACTTATTTAATTCTTGTAAAACAAGTTTGGAATCTATCAAAACATTACATTTATTAATACTAGTAGTTGGGAAAGAAATGGTAATGCCTACTTAAGACAGACATTTTAATGTCTAAAAAGCTATAACCAGCCAACAGGAATGCAATCAGTTCTGTTCAGTTTTGCGTCTTCTGTATTCTCGTTTTATTATTGGCACTGGTATTATTGCCGTTCTGTTTTCTTTCAGCATTTGATACTTCACTCCCCCCTTCCGCATGATCTTCTTTTGTTGGTGGTTTTGTTCTTTATCTAGACATTCTTTTCAAATATTTTCAAAAACTTTAGCAGAAGAAAAATGAATGACAAAATGGTTGCTAACAGCATTACTTCTCTTTCTTGTCTTAGAGTGAGAGCAAGAATTCCCAACATCCCATTTGAGGAAATCACCTTTAAGGAAGTTTACATATAGGTAACTGGCTCTGCTTTATACATACTCACAGTTTTATTTACATTAGATTTCACTGAGGCAAATCTAAGATTATGAGTTGATCAAGATTGTCAGTTGAAGTTGTAATTTGTGTAGACTATTAGTCAAGATAGTTTGCACAATGCACAGTGCAAGATAACACTGGTAACAATCCTTTGCAGGATGCAGCAAATCCAAAGATTTAAAGAAGACGGATGTTTGATATTCCCTCTTCTCCTACATTTTTGGTGTTTTGCTCCAGCATGCTGACACTCATCATTACAAGTGCCAACATTTCAATAGAGAGTCCACATAAACAGGTGGTGCTGATCAGAAGCACCATGCAAGTTGTACAGACCATAACTAATGCAGCAGCAGTAGTAGGTCAGGGAGGATATACAGGAAGAGACACTGGAGGAGTAGAGCCACAGTGAAGGCAGTGATGGGTGCAATATATTGCAGCACTGGCAAATTGGTGCTGTCTGGTTCACAGCTATAGGCCGTGACAGAGACAACACACAATATGATACATGCTGCAACACTTAACCTGGGCAGAGAAGAGATAAGTCAGGTTACAATTGTGCATTACACATCAAAAACCCACACAGGATATGGCTAGGCAGGGTACAATCACCATCATCTTCCCATGTTGGGGTACACACTGACAATTGACAGTTGAATAAGGTAGCCATATTCTCTGGTATCAGATCACATCCTCCAGTGACAAGCTTGGGGTGGTGATATGCACTTTTTAATAGTATGTCACCTAGCCATGTCAGTGCTGAATCTATCCCCCCTTTCAGTGATGGGGTGAACTATGATACTCTGCATGGCCACACTGAGGAGGTGTCCTATAGGTATAGTCCAAGTACATCTCTGGTCATCATCAGGGATTTTATATCATAAGCCACCAAATGACACAAATGGAGCATCTTCAACATTCTGTATCTTCTGACATAGGACACCCTATTCATCTCCATCTTACATCCATGCCCTCCCATGGCCATGGACACCATGGCCAGTGTATTAAGACTGGAGGGCAGATATAACCTTTCAAATGGATGGACCTACAGATGCAATGTTCACCACCAGTAACCTCATTAGTAGCATCATCTCATTATGCCAATACTCCAGATCACTGTTCCTTTTGTGAATGTCATCCTGCATGCTACACAGTACACATACCAACTTCCCAGTAGTAGTCATTTTTCCTGGGACCACTGACCAGCACATTGGTTAGGTGCTACTATATGTTGGATACAGATAAGGGAGAGTACAGGAATAATGCTGACACTGGAGTCCCTGTGCATCTGCCATCTGCAGTGGGTATGACCACATCAGACGTAGGGCACACATCAATCACTATGTCTGGTAGGGACATAGTAGGAACCTATATGGGACTTTCAACTAATATGTAAGGCTCTTGTAAGGCTGTATGTTTAGTAGTGACCTTCACAGTTACCTCTCTACTCATAGATGCAGGCGCTGCCTCCACACCAAAGTGTCACAAATAGTAGCACTTTGTCATAAGACCATACAGTTTGCTTGTCAGCATCATCAAAATTACCAACAACAGCAGCCAGGCTGACATCAGCCCTCTATTCCTCCTCCCTGCTGGACCCTTCACTAGTGAAAGCTGTAAGTCTATGAAATATAGGTCACAAATGTCAGCTCATAGCCTTATACTATCTCTCAATACATCAAAGTCATATAAAAAATTCTTCCCACAATTCCATCAACCACATGAAAAAATAGTACTACAGTAATATGACACATAACATATAATGTGGTCTATTGGTGACTTGCACTTCATATCTGTATGAACCTCTGGTCTGCAAGCAATAAGTCCTGCCAAACAAAGTATATGTTATAGAGGATTGTATAGCAAAGTTTACCAAGTATCCCAGAAGTTCTAGGTCCTTAGCATCTATGTAGATTCTGATATATATTGTTTTATGAAGCTGCTTGTGAGTTTTGTTTGTGATCTGAGCACTAAAAAGGAAAATGGTGACTGAAAGAGTTGGACAGATAAGAGATGTTTGGAATTTCTTTGCTATGTTTGTTATTAGAAAGTCTAGTAGACAATGGCATTAGGATATTTGGCCATGCATATATGGGAAGGATTGTTTATTGTTAGACAGACCCTGATGTTGTTTTTAAGTCAAAATTAAAGTCTTTCACAATGGCAGGAGTCCTGGGAAAAATATTTAAAATGTTGTTTAAAGTACTAAAAAGCAAGTTAGGGCTTAGGGGATAGAATGTAAACTACAACAAAGTTTACTTTCATATTGTTGAGGATTTGAACAAACATCCAGTTATGGGCATCCTCCTACTGAATTTCATTTTCAATGAGTATAAGTTTTGATCTTTTTTATTAACAAGTTTCAGATACTCAAGATATTTGTTTTTTTTTTTTTTTAGTAAACACAAATCTATGGTTTAATAATAACAAAACCCATTTGTTAAAAAGGGAGGCCACTTGGACACACATTCCCTTTTCTGGGGTGACCCAGGAGCAATGTCTGGTTAAATGACTTGCTCAGTGTCACACAGTGCACAAATAAGGTCTCAAGGAATCAAATCCTGTCCCACAGTGACTATAGTTTACAGCCTTAATACTTTGTATCAACTGCCAATATAGGTTTTATACTCTGACCATTCAGTTGCAATAGTTGATATCTTTTTCTTAAGGTGACTAGCTTGTGTCTGAAGCAGGTATGACACTGATGCACATTGTCCTTTTGTTGGTAAGGTCTTTATTCGGGTTGTAAGGTAGCTAATGTGCAGAGATTGTATTAGTTTCAAACAGACTCCTGGTGAAATACTCTGGTGAGACTGAGGTTGAGGTTAATGTCACCAGAACTGCCTTCTTAGAATGCTCAGATACAGGGGAGATGTTTTCAATTATGGCACCTGTATATGGAATCAAGGCTATTTAAACTGAGCTTATGACTACCAGAATATCTCTTCAGGGTGATCAAATTGTTATTATCTGTAGCTAAAAAGTACTATTGAAATGCCAAAAGTAAGGTCAGGATCTTTGAGGAAAGGTGTTTCCAGTTATTGTATAAAAATAGATAACAAAACTTTCTCCATTAAGCGCCATTGTGTTTTTCAAGAATATAAAGCATATGAATCATGTGATTAAAATGAGAAAGGCAAAGGAAGATAATAAGGTGGTCTCTTATGGAACCAGACATAGTGCCAGTGTTAAGAATATTGTTGGGAGAAAACATTAGAAAGCAATTAAGGATACTCTTTTTTGGCAACTTTATTATCAGGAGGGAAATGAGTTAGAACAAGATGCTGTGTTTTAGAATGAATATACTGATTTTATATTTAATCTCAGTCAAGGGTACAATTTTGGCAACTTTATTATCAGGAGGGAAATGAGTTAGAACAAGATGCTGTGTTTTAGAATGAATATACTGATTTTATATTTAATCTCAGTCAAGGATAAAACATTGTATAGATGAGCCAGTTCTGTTGACATAGAGAGTTAAAGCCCTGGCTACAACTGAGGTGACCTAAGTTTTATTGTGGTTTAGGCATCTGTTGAAGATGATGTGGAAAGTTGGACAGGCCTGTCTTTGGAGTGGAGGCAAAGCTGTCTAGTGTCATAATCCTCCAGAGGAGAGGGGAGGTGTTGATGCAAAGGATGACACAAATGTAGTCAATTGGCCACCAAGGCTTGAATAGTAGTCCTCATTTTGAGGGCACAGGAGAAAACATGTGATGTAGGTCACTTATAGCCTGCCTGCAGGAAGGGATAATGACCATAATAAATGCTCCCACATTAACAGGATGACAGATGTATCCTAATTGGGTCTATATTAAATTACTGAAAGTTGAATTCACCGAACTGTATTTCCATCGAAAATACCGGTCAGCGAATTCACTCGTGGGGGGCTGTGCCCCCCACATCCCCCGCTAATTATATATACCAAGTCTGAGATCGCACTATAGTGAGGAAGGGGCAAATTTTCCGATCTTCACTGTACTGCGATCACAATATTCAAAATTCACTGAACGGTATTTTTGATGGAAATGCTGTTCACTGAATTCAACTTTGGATAATTTAATATAGACCCATCCTAATTACCAGGATGCTGATGAAGGCACAGACCTTTGTTGTCTGCATCAGGGCTACCCTTATACTCTCTACAGAATAGCCAGAATAGGGGAAAAATAGGCTTGTTTATAGGGAGAGGCTTGATGGTTAGCAAGTGCAGTAGGAAAAAGCAAATAGAAAAAAAATAATTCCATATAAGCAACTGATCTTTAACACTGCATATAAGACACAATAATGTTTCTTTAGGGCTGATTCTGTGTGAGACATGAGAGATATGGGTATATAGCAGAGACATGGCCTTAGAAGCATGTATCTTCATAGTAACAAGTGTATTTTTATACTCTACAGAGATAGGGAGTTGGAGGAGAGACAGCATATAAATCATGAACAGTAACAGATGATGGCAATTCTACCAGGAACATTATGCAATTAATAATAATTGATTGTCATGCAGCCCAGTGGGAACATTTCTGTATATCTGATGTTAAGACATACCCAGGCATTTGAAAAGTTAAATATTTCCAGTATACAAAAAAGTCAGAATGTAATGCTACTAATTTTATTACAGATACTGTGTACTCACATAAATCAACTTAAGTTCTTTTGCATACATTAGTACAAGGTTAAACACACTACTAACTTACTACTATATTATCAGAAAAGTGTGTTGAAGTATTGTAAGAAGCACTGTGGAGAGCAGAGGGGGTTGGATATGAATTTGTATGGCAGTTACCACATTGCAGAATAAGCCATTCTCATGTTTGTAACTTTATTTGCAGAAAAAAAGACATATATAGTACAATGTTCTTATTAATGACTTCTTGAATCTATTATTGGGTGATACCATTAAAATAATAGATACTTGAGGTTATATCCATGATGTCTGACAACTGCTTGAGGAGATATTATACGAGCTGCAAGCAAAATGGCCATATGATGTATGTCCAGTTAAAGAAGAATGAGTCATTGGTCAGTATAGCATGAAAGAAGGAAGGCAACGCGTAGAGATTCTTTTAATAGTAGATCTGCCTGTGATGCCATCATCACTTTAAGAGTCGGAAAGATACTTTTCAGCCTTTGGATGCATGGAGTAGGGTATGAAGGAGCAGGTATTCATAACAAATGTTAACCAATTTTAGGGAGAGAGGGAGCCTGGAGTGGGCATGTTGAATACTTCCTACCTATGCCTCCTCACCCTAGGGTAGAGTTTGGACCTAGACATAGTAATTTGATACTATTATAGGTATGTGAGGGGTTCAGAAGAAACCAAAGATCTACAAGACTGCTTTCAGTAGCTAAGGAGTTTCAGAGGGCTTAGTTTTGTGTTTCATCCTCCTCACAGACTTCATTGCTAATATGATGAGAAGAACAGTGTAAAGCAGCTGCTTGCTGCTATCACTAAACACATTTAATGAGATAGTATTTATTAGGAGCATACCATACCTTAACCTCTTGCAAAACTTAGTTGAAATTATTTAATTTGTGAAATCTTACCTTTATAGTGACAGAATGATATGGTTAACATTTGCTTATCCATTATGAACTCATCATACTTACAGATGTTTAGCTCACAGATGCGACACATTACAAAAATAGAGAATAAACAATGGCCATGTTATGTATACAACTGCAATACGGCAAATCCGGTTTCACCTTTCACTAATAATACCCGATTAGGAGATGGCATGAATTGCATAATGCATTTGCTACTAGTTGACCAATAGAAATGCAGCCACACAGTTCCAAATGAGCAAACATTGCATATGTTCCTGCAGCACGTTTCATGTCTTCAGTCAGTTTATGAACTAGTCCCACAGATGTTTTGATTGCAAAGCTACTACAAGATTTCTGTATTAAATACCCTTCAACTGCTTCTGGCAACTTTTTCAGCTGTAATTACCAAATGATGTGGAAGCAGATGTGGCTCAATTAACTTTTTTTTTCTCTCTAGGTGAAGAGTTTTATGTCACCATATTACAAGGTACAAAGTACAATTCCTTAATCGTGAATATTGTTATTCTTCTCTAAGGAATAGAAAGTAAAGTGCATGGTAAAACTGCACTCAGAAAATACATGCTTCACTACAGAAAGCTAAGAAAAATAAAACGTCACCCTGACAAGAACAGGAAGATCATAGTATTTCCCTGTGAACTGTGAACTGTACTTTTATTCACATCTCATATTTGAAAACATAATTCCAATATCAAATCTGGAGAGTTAGATTATAATTATTCATGTCCTCATAGTGAATGCCTAAAAAAATGATACTGAACAGCATTTGGAGTTTTGGTCTGAAAATTCTATATTTTGAAATTTCGGGATTTGAACTTAAACTTATATCCTTTCCTCAGTACATTTTAATCAAAGAAAAAGCGAAATGGTCAGGAAGTATATCTATTTAGGTACAGATAGAGATACATGTGCAATATGTGAGTGAGTTTATGTGTATGTGTGTGTATATATATATATATATATATATATATATATGTGTGTGTGTGTGTGTGTGTGAGTGTGTGTGTATAAAAATAGATATAGATATGTGGTTGTGTATGGTGTGTGTGTGTGTGTGTGTGTGTGTGTGTGTGTGTGTGTGTGTGTGTGTGTGTGTGTGTATGCATGTAGTACAAAGAATGATATGATTATGGTCAAAAATCAGAAGAACAACAATCTTGTTTTGTACAGCTTAAACTATACTACTGTCATTACATTAAAGCAGACATGTGATAGCTCACAGTCCCAAGATATAGGAAATTCCAGGAACAGAGTATTTTACTATAAAGCCTTTAATAGCAAGTAAATTGCATCGAAGAAACAGAACTGACAGTTTAGTATTATTAATCTCTATTAAGCAACACAGATAGGCTCATACTGTCATGGAAAGCAATCACTTCACAGGCAGTTCATGCTGTGCATAAACTAGAAAAAACAAAAAAAATGCACTTAACACAAACCTACTTAATGAAAAATAAATCTTGAGGATAGCAAACAAAAATAGAACAATCACATAACTTGAAAGCAGAGAAGAACCCCAAACCATAATTCATCAGTAAATAAAAAGAAAAACAGAAATGTCTCACTAAAATGCAGCAACAACTACAGAAAGACAATAGCTTATACAGATGTAGAAACAACACATCAGAACACAAATCCAGACAAAAGACTACTAAGACACCAAGTCAGAATAAATGATAGATTAACAAGTTTAATTTAAAAATATAATGAAAACAGAGGCAAATAAGAGCCATCTGCAATGTCAGAAATTCTAGGTATTCTAGACAAATACCTAAAGTACAGCAAACATGGACATTAAGTATTTCATGGAAATAACAGAATCTGTAGAAAAACTACCTACTGTCCAAGTAAAACAAAACCACCTTAACAATCTGAGAAAGCAATAAAGTAAGGCAAGCACAAGTACTAAGTTCTGAAGACACTGAAATGCCGTGCAACACAAAGACAATAAAAACGCATTCATTTGAAGCTTTATTAAGATTGAAATTCTCCAAACCATAGGCATCCCTGTCAACAGCTAGTAGAACTTAAAAGAGGAGACATCACACTTCACACTACATCTGAAAATGAGTGATACAGATTAAAACAGCAGAACATCCATAAGATATAAAACAAATAAAACTATGTACAAAACACCTCTTTACTAGAAAGACAGCATACAAAATATGTGCGGCACAAAAACCCAAAGAAATGCAAAGAAAGGTTCACAATTTTAGTTAGTACCAAACATTAGCTTGAAAAACTGATCGGTGTTGTACATAAAAATACTTGCAGGAGTAAACAAAATGAAAAATATGATGACAAACTATAATTAAAAGCTGCCCTGCCACAAGCAGAAAAGTAGCAGTAATTCAACAAGAAAAACGACCATACAAATTCTAGTAGAAAATAATGTCCTGGTCAAATGAAAGTGAACAAGTCTCAGAACATTAAGCATACAATCAGTAACAACTACAGGACTTTACCAAACTTAAAACAAAACAAAAACTCACAATAGCAATATAGATACGGAAGTAACTGAACTACCATGAAGACAACAGTGCATTCAGCAGAAAGAGCAGCATGAGAACAAATAAGCACAAACCTTTTGGATAAAACACCTTCATTGAAAGATTGAGGGCACACAGTTTTTAGCTGAAAGTGTTTAACAAAACTGTGCACTTTTGTCTGTATGTATCAACAAGACTTCTTCAGAATACAAAAAGTAATAAAATCAACTTATTTAAAAGTCCCTCTCTCCAACTCATGACCTTAATTAACCAGTAAGCAAATAAACATAAAAAGAACTGTGATAAGTCATTGCTTAAATAACAAAGAATTTCCATTAATAAACTATCAGGGTTGCACTAAATAAGAATGCCATTTCAATACACCAATAATAGACATATTGTCAATAAGATCAGGGGATATAAAAGAATTCAAGCAAATGTTCCATTTTAACTCATTGAATTCAATCAAATCCTCCCACAGCCCACCACAAATATCTCTGTGAACAATGTCCAAACCAAAAAACAAAAACTTGTGAATAGGATATTCAGAGATATGCTTCAACAGAGCATTGTTTATGTTCTTGTTTCTAATATCCAAAGTGTGTTCGTATATCTGGTCCCTGAACCTCCGCTGCATTTTATCCACATAGAAGGAACAACATTCAGTGCATAAAGCAACATATATAATACCCCTTGTGTTAAAATTGCAATAATAGAAGGCCCTGAGATGATGACCATTAATAGATAGCCCATCAGTCTCATGCACAAACTTACACATAGAACAAGCACTACAACTAAAAGTCCCGTTTTTCTTATTTGTGTGGAACACAAAGAAAGTATCATCACTTTCCAAAAACTGTTTAAGGGATTTTCCCCTTCTAAATACTAACTGGGGCACATCACCAATAATGTCTGTGTAATTCTCAAAACAAGAGAAAAGTACTCAGTTTCTTTTTAGTACCTCAGAAATCTCAGTGTGGTCTACTATGTACTTCATCACAAAAGAGGTGGTGCATCTAGACGTAACCCTTCTATTGGGAGCAAACATTTCCTTGGGACCTTTTTGTCACAAAATAGGGCAAAAGATACCCTTTTCCCTTTTGGACTTGACTTCATCAAATATCTTAAGAACCAAGTCCAAGGGATATCCCCTATGGGTAAACATGCGTACAAGTTTGTCACATTCAATTGAAAAAGTGTCATCTTCAGTAACCAACCTCGTCAGTCTAACTGCCTGACCTTTAACAATCCCCCTCTTTTGAAAATCAGGATGACAACTACTATAATGTAATAAACTGTTTGAGTAATTAGGTTTTTGAAATGTATTACTAATAAATCTTCTATTAATGTCATCATTGCCAGTAGTGACATCCAGATAACTAATAACAGTATGACTATAAACGTGTAAAATGTAAAAAAGAAGTACTGTTATTTAGAAAATCAATAAATCCATTAATACCTTCCTCTGGTGATTGCCATAAAATAGAAATGTCATCCAAAAAACAGAAAAATAATTTCCATGGGTGTTCATGTCACCAAAATATGGGAATAAGATCTTCCTTTCCTATTGAAATATAACAATGTTCACAAAAGTGGGGGCATAAGTTGCATCCATGGCAACAGCCTTCTTTTGTAAAAAGTATTGTCCTATTGTCCATCCAGAAAAACAAAACTGTTTTGCAAAACCAATTTTATGTGTGTGTAAAGTACTTACCTCATCATGACAAACTTGTGCAGTCACACATGAATTTATAAAACCATTCCAATTTATCACAGTGGGATATAACATTGAATAGATTAACAAAATCCATGGTTAAAAAATAAAATCATCAGAGAACTGTACATCCTTAAACTTATTGAGAAAATCCCATGAATCTCGACATAAATATTCAAACTGCTCAACAAAAAGCTTCATTTTAATATCCACATATTTCGCTAAAGGATGCATTTTGGATTTACTGGAGTCCACTATCAGCCGCATGGGGGGGGGGGGGGGCAGTTATGTTTTAGAATTTTAGGCAGTCCAAAATTAGATGGCACCCTCAGCTGTTTTACACATAAAAAGAAATACATTTCAGAATCTATCTGCCCTAGCATAAGCAAATCATGAAGTAAAAAAAATCAATCTTTTTGTATGATAAATGTACAGCATTCAGAGAAGTCTCCTCATAAAAATGGTCATCAAAAATATGAGTGTACATACGCTGCAAATAGTCCACCTTGGTCATAATAACATTACCCCCCCCCCTTGTCGCGTTTCATCGCTCGCACCTGTTTATCCTGACATAGAGATTTCAGTGTCAGTTAAGTTCCAACAGTTTGGTCCTTGTTTTAAGCTAAAATATTACAAAACTCAAATTCACAGAGCTGGTCAAACAAAACCAAAGACAAAGTTTGGGGTGGGTTAAAAACCCTTTTTCTGATCAAAGGGTTGGGGCAAAACCCACCACTGTTATTGTTCATAAAACAACAACCTAAGATTTACTTTTCTCAAAGACAACCTCAGATCAATAACTAAATCAAGAATATTAGAACAAGTTGTAGGTACAAAATTAAGACCTTTACTGAAAAAGTAATGCATGTTCAGTTCCATAATCATTAAAAGTAAAGTTATACAAAATAAAGTCACCTGTGATGTTGTGTACCAAACTTGGGCTGTATTCTCCAAGGAATCCACAAAACTAAAAGATGCAGAAAAACAAGTTCTTTCTCTTGCTCAGACCATGTCTGGAATAATTACGATGATTCTCCCAACCGGGGTCATTCCAGTATTGTTCCTGACTCATTCCCTGGTGATTCTGCTTGTTCCTTATCCTTTTTGAATGTCTGGGAAGGACTGCACCTAAAGGGTGAAACTCTTTAATACTAACTGTTTGAGTAGAGGGAACAGAGGCACTTAAAACAGTTTTTGGATTCCCCTGGGTCTCAAAGCCATTTGACTTAGGGTATGCTGTTCCATGCAAAAAAGTCAAAACTATCTCTCAATAATTTTGTTTCTTTTTGACATCAAACCTCTTCAGTCACTTTATCCACATTTAAAAAAAATGTTCTGTTTATCCCCACGGTTACATGGAAAAGCAAGATCCTGTTTAATTACATTGTCCAAATCAGTGGCTGTGGCCATCAGCTGTTCAATAGTCCATTGATTGAGTTTAATTAAAATTTCAAGTAGGGCATAACCCTGGTGGTCAAAAGAATCAACAAGCTCAAGGTGTAAAGGAGAACCAGAGACAAGACCATTAGAGAACTAGCAACACATTAAGCCCTTTGGCACAGAATTATTTTTTGGCATTCTTTGAAATAACAGTTCTCAATCTGCAGTTTTCTGCACTTAGTGAGAGTATTCTCTAACTGTTTCAAAGACTGCTGAAGAGAGTGACCAGTGTTGGGGGTCACTCCAAAAAAAGAAATACTTTTGTTACGCCAGTCCATGACTGAAACACCAATAGCTTGTGCTGACTCACCATTAAAACACCCATTACTGTGGTTAACCTGTATTTCACTACGTTGACCGTTCGAAATGCAGGTGAACTTTGTCCTGGTGGAATATTAGTAATGATAGAACCAGGAATAGCATTGCTATCACCATTTGTAGGTAACATTTATTGAGACATTTGATGTAGTAGATGAGTAAGTAGTCCAGTACAGCATGGTAAGTCCAAAGTATCAGCTAACATAGCGTGGCCAGCAGGACGTCCCACCACAAGACACGACATAACATCAAAAAACAAGAATCAACGAACCAAATCCAAACAACATAGGTGGGAAAAACAGAAGGCACGCATTTCTTTGCTGAAAGTGTTTAATAAAACTGAACTCTTTCATCTGTATGTATGCAAGCTTTTTCTGTAGGCTTCCATTAGGAAATAAATGCATAGTTTTTCTACCTGAAATGCAGCATTAAATCACAGCAATTATGTAAGTAAGAATCACCAATACTCCAGTATCCTTTCATTATTGTTACTGTCACCCGAGATCAACTAGTCTTATGTATACATCTCATTGCTAACCAAATAATCAAAGACAAGAGTTTCCACGAGCACTACCTTCTATTATTTGCACAGGGACTGAGAAAATTCATGTTGCTATACTTCTCAAGTAGACTAAATGCCCTGTCCATAGCTGCAATGCTCTTTATTCCAAGCAAGGGCAGTAACTTTGGACACTGGACAGTATCTCAAACTGTACAATATAAATAATCAGATTCATGAAGGCAAGATCTAGCAGTGCTTACTCTTCTGTGAGTTTGAAGAATTATGCTCCTATCAAATCTTGCTGTTCATCTAGGACTTCCTTGTCAAACACACTTATCCCAGCATCTTCACTGAAAATGGGATCATAGAGCTTTGTCCACTGTTCAAATGGGCTTTGTAGATCACTATACACAGACACAGGAGTGAACTTTGTGCAGTACTTATGCATGTTGTTCCCAATTATTTTACATACTTCTTTCCTGTAACAAGGGGTCTATCTCATCCATTGGCTTTGTAGTGACCAGGCTCACCCAACAATTGCTCCTACACACGGCTATTATAAAAAAACAGAAAGCAATGGAAGCAAAGTAGCACAAACATATTGTGCAAATGAGTTACAAAAAACATGTTCAAGTAAATGAATATGAAATATGTTGGGTTTAAATAAGTCTTACCTGGCATATGGATCTGTCCTGCCTGTCCTTCCTATAAACATGGAATACTTCTCATAGCTTGCCATTCTACGCCTTTTTTTTTATCTATGAACCGGGAATGGATATGGATTCAACTAGGAGTATTTCAAATGCTAAGTAAAAACTGCAGGAGCCTTGATATGGTCCAAAATGAAAACACCATGAAGAACTATTGTGTAAAGGTATACCTGTTTTAGAGATAGTGAAAATAAACATGAAATAATATAACTTTAAGTTACAATGTGTGACTGAAGCACCTGCTTTAAAGCTGCATGTTCACAGAAAATGGTAACCACTACAACACAGAACAGGAATTTTGTTCCTGTTGGAACACAGTGCAGCAATTCATATTTTCATCTTTCTAACTGTTGCAGTAGCCTTTGGCTATTTGGGGTTACATCCTGTCCAGGATTCAGGTTACTGGCTAAGGCTCTTGCCACCCCTATAGTGCCTTTTTTAGGCAAACTTCAAAGGACAAAACCACCACCGTAACAGGTACAAGCATGCAAAATCTGAAGGTAATGCTACTCAATGCTAGAAGTCTAAACTCAAAATCTCTCTCTCTCTCCTCTCACCCTACTCTAAAATGGAGAACATTGATATCTGTGAGACCTGTCTGGTTCACTGAGGAGAGCCTCTGCAATAACAGGCTACATGCAATACCACACTTTTTACACACCACCCCACCCACAAACCAAACAAAGGTGTGGAGGAGGTCAATATATTCACCAAGGATTCACACCACACCCACTAGGGCCAACACACAATGTCTGAAATTCTCCAAGTGCAACAAACACTCAGGTAAGACTGCAATCCAAATTGTACAGATCTACAGACCACCCACCCCACCCCACTCCCTCTACTCACACTTTCATATTATAAAGGAGAAAGAAAGAGACCTAATACAACACCCTAATACTGGTGATTTTTAAAACTGCTGCCATTAACTGGGAAAACTACTCATGTCCCAACACTTTTGGAAAGAACGGTTCTTGGAATTATAAATTCCAATGATCCCATCAAGTCACCAGGCCCCCCACCAGGGCTCCAATATCCAGGACCTGGTCATTAACGCAAAATCAATCACGCTCCCCCCTCGTTAGTCCTCGTTAGTCAGATCTGAATCACCTTTAACATCACATCCCATCCCCACCACCACACCCCACCACCCAAAACCAAACATGCCAACTTCACCCAAAAAAAGCCACCTGCATCACTCACAACGAAGTGACAAACTGGAAGACACGAACTGCATGATCACCATAAGGCTGTCACTGAGTGAAACTGACTCACTCATGCATATCGAGCAAACATCCAACTCAGCATGAATCAGGCCATCCCAAAAGAACCAAAGCCAATGCAACCAAAAAAAGCTAAACAAAATGGTCCCCTGCCCAAAACAAACTTTTAAACAAAAAAAAACTAAAAAAAAAAAAAAAAGAGGAAAATGAAATCTACCAAAACTACCTTACTAGTAAAAAAATAAGAAAACTGAAGAAAAATCCATAAAAAGTTAAAAAAAATAAACAATAAAAAATAAAAGTAAAGAAGACAATAAAGACAATGGCAAAAACAGATCTGCTTAGAATCAAGACAGAATGAAGTAATGCCAGCTGATCCCCTGATATTGGACACATCCTGGCTGATATAAATATTACCAACATCACCTGGCACCCCACAAATGGCAATCTGCATCTCAATTACTTCACCCATCTTCAGTAGATACGGCCATTGCCAAAATACTGCAGATTAAAATCCAATTTTGCACCTCTGGCCACACAGGTACAATACGCAGGCTCTGCTACCAAGAATACAAAAATCTGTGGGACCAGATGACATCCCAGGCTGACCACTGCACCACACAATATGTCACAAACCTCACTCCCCCTCATGAGAGCTACGTGCCCACTGGTCAGGTTTCAAGCCTCCCACTTGGACCGGACCCAATCCACCTTGGATCCCATGAACAAGCCTTATCTGCCTTTGAAACCTTTACTTGTCATGGAAGTCTGACAATAAATTAATCTGCCTGGCCATGGAGGTATTAGATCATCTTCTCCATTGCCAAAGATATTTGCAACCTTCCCTGAACCACCCTGATAGACTTGGGTTGGGCCTTAGAGCCATGTGTCTCCTGAGGTTGGATTGGTGGTACTGAATTGGTCTCCCACCCAGGCCACACCAAACCCTTGCTCCCCACTTTGATTCTGAACCCACCTGAAGTTTAGATCCATCCCAGTCCTCACCCAAGTAGATCCATGATGGCTTAAATGCATTAATCCCTTGGCTACCATAGGGGACTCTAAAATCCAAATATAGCTAGTGACAAATCTAGTACCTCTAGGTTTCTCAAGTCCAGGGGCTCACAAGTGACAAGTGGAGTCATTGAAGTACAAGTCCTGCACTAAGGACAAGCAGCTGTTACTAAGGAACTATGGTTAACACTAAGGGTGATGGCCTGCAAAGTGGGCATATGACTGCAACAAGGGGAGCTAGAGAAAAACCCTAAGGTGATGCCAATAGAAAGTCCAAGGGCCTGCCAACAGAAACACCCAATTGGTGCCAACACCATGGGCTGGAGCTCAATGCCAAGAAATGTACAGTACCAGATTTGGGAAGATAGAGATCCTGGGGGTGGGCAGTGGACAGTGGTCTCACCTTCAAACAACCACAAAAAGGAACAGTCGTCAAATCCTTCTATGTACCTCACCACACACACCTTCAATAACCACATTTGCAGTACAGTCCACAACACCTTCTATGTGGCACACCTATTAGACCATACCGGCTTAACAATGCCCCATTTAAGGAGGTCTGCATCAGACATCACTCCCCATCCCTCATTAGAGAATCTATAGAATCCAATGCCCCAACTGGCTGACTCCTAAAACTCCACATCTGCAACAACAAAACCATCCGGTTAGAAATAATTCTCACTAAAAGACTCCAGGCCATAAAAGAGATGCCTTATGTCATAGCCATAACACAAGCCCAGCTGGGACCTGTCCCAATATCGCCTCAGGGATCTAAACCCTGCTTAACATACAAATGTCAAACAACGAGAGTGCAGGTTGCTGGGATATAAAGGAATCTTAATCACCCAGAGCTACACTACATGTGATTGGGACCTTGTCATCAGAAGACCCTAAGAGCTACCTGGATAGGGTTCCTGATGAAGGAGTGAACCAGAGAACAACAATCATCCAGTCTCAAAAAAATCTGTCTCACTCCTACACCTGCACTCTGATGGCTGATTGGCTAGCCCCTTGGAAAAACATCAATACCCAGACTGAAGACAGCTTTAAGAACTTTCTTGCTGCCTTAAGGGAAAGTAGCTCTGAGGCTTTACAGGAGCAGCAATTAGCTAGAGACTTAATTTCTATAGGGTAAGTCCCAGCCGGGTAACCCTTCCACACAGAAAATATTGCCTTTTTAAATATTTTAATGTCTTTTTTATTTTCTGAAAAATACTGGCAACTCTAGTAATAATTTTATTAATATCAGAAGTTTCTTGTCAAAAACTGCCATTTTTGAACTGGGCTTATTATTGAATATGGAGGCTGTTTTGTAAGAAAAATGTACCACTTCTAAGACATTTAAACTGAAGTGTAAGGATTGTAAGTATTTTGTGTACTTCCGATGTTTGACTGTTTTGGTGCTTGTTACACTTAGTGACAACTTACCTTAATTATTTTACTGCTAGGGACATGTTGCTTGAAAGCATTATATTTAAGCATCAACAAATGTATTTCAAGGTTAGAAATGCATTTTTTGGTTGTTGCTTGTGTGCACTTCTCAACAGTTTACCTTTATTTCTTGTTTTCTCTCAGTGCACTTTCTGTGAAACGGTGCTTAGATTTATGACAGTTTTTTGGGGGGGTACTGTGTGTGCTTTTATTTTTGAATATTGAGGGTTTTTGTGAAGTAGTGCAAGTCTGTGGTCTGCTTGCGAAAACTTGTGTAACAACTTACCTTCTGACCTCTGACCTCTTCCCAGCAGAGCTTACTGGCAATCAAGCATCTTCCTTGGCTACAGTGTGAATTCTTACACTGGTTCTGTTGTTTCTTCTCAAGCTGTACATAAAAAGAAAAAAGAACACAATAGGAACCCTTGCTTTCTCTGAATGCTTAAACAATAACTCATTCACTGGTGGAAGGCTCTGCTATGGACATTTCTTGTTCTTCAGATTACTTAATGGTTTCTCCAGGTTTCTATGATATAGTCCATTCTGCCAGCATAGACCTGGGTTTAGCCACATCCTCTGTAGCTGTTCCTGTGACCAATGCATACACAGGGGAACCAGTTATCTTCTTTGGGTCTGGAAGTTTTTCTGGGAGGTTTTTCTTGGAGGAACTGGGGGAAACAGACCACTTGACTGGGATGAAGCGCCATTTCTCAGTCAGTCTCCTTCCAGTGATGACCCTAAAAAAAGAAACAAAAGGTTAGATGTTGCTCATCTACAGACATTTTGCACGTACATAAGGTTTACTTTCTTACTTTAGCTATGGGTTTATTGCAGGCTTTCTATCCTGGAGAGAACTAAATCCCAGAAGACTAAATATGTCAATATATTCCTGAAGAAAATATGTCAGATGATTCTGACATTGACAGAGACAGGACTTTTTCTTTGTCTGAGTCTCAAGTCCATGACTCTGATTCAGAGGAAAGGTTATTCTCTCTAACTCTATTAGAGGAGATTTCCTTTTTAGACTAGTTCCAGGATTAATGATGGAATAATTTTTTGGAATGAGTGGATCTTCCCCTAAACTGCAAAGCTATTATGATATGCTGGAAGTGGATTTACCTCTTGCAACATCCATTTCTCCTATTAAGCCAGCCTTGCAGGATGTGTTAAATGCTGCCTGCAATACCCTGACCCTCAGCCTTCATTCCCCTAAAAAGGTAGATCACATATTAATACTGACCAACATATTTCATAAGAGAATTTCCTTCTTCAAGTTTATTCTGCCAGGTGTTGACAGCTTATGGGATTCTTTTCTCACTCTTCCTTCAGAAGGTAGATTGTGTCTGTATCTTATAGTTTCTAATCTGTCTCACATGTCTAAACATGCTTTGAAAAGTGCGTATGATTATGCAGATACTTTGTCTAGGGCCACTACTACTGCTAGTGCTTTGAAAAGACATTCCTGGTATGTACTCAAAGTTTTCTGCTGAATTAAAGTCTGAGATTTTAAACTCTACTTCAGACAAGGAGATTTTGTTTAGCCCTGCATCCACTCAGGTTCTTAACATTTTGATGACAAAAAGAATTTAATTGAGGGAGTTACTAAAAACTTTCAAGACCCACACTATAAATCCTACAAACCATCTGATTTTTTGTCAGACAAAGTAATGAATCTCTATCATCTTGTGGCAAACAGGGAATAAAAAAGAGATGGCATCACGGGAGCAATAAAAAACAGGGATGATTTAAAAAAAAGTTACAGACTACACCTTCAAGATAACTGTGCCAACATTCCTGGCAAAAGAAAAAAAGTGGACCTCACATTTTTACCCTCTTCCGATTCCAGTTTTTGACCTTACGAGGAATGAACTGCATTGATGCAGTCAGTAAGACATCTCTCTTTTTTTTTTTTGGGGGGGGGGGCAGTTTTTATGGTGGTTAAGGTGTAAAGCCTGTGGGACAGTTCAGACAGACCAAAGCACATGAATGTCAAAAAGATGTTAACAGTGATCCATGCTATAAAATCTCTTCATGATCTGTTGTCCCCAGGACCATTACAGCTGATCACAGACAATACCAGAGTGATGTGGTGCATTAACAAACAGGAGTTCACTAGGTCTTAACCCTTCTGTAAGCTGGCTGTTATGGCTTTGAAGTTAGTTCTACAGAACTGCATAACCCTCCAAGTCTCTTATATTTTTCCAGAGCAAAATATATGGCAGACACACTGAGCAAGACCAGGAAAGACCCTTGTGAATAGATCTAAATGAAAGGATTCAGTTATGAGGAACACCTTCTCTGCCTCATTTCAGTACAGACAACTATGTAAATTCTGGATCAGGACTCCTTGCAGGCAGGCCTGGAAAACAGATGCATTTTCATTCTTGCGGCTGGTAATGTTCCTGTATGTGTTTCCACCCTTTCCACTGATAACCAAGGTAATGTACCTGTATGTGTTTCCACCCTTTCCACTGATAACCAAGGTCATTCTGAAGATTCAGAAGGACTCTCCAAAAAATTATTGTGGTAATTCCCTTCTGGACCAGGCAAATTTGTTTCTTCTCACTTATAGAATTGCCCTAGTCCAATTACCACAACCTTCCTCACAGATTGGATCTACTCACACAAGACGGGGAGACTTTGATGCAACCCAGTCTCAGACAACTTTAATTGACTGCCAGAATGACGCAGTTCTAATACATTTTAGGAACCTTTTTCATGAGGATATGAAGCAAGTTCTAAAGGAAGCAAGAAATTCTGCTACTAGGAAATCTTAGGTTAACCAGGGGAGAAGATTTTCTAGTTGGTTCCTTACCTATATCCAGGGCCCTATCTGGGATTATTGCCTCTGGTTCTCAAACATTTTTGTGAATTATTATCCTATGACCTGCTCTCCACTTTGGCAAGGGGTATTTATCAGTTATTTCAGCATTTCTGCCCGTGAATCCTCCTCTTTATTTCAGACTTTGCTCAAGTAGTTCTGCAATGAAGTTTTTCTTTTGACATCTAAGGTCACCTTTTATTAGGTAACATTTAATTGGGATATTTACATTTTGATGGGAAAGTTATTTCTGTCAAGATTTAAACAAGGTATTCCAGCTATTTGTTTGTTTGTTGTTTGTTTGTTTTTGGGGGGGCTAATTGGTTTATTGCTCTGACATCTATATCAGAGTATCCAGGTTGCAACCATTTATGCTGGATTAACTCTTTTACATTTCCATGCAAATAAGGTTATCTGTAGAACAATCCCCCATATTTGTCTTTACTACTTTCAGAGTGCACCTTAAATCTAAGCATCTATCTCTCTCTCTCTCTCTCTCATTTCTTTCAGAATTTGAAAGACAGGGAGAATACATTCTTTATACTCTGGTCATACGTTTGTAACTCTGATATTATCTTCTCAGTACTAATTCCTTTAGGAAAGGTATGCAGATGTGAAATTCCTAATACGGGATTAATAAAGAACAACCTCTGTCAATTCAGATAATCCTAGTTGGCTGTTCCTTATTGTATATTTTATTATTTCCACCATGGTAAAACATTTATAGGCAAGATTAAGGCACATTCTCATAGATCCTTGTTTTCCTTGATGGCATATTAGAAAAGGGTGGACACTAGAAGCAGTTCAGAGGTAACTACATGGCTCTCTGTACTTGCATTAATAAAGCATCACATATTTGATACATTTTTTAGTCCAGGACTGGATTTGCTAGAACAGTTCTCCTGGAGATATTGGACCCTTACTAATCTTTCCTACTCCCAGGTTTGAATATTGTCTGATAATCAACCCAAATAGCCAAAGGCTACTGAAACAGTGAGAATTATGAACATAGTACAATTATGTATGATACACTTAACAATAACAGTCAAAGCACAAATTCCACACTGCTGCAGCTGCCACACTCACCCTCCATCCATCTTCTACAGATACCTATCAACCTCTTAGCACAAGAAATCTGGGGATTCATGTCATATGAATGAACAATTCAAACATCAAACCTCACATCAGCAAGACAAAGGCATCAAATGTCTTAATCCTCTAAAGCAGATATCAGCAAATCTCACCACATCGAATAGCAATAGTTGGCCGACAGCTGCGATGTCAGCATCTTACTTGCTACTTTTGGTATGTATAACATGATAGGAGTAAATATGTATATTTTTTCCAACTTATGCACAGCTGTTGGTCAATTGCTTTTTGGTGAGATTCGCTGATGTTGGCTTTCAATGAGTAAGATGTTCAATGCTCTTTTCTCGCTGAAGAAAGGTTTGATGTTTTAATCTTTTAGTCATATGACATCTATCCAAATCTGGGCAAAGGCAAAAATAATGGACGGACAAGACCCAAAACCAGGAACAGATTTTATATATTGCTCTTATAAACTTATAAAGTTGATAGAATAACAGGTTCTGCTTTAGCATGCATTTTCTGAGGGATACAAACTCTGATGCTCAAATGCCATTATTTAGTGATCTCAATCCTGAATGACTTCCCAGGAAACCACAATTTCTACAAGGAACAATCCAAAGGTATGAAGCCAAATCCTACACATTCTGCAAAAATCTAGAGGTTTACTGTACAGCAAGTTGTTGAGAAAAAATTATATGTTTATATTTTTTGGGAGTTTCAAGACAAGTAAGCTTTCACTTTTTCTTTGGGGAAGAGAGTCCTAAAGTTGTCTATACTCTACCAATTTCCCTCCAACAGACTAGTCAATTAGCAATGAGAGCCTAGGTATGGGCGGGAGCCAAAGCATTTTAAAGACTGGCCTGCTGTTGTGTCTTGGGCAGAATACAACCCCAAATAGCCAAAGGCAACTGCAGCAGTGAAGAATTTGAACATCTATTGTTATGGTAAGTGAAATTTATTCAACTGTACCTTCTTTTACAATGTTTGCAAAGCTTGGCAACCTGAGTCATTTGCTCTTTTACTTTGTAGGCTTTGTAGCTGTGCACTTCCCCCTTTCTTTATTGATTATATGCTTTGCAAATCTCTTAAAATAGCTTCTGACCCATTCTTTTGTATGCTGCTTTTCTTCCTTACCCCCTGATGCCTTAGCCCATTGCAATAATCATACTCTTTATTCCTCTGTGTCTTCTGACCTGTGTAATCATGCTTCCATGCAAGCAGTATAAAAGTTACTGCATGATTGTAGCTTGTCAGAAAGAAATGTATGTCCCTGGTCTATATATTGCACGCTGTATATGCATCCTCCAATGTATGTCATCGTTGTACTAGATAGCCCTGTCATACTTCCCATAGGAAACAGAATGGATGAGTCAACACCATTTTCCCATAACTATCTTTCCTTGCCAATTTCTATAGCACCTGGATCACTAATAAGTCCCAGTTGATATGTGTCCCAGTTACATTCCTTTGCACCAAAGACATCACTGGTTACCTTATGTTTTAAGTGCTTTTCATCCATTTCCTAAAGTGGAACAAATGTGAGTAGCTATAATATACCTTAAATTTGTGATATATGTGGGCTAACCTGGTGCTCATACTGAGCTAAAAAAGTGGCATAAAATCTTAGTTAATGTGAACTTATTTCCTTTACATGGTAGCATTTGTGTCATCAAATAGGTTACACAAAAAAGGTGTTTTACTAAGAAGTCTAACAGCTTGAGAATGATAATCCACAAAGATATTCAGCACGTACTTGTAAGGAACTTTTCTCAGATAATGCCATTTAATAATGGTGATAGCTAGGTTAGTCTTGATCATAATATCCTGACTAATGAAGTGCCTGAGAAAACATCTGCATTTCATCTATTTTGTTTTCTTAAGGAAGCATACTTTTAAATTACTTTGTCATAACAAGGTGACTAAGTTGTCAAAATTGATAGTGAGATGTGCTTTGTTTTAGTTTACGCTATTTATCCAAGTAAGTTTTTATTATAGATTCATAGGTAGGTACTAGGCTATTAGCCCTAGGGCCTATATAAATCTAGCCAAAAAGGTACCCTGGCTTTCGCCACCCAAGAAAATTATTTTACTGTGCCCCTGTTGAGCAGACCCAAAGAGGTGATCCGTGGGGTGAATTTCCTATTTCCCATCCAATCATCAAGATTTTTCTTAAAGAGTGATAATGAGGAGCTTTGTTTGACATAGATAGGTAGTTTGTTCCAGAGTATGGGAAGTCTCTAGGACAAGAATCTATCCCTCCAGCATGTTCTGTTTATTGTGGTTACAAGGTTTAGGTCCCTAGCGCATGTAGCTCAGAGGGATTGGGATTTCTTTAAATGGAGCATGTCCAACAGCTCTGGGTTTAACATAGCTTTGTATGTTAGGCAGAGATTGCCACTGAGTACATTCTCTGTGCATTGGTTTTCAATCCACCCCTTGCAAGGAAATTTGCATTGCTTGGTTAAATGACTGCTATGATAGAAACTGAAAAACGATGCGCATTTTTATCTTACAGTGATATATAATGCAATACAAACTACTCCATGGCATGTTAAGGTGCCTAAATGGTATGTATATACTGACATGGTTTTGTTTCTTAGTTAAGTCTTATCTTATACAAACTGTACTATAGTTCACTTCAAATATGTTTGGTGCTGCTTTTCTGTACTGATTAGTCTTGCTCTTTCCTTTGCATAAAATTGCACCATGTCAAGTCTCGTTTTCTTTCCCATGATCATATTTCTTCTTCAGATCCCTCCTGCTCCACCTGTTTCTCCTTAATTTGGGTACTCATTGTTCCATCATGCTGTGACATTACCTGTGTTTGACTTTCTACTCTAAATCTTTCATTTTCAAGTATTCCACAATTTCAGTTTCTATTTATTTAAATTCTATCTTACTAATCTTCTGCTCTGCATTTTGCCCTTTGTGTTCTTATTTTTTATATTGTGAACTTTTTCATATCTGGGTGTCTTTGCCTGTATTTCATTTCAAATATATTTGGAGCTGCTTTTTTTTGCATTGGTTAGTTTGGCTTCCTCCTTTGCATAAATATTGCACTATATCAAATCTCTTTTTCTTTCCTACACAGGTTGAGAATGTATGTATATTGACATAAATGTGGATGGATATGACTACAGCAGGGGAAAAAAAACAGAAGAAGAGGTGAAGGGGGAAAGGGCATAAGCAGAAATAATCAAGAAAAAAACAAGTAGAAATGTTTCTGATGGTGGACCAGCTGGGATAACAGTAAATAGGTAAGGTTTGTTGGAGGGGCAATAGTGGGGGTGAAGCAGAGAGAAAAAAATGGGATAAAAAGGGGAGAGAGACAGGATGATTGCTAGACAGACTGGTAATGGAAGAGGAACAGAAAGAAAGGTGGGTTTGCCATATTTGTCTCCATCCTGTAGATTTCGACAGAGTTTTCAGGGGAGAATAACCTTTTGTCAGTTTCTCCACTTTTAAAATAATTTTTGCACCAGCTTTGCCTGGTAGTAAGCTGGCTTTGAGCTGTTAACACATTACTTCTTGTAGTCCAGGGTACATGGTTTATTCCCTTTTGTTTTTCTGCTGTGTGGCTAAGCAAGTCACATTGTCACCCTTCATAAGGGATATTTGAGTAAGTGGCATTACTTGGTTTACAAATTAATGCAAAAATATTAAGCTAAAAGTAAAAAAATGGATGAATGTGCGAAAAATATTTACTCTGTTTATTTCTAAGCCACCATAATGTAGGACATTTTCACCACACATTTCCAGGCAATGTAATTATGACTTCATAAGAATTACTTGACAGAATATATGTAACAAAGGAAAGGTGACAAAAATGTTATGTTCTGCATCACCAAGGTTAGTACACTTCCAGATGTTTTCTAGTGTTGATGTCACACAAGTGCTTTAAATCATACACTAATCAATGAACATCACTCCCAATCTTCTTAAATCTAGAGCAGCAGTGTTTTTAAAAATATGATTGCAGACACACCAGGCAATTCCAAGAGTTACAGTTGCACTGTGGGGAGTTGTTGTCATCCAGTGATCCTGTAGCAACAGGTAAAACCCACCTGGTGAGTAACATACTCTATAGACTCAATACACTCAAAGCCAGGAGCAATTAACGAGATTCCAAAACATTCTCTTAAAATGAACCCCATTACCTCTTCCTGGCTGATCCTGAAGCATGACAATCTCATCTCAGAACTGGTGAAATTACTTGATTTTGGCCATTCTCACTGTGCCACCTACATGTTGAGTGACAGCATGCATGCATACATAACAGATAAAAATCTGTTATGCATGCACTTTGTAACATGACACTATGGAGAAGGGCACATTGTAGTGCTGCACTGCTAAAATACTGTTAATGTTTTTTCATACAAAGGTTTTTCAGTTGTCCCGCGTCTGCACAGATACTACTGTGCATATGTGCACTCCTCCTTTGTTCTGATGAATGTCATTGGATCTGAGGAATGACAGCACCACCCAACACACATCTCCATCTATATGTGGGTGTTGGTACTACAGGGTTAGAGCAGTAATGCTGTAAAGCCATTGACCTGAATGGTTAGCTCCATTTCTTACTAGTTCTAAATTGTGTAAAATAAAATCCCTCAGTACTGTGTGTTTAAATTCTGTTTTGGAATCAGGAGTAGAGCTGTGCGTTTCCTCCTCATCCAATACAGTTTGAGGTATCCTACCAATTTCTTTTAGAATAACAACTTGTATAAACTTTATCATATTTGAACACTGCAATTAAAATACTACATGCGATATTTCACTCTGAAGCATTCACAATTATCCTGTAGTACCCAAATTATAAATTGTTCTACTTTCCAGCCCACAGTCTATATCACATACTCAAAGACATATGTAAATTAGTATATGTACATGATCTATTTTTCTGGTTAGGCATAATTTCCACATCTGACACATTAAAAGGCAAAAGTACCAGGAATTATTTTGTTTTAATTAATGAATTTTAAGTGTTATGTTTATAAAACTAGACAGAACTTATTACACAGAGAAGCTTCAAACTGCCATTAAAATTATGTTTTCGCAACTTAAATAATTCTTCAAGTGTTAAAGCATTCTTTAAAATGACAGTTTATTTTGTATTTTGTACTACAGTTATTTTAAGTAAAACTGTAAACTGATCTTGCTGGTGTCTGTTTTCCTTAAGGCAAAGTTGCTCTGAATAATATGTGGGCTTCACTAATGTACAGAAAGGCCTTATTCTATATTTTCATCTCCATGGTAACACACTTTTTAGTGTTGTTATTTCATTACAAAGTGTTAAAACATTATTTATGCAAATTTTGCATGATATTTTCCATTGTTTTCACTGCTTATAGCTTTCTGTCTTGACAAGAATTGTTCAAACTTCACATGCCATAGCAAAAAAAAAACCACGATAATCAACTATCAAGTCACTAACAATTCCACTTTGGCCTAGTAGGACTAAACCAGTCAAAAAAGTATAAATAAAATAAATATATATGTTTTTCTATTTTGTGTGAAAAATTTGTGCTGATTTTTTTTAATTAGAAGCAAAAAAGATATAAAAATGTACACACACACACACACACACACACACACACACACACACACACACACACACACACACACACACACACACACACACACACAAAGTACAAACAGTGTCAGTCATCCTACAAACAGATCATGACCACTTATTCATGGCATTTGGAATACTGCTTATGCCATCAGAACATTTTCCCATTAAGAAAGTTTAGCGTGTATATTGGTGGGATTGCATCAAAACATTAACATTACTAAGTAAAATTATGCTAAGTATAACATACATCCCCACTAAGCTATTTTAGTATTTTCAGATTAGCAGCCTTGAACAACTTGAGGGGAAATGCATTTATACTATGCTGTTGCTGTTGCTTATTTATTTTCTTGTCAGCATGGGCATTTACTTTATATTAAGTTAGAGAAGAAGTGGAGGTTTAACACTTTCCTGTTTACATATTTAACAGTGTGTTGTTTCCAAAGGGCCTTCTTCAGCAATGAAAATGTGGTTTAATTCTTTAACGATTTAATATTGCCTGTTGGGACACACATCTGAAGTATCAGAACACTACTGTCATGGAAATGTAAACAGCCCACAGTCCTTGGAGATCGCTCTTGTCAGATCAATATCACTTTCTTGGGAAACATTATTATTTTTAAAGTAAACATGATCAGGAGAGATGACACTGCATTTAGATGGGTAGAACCTATTATTTTCCTTAGAATAAATTCACAGGGAAAATGAAATATTCTGCAAAATGCATTTATGTATTTTTTCTATACTCCTGATAGCCTGGCGAAAGCAGGAATACTGATGTTGCACCAAACTGCTGTTTTGGCCTCATTTTGTATGAGCATATAGCCCTTCAAATCTGACGTACTTGCTGAATGCCAGCGGAGCTTCACTTTGACTGGATTTTCAATTTAAGCTCCAGGCTGATCCTTGTTGGTGTCGATAACAGAAGGTTCCCTGTTGTAATTCCAAGACTCTTAACTGCGAGTCCTGGAATTACAAAAAAAAAGACCAATATGAAAATACAGAAGAACAGTGAATGCTGACAATTACTGTTCTCATTTAAGGTTATTTTTTTGCAGGGTGTCAAGCCCTCTGCACCATCAGTGTGGTGGGGGCTGTATCCCCCATCTTATACATCTTATCTCTAAGATTGCCATGCATCAGAGAAAAGGGAATACTCCAAGACAAAATGATTTCCCGCTTAATATATGCAAGTCTGCATTTCACAAATTCATTCTCACTGTTTCAGAGCTTATACTATCAACTCTCAGAATTACAAATGGTCACTGCTGATGCCCAATCCTTTCTAAAAGAATCAGCCACAATCTTGTAAAAGTTCTCCTTCACTGAGAAGAACATGGTCATCAGTGTACATTGCAAAAACCTGATGACTCAGAACTGGCCACTCATTTTGAAATCCAAACCTCTGGAGTTCCCCTCTTAGGCAGAAACAGACAACTACACTCTCTGACACCATGGAGTAACAAATACCCTGAGTGACCTCAGTGGGAGTCTTCATTGGTATAGCAGGCATTGTTGACTTTTGCTGGTTTGCTTGCACTTTGGATTAAGTCATCCCCCACAAATATACTGATGACATTACTAGTACTGTGAGCTACCATTAGATATTTCAACCACCGTATGCAGTAAACTGTTTAGCTGGTATGTTCCCATCCATGTCTGTTATGATCTTCCCTGCCTACTTACTTATTTATTGTTGACCTTGTCCTGACTGTACCACAAATGTACAGTAGCACATGGTACTACAGTATATTTATTTTAAAACCCTCTTTTCTTTCATTTTATTTGGAGTCTTGCTTTCTGTCTTCTCAACATAATGTCTTAGCTTTTCTTAGAATGGCGCATTAAGTGACAACAGCATGTGCAGACTGATTGCCACCCACTGACACAGAGGTGTGGTATCTAGTTCACTCCTTGCTGATATTATCATAGTTGCAACCTTTTTGTTCTGTTTGGCATAACTGGCCTTGGTGGAATTTTAACATCCTTTTGCTAAGTATTTTCCTATTTTTATTCTAGGTCCTATTTTCAGTCCCCCTACTCCTAATGACTCCTGGCACATGACAAGCTGAACAACCACTGCACCAAGGTACTGACATAAGCAAAATGCTAATGACTTATACAGCATGATTTTGCATGTATTACATATCTGACTCAGTATGTGTACATTATACTGATAGCAATCCACAACAGTTCCACATACTCCTAGACCTTCTACTTACATTGTTGAAGTTTTGAATGTGTTGTAGAATAGATGTACTACTGATATGATTTATACTGTTTGCTTTTCTAAACATTATATCCATTAAGCTAATTTCTGAGCTGTTTGTGTAACTTGTGAATAATATATAATGCAAAAGTGATTTTACTGATAAATATGTACCTGTACAGCTCTGTTCAGCAAAATACCTAACTGGTCAGTTATTAACAATCTATGGATTTTGCTAAATAATGTGCATTCTATAATTATCTGCATGAAGACAGAAGTGCACTGCCTATGTAACGTGATAAATAGCATGTACTGCAGTATGTCTCTACCTGGGAAAAGAAAACTTTCTAGCAATACTTCCTTAATCTGTACTTTGTATTACTGTATCTCCACTAACCCTAAGAGGCCTCAGTGGGAGTCTTCATAGATAACATCAGGCATGACTGACTTTGCTGCTAACTCAGCCCAAGTACAAATACTGATGACATTACTAGTGCTGTGAACTATCATTTAGGGATCTTAGCTATTCTACACACACAAAAAAATTAGTTGCTGTGTGCTTAGCTCTACATTTAGGGTGGCCTTTCTTGATTTGCCCACTTACTTCTGCTGCCTAGCTGTACCTGACTGTATTGTAACTGTAGCATGGCACCTAATCCAATAGTATATTTGAAAAAAATATTTTATTTCTCTGTTTTGTTTCCATTGTTTATTGTTTGCATTATAATTTCTCTTACATTTTATTAGACTGGCTTACTGAGTGATATGTTATATATATTCTGTATATGCACAGACTGTCTCCTGTTGACATGGAGGTGTGGCCTGCTTCTCTCCCCTC
Organism: Protopterus annectens; assembly: GCF_019279795.1. Taxonomy (NCBI): domain Eukaryota; kingdom Metazoa; phylum Chordata; order Ceratodontiformes; family Protopteridae; genus Protopterus; species Protopterus annectens. Next base: position 276,455,258 of record NC_056738.1, on the reverse strand, counting down.
CAACCCCCATTTCCAGTTACCCATCAGACCACTACTTTTATATCTATACATGCACTACCTTACACCTCCTACACTACTCAAAATCTACAGAGCACATTAAATCATAAATACCTGTTTCTCAACTAACCTTTTCATGTAGACAACTGCTGAAAGATTGAAGACAGCCATTCCAATTCCCAATTAATGCTACCCAACTTCTCATACAGAGTGATAGCACATCAAATGCTGCCTAGCCACTTACAGCACAGCAATACCTGACAATTTATCCAACTTCAGGATGACATCATGCACCTTCCTAATTGATTAACAAATCTAAAGCACCAGAAAAACAAAAAATGTCTTCAGTACCAAATAACAGGCACACAATTCTCAACAGTAAAACACCTGCAGAAACCACTCAGTGCTATAGGTACCGAGGTCTGTTGATGGAACAACATCAGTATATATAATAGGAGTGTTTTGAGAAGTTGCCTTGGGCCCACAGCTAAAGAGAAGAATCTATCAAGCTAGATGGCAAATCACTGTTAGTAAAACATTAAAAAGAAGAAAGAAAAGAAACTGCAAACATTAAAAAAAAGAAACTGTCCTTCTCTCAACCACATTTGCTAAACCCAATTATCTAAGTTCACTCAACAGTTTGAGTGCTATAAGTTCCACTTACTTTAATTGGCTTAGATGATTTAAATTTGATCCAATGAGAAGAGAGTAGCAACTGAACCTATGAGAAGAGTGCAAGCGTTTAAACCAATGAGAAGACTACTACTTCACACAGTCAAAGCCGGTAGGCAATCTTTTTGGAAAAATGAATGAAGGACTGGATTTTTTCTTGGGGATGTTGGAAGCATTTGCAAGGAAAGGACTATGTGAGAATAAGCATTTTAGCTGAGCTGATGAGAAAGTGCTTGACATATGTTTTTACCTTTTTACAATGACACTTATGACTCAAGCAGAGGGTGATTTGCTTGTGTGTGTATTTGTGTGTGTGTGTGTGTGTGTGTGTGTGTGTGTGTGTGTGTGTGTGTGTGTGTGTGTGTGTGTGTATGTGTGTGTGTATCCAGGACCCAGGAGTTATTCATATCAAGGACCTCTTAAAATCGGCTAAATCACAGGGGATTGCAGAAAGTGTAATGTTTTGCTTCTTTTTGTCTTGAGTATAAAGGGGTCTGGGTAAATGATTTCCTCAAAGCCACAAAGTAGGCAAATGAAGTCCAAAAGAATCAAACTCTGTACCCTTGACTACAGTAAGAAGCTCATTAAGAGCATTAAACCCTCATCCTCTGCACTAACTGCCAGACCCTCATCTGTTAATAAATCATTGCTGATTACAGACAGTGAGTAATGCAGTCAAAGTTTCATAGATGCTGCTGCTTGATTTTTTAAGTGAATTAGAGCACTCTGCATCTTACAGCTGCAATTTTGCATAACATACCTGATTTTGTCTTATTTTTACACCCTGTCCCTCATTAACAGGTCTGCCAGTTAGCACAGAGGACTAAAGCTTTGAGCTGTTAATGAGTTGCTTTCTCTGCCCAGTGTAGAGAGTTTGAATCCTTCATTTGCCTACTGTGTGGCTTTAAGTAAGTAATTTAATCACACAGTGCTCCTGCGTCTCCGCTGAAAAGGGCAGTTTGTTTACTTGGCTTACCCAGTTAACAAATAAATAAAGTACTTCCTTTTTTCTGGTAAATCTCTGAGTATTAGAGTCTGTTAGTTATGCCAGTCATTAGAGTTCTTATTGTTCAGAAAATGCATGGTCATGCAACACCTGCTGTTCTGCTAAGTTTTTAAGTGAATTAGAGTTGTCTGAAAAGTACAGGGTTTAAAACTTTCCAGCTCCATTTGCCTACTATGTGACTTTGCCTCTGAAAATGAGTTTTTTGTCCATTGGGATTACCTGGTTAACAAATACATAAAATGTTTAAAAACTGTCCCGTTTCAAGCCTTTGTCTCTCGTCCTCCCACTATTTTTGGCTTTGGCAGAATTCCCTAGCAAACAAATTGAGAAGTATTTTGGTCATTTCCTTATTGAAGTTTGAGCTTCTGTCAAATTTTTGAGGACTGCAGTCAGTAAATAATAACAGGCATGTGAGCTTTAGACTTAGTATAATTCCGAAAATGCAGTACTTGCTATTCTAGCAGGTTTCTAAGTACATAAGAGAAATATTTAAAATCTCTTCTTCCTGATTTTGAGGCTTGTCACATATTCTTGAGCTAAGGGGTTGAGTGGGCATGGGGCGTGGAATGGGTTGCACTGTATTCTTTTCACAACAGCAAGTTGAAATGCCTTATTGGTTATTATTTATGTATTTTTTTCATTCATTTGATCACAAGCAATCATCTAAGTCTATATGGTCTTACAATGGACTGTAACTGCTGCTCACGTGTGTGTGTGTGTGTGTGTGTGTGTGTGTGTGTGTGTGTGTGTGTGTGTGTGTGTGTGTGTGTGTGTGTGTGTGTGTGTGTGTGTGTGTGTGCACACGTGTGTGTGTGTGTGTGTGTGTAAATACTCGGTCCCTGCTTCCCAGAGTAATTGTGGCATAAAAAAAGGGATTTATTGTAGTTAAAAAATGAGCTTCATTGCATGAGAAATCTTTTTTGGGGAGTAGAGAGTGGGGGGGCATGGATGAAAACAGTCCTGAGGCCAAGCTGCACTTAATCCACCACTGACCAGCACCTCAATTTCCAATATCATATGCAAAAAATTAAGACTAAAAACAATTCATTTTATTTGGCATGAAAAATCTCCTAGCTTCTAGCACTACAAGGAAAGATAGCAACTGGTAAAGGAAAACTTTTTGGCTAATGTGAGTATAGACTATCTCACATTGTTATTGCCTCTAGAAAGCACCTCACAGCACTACAAATCTCAGCAAATAACGTATGTACATTGAAAATCCTCACCCCCAAAACAAAACAAAAAAAAAACCCTAATTCTCACAAAAGCAAACTGATGTCCCATAATACATAATCTGAAATTAATTCTAAGCTCAGTAATGTTTATAACTACTGAAACTAGAGTATTTCCCATTCTTTGCCAGCCCTCTATCAGGCTACATCCTGAAGAACAAACTTCCTAAATCAGCCTGACTGCCTGAGTTATGTTAAAGTCAATAAGGCTTGTTAAGGCCTATACCGAGAATAAAAGTATATGCTACAGAGACATTTTTTACTCTGAGCATTGGAGGAGGCCACTTCTATAATGAATAAAGCAGACCAAATTTCATCCATAGGCAGGTATACCTTCTGCTATTATCAGACATGCTCAAAGTAAATGGAAGGTTACACAGGAAGGCCCAAATAGTAACACCGAAAGGGATACCCATCTCCAGTGAGCTGTTGGAGTCTCCCATTTTGATCTCAAAGACTGGTGTGCCATAAGGCATCAATTCAGTCATATGACACCAGCTGCCTTCTGACCCGTAGGAACAAGACTACAACTTCCTACAGGATAATCATCTATAACAAGGCATAGAACATATGTTGGTTGAAATCTCTGAGGTCAGGAATGTGAATAAATGCATCTGCCACTTTTTGGACAAGGAGGGATTTTGGTATTAACTAACTGCTACCTACAAGAGTATAGGGATCAGTAAAGCACAGTGACACTGTATCCAGTAAGAGTAAACTTGTCTTTACAGGAGATCTTCCATATACTGCTTAAATAAGTATACTTATCAGTGTTTATAGAGTTTAATTTCTGTATTCCTGGTACAGATGCATTCCTAAAACTAACACAGCACAGTAGAGTCTTGATTTCTTAACCATCATAGTGAAATCGCCAGCATGTGATGTACAGAGCTGGACTTATTAAAATGTTTCCAAAAAGTTAAAGAAAAAAATTATTTTTAATGTTTATATTAATAATGTAAAAATGGAGTGTGATAGGACCCTTGGCACCTTATCATGGAACCTTTGGTCCAGGTCTCACAAACTCCTCCTTAAGCACAAACTCTGGGTAATCTTCTAGACTATCTAGTATATTCCTAACCAAGTAGGACTGGAGATGGCAAGTGTGAGACAAATACTTGACTGCCCTGATTACTAACATAACAGAGGAGTAAACACTTTTGCCACACTTCTCCAACTTTTTGAACTTATTGTACTGTGGCAAGGTGGCAAAATATGGTGTTAATTGCCAGCTGTGCAAGTCTGAAGATGATCTGGCCCCTTATGCAGGAGCTTATATAGGGCATTTGCATTTCTGGGGCTTATGGGTTAAAATCAGGTATCTCCATGATTTTCTGGTGTTTTATATATAATACTGAAAAACAAAAAAAAACAAAAAATGGTTGAGGCACAGAAATCACCTAAGACCACTTTAATAAAGCAAATAAAACAAAAAATAAGCAGTCAAGAGCTTTCGTCTTTCAGATAAGACTTCCTCAGAACTGCTACTTGCATCAAATCATTTCATTAAATAATAAACAGTCTCACTGCATATGATTAAAACCAACCAGTGAAACAGTACAACCAATTAATTAGTCTAATTAATTCATCGAACACTTTTAAATATCTTTATACTATTTACACTTCACCCTTCAAGACTTTTTCATTTTAAATTGTGAGTTATTGAACAAGAATCATTAAGTCCGGGGGGGGGGGAGTAAGGGCATCACAACTCAGAATCCAGACCAACTGCTTTATATTCAGATGTTCATCTATGAAATATCTCTTAGGATCACTTCTAACATAATCCAACACAACTAACTTAAAGTAATGATCCGGTGTTGAGGAAATGTGCCTATATAGAGCACTCGTTTTTTCCTTAGTAACATCATTCATATGTTCATAAATTCTGTCTTTTAACCTCCAACTGGTTTTGCCTATATAGAATGGGCAACAATACTGGCACAAAACCCCATATGCCACCCCCTTTGAATGACAATTAAAATGTTTAACAGTTTCCTACCATTAATTATAAAAGATTGACAGACCAAAATGTGCTGACATTGATTACAATGGTTGCATTTAAACATACCTTTAGGTCTAATTTCACTATTGTTATTACTATTAATTTCCAACAAGTTCTTAAAATTCTAACTTTCCTAAATACAACCCTTGGTCTATCATGAAATAACTTATTACCACCATCCATGCTGGTGATAACCGGCCAAAACTTTCTTATCACATCAACAATATCATTGATATTGGTGGAAAAATTAACAATCAAGGAGTGTTCAAAAGAATCACTCTTTGCCATGACACTGTTGTTAGCTGCCATCTATAATACTGGTTCCAGGGGGTAATGATACAGAAGTCCTCTCCAATCTGTTCTTCATCAGTAGGAGGGTATCTCCAAAGAAGTTTTCTGGAGTAGATGAAGATAGGTGATGGGCTCATTACTTCTGCCATCTCATTGACAATGGTCTTATTATTTTCCAGGTTCTAATAAGACCCTGCAAGTCAGGAAAGCACCATGACCCTTGCTAATCACAGGTATAGACTCATGGAGGGAAAAATACATGACAGAATGGAACCAGATGCTAGGGGATTAGAAACTGGTACTTGTGCTCATGTTAGTCAATGGCAGCATCATATGGGAAGAGGTTAGCACTGCAGTGAGCCTAATGTCAGCTTCAGACAAAAGCTCCTTAATGCTGTACTCCAATATTCATGACTGAGGCTCCCACTATGACCAGGTTGTGAAACAGAAGCCCTCATGCAGGACTGGGGCCTCTTGGCCTATGTAGGCATGAAGTCCTACAAAAGGACCACTGTGTAGTCTAATGCACCTAACTTGTTATATGATTCCTTAAAGACCTGGTCCCCAAAATCAGGAGCATTACCTAGGGGCCCCAGCTGATTACTTGAAAAACATGATGTAGCAAAAAACTCATGATTCAGTGGTAGCACATACATCTTTGATGCAGAAGCTGCAGGTTGTATTCCCACACCAGGAAGCTCAATTGCTGACACTGCAGTGCAGCATAAAGGGGTGCTGTGCTCTTAGATTACCATCTTTTGGATGAGATGTTAAGTATGGTCCCATCTTATTGAACTGGTGATAGTTCTAGTGGATGTAAAAGATTCCACAGCACCTATCAAAAAGAGTATGGGTTTATTTTAAAAAAATGACTATAGTACTGTTTACATACTTACATATTTATAAATGTATACAGTGTATACATTTCCATTCCATTCTGCTATTGTCGTATAATCACAGCTATCTTGCTTTTCATTATTATGTTAAACCTTCATGATCTTCTTTGAACCCCATTCCTTTTTATACAACCACCACCTAATGTTTCATTTAGCATTTCATTCCAAATGGTCCATACAATATAAAATAAACTTTCATCCATTTTATAAACATATTCCTTATTTTGTGGATATAATATCAATACATAATCATACCCATATTTACTTCATTTAATTCCTTTATATTTTCAAAGAATTTTTCTTTATACAATTCCTCCCACAAATTTGCAAGCCTTATACATTGTATATAAAAAATATTTCTGCAGTTTCCTTTACTGCAACATATATATATATATATATATATATATATATATATATATATATATATCTATACACACACACATAGTAATGGTAATTTATTAATCAATAATCTCCATAAAAAATCTTGACATTCCACTTGTTTATTGCAGCATGCTTTTCATACATTTATAGCTTTAACTTTTTTCATTCACTTGCTCAGCCCAAGGGTTAACATAATGATATTGTATCATGATATTTTTATACCATATTTCCTCTTATTTTCTATTCCTTCAATGTTTATTTTCCATTAAAGAATTTTTCTTGATAACATGTCATGACTTCATTTATATATGCTTTTCTTCTTTTGAATTTAACATACCCCAATGGCACTTATATTTGTACTTTAGTAACTGTACTATTAACTTTTCATTTGTATCATTTATCCAAAACAAAATTTTATACAAATTCAAAGATGCATCAGAAAGAATTGGGTTTATTAATAGCGGGAGGTTGGCATAATGGTTAAGGTGTTTACCTTTCAAACACAAGGTGCACGGTTTGATTCTCACATGTGGTAATTGGCTAGGCGTAAAATGGCCCATAAAGGCAGTTATCATAGTACTAATCTATGAGCCTATAAATCTGCATCTTTCTTGCCCATGTATGAGACTCCTCTCTTCATTGGATTCAATCTTGAACCCCTTATAAAAGACAAAAACTTAGTATTTCTTTTTCATTGATTATTGGCAACATATAGATAGTAGCTATATATGCAAACTTTCCAAGTATAACTGAATTAATCAAATAAACCTTTGTATTAAATGATAGCTTTTATGTTTTCAAAACAATAAAGCTCCTTTATTTCATATAGTATCCTATTCCACTATTCCTCACTTAAATGTTTACTCACAAATGTTATTCCTAACACAGAGCTTTCATCGAGAAAGGCACTCCTCCTATCTTTCCTACACCACCCAATCCTTTGCTTTTTTCTTTATTTAAAGTCATGCCTATTATACTTAAACATTGATGCATATAACATATAACTTCTTTCATCCAGACTCTGTTTCTTGTAATCAATACAGTATCATCTACATAAGTAAAGATGACTGGAACCTTTATAATTTCCTTAGTAATATGTAGAACCTGTCATGTGCAAATTTACATCTCTGACTAATACAGTCATAAATAATGCAAATAATATACTACTCATAGGAGATGCATGACATATGCCATTACATATATCTATTTCTTTGCTTAACCACCATTCACTAAAATTTGTACTTTATTTTTATTATATGCAGAAAAAACATACATTTTTAAGTTTCTTAATATATTACACTCTGCTATACTTGTCTACAAAAGTTCATGTTGCACTATATTGAAAGGTTCATTTAATCTCCTATCATGATCTTGCTCTCATCAGTACATTTTATAATATCATTCCCAATTTCTTTTACTATGAATAATAACTCTTGACATCCTTTTCCCTTTAAGCTAGATATGTTATTTTTCATAATACTTTCAGTTTTACTTTTCATTCTCTTCTGAATTATTTTGATAAAAATCTTCTAATCTGCATTGTTCAATAAGCTACATCTCCCATTTTCAATTTTATTTTTATATTTCTTTTTCCATACAAATTTAAATATACCACTGTATAAATCATTATACATAAAACCTTCATTCAACCACCCATTCATAACTTTTAAGACATATTTTTACTGACAATTTATAAAATTCTTATAACATTGGTATTCTATTCCATCTGATCCTGAAACTGACTCTAAATTAACTTCAGTATTGTATCTAATTCAAATAAGGAAATCCCATTTTTTTAATTCCTTATTTTCTTGTTTTGCCAATTGTTTAACATTTCATTTTCTGGTACTTGTTGTATGACTTGTTTCTGAGATTTTCTTACCTCTCCTCTATCATCAGCCATTTCTTTCATTATACTAGTATTCTCTTTAACTATGCTACTTAAATAAACTGATACCTTGTAAGTGATAATTCCTTAATTTTCTCTTGATTCTTTTCATAAATTCTGCATTCCATCTCATAATATTCTCTATTGTTCCAATCCAAATTATTTAAAGCATCCATACACATTGCTTTATAGTTTATTCTTTTCCACTTTTCATACATCTAACTGCCATTCTAAAACATTTTTTTTTTATTTTTCTTTCAAAGCTAGCCAGCACCAGTTTTTACAACACATTCTAGTGAAAATTTGATATTTTCATGAACACATACTTATTTGTGTTTCCATTTTCATCCCATAATTTCTCATTTATTCTTTTTATTCCTTTTCCCAATCTGTTATACTTCTTATTTTCTTGTATTTCTATCTATATGGCTTATTGATCTGAAAAGCCTGTCACAAGTGTCTCTCCCTTAGCTGTATTTAAACCTCATGCTAGAATAAAAGAATATATATTTAAACCTTGTGATATAATAAAATAAACTATTTCTGTCTTATATATATATATATATATATATATATATATATATATATATATATATATATATATATATACCTCAACTATATGTCCATAGATTATTATTCCAAATCTTTAAATTGCCACATTTTATAAATATATTCAAGAAAGAACAGCCCAAATCCACCATTTGTTATACAGTTTAATACAATGCTCAGGACATAAACAGCATGAGCAGCATAAAATCAACAGACAACAAAGATTTCGAGTAAAAACTCTTATTCAGTGTTTGATAAAAATGTCCAGCCATAGCATGAACATATATATAACAACACAACCAATCACAAGTAAAACATAATAATAGCAGCAATTACAATTTTTAAAGTGCCCCATGTCTTATAAGACTATTATAACAACTTGCTTAAAACTAACTCATAAGGACAACACATACTCATATTAAATCACGTTTATCTTTTAAAATAGGTTTTATACTATTAGTGATATTTAAACCTGGTAGGTAATCAGCTCTAAAAAATTAATCCATTTATATTCAGCCAATTCCATTTTATTTACTAAATCACCCTCATTTTAGTCTTAGTCACCACTTGCAAAATTCTAAATTGAAATTTGTGTTCTGCACCTGATGTTGCTACATGCTTAGCCAAAGCATTAGTAAGTACATTCCTATGAATGTCTGAACATTGTGCACTTATTCTTTCCTTTAACTTTTTACTTGTTTTACCAATGTAAAAACATTGTATTAAACTTTATATCGAATGGTGGATTTGGGCTGTTCTTTCTTGAATATTGGTTTCTCTTCACTTAAATCCTTTGACTCGTTGGAACACCTGCTGTTTTGTGTTGATTTTATAAATATAAAAATATTCTTGACAGCATTTCCTTTATTCTTCTTTTTTTCCTTTCTAATCACAATTAAAATTTCATATTCATTTTATTTACATAATCCAAAATTTTTAATTTAATTTTAAGTAATATTTTTTCCCTTTCTTTACATGCAGCATATGCATAAAAAGCTATAATTTTGTATAACTGATTATGCCACCAGAGATTTATAATACTTAATCTTTATATCATTGCCAATGTTATGTTCAGTATTTTCACTGCCATTCTATAAAGTACAACTATACCTGACCATAGTTCCTTTTATGGGTTCCATATTGTATCTACTACCCAATGTTTATTATTTGTAATCTCTCTTCTTGTGTCAAAAATCTTACATCTTCCAATATTATGTCAACATCACACTTACTGCACCAATTTAAGATGCCTATTGTTCTACTTATTTGCTACTATTTACATTTACTGAAAGCACTTTAGAGTTACTATTTTGCCTATGTTGTATCTTACCAGAGATTATATAAATTTCAAAGTACTTATTTCAGTTGCATTATCCACTTTCTTTCTTTTTCTCTTTAATACTTATTCCTTTAAACTTTCTTTTTCTGTGTCTTACTTTTTGCCAAAATAATTATTTTTACCTTTCACAATTTTTCAATTTATATCTTCCTCATCACTTATTTTAGAACCTTCTTCTATATTATCTTCTGTTTCATTTTCTCTTTATTCTTACTTTTATTTTTACCCTAATCTTGTTTCTCTATTTCCTCTTTATCTTTTATTGGGACTGTTTCATCTCTTTGTATACTGTCCTCACTTTTGTTTTCTTATTCTTCATCCTTTTTCTTAGATTATAATCCATCCATAAATGCCCAATATTGTTACATGCATAACATTTCAGTTCACACTTTTTTTGCATCATGATGTTTCCCCACAATTATAACATTCCCTCTTGCCCCATTAGTTATTAAATGATCATCTTTCACACAGAAAAACATATGTTCATGGTTGTCCCAATATTTTACAGCACCTCTATTATCTACATTTATGATATTAGGGATACAAACATTTTTTTTTCTTTCTCCATCTTTAATACAATATGACAGTCCCATCACACAGTCCATAATCCTCTACCATAGACTTTGCTAATGTCCATAACGTCTTTACAAAATTTGCTTAAATGTTTCTTTAAAGTCACTTTTTCAACATCAGTTCAAAATTGAACATATATTTCTTTTTTGTTTCTCTGTAAAATGGCTTAAACACATAAGAATTCCGTGGATTACATTTTTTTCTTCTCATACTCCCCCCAAAATGTTCCAGAACAGAACCAGTCTCAAAAATAATATCCCAAAATGTGTCTTTATGAATAAGAATAAAAGCCCTTACCTCCTAAGCCTTCACTCCTAATGGGACCATTAAATTACCCCAAATGTCATACATGTCCATTTCTTTTTTCTGAATTCTCACAATAATTTTCCTTTGATTGTTGATATTTCCTTTCCTCTGTTCATCTGTCATCACTTTCCCTGCGGTTTCTTTAACAGTCTCTGCATATAATTACTTTGTCAGGCAATTTTCTTTCAAAATAACTTCTGATTCCTCTGATTGAATGTTGCCCATAATTTTACCTCATGAAACATCATTCCTACTCTTTGTCTCAATCTGCAAAAATAATTCACCCAAAATATCATCTTGCAAACATCCCAACTGGAAGGTGGTAATAACATCCATCATTGTTTTGCATGTTTGCTTCTGATGAAACAAATTCTGCTTAAACAGCTCCTCAGAATCTTGTAGAGCTGCATATACTGTACTGGCATTCATCTCTTTTGCAATCCGCCATCTTGGATCTCTTACGGTGTTGTTCTCCTAGCCACCACTGCACTAGGGATGGAACAAACACTCTCCTAATGAGCAAGGGACTTTCCCCAATGCCCTGGTCAAATTCCCCCTAGTATTCATACATAGAACCTTGGGTCTTGGTTACTAGCCAAGGGGGACTAACCCAGTCAACAAAAGTTAAATAAATAAAGATAAAAAAATAAAAAAAGATGGGAGCTGAGTGTGCAGCCTCCACCTCAAAAATACTTGACTGAGACCAAGGACTAGTTTGGATTCAAAAATTAAATATTTGAGTGAAAATTCATCACTCGATGGAATCAGGGGACTGGATGAACAGTATATTTCCTTTAAGGAGTTTAAATGCCTGGACATAGCTTCTTACGTCATAACCTTCATGCAGTGTCCCAACTTATGTTTCTGACTGCAAAGAAGTCACTCCCTCCACTCACCACATAAGGAGCTTCCTTCTTTGAAATGCGGGCTAGTAACTTTTCCCAAAATATGATATCATATAGCTAGACTGAATGTGAGACACTTGTGTGAACTATTTACACTGTGCCCTTTCCACTTACAGTATAGGACAAGCAAGGCCTTGTAGGACTTGTTGCCAATTTAATGGCCATAAGCATGCAAATGTAGGAGTTTCTTAATGATAGCAAACAGAGATAACCAAAGACTGCAAGCAACAATAAAGGACTGGTGGGCTAGGTTCACACTTAGCTTGTAGCCTAGCCTCAATATCCCATTTTTTTCAGTACCCTACTACATGAAATAACCATCACTACTTAATATCTTCCCCTTTCTCTGAGGGTTTGAAGGGTCAGTCCAGAGGTGAATTTGCAGTTTTCCATCCTTTCATCCAGAATGTATTTGAAGATGGTCAGGGAGCTACTTTGTTTTATATTTAAGGACCTCTGTTCTGTAAAATAGAGAGTCTAAGAGAGATATTCTTCTCACCAACAGGTCCTGTTAATACTGCATTAGAGTATAATTCCTTCTAATGGGAGTTGAAAGTACTGTTTCCATCTATGGATATGTAGAAAGTTGCATAGAACTGGATCCTTTGATGACTTTTAGGTGATGCAAAGGTCTGCCCACCCTCAAAAATCTGTATGAAATAGAAAAGAGAGAGAATGTTTAAGGTGATCTTTATAGCAGATGGAAGACATGCCCTTGATTTTCTTCTTGAGGAAGTGCTGTGGTCTTTTAAGCTGACTCGTGTTTTTAGACAAGTGTATATGTACCAAAAGGGACACTGTATTCTGTTGCAGTTCTGATAAGGGAGGAGTGGAGAGGGATAATAACTTCCTTGACAACACAGAAGATATAACCTGGTAATCACTCAGGCAAGATAAAAGGATGTCCTAATGAGTGACAAAACATGGTGGTCAAAGGTAGATCATTGTCACTGAAAGTATGTGTTCCAAAAATAGTTCATTGTCATTGAAAGTGCCCAGGTCCTTAATAACTGTGTCGATATTCAAAGGGCTGTCATCTATGAGGTAGGTGCATTGGTGCCCGTGTTTGCAAAAGGAGACTATACTACATTTCTTGGCATTGATCATAAGGGCATGCATGATCCTAGCATCATTTATTTGTACACATTAGACCATCATGGAGACTCTGATAGTCAGCTAGACAGTTTATGAAAGTTCAGAGTTTGCAATAGTTTACACACTTGTTCAGCCACTGACCCTTAACATTGGCCTTGACATGAGAGAAATAAATACTGAAGAGAAGTGGACAAAGGACTGATCTCTGATTGACAACACTAATAATAACCCTTTTTGATGAGATTGTGCCCCCCTACATTGTCATATGTTTTTATTAATTTGAGTTAAACAGTATGATCAATTTGCCTGCATCCAGTGCACTGGTGACATATTCAAAGGAGTTAGGTAGATAAGATCTACCTTTAATAAACCTAGAGGTGTTTGGGCCAGTGGATTGTAGACCACTAATAAGTTCTGTAATGCTGCACTCCATTGTCTTACAGTTAAGGTGGGGTAGGCTTATAGTTCTATAGTTATCAGGGTCAGTGGTGAGTCCTCCCTTGTGAGCTAGAATAACTGGAACAGTTGTCCTTACCTCAGGAATGATTCCACTAGAGAGGCTGAGGTTAAATAGGTTTGGTAATGAGTCTATAAGGATGTGATTGGTGCTGACAAGAAAGCAACCTGACACATTGTCTGGGACCATGTAGCTAGTGTAATAAGCCTTTTAGAGTGTCCTCAGAACTGGCTCTGAGGTAGTCTGCAAGGCTGTGAGTACACTAATATACAGACAATGTTGGGGGAGAATAAAGGTGTAACATTGCAACTAAATTTATCAGCTGATATGTTGTTTTATGTCTTCTGGAAATGAAGATGTTCTGTCATTTCTGCCATTAAGTATTAACTTAGTGTAGTGCTAGGTAAAGTTTTGGTCATTATATGAAATCCACGAGAAGAGTTGTGCAGGCCATCTCTTGCAAAACAGGTACACTGTCAATGATCTCATCCCAGATTGATATATATATATATATATATATATATATATATATATATATATATATATAGAGAGAGAGAGTACCCCCTTAAAATTACACCAATAACTAAACCAATATTTAAAGACAGGTATCTTTTTTGCGTGTTGTACAACCATTGTTGATGATGGAAGGATCATGCGCAATACTACTTTCATACCAACCTCAAACATACAGTATATTCTGAGAGCTCTGCCATGTATCTCTTCAGATTATGCAGCAAGATGTCTCAAGCCATGCATTCCCATGTGCACAGTATCCAAGTCATATGTCTACTTTAGGTGAAAAGACAAGTACTATACTGACACCTGAGAGATAACTTACCTTTTCCTTGTTCAGACTGGTAAGAGGTACATCTTAAGTGTCTCTCTGGGGAGTCACCTATGATTCTTGAATTACCAGATGTGTCAGCTCAGCCTTGCTGCCTTAATGAGACTGGCATGCAGATGGATAAGTCCCTTTTTCTTTTCCAATGTTTGTAATGTCTGCAGATAATGTTTGCTTGTAAGCGTGTCACTGAGTATGCTATTTGCCAGACCTATATCTCTGAGGCCTTTGAGGTCTGGGCAGAAATTTTTTAAATATGTTAGTGTAAGTTTAGATGAGAGGCTGGCCTCCAAAGTTAGTAAACACTGGTACCTCTCACTTACAGATTCTTCTAGTGGAAGGAGCAACTGATTGTCTACAAACATCAGGTAGTTGTACACTGCCTCAGGGTGCCTGGTCATAGCAAGCTGGCTGCAAATGGTGTAAGAGACTGCAACCTCATGGGTGAAAGTATCTGCTATGTAAGGAATACACTGATGAAATGTATTGTAGGGATGGGGTTTGTATTAAATTGGAGAGGTGATTACATCAAGGCATGCATTAAGCAGATGTATGGACATCTCCAAATATGGGAATTTGCTGAAAAAACCCAAATGATAAAGTAATATGCAAGCAAATGCCAATAAAGAAGGGTCTTCAAAGTGAGACTGAGTTGAAACTAAACAAATGGTTATGCTGAATATATTAAAGGGCAGGAATAAGTGGCAACAAAATTCCATCTAAAAGTTTTATAATGGTTACAAAGTGCCACATCTCGTTTAGAAGTGCATGCCTATTATCCAAAATGATTAGGCCACACCTATAATAACTGTCATAAAGGCAGGAAGGAGATGTGAATATCTGTGGAGATTTCAAAGTTAGTATAAGCTAGGGGCTGCATATGTGCAGTACCCATTACTGCAGAAAAGAGCATGTTTACATTATATTGGGGAAAGCTGCCAGATTGACGTCAGTATAAGCTTGCCAGCAGATGGAAGTCAGAGACTTTTTCTTTAAATGATTAGCTATTAATACAAATCAAGGATTGTTCCTTAACAGCCATCTCCTTTTCACTGCATATCTGTCATTGTCCAGATTTTCACAGAACATCCAGATATATGCCTCATAGTTGCGGTTTTCTGGAACATCACTGAGGACTTGAAGTCACTAAATAATGACATGCATTTGAGTTTCAGACTTCACATTCTTCAGAAAATGCATACTAACATAAATCCTGTCACTCTAGAAATGTTTTAGGTTTATCAGAGCAATATTTAAAATCTGTCCCTATCTTGGGGCCTTTGTTCCCCCCAATTATTTTAGGCTTTGTCTAGATTTCTTGTGCTAAGAGGTTGAGAGGTATGTTCCATTGTGACATCTCTACTGACTGACAGAATCAATGGACCAAATGCACAGGGGAATATTTAATATAAATTTTTGATGATATACAGTGGAAGGTCATAGACAGGTTAAAAGAGTATGGCTTTGAATTAATATATCAGCAGTCACTGTTCCCTCTGGCCTTTCAGATGATATTAATTGCAGGATAAATGCTGCATAAAAAGAATGATGTGAAGTGTTGGGACTAATGCAACACTGTTCGCACAACACAATGCAAAGATGTTGATGCTCAAGCTGTCTTTATAGTCAGTAAACCAACAGCTTTCTGTAGGAGCTAGAAAGACAGAGCTGCATAATATGCCAGATGGGTAGGCCGCTGCAGTTATGCCAAAAATATTCTGAACTCAAAGAATGCAGTGTGCAATCTGATTCAATCGAATATAACATTTTTGCTATAGACTTCCTTGTCTCAGATAACCTGCAAAACAGTAGGCTAGTTAGTATGTTTCAAACAAGATTTTCTAAGCTGTGAGTTCATTTTGTGATACTCGCTTTACATTCTTACAGAAAGACTAAGATGACGATCACCACTATTTGAATGCAGTAATCTGTGCTGGCCCCATTCACAATTTCATCTAGATGAAACAGGAAAGATGCATCTACCATGACAACGAATAACATGAGTATAAACTTATAGATGCTACAAAAAAAATAAATAAAAAAAGACTGTTTTATGCCATCTTAGAAGTAACTAGTATTTCAGCAAAAACATTTCCTCTTTCAGGCTACGAATGCTGAGGCACTAGGTACTTATAAGATTATTCAAAATGATTTTCTTTGAGTTATATGGTTTCACCTATGGTTCTGCTTATGTTAATCATCATACATTTGTAGCATAAGTATTCAGAAATGTGTGATAGATATTATTTTAATAATAATAATAATAATAATATATTTATACTAGTCTGACAGAACAGGAAAGGTATAAATGCATTTGCTATTATCTGGGGTAGAAGAATTCAACTGTCATTTCCAGACTCTTTGGACTATGATTCAAAGGAATAAGACATCTGGGTGATAGAGCTACAGAAACTGACCTGCAGAGGAGGTTGTTTGAAATTAATTAGTAAAAGTACTGATAGCAGGTCCCACTTAAAACAGAAGTTTACTTTCCTGGCTGCATTTGCTGTCTTTACTGATTTCCTAATTTAGAGACTTGCTATCCATGACCTAAGCTCAATATGCAATGATAGTGATTTGTGGGACCAGGTTCAAGACTAAAATAATACAACTAAGAAGGTCGCAAACACATAAATAATTATTTTTCTGAATTGAAACTTAAAAGTAAACTGCTATACTGCAGTTGCCATATGAATGCAAATATGAGTCAGAGCTTGGATGGACAGCACCTTTGAGTCTCAAATGTTGATTAATTAATTTTGATATGTTAGCTTAGAAGTGAAATAATATGATAAGATATGCTTGATGTACCTTTTTAAAAATGAAACATCTGCAAGGACTGTGCACAACAGCTCTCTGTTCTTGCTATAGCTGATTAAAAGTAGATACCATAATGTCAGGCAAGGCTTAGAAGTTTAGGAGTACGTGGAATGAATGATTTGAAATACATTTGGTCTAATTAAATGCATAATTTTCTGATATGCTCACACATACACAAGCACACTCACACACACACACACACACACACACACACACACACACACACACACACAAGCATGCACGCACACACACACACACAAACATGCACACACACACACGCACACACACACACACACACACACACACACACACACACACACACACACACACACACACACACACACACACACACACACACACACACACACACACACACACACACACACACACACACACACACACACACACACACACACACACACACACCCTGGCAGTACATTTAAACTACTAATAACACAAATATAGTACTGACATTATGTTATATGGATTCACTTACTATTTGCATGATTTACATGTGAGGCAATGTAGATAATGTTCAGAAAATCTTTAATGTGATATAATGATACTGTCAGCAGCCACTTTGGCAGTAAGAGTTTTCATTCATTTTGTGTGTTTTTCTATATCCCACTGCTTGAACAACACACATTAGTATCCTGATGACATGCATACTCTACACCGGGACACACCAAATGTAAACCTGAACCAAAGAACCTTTTTTGTAAGGCAAAAATGTTATTCACTGCATCAATATGCTATTCATTAATTAATATTGCTATCACATACTTATGTTTTACTGTTTTAAAAACAAAGTGCTTTAAAAGCAAAATTCTGATGGATGTGAATGCAAATAATATGAAGAATGATGTTCTAAAAATAGATCACTGAGAGAGTGCATGTAGGTAGGGAAGGAGAACACAGTAGGCATACTGTACAATGTTAACCCCTCGCTTTCTGTTTTTCTGTCTGTTATTAATGGAGGACATACATGCATAGTCCTGCTAAGCCATCTGGTCCCCTAACAGAGATATGAGCCGCAGTGTTTTGAGTGGAATGAATTTAACAGCTTACCTAAAACATGGAAGCTAGATAATGCCTCACCCCATTTTCCATCAGTGTAGTGAAAATAAGGGGACTGGGTCAGAGGGGACTGAAGGTGAGGTATACAGGCAATATACATTACTGCTGTATTAAAGATAAAAGTCATTGTGGCTGTGCAAAATAATTGATATCACACACATAAGACGTGTAATGCATTATTAGGTTTGCACATACTACAGTTAAAACAAATATACATTAATTTGTTTAAAAACAAGTTTACAATGACTAGAACGATTATTAGGGGTTTTAAAACTATAACTGAGATGTAAGAAAAGCATACTCGGGTCAGCTTATAAACTAACAATATTGCTGAAAGGTGGCAAATGAAGCCAATGTTCAACAAAAGGATAAAATGAAAACTGGTATTTTTCTTACAATGTGTTTGTAAAATTATAATGGAAACAGCTGTGTCACCAGTAAAATAAATAAACACTACAAAATAAACAAAAAAATAAATAAATGGACCTGACCAACTACCAACCATATGTTTATTTAATCCAAATAATGGTTTTATTGGGTTAAATAAACATACAGTTGGTCGGTTCTGTTTATTATTCATTTATTTATTTATTTTTCATGTCACCAGTGTTGTTGATTTTGAACACATTATTGTGATTGATATTTTTTACCATTAATATAAAAGCATGTTCTGATCTTTCTGTGATGCTGCATCTCATAAAAATATATGCATGGTTACAGCCCAATGGCAGAGATGTAGAAATTTGCTCTGGTCTGATTCTGATTGTTGGTTTTGAGGGGATGGGAGCTTCTCATTCCTCCATTTATGAAGCAGCTCAACGTTGATTCACAAGATTTGAATGTTAACAGTGACCCATGTAAAAGTTGAACAGGTGAAGTCTCCTGTATTTATTAATATTTATTTGTGTACATCTTCATTCATTTGTTACCATGTCAAGTAGATTAGCCCCAAAGGCCACTTTTCAGATTCAATCCAGCAAAGGAACAAAAGGTTTGTTTGTGTCTTTCGGCTTTTCCTGGTTAGGGGTCACCACAGCGGAACTCCGGTCTGCTAATGATTGGCAGTAGATTTTTTACGTGCCGAGTTTGCCAGCCCTGATGCACAACCTTCAACGAAGGTACGCCCATTCACGCATGTCTCCACACAGAAGACGCTCTAGCTGAGAATCGAACGGCCCAACGTCTTCCTGTGAGGCGACAACGCTACCGTAGCACCACCACTGCAATAGCAAATGAACAAAAGGTACAGAGTTTAAAAGTACCCTACCCAAACCTTCTAACAATCTGCATAATACAATGTGATTAAAATAAAGATTATGCAGAATCTATACATGTCTCATTTTGTCTCCTAGGTCTGAACATGCTACAGATAAATGCTACATTAAAATGGAGGTATATCATTATTAGATTAAAATGACAGCAGTATTTTTGAAACAATCACACAATAGTATCTGAAGCATTCGTATTATGCTCATGGTTTTGAATACCTGCCTAGCAGAAGTGTGAAGGACTTGAAATCTGAGCAGTACATTACATGGGGGGAGATGATTAATACCATACTACCATATAATGAACTAGTTTTTTTCCAGGAGTTTAGGAGGTTGACTTAGTTGCTTAATATTCTCTATCTCATTCCTGAATTTATATTTTAACCAGTTCATGGAGATACCCTTAGCCTTCCCAATTTATATAAGTAGACTTGCTGTCCATAGGTATCATGTCATATGTTATGTAGAAATGTACAGTCATATCAATTTCAGGATTCATCTCTGAATATCCCCTGGTATTATCTTCTGGTACTTTTTATAGTTAGTAAATGTGAAAACATATTCAATATGTATTTGTTACAGATATACTCGTAGCATATATAAGAATACAGTTGCAATCCTTTTCACACACATATAAATGAATAAATGATTACTTTGTGTCTTTGTGTAACTTGTTTGAATAACTACTTTATTGTTATGATTATCTTTGTCTGTGGTCTATGTCATGGATGAAAGGGATCTTTGCAGAAACCAGTCTATCCGATAAATGTATAAACAACAAACAAAAGAAAGAAACAAATGAATAACATCACTGACCACATTAAAGCAGTGAGCCAGAAGATAAGAGTCACATGAAAGTGAAATAAACCTCAAAGCATACCCTACATCTATATTGAGATTCGACAGATCTATCAGCATTCCCAGACTTTTCACCTACAGAAAATTTTTGCTTGCGCCCAAAGGAAAATTACTGGGTATAAAAGATAATTAAATTATATTACATTACATTGCACAAGGAATAATCCTACTCACCCTTCATCTCTGTCCTGCCTAGTCCTTCCCTCACTTCCATTTTTTTTTAATTTCTAAGCAGTAATCACATGATCTAGTATCTCTCTGACAAACAAACCAATATGCTCTTTAAATGCTCAAAATTTAACATCTGCTGCTGCATAAGTATTTTTATACTGAAATACTTCCCTCTACTTTCACATGAATGTAGTCCAATGCAAATGAAGCCAAAAAAGTACTCTGTAGTGGTGCCTCCCTGTCAGACAGAACTATAACTAAGGTGGGGCAAGATGTGTAATTCCTAATGTATATTATTTAATGTATGTTCATGCATATTACTCTATGGTTGTTTAAAAATGTTTGTAATATCTTGGAGTTTTTCTTCCTGGACCTCCACTGAAAAGGGTTTTTGGACTAAACCCAGTTAGACAAATCCAGTAAGCAAAAAGCAAAATAAATAAAAATAAAGTAGCTATCTTATCTGCCCTTTAAGTGCATTTAATATTCTATTTCCTTCCATTCCAACTTCCCATTATTATTTCCACAGATGCCCATATCATCTTGAATGCCTCCATGGTTTCCTTCTGTCATCCTGGGGTTAGGCTATAAAGGGTCTCAAGACTGGTTCACCTATTTATTTATTTACTTACTTATTTATTTACAGTTTGTTTACCAGGATAGACCAAACAAAAAGAAATGCTAGCTATACCAGAGCTGTTGTGTCTTTCGGCTTTTCCCGGTTAGGGGTCGCCACAGCGGAACTCCAGTCTGCTAATGATTGGCAGTAGATTTTTACATGCCGAGTTGCCCGTCCTGACGCACAGCCTTCAACAAAGGTACGCCCATTCACGCATGTCTCCACACAAAAGACGCTCTAGCTGAGAATCGAACAGGACAACATTTTACTGTGAGGTGACAATGCTACCGCAGCACCACCACCACAGCAATGTAATTTATTGGTATAGTAAGAGGTTTCAGGGATCCAACCCCTTCATCAGACTACATGTGAATGAACATTACAAGGTTTAAATAGTGGCTTCAATTGGAGACAATCAACATTTAAAAATACAGAAGCATCAATACACTTAAAACCAATCAAACTTACTCTCTAAAATCAACTATAATAAATACTCACATATATACACTTATATACACACATAAACATACAAATGCTTATACACTTATGCACACGTACGCATATCCATATTATACATGCAAACAAATATGTGCAAACTCTGCATATAAAAAGCAAACCTAAACATAAAAATATCTAATAGAAAATATCTAAAAAACATAGTGGTACAGCTGGTATTTCTTTTCATTTGATCTATATTGATTTTGTGCACCGGCTGTTTTATTGGTTAGAGAAAATCTTTGTTTTTTGTTTACCAGTATAGTCCATTGGGCAAATAGAGCCCATTTTCAATGGAGTCCTGGGGAGAAAAGCTCCAACATGGTTAAAGTTAGACATATACCAACAAAATGTTACACAGTTTTAAAACATAATAGTATACAACGAAATGTAACAACTTCTTAAAAACATACACTGGTGTAACATGCTCCAGCAAAGGTAGTATCAATACGTAAGTAGATTTTACATGGTCTAAAAACAGCAGAGGCCGTGAAACTTCACAATCCATTTTTTTTTTACTTCAGAGAAAAAGGTAATTCAGGGTTATAAGTGAAGCAAGTGTAGGAGTATATAAGGAAAAAGTAAAGAGTGAAGATATATGAGGAGGTAAGGTGGAAAATAAATAGTAAGGATCAAGGTTATAGTTGAGTTGAGAGAATGAGAAGTGAGAAGAGAGGTAGGGAAAAAGCTGGAGAAGTAGAGCAACATCAGGAGGGGTGAGAGCAGGAACATTTCAACTGAGACGCGAGGTGAGAATGGAGTAAGGTCTTGAAGGTAGAGTGGTTATTGGTGGTACAAATTTGTGGTGGAAAGGAATTCCAAAGTTGTGCTAGAGAGAAGGATAACAGGAGTTTGCCTGGAATGTGTGCAGGTTTGTGTTCTTTGAGCAGATTCTGATTGTTAGACCTGAGTAGTCTATCAGGCTGGAGCATTTTGAGAGTAGAGGTGAGGGATGAGCAGAAAAAGGGTTTAAAGATGAGTTTATATGCATTAGTAAGTTGGATGAAGGAGAGATAGTTGGGCAGTTCAAGCCAATTTAATTTGTGGAGGGCATTACAGTGGTGGGTGGAGGATCTGGCTCCGGTGGCAAACTTCGAGATTTTGTTATAGCAGGTAGCTAGTTTTGTCTTTAGACCGGATTGAAGATTAGTAAGGAGGGGGGCAGGAAGGTGGTAGAAAGGACATGTTTAGTTGAGGGAATAAGACAGTGGTTGTGGCGATAAAGCATGACTAGTTTTTTGTGGATTTTCTTTATGTTTGTTTGAAGATGAATGTTGAATTTTAATTGTTTGTCAATAACGATACCTAGTAGCTCCATATGGGGTACGATTTCAATAGAGGTCTTGTTTTGGCTGGTTATGGGGAAAGAGTTATTGTCTGTTTTGGTACATTTTGAGGGGGTAAATATCATAATTTTGGATTTGGAAGCATTTAATGCTAGATGGTTATTTAACATCCAATGCTCGGTAGAAGAAAAGGCTTCTTGAGTTCATTTCTAACATTTGGAGAGGGATTCAGTGGAGCAGATTATTGTAGAGTCATCTCCGTATTGGACGAATTTGGCATTAGGAATACACTGGTGGAAGTCATTTATGAATAAGTTAAATAGTAAAGGACCTAATATAGAACCCTGTGGTACACCCGTTAGAGTATTAAGGAAAGAAGATGTACAGTTTTTCCATTTGATAACTTGTTGCCTATCAGAGAGGTAACTGGAAAAGCAGTTGATAGAGGAGGTGGATAAATTAAGATGAGAGAGTTTAGACAAGACCAGTTTATGTTTGATGGCATTGAAAGCCTTGGATAAGTCTAGCAGGAGGGTAGATACAATATTGCCAGAGTCGCATGCGAAACTGACGGTTTCAAGGAAGGAGAGGAGAACAGTGGTGGTGCTATGTCCAGGTCTAAAACTGTGTTGTGCATCAATAAATATGTTTTAAAAAAAGACTAGTTCACCTATCCAGTTAACAAATTTAAATTTAAATAAAGAAAATATAAATATTGCATGGTGTCTGCCATTTTACTACTTTTCTTCCCTAACATTTGTCTGAGGAAATGCAACTAGATTATGTCATGAAATACCAAATCATGTTAGTGCATTCTTCACAGATGCGTACATTTCATTTCCATTGTCAATAATGCATGAATTGTATTCCAATAATTCAACAGCATTCTTTTTCTTAAACTCTTCAAACTATCTAGTAAAATAATTAACAGTGTTATTGAACCCATGTACAAGTTGTATTTAGTGTAAACACAACATGGGAGTGCCTGCACTTAGAAAACTTGTGTAGCAGTTTCATCCCCCTTTGCATCACCACTCCCTTCTTTCTCTACGTAAGCTTACACAGAGTTTCAGAGTCAATTCAGTGGTGCATTGGATACATTTTTTTACTGATTTGAGTTTGAATATTGGTTCTAGTGCTTGGTGTGGAACTTAAGGGGGACTGCATAACTTTATTGGCAGAGGTGATGTGGGTTTTAGAGGCCATCCAACCCCTATCTTCATACATCCTTCCTTCAGGTGTTACTTGATAAGATAATGAAGTGGAAAAATCTGAGGCATGGTGATACTTTTATGGCGACTGCATACGTCCAAGAGTTGTATCTCAGCATTCTGCAGCTTTCCAAATCCTTCACTATACTTCTTCCCATCCTCCACTGTTGCAATTATTGTTGTGTTATCAGAAAAGAGGTTGATCTCTTTTTTCCTGTTCTTGCAGATATATCTGAGGAAAACACATTTAGGACTACTGGATCCTGTACAGACTGCTGAAGTGACTTTACTAATTTGTGACATTGTTCTCTCAGTACAACCCACTCTGCCCTACCATTCAGCCAAGTAACAGTCCAATTCTACAATCTTGGTTTTCTGTCCAGACCCTCCAGTTCTCCTATTAGCCTGTGTGTGAGACTGAGTCACGTATACCTTGTCTACTGGTACTCACCTGTCAAACAGAACTATAACTAAATTGGGAAAAAGTGTGAGGTTGTCCTAATGCAAGCTGTTTGGGGCATGATCAGCAGGTGCTGACAGGATAGAATTTCAGCACCAGAATTCACTTGTGAGGATATCAAGGCTCCATAAATGAATGCCAGTATTATATCCACATTTGTAGTGAAGATTAGTGTGTGTTTGTAACTGTAGCAATGTAGTTTGCTTCTACAGTTGTTACAGCAGTACAGGAAACTTTTTTTGGCTTCAACTGTTGGAAGACTTCTGTTTTCTGATTTTAATTCTGTTTTCTTCAGGTTG
The DNA here is from genome assembly GCF_019279795.1 of Protopterus annectens. Taxonomy (NCBI): domain Eukaryota; kingdom Metazoa; phylum Chordata; order Ceratodontiformes; family Protopteridae; genus Protopterus; species Protopterus annectens. The sequence goes on along the minus strand of NC_056738.1, from coordinate 276,430,261 downwards.
AGGTGATGCAAGTCTAAGCAACTGTCCAGACATAAAACTAGATCAACACGTGGTGGTTCCTGACTAGAAATTATTGTCCTCTGGAAATGTAACCAGGCATCTATTTAGGTTTCTTTTCATGGCTTTCCATTTTGCATTGTGTCTTCAAACAGCGATGGTTGAAAATGTGGAACACTGGTATTCCGAACCGTAAAATCTCACCCCCTTTTTGACCCATGTTAACACTTTTTTGTAGGTGTGCAGTGGTCGGAGATGTCGACTTTCAGTGTTTTTGCGACATTCTGAGAACTCGGCATTATGGATTTCGTGTAAAGGAATCAAAATTCACATTTGCCGATGGGCGATCGACATTTTGATAGTGAATACACACACACACACACACATATATATATATATATATATATATATATATATATATATATATATATACATACACACACACACACACACACACACACACATATAAAATGTACAGCCAACACAGTCATTATAGCCAGAATATATATATGGAAACAAATAAATAGTAGCAAACTGTGAAAACAACAAAAAACACTGAACTTAGCAATGAAACATTAGGTTTAATAAAATAAATAAGACCAGATAAGCGCTTTTGGATCATAGCAATCCTTCCTCAGATCCATATAAAAGAACAAGATGCAAAGCAGTATATATGCAGCTCTTTCAGCTAATCAGCATAGATGAAAGAGACAACTCCTTCCTTCTTATGAACATCACTTCAGGTATTGTGTTAACCAATCAAAGATGGCTCTCCAGCCTCTGCCTTTTTAAAGCTGGTTTCTGTGGATAGTTCATATTAAGTCATGGGGATTTATATGCTTGTAACTTCCCAGTCCACGACATTTCTATTAATTCTGTAACATTATCAGTATCTCCCCCTCTAGGGTTACTTTCCACAATTTGTATTAGCCTGAAGTGGAAACTATGTCCTGATTCTCCTAAATAGGTTTCATCAGGGATTCTTTTCATCCATGAGTCTTACATCACTTACATTTTGAAATTCTTTCAATTGTCTAGTAGTTTTCCTTACTTAGACCTGCTGCAGTGATCACATGTAGCTAAGTAAACAACATTTCTGGTGGTACAGTCTGCACAGAAGTTAAAACAATATTTCTTCCTAGTCACAGGATGCATAAATTCATTCTCAGTTGTAATATATCTGCAGCTTGTGCATCTGCGACAGGGATAAGTACCTTTCCAATCAGAAATAATGCTTTTCGCCTATTTGAGTCATTGCATAACAGTTGCTTCAGATTCCAGTTATTTCTAAAGGCAAAATGAGGTGTATCCCCTACTACTTTCTTTAACTCCTCATCTGATGTCAATATCTTTCAATTACTCTTTATTATATTGCATATACGTTTCATATCATTTGAATATGAAAGGGTCATTCTGATATTCCTCTTCCTCCTTTGATGTATATTGCAGTCACCATTCAGGTCTTCTCTCAACAAATATGGTTTCCCTTCTTCCTTTCTCATCTCTTTGATATGATTTTGCATATATCTTACCTCTTGGGGAGCATAGCCTCTTTGTATAAATTGTTCACCCATTGTCTGAGTTGCTATATTAAAGTCTGACACTCTTGTATGGAGCCTGGATGTTCTTAAAAACTGCACCTTCAAAATATTTGTATGGGTGTGCTTAGGATCCATACTGGACCTAGGAAGAATTTTATTCTTCCAACAATCTTTCCTGTGAAGGCTAGTATGCATTTCACCATCTGCTTTCTGATGTATCCTAATATTCAAACATCTATATTCGTGTAGTTATATTTTATCGTAAATCTAAGAAAATCATTTGTATTCTCCAAATAAGTGTGCAATGCTTGCAACTGGTCAAAATCACCTCCCCATAGAATATATATATATCATCAACAAATCATTGGTATAATTTCATGTAAGAGCCAAAGGGATTATTATGTAGAACATGAGAGTCTTACCAATGTGCCAACACCAAATTAGTATAACTGTTGGCACATGGGGTCCCCATCACCACACCACATTGCTGTAAATATATCTCATCCTCAAACATAAAGGCATTGTATCTCAGTACAAGTTCCATAAGTGTACAGATCAGACCATTTCTGTGTTCATCATATCCACTAATGCTACCCAAATGGCTCTTAAGTGCCTCTAGCCCATATTCATTGGGTATTACTGTGAATAGAATTTGAATATCCATAGTTACCATAAGGTAGCTTTTTTCTCTCTGTCTGTTCTTTAATATGATGTTTTAAAACTCTCAGAAAATGTTGAGTGTCCTTCAAAAACTGCTGATGCCATCACAAGAGCCCTTTTTTAACTGATGTTCCACAACAATCAAATCTAGTTCAGTAATCCAACCCACACTTGCCACAATTGGGCATATGTGTGATCTATAGGGTCCTTGAGAATCTTAGGCAGTCCCTTGAAGATGGGAATGAAGGGATGTGTCACACTGAAATAATCATACAGCTCCTGTGACATTTTAGTATTTTCTTTCAATCCATATATTATGTGTCTTTCTAAGGTCTTCATTCTTTCCACTTGTCCCCTTGTAATACGGCCATAAGCATCTTCTTCTTACAATAACTTCAGAATTTTAGTTTGATTATATTCTCTGTTCATCGATACAACTGCTCCTCCTTATAATGAAGTCTGGATTCCTCTGCATGCCCCTTAGAGCTTCCATTTCTTCTTTGCTGACATTTTGATAACAGTGCCGATTTCCTAATAGATACTGTGAAATGTCCCATTCACAAACATTAATAAAAGTCTCTGTAGTGGCTTTATTCTGTGGAATATAGACAATGGGTCTCCTGAAAAGGGCATGCTCACCCATATCCATCTCTTTATACATGGTTTTTAATGTGGGATCTCTACCAAACATCTTTAGGCTTAATACAATATCATTCAATGTAGAGCCTGAGACTGGAACAAAATGTAAGCCTTTATTCAGTATCTTCAAATGCAATTCATTCAACTCAAAATCAGATAAATTAAAAGCAAGCTCATCATTAATTCTCCTGTTCATCATTTCACTTGTCTCTCCCCTGTTAAATTTCTTCTCCTTTTCCTTCCTTAGCTTATGGCTCTCCTTTTTGTTTGTTCCATATCTCCCTGGTCTGTAAAGGTAGTGCTGGAAAAAATGAGGGGTGTAAGGAGTTGGTTCTCAGTCTGGCCACCAGTGCATTCAGCCTTATGGTCACATTTTGTCTGATGGAGCTTGGACTCTCTGTATCAAATAGCATGTTGTGTTGTGCTTGAGGGTGAACAGTCTCTGCAGTGGAATTCTTAGAGCCTGATTTAACTTGTGGTTCATTTATTTGTAGACGATAAATAACCATGTTTTCAGAAACACTTTTCAATCTATCTCGGGGCCAGGTAAAACATTACCATTTTTAAAAGCCATATAATCTATCTGGAGCTTTTTGACTTTGGTTTGCTTCAACTTATTATCTTAAAGGGACACCTTAAAATAAATATCATCCAGTTTTTTCATATAAAATTTGGAATTGTATTTACTCTCAATATCTCTTTGTAGCTCCTCTATCAAAATAATAAGTTCTCATTCCCTCATTTTCAAATAAAACACCTGCCTGTAACCAGTCATTTAAAACTGGCAGGTTATGAACTGACCCACTAGTGTATTACTGACCTGGTCTATTCCAAAAGTCAATGTCCCACTCAAAATCTTGCTGACTTTCCATGGTGGTATCCCTTGAATGGAATGCTCGGGTATGTGAAGACTGTTCAGTACGATAAATCCTCTGGGTCAACTGCTGGATTAGTAAGGTTATCTTCCCTCTAGATTGTGCCAAACTCTGTGTTAAATTGATTTGGGAGTTAGTTGCTTGGACACCAAACACCATTCCACAAAAACACAGACCAAAGATAAAAAAAAAAATTCCAACAGTATATAAATTAGGAAGTGATGTATAAAATCTTGGGACATGAAACATTAATTACATCTGATGAAGTTTCTTAAAGTAAAGAGACGAAAGCACTTATGTTTTTATTTTTTTAATATACAATAAAGTGTTTTTGGATATCTTTTCTGTAATTATGTGCTGGCGTTGTTAACTGCGTTTTTGTCAATTCATCATTTTCACCATTTTTTTCTTTGTTTCATGGTCTGTCAGAATTTTTTATCTTCATCCTATAAAAGGAGCCTAGTTTCTGGTGTGGAGATTTACTGGTGTGCAGTATATGCTGATCATATTTGAGATTGTCATCTAGTATAATGCCTAAAAGTTTCCTGTGAGTTGCAGTTTCATTGATAGTATTATTTGCTGACTTTATGGTAAAAAATTGCTTTTGATTTTGGCAACTTTTTGAAGTAAAAAGTATTAACTTAGTTTTCTTGGGGTTGAGTAGGAGGTTTGATTCTTTGAGCCAGGTTTCTACCAAGGAAAAGGATTGTGGGGTAATGTCTTGGGGCTAATTTATTGTTGAGGCTGCACAAACTATTGCTGAGTTGTCTGAATACTGAACAAACTAGCATTGAAAGTGGAGGTGTAGAGGTCATTAATAAATATATTAAATAGTACAGGACCCAGGATAGAACCCTGAGGGACACCTGCAGTAACTGGTTGAAAGGATGAGTAGGTTCGTTGCCATTTAATTGTTTGTTGCCCTCCATATAGGTAACTAAGGAACCACGACAAGGAGTATTGTGAAAGTCTTGCACCTGTCTCTTTAACTTGGGCTCCTGGTATGGGATCACATGACTCTGTATACTTTCAAGAGAGACTTTTAAATTTTATTATTTTGCCTGAAGAAGTTGCTTATGTTTGTTAGAAACAAAAGCTCTCATTTCAAATAAAGTGCATTAGTTGTCCTCCAGCCGGTTACACTTTTTTTTTGTTTTGATTCAACAGTTTGTTTGTCTTGTTACCATATTGGTAAAATGTAGTAGAGCAGTCCTGGTGCTATGCTGGGGCCTAAAGCCATGTTGTGTTTCTGAGAGCAGGTTATTTGAGGTTAAATATTGCATCAGCTGCATATGAATACATTTCTATAATATGTTGGAGAGGGGAGAGAATCATTATTGTTCTATAGTTATTAAACTCTGCAGATTTAGACATCTGACCACTCTCCAAAAACTACCTTCATAGACAACTCTCCCTCAGATCACATTCCAGTGGGACAACAGTTTTTCATAGACCTTCTAACCACATCAGTTCTCCAAATCAAACACTTTCAGTTTTTGGACCCTTTTAATTAACATTAGATATTCTGAGAACATTACAAACTTTAGGACCAAACCCACTGAACACCTTAATAAAAGGTCTGTTTATAAACGAGTTTCTTCCTCATTACCTACACAACTTTTCCTGTTCGTATTTGCACACTTCCTGTTTGTTACAACCCACAAATGTTATGGCTAAGCTTTAATCAGATAATGATTTTTTTATTTCTCAAATTCCTCTGTTCAAGTTTTGATTGTGTATATTAGCTTACTATAAAAATATAATGGTACTGTAACTGCTCTTTGAAGTGGAATTTTTATATGTAATATGTACTGTTTTTGTGTTATTGTGTTTTATTCTTTGCACTTATATACAATGGATTATATTGTGCTGCAACACTTTTTATATTTTTTCTATCAGGGCAGTACATGTAGATCAATCTGTTGCACTAGCTTTATTTATTTCTGAATACTTATTTAAGTATATGATAAGCAGGTCAGGGGGATGGCATAAAGTCCCTTTTCAACCTCAACCATAATCAAGGCCAAAGGCTGTATATCAGATAAAATGTTAGTCCCACTGCAACACTTTTATATCAATAGCAATCAAATTTAAATAATACAAATATATTCAAGGAAATTAGTATAACTATTACAAAGAAATTTTATGAAGTTATTTCATAATTATTTCACATTTAAAAAAAAATGTTTGACTATGAGTTGATATTTTCATAGTTATAAATATGCTAAGAAATTATTAATTACATACAGCATTAGCAATGGCTAAAGTATTTCTGAGTGTAAGGAATGGACAGTTACATACTGGAAGGTCATGTATGCATATAATTGTACAGAAATGTGAGTTCTCCCACAGCTTGCCATAATCATGAATTATCTGTAAACAATTTTGAGATGAAAAAGACACACATTTCTAAAGGAGTGGAAGTTAACATCAGATGGTTCCAGTAAGCTGTTGCAACTTTGCTGACGTTATTGTTACAAAATGTTAAGAAAAAGTCGGTTTTGACTTTTGTAAGGGCTCAGTATGTATTGAATCTGGAACTATACAAGGCTGTTTGCATGAATAAGGTATGGGGAAATGATCATTTTGATGTAAGGGTTTAAAGCTGAGAAATGAGAGTAAGTGTGCAGCTGCAGCTTGGACTAGAAACAACATGGCTTTATCTAATGGTTGGTAGTGGTATTTGAACTTGGGTGCTAGTGGGATAAATCTGCAAAATTATACCGGGTAATCTAATTATCATGGCTAGAGATCAGTGCAATAGTTGTAATGGCATAGTCTAGCTTTGATATATGAATACTAAATCTGGAGTCAGGTGTCAAGAGATTTAATATTAAAGCAATAATACATGACCACGTATGGGTATATCAGGATTTACCACTGTTGGTATGGTTTGATCATGACAGCAAAGCCCAAGTAATTAAACTAAGCCAACCGTGGGAAAATCCTGATACGCCCACAAACAGGAGTGAATTATTAATACTATACAATTACATTATTATAAATTACATTTAAAAAAGAAATTATTTACCTGTATTAAATAATGCAATTGCATAAGGGCACTTCTGTCTTCTTCTGAGTTGTATTTGCTGTACTGATGTACTTTACATGCATATGGGACCTGCGTTCCCACGCTTGCACAGTACATCAGTGCAAGAGATGCAATGAAGAAAACAGAAGTGCTGTTGCTGATTTTTTAGTTCTTTTTTGATAACTGTTGCAAAATAGTCAGTTACAGGGACAGCACAAAAATATGAGGAACATCATGTTTCTGTTTGAGTTTTGCAGAACGTACCTGATTTTTTTCATGTTTTGGTATATCCTCCAGTATATGCAATTATAAAAGCTAGGCCGCTTAATTGTGCTTCAGCAGCCAGACTTTTTTTATTGGTATATGCTTGATTTACTATGGGCACACTGGTTGGGCTGTCCAATTAGCATGCTTGTTTTTCAATAGTGTTGAGCCATTATTGTATAAATAGTTATTATCCTTAACTGCGTCAAGGGTTGGTCTACTTTTCATTCTGCATTAGACTAAAGTAAAGTGAAGAGTCCACCCAAAGACCATGTGACTTATGAAGCTGCACATACATAATTTTTGTGTTGTAAGGATCTTTTAGGGTGTTAGTAGTTTTTAATTTGTGGGAGGATCCAAACAGCATGTATAGTGTCTTTGATGTGATCTTAACTTATATAACCCCATCCAGTGCAAAGCTGATAAAAATCTGCCCGTAGATGGTATCACCCAGAAGAATTAACCTTAAAGATTAGCACATCATCAGGATATAGGAGTACAAAGGAGGTGTGTAAAACAAATGAAGTATCATTAATAAATTAAGAAAAAAAATTTAAAGACAAACTGCTCATCTTGCCTCTTTCAGTTAGGCTGCTGACGGACATTACACTGTAAGTTTTATTAGATTAGTCGTTAGTGAAACCATGTCCCAGGACCCCCATTCCGCATTTCTGGAAACACTGGGAAATATAAAGGTCCTACCAAACACCCTAATATTGGGTGATTTCAATTATCCAAACATTAACTAGAAGAACTACTCAAGTACTAACTCCCTTGCCCAACATTTCCTAGAATTTAAAAACTCAAATGCCCTGAATCAACTGGTCAACACTCCCACCAGAGGTGACAACATATTGGACCTGGTCATCACCAACATGGGTGACTGGTGCTCCACACTGGAGGTCAACCTCTCGCTGCTTAGATCTGACCATAAACAAATCACTTTGGATATCCACATTCCGCCCCCACCTCTGGACAAGGAAACCACAGTGAAAAACTTTTCAAAAGCAAACTTCACATTACTTAAGACCAAGGTGGAAAGTTTCAAAGCCCCCATGCTAAAGGATAACGCTGTCCAAGCTACAAAATCCTTTACTAATACATTCTATGGGCACCTACAAGAATGCATGGATCGTGCTATCCCAAGCAAAACCAAGACTCACTCCTCCAAGGAAAGGAAACCAGTCTGGTGAACTCCTGCCACAAACAAGCTATACAATAGAAGGCGGAAACTAGTACAGAAAAGAGTAAAATCCCAAGAAGGGAAGACATCCCTGATCAGTATCAGCAAGAAACTACGATCCCTCATAAAATCATCCAAGGCGAGCTTCGAAAGAAAAATTGCCAAAGACTCCAAAGAAAACCACAAGGCATTCTTTAGCTATGTCAAGAATCTAAGTGGCAATGCTCAGATCTGCTCAGAGTTAGTGCAGAATGACACAAAATACACTGAACCGACCAATATCGTCAACATCCTGGCAGACATGTTCAGTGCAAATTTCACTCCCCCCTCACCCCCAAAAGGGCCCATAACCATACCAGAAGAATGTAGAGCCCCTGAAATCACAGACACTCAGGTTAAAATAGCCCTCTCCAAAGCCAAAAACACAACATCAATGGGACTGGATGGTGTCCCAGGCTGCGTCCTACATGAGCTCAAAGACGAACTAACCCCTCACCTAAACACACTGTTCAAACTCAGCCTCTCCACAGGTTATGTACCCATAGAGTGGCGCACAGCAATGGTTATTCCGCTCCACAAAAGTGGAGCAACAACAGACCCTGGGAACTATCACCCTATAAGCCTGACTAGCTTGGTCTGCAAGGCTATGGAGTGCATCATCATGGAACTCATTAACAGAGACACTGGGAACCTCCAAACACTGGACCCTACCCAGTTCGGCTTTGTTAAGGGCAGATCATGCCTCCTAAACCTGGTGGACTTTTTTGAGACAGTTACCAATAGATGAGGGAAAGGTGGCACACACAGCCTACCTAGACCTCGCAAAGGCCCTCAACACCATTCCCCATTCTGGTATTGTAGACAAGCTCATCAGCCTGAACATAAACCCCTATGTCACAAGATGGGTTGCCAGTTGGCTCATGGACAGAACCCACATGGTAAGAGTTGCGGGAGCTAGGTCTGACTCTAAACCGGTTACAAGTGGTGTTCCCCAGGGCTCAGTCCTAGGACCATTCCTGTTTGGCATATACTTCTCAGAGGTACAGGCAAGCACAGGAGGACTATGGCTGACCAAGTTCACACATGACTGCAAACTAGGGGCTATAATTGACTCTCCGGCTGACACAGACATCCTCCTAAAGGGTCTCACTGAGACGGATACCTGGTGTCGAAATCATGGCCTCAAGCTAAATGCCAAAAAGTGCATAGTCATCCCCTTTGGAAAAAACAAAGTACCCACAAACTACCACATAGGTGGTAGTCCCCTAAATACGGAAGACGTAATAAGGGATCTTGGAACCCAAGTAGATAGTAATCTCTCCTTTGATAATCACATTGCCAAAGTGATTAGAAAATCCTTCTACATGGCCCACCTTATCACAAAAGGGTTCGCATCCAGATCAAAAGAGGTCATTGTGCCCCACTACTCATCACTCATCAGACCCTTCATAAAGTACAACTCCCCATTTGAGATGTACCTTACAAGACACCTGCAACAGCTGGAAAGACCACTGAAGTACCTCACCAAGAGGATCACTGGCCTCAAACAGATGCCCTATGCAGCTAGACTGAAGAAACTCCAACTGTACTTGGTTGCATACTGCCTACTCAGAGGTGATTTTTGCCTGACATACAAGGCCATGTCCAACCCAGAATTGATGGACATGCTCCACCTAAAGAAAACCTTATTCCCTTGAGCCACATGCTCTAGGGGTCTAAACCTCACCACAACAATAAATAGGACGTGCTGGAGGGATAGATTCCTGTCCCAGAGACTTCCCATTCTTTGGAACAAGATTCCAATCTACATTAGGCAGAGCTCCTCGCTAACACCCTTCAAAAGAAACCTTGATGAGTGGATGGGAAACAGAAAGTTTACCCGGGGGATCACTTCAGTGGCTCTGCTGGACAGAGGCACAGGGAACTAATCTAAGGGGGCGGCAAAAGCCAACACATTCTGGCTAGGCTTATAAATGCCTTCGGGCAGATAGCCTAGTACCTACCTATGAACCTATGAACCTATGAACATTACAGGGTCTTATACTAAAAACATAATGCTTATGTTTTGCTATAAGAAGGGGACAGTCACTTGCTTCAAAAGTTGTGTTAAATCAATAAAAAGCTGTTATTTGGGCATTCCTGTGACCTTATTTGAATATATACTGTCAGTGACAGAATAATTAGAAGAGTTAGAAGTCAGTTTATGACAAGAACAGAGGTCATGATCATGGTGGCTAATGAAAAATAATCACATATTTGCTGCTTTTGTGTATGATATGCTCATATATTTTGTTTTTTAATTTTGCTGTGGGACAGAGGCTAAAAATGGGTCCGTCTTCATGCATGAAAGATATATTTGGGGCATGTTGTCCATATAATATTTTATTATGTTCCTATGGAATCATCTGATTTAGATGGTTTTGAAGCTGAGTTAAGACATTAGATTTAATTTATAGTTTTCCAGAAAAGTCTCAGGTGGTTGACCGTGACAGACTGTTTTTGTCATAGTTAAGTTGTTTTGGCTGCATTAGCAGCAAACCTACAAGCAATATGACAGATGTAAAAAAGCTGCCAGTCAGTTCATTTGTGGATTTATAGGAATGCCAACCTTTGTCTCTAGCCTTCATTAACTGTTTTGTGTCTTCTGTAAACTTGGAATAACTTCTACCCTTAATATATCTTAGCTTACAGTAAAATAGCTTGTTTTAATAGGGCAAGTAAACTGTAGAAATGGTCGAGTGCTGTAATGGGATTAATTTTAGTATAAATGGATCTCTGTTTAATGCTGTCTAGCTCAACCAGGAACTGAATCTCAGAAGTTTCTGGAAAAGATCTGCAACTAATTAGTTTAGGTCTGGCATGTTAGCATTTATGCAGAATAGAAGCAATGACTCAGGATGACCAGTAAGTGAATTTGATAACATTGTTTTCAAAGTGCACCTCTCAGGTTGGTTTGTTTCTAGCAACTACAGCTAAGATGATGTTGATTCCTGTGAGAATGTTAGCTCTAGCAGAAGATGAGATGAATCGTTGATGCAAAGAATGTGTAGAAATTGATTCCTAGGTAGATAAATAAGATTCAGCATGAAGTCACACTATTTTTCTTTTTTTAAATGTCATGTAACATTTCCTGTACTGAGTCCTTGAACAGTTTGGTAATGGAGTGAAGGACATGCAGACAAGTTCAATGAGGAGGTTAGCATGTGATCCCGGTACAAGTTACATAGTGATCCATCTGGGGAGGGAGTGAATGTTTGAGATGCAACTGTTAATTAGTTGGACTGTACGCTGTGTTTTTTTTTTCGAGTAATAGGTACCACCACAGTAGATAATGGAGACAGAATATGAGAGTGTAAGATCCAGTAAGGGAAATGCAAAAGGGTCACCTTAAACAGAAGAATGGAGGAAAGAAACGCTACAGGCATTCAGCCTATAATTTAGATAGCTGTTGTTGTTCAAGTGCAGTAATTTCATCTATATGTATTGAGATATAACTCACTAATGCTACTTAGCTACTTCCCTGCGGTCATTAATTACGTGGCCACACCTGTTTGTAAGTTAGTGATTACTTGTATTGCATACTTCAGTAAAAACAGGAATGATGCAACTAACTGACAGTTTATTAAGTTGCAGTTATTTTAAACCAGAGTAGTACAATAATCTGAATACAAAATCAGTATATCTGTGACATTCCTCCTTTCCAAGCATGGCTTGGACAAGTATGTTCTTTGACAACATGATCATAAATAAGTAGAGCATTTGCATGGTAAGAGATCACTATAATTTTCTTTAAAATATGAGCTCAGTTGCAGCAGAAGGCCATTAGCATAAATGCTAATAAAACACAGTAGTGTGAACAGATACGCAAAACCCTTGATGTAATGTGAATATAAAAATATTGAATTTTGCAAGTATAGCCATTGCCATCTGTCTGGTAAATATGATTTAAATCATGCTCCTTCAATCTCATCCAGACAACTGCACATCAGTTTTGTTAAAATGATAGTGCTGTACCATGTTGAATGCCCTTGGCAAGTCAGTAAAAATTGCCCCTGTCAAGAAATTCCTCAACCATGTCAGAATAAATGTCACAAGTCACTTTCAGCATCTCTGCTGTTGCATAACTGTACAAGTGAAATAAAGAATATATACCTTTCAAAATGTTGATCTGGAAACCAGCATACTTGCTGATAAAGTTTTCTTTCTACAACATCATATAAAGTTAGAATCAAAATAATGTAGTAAAAAAATCTGAATGTCTCCTACTGGAACTTGGACCTTATTTTGTTCTGTGCAATTTTTTTTCTTTTGCAAACATGCATGCATGCTTCTTTCCTTTCTCTTCCCTCTTTCTTTTTTCTTGCGGTGCCAATTTCCCATCATCTTTATTTTGTTATCCTCCTTCCTGATTTCAGAAGTTTTCCCAGAAAGTAATTTTCATTCACAGGCAAGATGGATAGAAAGTACTGCAAAACACATCATGCGTGCACTCTTCCAAAGAGTGTCTCTTGAAAGTATTTCAAATAATTTTATTATTTGATATTTGTACTCATTATATTCCAGTATTTTAACGTCTCTAGGCAACATATATTTGTGGCACATAATTTCATATCTTCATGTTCCCTATGAGGCTATACCTGTGAAGAAATACACTTGTAAAATCCATGCACTGTCAGAGCTAAGGATGCAGTACTAAACTGAAGTGGGTAGCGCCTACCGTGAAAGTATGGCATCTGTTATAACAGACTGCAGTAAGTTTAGGAGCTAATGCCCAAAGTTGGATAAGTTAACTGTTCCTTTTCTAGCCATGTCCAGGGTGACAAGGGCAAAAGCAAACATAAAATAAATATGGGCAATTTATTGTGATCAATAGAACATGGAAGTCAGCCAGAGAACCTGAAGGAAATCTATGCAGACAGTATGCAAAACATCACAACGACAATGACCCAATGTTAGGATCGGATCCTGGACCATGGAGTTGTGAGTCACCAAGCGGCTAAATTACATTATAGAAACCATCAATTGTTAAAGCATTCAAACTCCAACATTAAATTAACCCACTGATCAAAGTCTTCTACATGCATTTATTAAAAACAAAATGATAAGACTCCTTTATTACATGCATTCTCTGAGCTGCAGACATTATGAATGAGACAGCTTTAAGTTCTGTGTCAGTTAAATGCATTTGACTCAAGTATTTGAACTCTTTATTTATTAGTACTAATCCTAGGGCTTTGTAATTAACAAGATGTGTGATTTACTTTAGGTTTTACAATACCTTCCATGCACATGAGAATAACGATAGAGCACAGACTCTCAGGCTTTCTCATAGTAAACCTTTCTCAGACTACAGAAAATGTCTTATATTTCCCTTAGTGCTCAAAATCCTGCCTTATACTACTTGGGGTATAAAAATACATATGTAAACACCTGAGTTGGTAAACATCAAAGATTCCTTGCAGAATACACTGTCAAAGATATTGGGTGAGCAAACTGGTATTACTAAGGAAATTATTTTTTGAGCTATGATACAGAATTGAAATTGCTTAGACATAGTAAGGCCTTGCTGAGTCTAATTATGGTGGCTGCCAAAAAAGCAATTACTAAAAAATGGAAATCAAAGTCTAAACCAACTGTACTAGAAGTAGTGAATATGGTAACTGAAAAAAAAAAAACTGGAATTTGGATCTTTAGAAAAGGGTAGAAGCAAATTACAGAGGAAAAATGGGAATTGTGGGAAAAATACATGCAGAGGAGGAACACAGTTTAAAAGAAGGTAGGATTTGAATGAGCTACTGAAATTATATCACTATGGTTTGATTTCATTTATATAACTGTACAATTGCCTATGCCATACATGATCTTTTTATAAAGATGTTTCCTAGTTAAAAAAAGACTCCAGACCAGGAAAAAACATTGCCTTAGGCTTTCCCCATAACAAATGAAAGCAAAAATAATGTCTTTCTTGTAACACACAATTTAGATAACTAGAATATGTTTCTTGAAACCTTATTCTTTTAGTGCTGGTTATAGTACACATGACACATATGTACTGTTACTCTTCTGTATTCAGAGTGATCTCATACAGACATGGGAATCTCGTATCTCTGTGAAGGCAATTTCAGCGATCTCCAAACCTCTGTAAAGGTTTCTCTGAAAACCTATATTCAGAGAAACTGATATTGCCTTTCCCCATGACTGTACAAATGTGGACTACTGCACTGGATGGTAAATATTTTGTTTTAGGTTTGCTGAATGTGGTTTTCAATTAAATGATTCCAGAGGTTTGAGACTCACTGAAATTGCCATTGGTGAGTTGACATGACTCTATAGAAACAATGTTATGTAGCTCTTGTTTCATGTACACATTTTCAAACTTGCTTAGACATCCTTCAAACAAAGCCTAGTCCACACCAAGGATGCTGATTTTACTGTTTGAGAAATACTAAACTAGAATATGATTTAATTATACGAGTTATTTTGCTTAACATATAAAACCTGATAAACTGCTTGTTTTTAATGATGGCCTCTGAGCTCTAGATAATTGTGTTACTCATTCAGCATTGAGCAGAAGGTGGCTGAAGGCTGAAGTGCCTAACTCCTTCATAGCTCATTATTTTAACCACTGGTCTAGATTGCATTAAAACCAGATTCTATGACCTTTTGAAAGATCCCTGGTTATTTTATTATATTTATTTATTTATTTTGGACCAGACAAATCCAAACGGGCAGGTACTCATTATAGCAGACATCCAGTGACAAAAGCCCTGAAAAGTTATGTTTATATTAATACTAGCTACGAAAAACAGCAATAAGGAAATTGATTAAATATAAAGCTTTAAATAGCAATAAGAAAAAAATATGTCAAATAACTGTACATCAAAGACAGTCTGTTATTTACGTATGCAGTAAAAAAATATTATGTATAAGCATGCAGCATACTAAATTAGTACATAATTAGCTATATAAAAATAATGAGAAATACATACGAATGACTTAATGATGCAGTATCAGGATGAGTGAAGTATGCTATATGATTGTTTCAAACAAAATAAGAAAAAAATTGTAATTTAAAGAATGAGGCTTGACCCTTGCAAATAAGATATGATTTGTTTTCTCCAAGGTTATGTTTATTTTTTTTTCAATTAAATTGTGTCAACATTTTACATGTAGACATTGTGATGTTTTGTCTTTTTTGAGTATGTGTATATATATATATATATATATATATATATATATATATATAAGGTTTATGTCAGATGATCAAGATTTCAGAAACTTCAACTTCATATAGTTGAGACCATATGTTTAACTTTAAGTTTAAATTTAGTTCTTAATACTGAAAGTTCCAGTGTGTGTTCAACAGACGCAATAAATTCAATTAACTTTAATTGATAGGAAATTGAATAACAGGTCAGGTTTTTTAGCATATATATGACTGTGGCTACTCGATGATATTATTCTGATGAAGTCTCAGGCAGAGACGAAAGCACTTAATACTACTAAATTCTAATATACACATTTCTTTGAGTTCATTCATTTAATTACAAGTACCAACTTCCTTCAGAGATACTCTATACTTTTGGTTATACTGTGGAACTGGATGGCCGGGAGATTAATTTTCTTTGAATTAAAAAAAATACATTCTTTTTTTTTTTAAGAGTGTTCATCTGTTTTTCATCTTACCACCCATTTCCTACTGAAATATACCAGCTTACCATTTTTTTAATGTAACATAGGCACTTTATTCTTTAAGGGCAGCAAGCACTGAATTTGTGGATGAAACACTTAACTATAAAGTTGTTTTCTAGCAACAACCTCTTCATTAGTTTCAGATCTCTTTAATGTGGAATTATTCAGATGACGTTTACTTCTGCAGAAATTGTACATATTGACTGATATTGGTGGATTGTAACGACAGATGTTTGAGTGGCCTTTTACGGTTGAAATTTTTGAATTGGGCACTTTGTCATTATTAGTTAATATGTTTTGTTTCATTGCTTACTGGAAAAATGTAAAAACTATAAATTTAAACCACACTCTAACAAGTGGTGCTGTATTACACAAGGGACATAATTCAATTATTATATATTATAATTAATACAACCAGGAAGGTGAATCAAGGAACTTTTGCATGGTCCTGAAAATGTGTGCAAGGTGCCTATGATTTGAAAAACAGCCCAAAGGTAAACTTAACCTGCCACTGGCCAGATGCATTTTCTTTGACTGTGGTTTCAATGCTGTTTCAGTGAAAATGAGTTTCAAAGGTAGAGAAGTTTTAATGCTAAGTCTGTTTTCATTGTAAGACTATTGCTTTGTTTAGCAAATGTCTATCAATGTTTGTGCAATAAAATTTGAAATAAAAGTTGTAAATCCAAATACCTGTAATCATTGTAGAAATAAAGCATAAAACAGTATGCACACTGAGTGTTTTGAACAGTGTTTATGGCAGCAGGGGAGCAATAACCAAGTAATGGGGCACTGGAACTGCTGTGTATGCGAGCTCCCCTGGTTATATGTTATACTTTCTGAAAACTCATAGCATTTGTATGGAGATTGTAGTACAGTGTAGATCAGGGAATTTGGCCTTTTTCCTCACTGTAATGCCATCTCAGAGTTGGTATTTATAACTTGCAAGGGGTGTGAGGATGCAGAGAGGCTTCCCCCTTCAAAAACATATAATTATGTAGTTTTATTTTATTTAAGTTTTCAGCAATTGCAATTATAATTTAGATGTGTAATCCTTTACACCTGTATTTCTAAGTTCTGCTTATGTGTAATGACCATTTATATAATTTGTCAAAATGTAGAAAAATCTATTTTAAAAAAGGACAATCTGTTTAGAAAATTGAAGGACAGATACTCTCAATAATCCTATTTCATTTGGTCAACTTACTTTAAGCAAAATGTAGTTGTATCTGTTTTTCTTTCTTTTTTTTTTTTCATTGCTCATAAAAAATATTACCCAGCCACAAAAAAGTATGTGAGCTGCAATAATGCAGCTTCTAAATTATTTTTACACTGCATGAGTCTTCAAATGCCATACTCTGGATAGTGGTAGCAAACTTTGTAATAAGTGTTATTTGTAGCTTATGTTGTAGTAAGAATATTTTTATAATTACAGAATGTAGCTAATACATAAAAAGTGAAAATTCTCCTTGATATGCAGTATTATGCACATGCTTGGCTCAGAACTAGAGTGCGGTAACTGGAGTGTCATCTAAGCAGTACTTTTTAATAGGTATGTTGGAGTGGATGCAGGGAATAACACTGCACCAAGTATGAAGTGAGAGACTACAGCTACTGCACTAATATTTTCCACATCCGAGTATGCCTTAGAAGAGTTAACTTTACATTGTAGACAATAAACCAGAACAAATAATCTCCCTCTCATGTCTAGATAAAGTACTATGAGCTAAAGTTGTATGTTATCATGCCTCACAACTTTAGAAATGTTCACATGAAAAGCAAGTGGAAGGCCAAAGACGGATGGGGAGAAGCCTAGTCATAGAATGGAATTTTATGGTAAGATATAAGTATTGTGCTTAAAGGTTTAGCAGAAGTAAAATATGCCAAATGGTAGAGGTTTGGCACAGTGGCACAGCAGATATTGCTATCAGCTTGCAGCAAGAGGTTTCCTGGTTTGATTCTCAGCTGGGTGTCTTCTGTGAGGAGTCTGCATGTCCACCTTGTGTTTGTGTGCATTTTGTCTGGGTGCTCCAGTTTCCTCCCAAATTCCAAAAACATTCAATAGGGGGATTGGACACTCTAAAGTGGCCATAGGTGTGAGTCTGCATCCGAGTATGTGGTGTAGAAGAACTACCATGGCGGGGCTAGCCAGCTGGTGGTGTAAACCTTGTCTCTAGATGATTGTCACTATTTAAGTGACAGCCTGATCTTATGTGCAAATATGGGAAAAGGGGACTGTGGATGAATGGATGGATGGTAGAGGTTTGGATGGGCAAGATGTTCAATTCTGTATGAAGAGCATAAGCTTCCTAAGCTCTGCAAAGCAAAGAAAGTTCCTTTTTTAGATCTTTACTAAAATTAATCATGATAACCGCTTTTCTTAATCACAAGACGTCTTTAGCTCAAGAGGTAGTAACAGGGTTTTTAAATGCGGTAGCAGGAGGCTGTAGGGTAGGCAACCAGCTCAGTTGGTAGTGACTGACAGGATGAGATCAAACGTACAAAAATGGAGAAATGAAATTCCTTCTTAGGGCAACTGGTCTCAGTATCAGTGATGGAATGAGGAGTTCAGAAATATGATGTGACCTCTGATGGTATCACTGCTCAGCCATCTTGACAGAAGTCAGTTGTCGAGGTTTGGTCACCTTGTAAGAATGCCCCTTGAGCACTGCAGATGGAAGCCTTTTACATGGCTCACTTGGAAAAGGCCCTATGAGAGAGTCAAGTTACTTTGAATAAGACAGTCATTCAATTTGCATGAAAACATCTAAGGAGACACAAAAATAATATTGTTGCTCAGGGTAGGAAGGTCTGGCTTAACCTAGTCAATTTGCCACCAAGATGGACCACTCCAGGACATGTTTAGAGAATGGATACATGGCAAGACAGATTTAATATTTAGTTTCAGAGAAATAATGTACACCATGGCATTTATTGTTAGGTTAGCAATAAATTATAAAATTTCATGTTCCTCTTTGGTTATTGTACAGTTAGCAGGGCACATGACTTTGGTTATCTGTGAATGCAGAGTCATAATGACGTACTAAAGGTTTGAGACTGTAAAGAAAATTACATTGTAACACTGGAATAGTACTTGTTAGACAACGGAGATAGCATTATACTTGCAAAAGCTACTCACAAGATAATTATTTATTTATTTATTTAAGGTGTTATACTTACATGAAATTCCTGTGTATTTGATTTGAATGTTGTAATCTAAAATGACAAAAGTATCATAAATTAGTTTATTCTGATCCTAATGAAATTCTAACAGATGCCAGGCAAGTGTATTCTGTTTTGCCTCACTTATTCAATTTGTACATGGAGTCACTTTCATGTGTCATTCAGAACAACCATGTTAGAAAAAAGTAAAAAACTGAGGAACAAAGAATGCATTTGTATAACCTTTGCTGATTTTTTACCCTACCTGGTTAGATTTTTACATTTTATGCCTGTGTTTCTTAAATAAATACAAAGGCCTAGCTATGTTTAAAACTAGAAAATAAATATAAGCAAACAGATTATTTGCCACTCTAAGATCCTTCATTAATTATATCGAAAACAGACTATGAGCATATCTGAGTCTGACAAATGTGTTAGAATAGCCTTTAGCACAGATTCATCTATGCCAACCACAGAAATTTTAGATAGTGATTTGGAAATAGAACAGCACCATAACATATAAGACCTAATAAAACTGAGAAGTATGTAGCATCTCATACTTTATGTTAAAGTAAATAAATGTCTTATACAAAACATTTATTCTGTACATGATGACAAAATACTATTTTGCTTGTAACTAAAAGCAAATTAAATCTCCTCATATAAGAATTGGGTCAGTGTTTTATTAAAGTTGTGTAACACACTGAACCTGATGAATTCAAGAAGAAGGATGAAGGTAGATTACCTGCGTGGAAAATATTTGAAGAATGTTTTGTAAATCAGTAAACTGCAATAGCTTTATTTTGATGGGGCATATAGCTTTCAAGTTTCTGCTTTTCTTTTTGACATTCCAATAATATTAAATTGTTATTTCATTTTATATATTTGTGCTTATACGTCCTAATGATACACATATATACATGTGTGTATATATGTGTATGTGTCGGTCTGGGTCTACTTTGGAGGCTTGAAGTTTCAAAACTTCAAACTTCATATGGTCGAGACCATAAGATAAGATCAAAGTTTTGAAACTTTGAAGGGTGTTCTCTTCACTGTAGTGCAATCTCGGAGTTGGTATATTTAATTAGCAGGGGGTGTGGGGGGTACAGGGGGGGCGTAACCCCCCCCCCCTGCATAAACATAAAAAATTTGTTTTGATGGAGTTTGAAGTTTTGAAAGTTCAAGCTTCCAAAGTAGATCCAGCTAAATTAGTCATCTGTTGAAATTGTTGCCTACTCAATTTGGTCAACAGAAAAGCTGACTGACACTTGTGTAAGTTTGCATTAATAAATGGGTTGGGAAATATGCCCTTTCAGCATTATTGTTCACTCTTGCAGTTGGTATAGTTAAGTAGTAGGGGGTGCAGGATGCTTGCACCTTGCAAATAAGATATGATTTGTTTTCTCCAAGGTTATGTTTATTTTTTTTCAATTAAATTGTGTCAACATTTTACATGTAGACAGTGTGATGTTTTGTCTTTTTTGAGTATGTGTGCATATATATATATATATATATATATATATATATATATATATATATATATATATATATATATATATATAAGGTTTATATCAGATGATCAAGATTTCAGAAACTTCAACTTCATATAGTTGAGACCATATGTTTAACTTTAAGTTTAAATTTAGTTCTTAATACTGAAAGTTCCAGTGTGTGTTCAACAGATGCAATAAATTCAATTAACTTTAATTGATAGGAAATTGAATAACAGGTCAGATTTTTTAGTATATATATGACTGTGGCTACTCGATGATCTTATTCTGATGAAGTCTCAGGTAGAGACGAAAGCACTTAATACTACTAAATTCTAATATACACATTTCTTTGAGTTCATTCATTTAATTACAAGTACCAACT
The DNA here is from genome assembly GCF_019279795.1 of Protopterus annectens. Taxonomy (NCBI): domain Eukaryota; kingdom Metazoa; phylum Chordata; order Ceratodontiformes; family Protopteridae; genus Protopterus; species Protopterus annectens. The sequence continues at coordinate 276,409,345 of NC_056738.1, read as the reverse complement.
TCCTTCGGAGATACTCTATACTTTTGGTTATACTGTGGAACTGGATGGCCGGGAGATTAATTTTCTTTGAATTAAAAAAAATACATTCTTTTTTTTTTAAGAGTGTTCATCTGTTTTTCATCTTACCACCCATTTCCTATTGAAATATACCAGCTTACCATTTTTTTAATGTAACATAGGCACTTTATTTTTTAAGGGCAGCAAGCACTGAATTTGTGGATGAAACACTTAACTATAAAGTTGTTTTCTAGCAACAACCTCTTCATTAGTTTCAGATCTCTTTAATGTGGAATTATTCAGATGACGTTTACTTCTGCAGAAGTTGTAGATATTGACTGATATTGGTGGATTTTAATGACAGACGTTTGAGTGGACTTTTACGGTTGAAATGTTTTGAATTGGGCACTTTGTCATTATTAGTTAATATGTTTTGTTTCATTGCTTACTGGAAAAATGTAAAAACTATAAATTTAAACCACACTCTAACAAGTGGTGCTGTATTACACAAGGGACATAATTCAATTATTATATATTATAATTAATACAACCAGGAAGGTGAATCAAGGAACTTTTGCATGGTCCTGAAAATGTGTGCAAGGTGCCTATGATTTGAAAAACAGCCCAAAGGTAAACTTAACCTGCCACTGGCCAGATGCATTTTCTTTGACTGTGGTTTCAATGCTGTTTCAGTGAAAATGAGTTTCAAAGGTAGAGAAGTTTTAATGCTAAGTCTGTTTTCATTGTAAGACTATTGCTTTGTTTAGCAAATGTCTATCAATGTTCGTGCAATAAAATTTGAAATAAAAGTTGTAAATCCAAATACCTGTAATCATTGTAGAAATAAAGCATAAAACAGTATGCACACTGAGTGTTTTGAACAGTGTTTATGGCAGCAGGGGAGCAATAACCAAGTAATGGGGCACTGGAACTGCTGTGTATGCGAGCTCCCCTGGTTATATGTTATACTTTCTGAAAACTCATAGCATTTGTATGGAGATTGCAGTACAGTGTAGATCAGGGAATTTGGCCTTTTTCCCCATTGTAATGCCATCTCAGAGTTGGTGTTTATAACTTGCAAGGGGTGTGAGGATGCAGAGAGGCTTCCCCCTTCAAAAACATATAATTATGTAGTTTTATTTTATTTAAGTTTTCAGCAATTGCAATTATAATTTAGATGTGTAATCCTTTAAACCTGTATTTCTAAGTTCTGCTTATGTGTAATGACCATTTATATAATTTGTCAAAATGTAGAAAAATCTATTTTAAAAAAGGACAATCAGTTTAGAAAATTGAAGGACAGATACTCTCAATAATCCTATTTCATTTGGTCAACTTACTTTAAGCAAAATGCAGTTGTATCTGTTTTTCTTTCTTTTTTTTTTCATTGCTCATAAAAAATATTACCCAGCCACAAAAATGTATGTGAGCTGCAATAATGCAGCTTCCAAATTATTTTTACACTGCATGAGTCTTCAAATGCCATACTCTGGATAGTGGTAGCAAACTTTGTAATAAGTGTTATTTGTAGCTTATGTTGTAGTAAGAATATTTTTATAATTACAGAATGTAGCTAATACATAAAAAGTGAAAATTCTCCTTGATATGCAGTATTATGCACATGATTGGCTCAGAACTAGAGTGCGGTAACTGGAGTGTCATCTAAGCAGTACTTTTTAATAGGTATGTTGGAGTGGAATAACACTGCACCAAGTATGAAGTGAGGGACTACAGCTACTGCACTAATATTTTCCACATCCGAGTATGCCTTAGAAGAGTTAACTTTACATTGTAGACAATAAACCAGAACAAATAATCTCCCTCTCATGTCTAGATAAAGTACTATGAGCTAAAGTTGTATGTTATCATGCCTCATAACTTTATAAATGTTCACATGAAAAGCAAGTGGAAGGCCAAAGACGGATGGGGAGAATCCTAGTCATTTACTGTCATGAACCTAAGATCTGAACAGAGATCCATCAGTAAATCTTATATCTGTACTGCAAATGCTTAGTTCAGTGCAAATCAAAACCTATGAAGGAATTGGCAGAAATATCAAGACAGCCAAAACATGACAGTGAAAATACTGCAGTAACAATATATCTTTAAAGGCAATGTATAATTTATCGTGCACCTTTATACAAAATGATAAGCAAATATCTCTGGAAAGTCAAAAGCGAATGAAGTTATATGTACCATTTTTGTTGTTTCATAAGCCAAGATAATTGTAACAAATCTACAATCTTTAATAAGACTTGAAAAATCTGCTTCATATAATTTATATATTATAGACATGTTTTTCTGAAGAAAACTACATTATTGTTGTGTGAAATAGGTCACAACTTCATAACAAGAAACAAAATCTACCATTTATAGAATAAGGAAGCTGTGTAAATAAAATGGCATTCTCGTAAACTGTAATAGCCCCATTAGAATGTGGAAAACTTTGTATCACAACTTTGCTTGCCTAAGAGAATTTGCCGGTGTTCTTTCTCATCAAATATGTCTTTGCATTGCTGAATGATCACTTTGTAGATCACTTCTTTGTGACATTAATGACTGAAACTGCTCTTCAGAAAAGGTGGAAATGTCAAAGAGAGTGAAGGAATTCCATAATCTATGGAGCATTCAGGAAATTATACACATGATCGAGGACCAGTTATGCAAAGATAATTATTATTTCTACATTGCGAGAGTAAACGGTATTCTTAAAGTACTGCATTCATTTTCCCAAGATGAAGTAGCATCAGAACAGATTATAATTAAGGGGAGTATGGGGACTTACTATACATGTGGTGGTATGGGGTAGAGATCTAAAATAAAACATACATTTATCTTGTTTTTGTATAAAAAGAGCAAGAAATGTGTAAATGTGCATTCTAGCTCATAAGCATTCTTTGCACACTTTTTTAAAATAAACTGACCTACATCAGGCAGAATTAAAAGAAATAATCATTGGGATTAGTAGCAGAAAAAGCATATGCAAAAGATAAAGAAATGTGCAAGTTAGGTGGCCTGGTCCAAGTATTACTTATCTATAGTCAGAACATATTCTACTGTGTTATATTTGTATGAGCTTCACATTAACCTTATCTTCTAACCAGTGGGTGTGATGTCATTGATTTGCCTAAATTCAGGCAAACTTCTAATATTCTTTGGTACTAAAATCATTCGCTCGTCTGCTGACTAAATGAAATGTCAATGATTTTTTTTATCTCTATACAAAACTCTTCTCCCAGATAGTATAATATTCAGTACATTTTCAACTGGCTATTATTTTGTCATTAATTATGTTTCACATTGCCTTATCCCAATCTGATCTGTTATAGTCTTAGGGTGGTATTCATAGACATTACATGGATGCGTAAAGGCAATCTGCTCTTTTCACAAATAATAAAAGCAAAGGTAATAGAGGCCACTTACACTAATACATGATGGCCTGTAATTAAATTAAGCACATGCTACTGAGAAATGATGTAATAAATCCTTCTCCCAATATGTGGGCATATTAGTTATAAAATGTGGCATTGTGCCTTTTCTATCTACTTTGCAATTGCTGAAGATGCTTTCTTTTGCAGATAGCTTTGCTATTTTCTGGTGTAAGCCACTTGACTCATACACTCTGTTTAGTGTCATTATGTGCAGAAACTGAAGGGTTCATGTGTTGACAGTAATTGTCATATGTTACATGTACTCATTCCTCTTCAGCATTTACTTCTCTATGTAAATACGTTATAATGTTCAAATCAACCTTCCTGAGCAGATGTTTGTTGGTGCTGCAGATGTGGCCAACACCCAGTGTCTGCACCACCTCTGCGTATGGCAGTGTCAGTGTGATTTCTTTCATAATTATCCCTTTGAATAGAGAGGAGGTATTCCTTGTCAGGTGTTAAAAGAATATATGTTTGGGACCCCCAGCAGTGCTACGGCCGATTGCATTCTACCTTACCTTTGCTCTGGCACATTCTTCTATATCACTAGCCCACTTTTTATACCGTGTTACTGTGTGGTTCCTTCCACCAATAGCATTTATATCCATAACCACTTGGTTCCAAGCCTTTGCCCTCTCAGCTTATTGGGGTTCCTCATTTCCAAAAAGATGTTTGCCATATGTCCCAAGGGCAGCCATAAGAATACTGTTTTCCTCATGGCTGAAATTATCCTTTCTCTGCCTGGATCTCTGCTGCTGCATCACTGACTTACCTAAAACAACATGCAAAAGTAATATACTGAAGCTTCATCTTCTCATCAGCCAAATAACACAGCAATGCAAGCATGCATACATTCATCACCAGTAAATCAAAGCTCTGAGTACAGAAACATTTATGGTGATATGATATCGTATTCATACACACATACACTGCAAGTCCAAATTCAGCTAGTTAAAATTGTGTTGTATTAACCTGTACCGCATCAACAAATGCATAATAGTATTGCAAGCACATATCATTACACTGCAGTCGTATACCATTGTTAACAAGAGTCGTAGTCTTAGCCTACCACTTTTCTGTATGTATACTGCCATTTTTATTACAGGAGTAGCAGTCAGAAATCACAGTAATGCGACATGTATCCTGAAAACACAATACACGTGTGGAAATGCACAACATTCAAAGATATCTTTCACATTACTTGCTCACATATTTCTGGTGCTGCTCTCATGAATTCCCATTTATAAATAACACTCATGGCACCATTATTAAAGTGAATCACCAGCATCTGACCATCAATGAAAGACACAGTTCTTCTGCTAATCATTGTTCTCTAACATCAGCATGAACTGCTTCCCAATAATTTCTAACATTATTGCTTTTGTTTTCTTACTGCGGTGGTGGTGCTGCAGTAGCGTTGTCGCCTTATAGCAAGACGTTGTCCCGTTCAATTCTCAGCTAGAGCATCTTCTGTGTGGAGGCATACTTGAATGGGGCATGCCTTTGTTGAAGGTTGTGCGTCGGGGCTGGTAACCCGGTACGTAAAAATCCACTACCAATCATTAGCTGACCGGAGTTGCGCTGTGGCGACCCCTAACCGGGAAAAGCCGAAAGACAAAAACAATTGCTTTTGTTTTCTTACTTGATAATATTTGTGGTTTCCTAAACAATTTGCTGCCTATCTTGACTGAGCCCAACAAAATATGACTGTCTTAAAGTTATTCACATAAATTCAGGCTCTTTTACATAGTTTGTATGCAAATTCGGCTTAGTTATGCTTATCTATGTGAATGGCAGTAATAAGTGAGGGTGTAAGTTAACAAATCCACACAAGTAGGACACGGGTAGCTGTGAACGAGCAGCACACAGTCGCGCTGAGCCAAGCTGGCCTCATGCGCATGTGAACAAGTCTAATATGTCTCAAATATCCCTGTGAGTAAAAAAAGAAACTTGATTCATATTCATTTACAATTGCATTTGCATAATTGCGATGTCTAATTCATTTCCATCCTGCATACTATGATACACCTCCTCACCTCAAATCACTCAGTGGTTCATGTGATGATAATAACATCAAAGGGAAGATTTATTAATACAGTAATGTAAAAAAAAAAAGAAAAGAAAAAAAATTATTGATGTAATACTGAAAAAGGTATGCGTAAAGAAACGATTAATGCATGGCCTTCAGTTTATTGTTCAAATAAAAATAGCAACACTACAGCACTAAACCAGAAACACATATAAGCAACTTAAAAAGTAAAAAAAAAAAATCATAACTGAATTTTATTTACTGTGGCAAGCACATCTGAAAGTATTACTTTAAAATATATATTTATGTGACAAATCAGTTTGGTAAAACCAAATTTGTCAATAACAGCAGTTCCGTGTCTAATGCCACTGCTTGGTAGCTAGGTTTGTTTATGGTGATGTCATACCTCAGAAGATCTTATTCAAACTTGTGAACCACAGCCTTGCACTTACATTCTTCATTCTGATACTGGTATTTCGAAAGCCATCATCACATGTGACGGCATGAGGCCAAGCTCTAAGCTAGTCTGACAAGGAGACCAAAATCATGGTCTAACTCTTAAGGGATTTATACTTAGAAAAAAATGATTCATCAGTAAGTGGCATGGAATGGAAAAAAATGATATCTTGCAAAAGCTGGGTGAGTACCTGTCATCCCTGACAGAGATCACCCTGTCCCAGTGCCACCACAGGTACAATGACCTACAGAGGCATAAGCCTGACCAGCTAGCTGAGTGGGTAGACCAGATGACAGTGGGAAGGACAGAATTCTATATAAAGTATTTATACAGTTTAAATTTGTCAAACATAGGTTTAAAAACATACTATATAAATATTGCGTAAATGCATATAAATTCAAGAAGAAATGTATACGTAAGTGCAGGGCTGGCCTTTGGTCAACTGGCACCCTAGGCAAATGGGCTCCAAAGTGCCCCCCACACCACCCAGTGTCCCCATCCTGGTCTACCTACAAAATCCAGATTAGTGGAAAAATGCCCCTGCTAGAGAGGCACCCTAGATGGCCAACTATGCATAAGTGCAAATATGTATCTATATGTAATCCAGAAGAATGAGTAGACATAAACATACCCATAACAGAAATGCATCTATATATAAATATGACATGTTTATGTGCTGACATGCTTTTATGTATAAATGCAAATGTAGATATATGAGTAAAGAAGTATATGCAAGTATCGATTTATAAAAGTGTAAAACATGTATAAAAATGCAAATCTATAGAAGTATACATATACTTACAAATATTTTTCATGTGTGTGTGTGTATGTGTATGTGTGTGTGTGTGTGTGTGTGTGTGTGTGTGTGTGTGTGTGTGTGTGTGTGTGTGTGTGTATATATATATATATATATATATATATATATATATATATATATATATTTATTTATTTATACAAAAAAAAGATATTTGCTCTGCCACATAATTTCATATACTGTAGATATTAGCTTACAATTAGTTGTACTACAGTAAGACGATTTTTAGTTTTGGTTTGTGTAGCCCACAAGATACTTTTAATATGATAATTTCATAAGACATTCATTTCTTCAAAAATATTAACTGCACATACAAGATGTCTGAACTAAGTTAGCCACCACACCATAGGCAGAATGGAGGTTGGGGTGGGGGTTAAAGTAACAAGTGAATAACCAGTGCAGGGGGTACTGTTTGATTACTTCTATATATACATTTTGACATAATCCCCTTAATTCCTTACATTTATTAAATAGCAAATTATCAATTTGCCATGAAATATTTCTAGTGTTTACATCTGTAACAATAAATATTTTTTGTTCAATGCCAAATTGAACTGGAAGAATGTCATAATTTCATTTCAATTTTTACATTTTTGTGTGTGTGAACATCTTGTGTACAGCTTGACTCTTTGAGCGTAAGGTGAAAGTGTGTTGCTTAGAGCAAATTCAAGTCTACAAGTATGGTATGCAAGGCATAGTGGAAAGCAGAACTACAATGAAAATTAATGAAGAGGTTGTAGAAAATACCATTCCCAAAAAAGACAAGCTGTACAGAGACATAAAAATGTAACAATTGCAAGGAAGCCATGTTGCCTTCTAGTTCAAACTGCAGAGAAAAAGAAATACTTATTAGTACAGATGGATTGCTACAACTATGTTATGAAAATATGTGCTTTGCTGCTTTCCTGCTTAATAAATGAATGCACATAGCAAGACTCGTAAAAATATGTACAGAAATAAGCACACATATTAAGTGCAAAAATAACTTCAGTGAATTGCTGATTAGTAAACTTAATCATGTCAGTAAGATTTAAACACACATTTGAGATAGTGAGCAGATATCTTACAATTTACACTTTACAGACATTATTTAGTCCAGGGGTATGCAACCTGCAGCTCTGGAGCAGCATGCGGTTCTTCTACCCCTCTGAAGTGGCACTCTGTATGTTTGAAAAAAAAATAATATGGAAGTAAATAATGGCTATTTTAATTTTCAGTTTTTCTTTCAGACTGAACACTTCTTATTTTGCAGATTGAGATGATACTGTGACACTAAAAAAAAAAAGTGTTTTAATTTTTTTCAACCAAAATATGCATCACATCCTACAATGTCTACAACCTGCACCTTTCCTTGCCACCTGTAGGTGGCTAATCTTGAGTTTTTGACCCTCTGCAAGCTAACCATGGATAAATCCAAAAAAAGAAAAGACTCCGAAGAAAATAGAGAGTTTAATTCTGCTTAGACAGATTAATTTGCTTTCACTGCCAACAATGCTGGCTTACCTGTATGCTTGATATGTGGCGTGAAATTAGTAAAAAACAGAAAGGCATTTCCAGAACAAGCACATAGCATTTGCTGAAAAGTACCAAACTGGAGATGAATGAAAAAGAGAGATTTCAGAACTGCTGTAGAAAGCTGATCAGAGCAAATATACTTTCAAGGAATGGATCAAGTCTGTAAACTCAAGTACTGCTGCTAGTTTTGTGGCAACTTAGGAGATAGTAAGGTGTGGAAAGACGTTCACAGATGGAGAATGCATGAAAGAATCATTCATTAAAATATCAGAACATCTATTCTCGGACTTCAAAAACAAAAGTGAAATTGGTCAGAAAATTAGAGATATGCCTTTCTCTGCAAAGTCTGTCAAAGACATGACCGTCAAGATGGCAGCAAACATCACCAGTCAACAAACTGAGGACATTAATTCAGCTCCAGCGCACTCAGTCACCTGTGGTTTGTCAAAAGATATCAACAATGTTGAGCAGACAGCATTGTTATGCAGATATTTAACTCTGATGGGCTGCAGAAAGAAATCATTGAGGTGATACTGCTAAAAGGCCAAACATGGGGGGGGGCATTTCTGAAGCTGTGGTGAATTGTTTAAAAGCCAAAGAAATAAACACTACCCGCATGGTATCAGTGGTTACTTATGGAGGATCTAGTATGAGAGGAGCACAGAAGGGGATTGTGACTTTACTTTGGAAGTTACTAGATCGAAAGCTGCTGACATTTCACTGCATTCTGCACCCAGAAGCACTGTATGCTCAAACATTTCCTTCTGTATACATGGAGGTGATGAACCTTGTCATTCAAATAGTGAACAAAGTCAAGGCAAAAGGGTTAAACCACCAACAATTCTGTACAGCAAAATCTGATAGCTGTCCGGGGAGAGGTGATGAAACAGTTTGCTGCATGTCTGGAACATGTGAAAACTTTCCTGGAAAGCAAGGGACTCACC